>NC_092761.1:11396343-12043188 GCF_047496795.1 Chiloscyllium punctatum
CACAGTGAGGGAGGGACACGCACACACACAGCGAGGGAGGGACACACGCACACACAGTGAGGGAGGGACACGCACACACACAGCGAGGGAGGGACACGCACACCGAAAGTGGGGGAAACGCACACACACCGAGGGAGGGACACACACACCGAGGGAGGGACACACACACACACACACACACACACACACACACACACACACACACACACCGAGGGAGGGACACACTCACACAGCGAAGGAGGGACACACACACACACTAAGTGAGTGATATGTATACACACACATACAGAGCGAGGGGAGGACACCCTCACACACTCACAGCAAGAGGAACACATACACACACACACACACACAGCAAGCTTGAGACACGATGACACAGTGAGGGTGAAACGTGCTCAGAAAGTGAGAGGGGGCACACACACAGTGAGGGGACACACACACAAATTGAGGGAGGGAGACATGCAGACATATGCGCACACAAACACACACACACAGTGAGGGAGGGACACTCCCACACACACACAGTGAGGGAGGGACACGCTCACACTCACAGTGAGGGAGTGACAAACACACAGTGAGGAAGGGACAAACACACAGTGAGGGAGGGACAAACACAAACAGTGAGGAGAGTTACACACACACAGCGAGGGAAGGGGACATACACGCATACATACACACACGCATACACACACATACATAGAACAATGGAGGGACACGTGCACACACAGTGATGTGTCTCCTCGGACGTGTAATCGTCCAGCTCTCACTCCAGTCTGGTCCCTCACAGGGTCACGGTCTCTGTGACTCCCAGGTACAACTAGGCCTCGATCCTCAGTGCGGATTTATATTCTCCCAGGTGTGAGTCAGCCTCATGCTCCTGCTCCAAGTTGCTCCCTCACACGGTCACTCCCTCTGTGACTCGGTGCTGATTTCGAGCCTCCTGCTCTGCTTTTTATCCAAATCCAAGTCCCAGTCGGCCTTGACCCTCGCTGCTGATTTATATTCTCCCGCTTTGTGCTACACTCACTCAGGTTCTCTCCCTTTATGATTCCCAGGTAATGGTAGGCATCAAGCCTCAGCTGAGATTTATAACATCCCATTCCGCACTGTTCTCTTACAGGATCGCCGTTATGCCTGGCAGAAAGTGGGAAAGAGGAGGATTAGACAGAGCAGAGGGTGTTACAGTGATTGAGGGAGCTGTAGGGGATGGAACAGGTTATCTGGGGAGCTAGGCAGACCTGCAGTAACTAAAGAACATTACTGGAAGATACAGCGAGAGTTGCAGACACTGAAGAAAACAAAGGAAATAGAGAGATGGTGGCTTGTTCATGACAGAGCTTAGTAGAGTCCAAAGGGCTTCAAAGTTTGTGAGAAGATTTGTAGCTCGGGTGCTTGTTGTTGTGGTTCTGTTCACCGAGTTGGGAATTTGTATTGCAGACGTTTCGTCCCCTGTCAAGGTGACATCCTCAGGAAGCCTCCTGTGAAGCGCTTCTGTGATGTTTCCTCCGGCATTTATAGTGATTTGTATCTGCTTATTCCGGTTGTCAGTTCGAGCTGTCCGCTGTAGTGGCCGGTATATTGGGTCCAGGTCGATGTGCTTATTGATTGAATCTGTGGATGAGTGCCATGCCTCCAGGAATTCTCTGGCTGTTCTCTGTTTGGCTTGTCCTATAATATTAGTGTTGTCCCAGTCGAAATCATGTTGTTTGTCATCTGCGTGTGTGGCTACTAAGGTCGTGTCGTTTCGTGGCTAGTTGGTGTTCATGGATGCCAATTGTTAGCTGTCTTCCTGTTTGTCCTATGTAGTGTTTTGTGCAGTCCTTGCATGGGGTTTTGTACACTACGTTGGTTTTGCTCATGCTGGGTATCGGGTCCATCGTCCTGGTGAGTTGTTGTCTGAGAGTGGCTGTTGGTTTGTGTGCTGTTATTATTCCTAGTGATCGCAGTAGTCTGGCTGTCAGTTATGAAATGTTCTTGATATATGGTAGTATGGCTAGTCCTTTGGGTCGTGGCATGTCTTCATTCCGTTGTCTTTCCCCAAGGCATCTGTGGATGAAATTGCGTAGAGTTTGACCCCACCCCGCAGCTCACCAATAGGATAAACAAGACACTGAGAAACCTAAAAAAAAACGGACAGATAACCAGGTTTGACCTACAGAGAATGAAACCTGAAAGCAATAACACCCTCAGATTCTATGCACTGCCAAACCAAACATCCCACTCAGACCAATAGTATCACTACCAGGGACACCATCACACAAACTGGCTAAAGAATTACAGCAGAAACTGAAACACCTGATCAGCGGATCCAGACACTCGATACAGTTAACACAGGAATGCTTGGACATCATCAGAAATACACACATAGACAAGGAAGAAACCATGGTCTCATTCGATGTAACGGCACTGTTCACCTCTATCGACCAAACCCTAGCCAGAGAAACAATAGCCAACCTGCTGGACTGACATAACAGAGAACAGGACGGGGAACTTATCAACAAAGACGGCATACTCAAACTACTGGACCTGTGCCTCACAACACACTTCACATTCAACAACCAACTATATGAACAAATCAACGGCACACCCATGGGCTCACCCATCTCTGGACTCATAGCAGAAGTGGTAATGCAAAGATTAGAACAAACAGTCTTACCGCAAATTCAACCCAAACTCTGGGTCAGATATGGGGATGACACCTTTGTAATCATTAAAAACACAGAAATATAGAACACATACCAGATCGTCAACGCCACACTCACAGGAATCCGATTCACTGGAGAGGAAGAAAAGGACAACCAACTCCCATTCCTAGACGTAATGGTACAGAGAACACCGAACGGAGAATTCACCACAAAGGTTTACAGGAAAGCCACACACACAGATCAAGTCCTGACCTACGAAAGCAACCACCCCAACACACACAAACGAAGTTACATCAAGACACTGTTAAAAAGGGCCACAACACACTTCAGTATACCAGAACTGCAAAAAGAGGAAGAAGAACACTTGTACAAAGAATTCACCAAAAATGGATACCCGCGCAATTTCATCCACAGATGCCTCAGTGAATGACAACGGAATGAAGACATGCCACGACTCAAAGGACTAGCCACACTACCATACATCAAGAACATTTCCGAACTGACAGCCAGACTAGTGCGACCACTAGGACTCATAACAGCACACAAACCAACAGCCACTCTCAGACAACAACTCACCAGAACGAAGGACCCAATACTGAACATGAGCAAAAGCAATGTAGTGTCCAAAATCCCATGCAAGGACTGCACAAAACACTACATAGAACAAACAGGAAGACAGCTCACAATCCGCATCCATGAACACCAAATAGCCACGAAACGACACGACCAGCTATCCTTAGTAGCCACACATGCAGATGACAAGCAACGTGAGTTCGACTGGGACAATACTACTATTATAGGACAAGCCTAACAGAGAACAGCTAGGGAATTCCTAGAGGCATGACACTCAATCACAGATTCAATCAATAAGCACATTGACTTGAACCAAATATACCGACCACTGCAATGGACAGCTGGAACTGACAACTGGAAGCGGCAGATACAAATCACTCGAAATGCCCGAGGAAACATCACAGAAGCGCTTCACAGGAGGCTCCCAAGCACTGAGGATGTCACCTAGACAAGGGATGAAACATCTGCAACACAAATTCCCAGCTCGGCGAACAGAACCACGACAGTGATCACGTAACTATACGGGTAATTCAGAGGCACGGGCTGTGAATCCAAGGCAGTGTTTATCACCCTACCACAGCCGATGACAGAGCTTAAATTCGAATGACAAAAATTGGAATAAAACCTAATTTCACTCATGGAAGCCAGAAACCGTTAAGATATATTTTTATTTTTTTGCTGATAGTCTTTGGTAAAGAAATTTAGCATTATTATCCAGTCCGAACTCAGTGCGACTTCAGAGGCACAGAAACATTTTTGGCTCCAATTAGTGATGGACAACAAATGCTGCCCTTGCCCATGATGCTGGCATCCCGTGAAACAACAGCATTAACAGTGAAATAAACCAAGGAACGATAGGTGCTAGAGATCGAAAATAAAATTCTCCAGCGTCTGAAACTGTTGGAGAATCTCAGCAGGTATGGCAGCCTCTGTCAGGAGAAATGCAGATAACGGTTTGAGTCCAGTGACCCTGCTTCACAAATGAAAGCAAACAGGGAAATAATATTATTTATTCTGGTATCATGGATGGTTGGGTTGGAGGGAAAGGTGGGGGCTAGGTTTAAATTGAATGGATGGAGAAATGGCCAGAAAAAGAGAGGAAAAGAAATGAAAAGTGAGCAAAGGAATTGCTGATGATAAACTGAAAGGAAAACAAAATGGCAAGTTATTCTCACATTTCCTATTTCCCATATTCCTGAATATCGTATCCATTTAGATACGTCACTATTTAATGTGAGTTGGGTTCCCTCTATCTCTCTTCTCTGGTGGTGCCCTTGTAGTTGGTGAGATATTGAGGAAGGTAATACTGCATCGTCAACTGCTTCTTTGGAGAGGGAAACACTTAATATGGGACTGTGCAGAGATGCAACGGCTTTCTCAGCCAGGAAGAGAAACTCAGGAGTGGAAATAGTTTTCAACACTGAGCGTGTGCACGTTCCATGTGGGGAATTGACTTGTTCCTGTCATTGGAAAATCAGTGGAGTTCCTGTGGATGCTTATCTCGGGTTTGTATTGTCAGCTGCTGGGTCTGGTGACCCCACTCTATACACTGCATTTACAGAGTGTCTGGGTCCATGGTAAACAAATGGAGATGAGGCTCCACATAAGGAAAGCTCTATAAATAGGGAGGTGCAGGACAGTACATTATCTTTATTGTGATTTCCCGGGATATTTGTCTCAGCTGGACCAGGTGTCAGGTACGAAAGCAGTTTGTTTCAAAATTGAGGTGGTCACTGAGCTGTATCCCCTCCTTCAGTATACTGTGTAGCCTCACACCAGTGACAGGACTGTGCTGATGCTCACCATAAATTAAACTGGATTAATTCTGGAACTTTCCAGGCAGGGGTGAGTAACATATCCATCATCACCGGAGGGCAGTCCTCTGATCTATTCACTTTCTGACAGAACCCATCTGTCTGCTGAGAGCAATATATTGTGTCCATCTCCCTGAGGAAGATGCTGAAAGAAAATTTCAGAAATACAAGGGAACAGAGTGACTGGTGAAAATGAGGAACAGCAGGAAATTAGAATTAATAAAACGTATGTCTTTAAAAATCTCATTGAATTTAAGGTTGGTATATTGCTGCATCTGATGAGCTACATCCCTGAGTATTGAGGAGATGGCAGTAGAGCTCGTGAACGAATTACTGATTATTCTTCAAAGCTGGTTAGATTCTGGAAAGGATCCTCCAGACTTGAAAGCAGCAATTGTAAACCTAAATATTTAAAACAGGACGGAGAGAGCAAACAGCGAACGAAGCAGTGGTTATCTTGATGTAAGCTGTGAGAAAAAGAACATTGGAACCTTTTGTGAGGAATGTGACAACTAGACACTTGGAAAATAATGACATGATTCGCTAGAGTCAATCTAGATTCAGGAAGGGGAAATGATCTTGATCTTTGATAAACCTGCTGGATATTGTGGAGATTGTCTGTTGTGACATCGACAATTGAGAACCAGTGGGAATGAAGTATTTGAATTTTCAGCAGACGTTTGACATGGTTGAATACAGATGAGTGGGGAATGTTAGAGTCCATGGGTAGGTAGGGGGTGGAATACACCGAATGTATTAAAAGTTGGATAATCGAGAGAATGAAGAGAGTAGTACAATTATCTGGAGTGAAGGATCAGTGTTTGTGCAGTAGCTTTTCACAAGATATAAAATATTTCAGATATGAACAACAAATATCATCATGCACATTTATGATCATTAAATAGTGAGAGGTTGGGAAGTTCTGTTGTTGAAACAGCCCTGGATGTGCTTGGTCATACGTCACAAACAGAATTTTTACGCAGCAGGAAGTAAATGATATGTGGCTCTTCATGCAAAATGATTAAAGTACCAGAGTAAATGTATCTTTCCAAATGATAGTGTTTTGTTGAGAGACTGTTAGGGTTATTGTGTACAGGTTGAATCAGCTTTATAAATAATGATCTTGTCAGCGATTCAGTCCAAAGGGGTTTCACCAGACTAAACCCTGGCATGATGCTACCATGAGGAGAAAGTGAAGAAATTTGTGCTTAATAAAGTATGTTAAGGTGTTTGTGAGTTTATATTTAAAAAATGCTGAAGCACATTGAGTGTTGAAGATACAAAATTGCCTTATTAGATCAATTAAAGGAATGCCCAAGCAAATTCACGTTTCCTATGTATTGGAGTGCAAATATATCTACTTTAACTATATTGGATGGTGCCTGTTCTAGTCGAGGAGAAATCTGCATGGTAACAGCATGTAGATTGTGGTTTTTGAGGGTGGTAGTTGTGGGCGGTTCAGCCAGTTACAGTATTGCAAACGGACAACGCAACAGAATCATCCAGCCTGGGATAAGAAAACATGCATCATTCTCCCTCACTACTAACTTCATGAGAGCAATGGCTGATGGGAGATGTGATCAATAGCTAGCGGTGCCAATATTCAATCCAGTCCAGTAGTTTTTTTGAACTGTAGGAACCATACTGAAAGGGGTTAAATTGAGCTGTTTGTTCAGTGACTGTGATTGATGCCAGTCTCCATGGATCCTAGTTGTGTCACTGGATGTTTTCCATCTCCTATTAATAAGGGGCCTCTTGCAATGGTTTATGCCATTGTAGCAGCAGATGCATCAACTCCAACGCCCAAAGGGACACAGCTGCAGAGACACAAAAAGGAGATTTAAACATCTGAGAATAGTCTGGAATGATCCATTAATGGATCAGAATCTGAGAACATTAGACTGGAAAGCTGCAACAATGGACAGGAGTTTATCCTCGGGTTCTTACTATTTTTCCTGGTCTTGGTCAACATTACCAGGTCGGATATGTGCTCCACTGCTAATTATCCAGGTGGGTTACTATCCTATCCTCGCTATTGTTGGTGTTCCTGGTAAGTTACTTCATCACTATCCATTTATTAATCTCTTCAACCATGGCGAACTTCTTTGCTATTTCTATTATCTATATTTGACAAAGATGGAAACTATTGTCTTCAGTTTCAAATGCAAATTCCATTCTGAAATGCAAATTTCAGAACCGCCCTCACAAACATCTGAGAACAAGACTGTTCACAATACCGAAGTACCTTTCTTCCCTGAATTCATTTATGTCTCGGTATTCTGTCCATCACCAAACCAACCCACTATCAGCTCGATTATATGCCCAGTCACCATCTTGGCTTCAATGCTGACGCTGAATAAACCATTATCTATGCTTTGGTAAAATTCAGACGTTATGGTTCCAACTCTCTTCTAAGCACTCTCAGTTGCAAATATTTCGATCACAACTTTGTTCTTGTCTCTAAAATAATTTAATGACAGGAACATTCTCTCAGAGCAGTAATGTCGGAAGAAATGTAATTCTGATGCACATGTTATTGCACAGAAAGACACTATTCCACATCCTACCACAGACGATGTCAGAAAGTAAATATACAAGACAGGAATTGGGGAAAAAAAAGCAAGTTTTACTAATAACAACAATAACACCTCCAGCATTTTGTCTATACGTTTGTCTATTTCACTGATGTCCTTTGGTAAATAGATCTTGCGTTACTCTCTGGTCTGGCTTAAGATTGATGTGAGACCCACAGCAACGTGCTTGGTTCTGTACTACCTGAAAGAATGACCTCGCAGTAAATGACATTTGGTTAGATCAACAAATGCTGCCCCTGTCAGCGATGCAGACATTCCAAATAATAACAAAATTAAAGGTTATATAAAGCAAAGAATGATGCAACAGAGCAGAAACAATAAAGAACGAGAAAGTGCCAGACAAACTGAGCAGATTTGGCATCCCCCTTAGGTCGAGAGAAAAATAGAATTTGCAAATCGATTCATACATCAGAACTGAACACAGTTGGGCAATAGTGTGATTGATGTTGGTGACACCGACATCTGTTATGAAGGGGAGAAGGATTGAGTTGAATAGATTGAAAAAGAGAGAGATAGAGAGAAAGAAACAAACAAAGGGATTGTTGATGGTCAGCTGTGATGGAAATTAAAACTGAAATTAAACATTAATTATGTTTTTCCTGTTCCCATATTATTGATAATCATGACCATGTGAGGTATATATCAAAGTCCCTGCTTAAAGTTATTTATGTCTGTTGTTCTCTCTTCCCGAGTGTGATCACCGTCTTTTATTCATTAATGGGATGCTGGGCCAGTATTTAATTCCCTTTCCCCATTATTCTTGAGAAGGTGTTGGTGAGCTGCCTTCCAGACCCACTGCAGTCTGTGGGCTGTAAGTAGTCAGTGGTCCATGCGGTTTCACTTCTTTAAGGTTTTGAAGTGACTGATATAACTGAGTTGCTGGCTTGGCTGTTTCAAACTGCAACTGAGAGTTAACCACATTACTGTGGAGTAACATGTAAGCCCGACCAGCTGAAGATGGTAGATTTCCTTTCCTGAAGGGCATGAGGGTGCAAGGTAGGACAACCGACATTGGTTTCATTGTTTCATTTGATTCTTAATTCCTGATATTTTATTGAATTTAATTTCCAACATTTGCGTTGTGGGATTCGGATCTGGTGTCTGGGTCATTACCTGATTCCCTGGATTAATATTCGGAAATTATACAGCTAGATCATCGCCTCCTCAGTGTCTCCAATCAACTCCAATGGCAACAGTGATGTTGTTGTTGGTGTGACTTTGCTTCATAAGGCAAATAAATGATTGGCAAAAAATGCCATCCTTCTCATTTTGTATTTATGATATGGCGAGATGATGGGAAGGGCTCTTGGGGAAAAGGAGCTGGATGTCCTTGATCATGAGGCACTAACAGAATTCATGCAGAGCAGTCGGGTACTGGCAGGTGGGACTACATTGGGTTGAGATATCTGGTTGGCACTGACAGGTCCGACCGAAGGATCTGTTTCCATGCTGTGCATCTCTATAACTCTATGACTCAGCAAGTAATCAGCACAACAACTGAGTAGTATCGTTCATTACAAAATGATTAAAGAATAAGAGTGAAGACACCGTCCTGCAGTTGTGGAGTATAGTTGAGACAGTATTTTCTTTCATTTATAATCAATAGTCTCCTTGCTACAGAGAGACGGTGTAATGGAGTTTCACCAGAATAATCCCTGCCGTGATGGTATCATGAGGAGAGTGTGAAGGAATTTGGCTGCCCTTTCCTTACCTCTCGCCGTTAGCTCAAGATGTTTCATTTGCAACTGAATTCTTGCCATCTCTGATTCTGATGGTTTCTCCAGTAAGTTTAATTGACGAGATACCGCAGTAATTATCTCTCCTTTCCTCACAGAAGCAGTCAGTTCCAATTCCAGCTTCTCTGCTAATTCTTGCAACTTGGTCTTATTCATTTTTCGTAAAATTTCCAAAGTCACTGCATGCACACCCAGAAAACGTTTGGCGACTGAAATAGCCATTACTATTCTAAGTTTTCTCAACCCAATCAAACTAATACCCAAAATGAAACATTTGACTTTCGATAAAATGCAGAAGAGGGGGAAAAAGAAAGCAGCAGAACAGAGAGTAAAAATAAAGAATGGCAAAAGAGAGAGTAATAGGGGAGAGAGAAAGAGAGAACTTTTGAAGAACACAAACTGACAATTAAAAAGAAAAGTCAGTGTAAAAGGCTGGAGATAACGGCTGAGGGTGCGCTTAGTAAGGAAGAGAGTGAGGATGGGAAAGCCCCTGGTAGTCAGAAGCCTAGTGAGAATTTGTTTGAGTATGTTCAAGCATCGCCTCAATTTGATGAGAAGAATGTGATGCCCTTTTCATCTCATTTGTAAAGTTGGCTGAACAAATGTAGTGGCCAGAGGCTATGTGGATTTTGTTGATCCAAATGAAACTTGTAGTTAGGACTGGTGAGGTATTCACATCCCTATCAGAGGAGGTATCTGGGGAGTATAAGGAGGTTAAAAAATCATTTTGTCTGCATAGGCAACATTTCAGGAATTTAATGAGGGATCCTGGTGAAACCTACACTGAGTTTGTAAGGATCAAACAGACTAATTTCGAGAGTTGGATAAGAGCTTTAATATTCAAGCAAAACTATGATGCCCTTAAAGAGGTTAACAATTGGAGGAATTCAAACTGCCTGAAGTAGTGTAAACTCAGGTGGAAGAGCAGTGAGTGTAAGCAGCAAGGTTAGCTACTGAAATGGATGATGATTATGAACTGGTCCATAAACTTGGTTTGGCTTCCTGAAGCAGTTCTGGTCTCTGAGGGACAGAAATTGGAGCAAAGCGTTATCCTCACGTGCAAACGGAAAGGTAGGTCACAGTGTAGATCATAAGGATAATTTACCACAGTAAAAAAGAAAACCTTGAGGGGGACAAAGAAGTTAAAAACCTGTCGTGTTTTCATTGTAAAAAAGAGGGCCACACAAAATCACAGGGTCGATGGGCTGGGAGAAAACCAGATGAAGGATAACCAAACAAGCCTGGAAGTTATGCTGGACTCGTAACTAAAAGCATAAGGGAAAGTAGGCAACTGCCTCAGAGTGTACAAGATGATCAGTGGACGTGCCAAATCTGCAAACAAAACTTACATGAAAGGGTAAAGTTTATTCACATCGGCCAGGATTAATTGGTAAGAAGGTTTCAATATTAATTGACACAGGATATTTTCAGTCTGTAATGCTGAGGGAAGGCTTTATGCAGTCTTGAGATACTATTTCCAAAAAATGTGCTGGTAACAGGAATTCATATTGAGGAAAAAAGTGCTCAGTTATGTAAAGTGAGGCTAGAGTGTCCAGAGAAGATTGGAGCATGTGCGGTAGGTGTACTAGACCCCTAGTTTTCAGCTCTAGGAATAAAATTTGTCCTTGCAAATAATATTGCTGCTTCACTGGTAGGCGTGCTGCCTACTCTACTTGAAAGGCCAGTGGAGATGCAGGCAACTGAAGACCTGGAGAATATGTCTCCAGGAATTTCCCCTGATTGCATCACCAGAAGATCACAGAAGCACAGGGTTAAGCAGGATAAAGGCACAGATAACGAAGCTGACGTAGAGTTATCCAAAAGTTTCTTTTTGATCAGATAAGTGGAAAACAGACGGAGCGAGTAGGAAAATATGAACGTATTTTTAGCTCTGCTGATTGAATTACAGCAGGAAGATTTGGAGTTACAGAAGTTATATCAAAAGATATTTAGCAAGAAAGAGAATGAATGCATTCCTATGTGTTATTACTTAACAAATGATGTTTTAATGCAGATAATGAGATCAGCACACATTGAAGCAGATCAGACGTGCACAGAAAATCATCAAATTGTTTTGTCTGTTGGGTATAGAAAGTGAGTGCTGCGAGTGGCACGTGAGCGACAACTTGGAGATCATTTCGGGGTGAGGACATTACAGGCTGAAATACAAAGATATTTTCACTGGCCTGGACTTCACAAAGATGTAGTGAATATTGCCAAATGTCTCAAACATGTAACATACGCAGTAATAAAACCTGCAACTTTAATACCTATTCCAGCATTTGAGGAACCTTTCACAAGAGTCATGATAGATTGTGTAGGTCCCCTATCGCAAAAACTAAGTGGGAATAAGTATTTCTTAACAATAATGGATGTGTCGACTACATTTCCAGAGGCAGACCCATTATGTAGCATCGCAGCTAAAAGAGTTGTAGAAAAAAAATACTTAGTTTTTACATAGGTACGGACTACCAAGAGATCCAGATAGATCAAACCTCACATCCAAACTGTTCAAGCAGGTGATCGATAACTTGGGAATAAAGCAATTCAAATCTGCTACATAGTATTCGGAATCACAGTGAACATGAGCGAGATGGCATCAAACAGTGAAGACCATGTTGAGGGTTTATGGTCAGGATAATCCAGATGATTGCGATAAGGAAATTACTTTTGAACTATTTGTGATCAGAGACGCACAGAATGAATCGACCAAATTCAGACTATTTGAATTAATTTTTGAGCATGAAGTAAAAGGACTGTTAACATTGGTTAAGGAGAAATTAATATGGCAGAATTCAGAGACCACTCATTTGGAGAATGTGTCAAATTTTAGGGAACGATTAAACAGAGCAGAAGACTGAATCGTTTGGAGATTGGCGTCCCTGATGGTCACGGCTGTGAACACAATCTTCTGTAGTTTCTTACAGTTCAGGGCACAGCGGTTGCCGTACCAGACTGTTATGCACCCGGTCAGTACGGTCTCAATGTTGCATCTGTAGAAGTAGTGCATGTTGAATTTTCTGAGCCACCCGAGTGTTCTTGACTGTCACACCTCGGTGAGACATCCAGGGTAGGTTGGCAGTTATCGTCACTTCGAGGAATTTGATGTTCTGTACGTCCTCAACCGTTGATGTAGATTGGGGCATACTCCCCTACTTTTTTTAGTGAAGTCAATGGTCAGTTCTTTACTTATTCCACATTTGAGAGAGAGGTTTTTATCATTACACCATGCCACCACACCACTATGTCCTTTCCGTATTCTGACTCGCAGTTGGTTGTTATACCTCCTGCTTTGGTGATGTCAGCAGCAAACTTGTAACTGGCGTTGTTTGGAATTTAGCAACACAACCGTGAGTGTATGTGGAGTACAGTAGGAGGCTGAGGGCAGAGCTGTGGGTGCACAGGGAGTACGGTAGGGGGCAGAGGACACAGCCATATGTATACATGGAGGACAGTAGGCGGCTGAGCACACAGTTGTGGGTGCACAAGGAGAACAGTAGGGGGCTGAGCGCACAGCCGTGGGTGTATGGGGTGTGCAGTAGGGTGCTGAGGACACAGCAATGGGAGAACAGAAAGTCCAGTGGGGAGCTGAGGACACAGCCGAAGGTGTACAGGGAGGAGAGTAGGAGGCTAAGGGCATAGCCGTGGGTATATGGGGAGGACATTAGGGGGCTGAGGGCACAGCCGTGGCTGTGCAGGGAGTAGAGTAGGGGGCTGATGACACAGCCGTGACTGTACAGGGAGTACAGTAGGGTCCAGAGGACACAGCAGTGAGCTTACAAGGAGTACAGTGAGGGGGCTGAAGACACAGCTGTGGGTGTACAGGGAGTAGAGTACGCGGAGAAGGGCATAACCATGGATGTACAGGGGGTACAGTAGGGGGCTGATGACACAGCCGTGGCTGTACAGGGAGTACAGTAGGGGACAGAGGACACAGCCGTGGGTGTACAGGGAGTACAGTAGGGGGCAGAGGACACAGCAGGGTGTATACAGGGAGTACAGTCGGGGGCTGAGGACACAGCTGTGGGTGTACAGGAAGTAGAGTAGGGGGCTGATGACACAGCCGTGTATATACAGGCTGTACAGTAGGGTCTGAAGGCACAACCTGTGTGTAGGGGGTACAGTATGTGGATGAGTGTACAGCCGGGGTGCACACGAAGTGCAGTGGGGGGCTGAGGACAGAGTCTTGGGTGTGCAGGGGTTACAGTAGGGGGCTGAGAGCATAGTTGTGTGTGCACAGGGAGTGCAGTAGGGGGCTGAGGACACAGCCGTTTGTGTACAGGGAGTACAGTAGGGGTGAGGGCAGAGCCGGGGTGTACGAGGAGTACAGTAGGGGGTTGATGACACAGCCCTATGTGTATGGGGAGTACAGTAAAGGGCTGAGGCCGCAGCAGTGGATGTACCAGGAGTACAGTAGGGGGCTGAGGACACAGCCAGGGTGCACAAGGAGTGCAGTAGGGGGTTGACGGCACTGTCCTGTGTGTTCAGGGAGTACAGTAGGGTGCTGAACTCACAGCCCTGTGTGTGCGGGGAGTGCAGCAGGGGGCTGAGGGCACAGCCATGTGTGTACAGGGATGCAGTAGGGGACTGAGGGCACAACTGTGAGCATACAGGGAGTAGTGTAGGCAGCTGAGGGCACAGCCGCAGGTTTAGAGGGAGGACAGTTGGGTCTGAGCGCACAGCTGTGATTGTGTACAAGGAGTACAGTAGATGGCTGAGGACACAGCTGGGGTGTACAGGGAGTCAGGTAGGGGCTGAGGACACAGCTCTGGCTGTAAAGGGAGTAGAGTAGGGGGCTGAGGACACAGCCGGGGTTACAGGAAGTGCAGTAGCGGGCTGAGGACATAGCTGTGTCCGTACAGGAGTATGGTAGAGGACTGATGACACAGCCTTGGGTGTACAGGAGTACAATAGGGTGTTGAGAACACAGTTGTGGATGTACAGGGAGTACAGTAGGGGGCTGAGGACACACTGTGGGTTTACTGGGAGCACAGTCGGGGACTGAGGACAGAGTTGTGGGTTTTCAGGGAGGACAGTATTGGACTGAGGGCACAGCTGTGAGTGTATGGGAAGTGCAGGAGGGGGTTGAGTGAACAGCCTTGGGTGTACACGTGGTACAGTATGGGGCTGAGGATACAGCCGTTGGTATATGGGAGTACAGTAGCGGTAAAAAAAAAGCCATTTTATCTGCCTTTGAGTTTGTTCCAGAAGGCAATAGACAACGATTCAGGAATCGAAGGAAGGATCGTGGTCACACCTACATTGAGTTTGAAAGGCTCAAACAGACTAACTTCGATAGTTGGATACTAGCAGTGAAAATCAAACAAAACTATGATGACCTTAGAGAGATAAGTATTTAGAAGAATTCAAAAATTCACTGTCTGAAGTAGTGCAAACTCGTGTGGAAGAACAGAGAGTGTAAACAGTAAGGTTAGCAGCTGAAGTCGCTGATGATTATGAACTGGTTCATCAGACTTGGTTGAGCTTTCAGATACAGTTCCAGTCTACAAGAGATAAAAATTGGAGCATGGTTCATTAGACTTGGTTGAGCTTTCAGATACAGTTCCAGTCTACAAGAGATAAAAATTGGAGCAAAGAGATAACCTTACGTGCAAAGGGAAAGGTAGATCTCAGTGAAGATCATCAGGATAATTTACCACGGCAAAAAAGAAAACCTTGAGGGGGACAAAGTAGTTAAAAAAAACTCTGGTGTTTTCATTGTAATAAAGTGGGCTACATAAAATCACAGTGTTCTTGGGCTGGGAGAAAACCAGATGTAGGAAAACCAGATAACCACACCAGCCTGGACATTTTGTTGGACTAGTAACAAAACGCACAAGGGAAGATAGGTAACTGCCTCAGAGTGTACAAGGTGATCAGAGGACCTGCCAGGTCTGCTTATAAAGTCGACATGAAAGGGTAAAGTTTATTTACATAGGCCAGAAGTAATTTTGTAAGGAGGTTCCAATACTAATTGACGTAGGATCTTTTCAGTCTGTAATGCTGAGGGGTGAGAATATTTGCACTCTTGAGAGGCTATGGCCAGAAAATGTGCTTGTAACAGAATTCATAATGAGACAAAAAGTGCTCATTTATGTAAAGTGAGGCAAAAGAGTCCCGAGCAGTGTAGATAATGTGTGGTAGGAGTACTGGACAAATTCTCAGCTCCAGGAATAAAATTTGTCCTTGCAAACGATATAGCTGATTCACCGGTAGGCGTGCTGCCTACTCTAGTTGAAAAGCCAGTGGAAATGCAAGCAACTGAAGACCTGGAGAATGTTTATCCAGAAACTTTCCCTGATTGAATGATCACAAGATCACAGATGCACTGGTTGAAGCAGGATATAGGCGCACATAAGGAAGCTGACACAGAGTTATCCAAAAGTTGTTTTTGATCGGTTTCGTGGAACAGAGAAGGAGCATGTGCGAGATAAGTGGCTGTCCAGCCCCATCTACGGCACTTTTTATTTCCCTTCCCAGGAACAAAGACACGGAGGAGTCTGTCCAAAAATTTTTCATTCAACTTTGCAAAGTCGGGTGCTGTTCCCAAAGGTAAGCACACACAAGCATAGTAATCTCCACGCATTATATACATGTATATGTGGGCTGGGTCGACTACTGCTGCCTTGACCAACGAGTGCTAGGATTCCCCACTGTTTTCCTTATTTGGGTTCTGGTGCCTGCGATTATTTTGTTATTCACTTGGCCAATCAGTGTTTGAGCTTCCCGTTCTTCCCTTATATGGATGATGTTGTACAACTGTGGTTAAGGGCGGTCTCTCAACTATCGAGGAAAGCTGTTACAACTGTTTCATTCATATAAACATGGGGGAAGTCCGGCAACAGTTTCGAGTGTCTGCTTGTGTTTACTATGAGGTAGAAAAGACTAAAAGGCAGCTAACCGTCTACCCCCTACATGCTTGTGTTCACTATGAGGTAGAAAAGACTAAAAGGCAGCTAACCGTTTAAAAATTACACTACCCCCTACAAATCCCCCGTGTCTTTTCTTACGGCCTGTAATTTTTCAACCGAAAGTTTCTTCTCCAGGGCATTTAATAACTCCCGAGCTTGTTCATCAAACTGTCCTTCTCTAATACTACCCCCGCCCAAGAGGGATTCACGTTGTTCCATCTCGAGATTTATTCGTTCAACCTGCCCATAGGGAACATCCTTCTTAGTAAGGGCGGTTTCGATCAGTCGTTGAGTTAATCCCCGGACACAGGGAATAACGCAACACCCAAGGGCAGTGAGTACTCCTGCCACCACTATACATGAGACAAGAAAGGGAACGACCACCCCCGTCCATTTACCGAACCAAGCTTCCAACCAGTCCGTGAGGCCAGAGTCGATGCCCGAGTTTTCGGCAAGTTCGTCCGCCAATGTGGTGAGTCCATCCAGGGCGCGGGTGATGGACCCATCAGGGGCTGTGTTGTTGGGGATGAAAGTGCAGCACTGAGTGCCTATCATGACACAAACACCCCCCTTCTCTGTCACATCATGTCTAAGGCCAACCTATTTTCCCACGCCATCCTACTAGTGGCGTACAGTTGTTCTGCTATTCCTTTCACTGCATCCCGGGTATAATTAATGAACCTCTGCTGATTGTAGTAAATATAATTAATCCAATCCACATTCTTATTGACGGTCACCCACCAGAACAGTGACGACTCAAAACCCGCCGCTATCTGGTTCCTAGCCTTGTATTCGTCAGGAACACCCCTGGGGACCCCTATGGCATCTAAATATATGTTATCATCGAAAGAGGTCTCCAAAGCTCTCTCAGTTCTTCCACTAGAACGGGGTTGCTCTTGTTTTTCGAATACCAGGGTGAATGGGATGGCCAATTGAACGATCGCACAAGTGCCCGTCCATTTTTGGGGCAGGGTCGGTCGCAGAACCCTCCCACCACAGTACCACCAGAGGTCTGCCCTAGGCACATGAATGTGGGAGTAATTCCCGCCCCCGGTAGTTTCATTGACCAGCCGAATTGATCCGCTGCACATGTCAAATGTCCCCACATCGTCGTCCCACTGTACTCCCGTCCGAGAGGCGCAGGCCTGGTGCGTACCTGTTACCCCTGAGAATGATGGCGGGCGGGGCGCCCCCTCAGACCCGACGGGGGGAAACTTCAAACTCAAGGGTCGACAAGTGGGGTCGTTCCAGGCCTCTCGGTCCTGGTACAGCCTTATCATGCAGTCCATGGCTCGTGGGTGTTTCTCCCATCCCAACGGGAATGGGACCACCTGAGGGTTAGGGCGGGCACTCGTGCATGCGTAGGAATCACTCTTTTTCATGCTCCTCACAGTATATTTGACCCATTCCATCCAGGCATTCGCCTCCCCGTATCCAGTTTCTATTTCAAAGGTCTTTTCCAAATCCGTCGTCTCAATTATTCTAATCTTTTCCTGCTTATCAGTGGTGGATGAGCCCCCAGACTCAGCTTCAATGACCGTGATTTCCGTGCAGCACGGCTGCATCCCCCCCCCCGCCCCATCCTGCCTGGCCCCCAACTCTAATACCCAGTATTGTTCTATTAAGGCTCGCCTCGTTCTTTTCCAAGTTCTTTATGGTCAGATAAAGCGGATTGCACTGATTCTGCCCACAATCTCATCCAGGGGTGATGGGATCACGGACAACTGACACCATACCCTGGACCCCGGGGGCTGGAGGCCTATTTAGGCCTTCCCTACCATGCAATTGTAATACTAACGTCTGACCCTGGAAAACCCTTTTTCTCTCTAGGTTCTGCTTAGTTTGATTCAGTTGACTTTTAGTCCTACAGTGCACCAACTCACATAGGTCTAAGCTAAATGTCTGTGTTGATTGGTTGGCAAGCACGGAGATGGTGAACCACTGACGGTCCTCTGTTTGTTTCATCCGGAGGCCAAATTGGGTAACACGCACACTATGACCCAGCCCAAGGATAATGGCATAGCAAGTTAACAATGCGATTGACCGCATTTTTTTTTTCCGCGACACCCGTAGCCCGAGGGCACAGTTCCTTTAGACTCGCCAAAGTCCGATTAGTTCGTTCTCAGGGTCTCTGTTCCTTAGATGCCTTTGTCAGAGAGGTTCGTTCGTCCTCCGTCGGTTGTGGCACTGGTCCCTTGACTCGAGTGTAATGTGTCCAGCCCTTTTCGGCCGTACGGACAGCCGTTTCGGTCATCAAAAGTACCAGGAAGGGACCGTCCCAAGTTGGTTCGAGGGTACGTTGCTTCCAGCTTTTAATCAGGACCCACTGACCCGGCTTGACGGTGTGCACCGCAAACTCGAGGGGCGGCGTCTGTGCCAAAAGTCCCTGTTGGCGTAAACGAGATAGAGCAGACCCCAGAGCCACCACATATTTTTGCACAAACATATCCCGAAACTCAAATACAGGAGATTTCCCCTTCGGCCCATGGAACGGGAGGCCAAATAGCATTTCGAAAGGGGAGACGCACAAATCCCGCCTTGGCTGGGTGCGAATTTGCAACAGGGCAAGGGGTAGGCATTTGGTCCAAGGCAGGCAGATTTCACTAGTGAGCTTGGTTAGCTGCTTTTTGATGGTCTGGTTCATTCTTTCGACCTTTCCCGAGGAGGAGGGATGCCAGGGGGTGTGCAAATCCCAGTCAGTCCCCATTGCTTGCACGACATTCTGGAGGACGGTCGAGGTGAAGTGGCTCCCCTGGTCAGAGTCAATAGCGCGGTAGCCCAAATCGTGGGATGATTTGCTCGAGTAGAATCTTGCTAACCTGAGTTGCCGTTGCTGTGGTAGTGGGGAAAGCTTCCACCCATCCTGTCAGGTGATCTACCACTACTAATAGATACTTCAGGCGACCTATGGGGGGGAGCTCAGTGTAATCTACCTGAACATACTCAAACGGCCTATAAGCCGGACTATTACCCCCTTGTCTTGCATGCTGCCGCAGCCCCCTTTTGTTAATCTTTCGACACGTTATGCAATCTCCTGTGACCTGCTTGGCTACCGTGTACAGACCAGGGTGAGCATATCGGCGCAGGAAGGCATCACACATTGCCTGGGCGCCCCAGTGACCCCCTTGGTGTAAACGGGCAATAATGTCCCGCGTCAACGGTCGTTATGTAGCTGGCGGCCATCGGGTAAGGTCCACTTGCCTTCCGTATCCTTTGTACCCCCCAGAGACGCGAGCAGAGTTTCTTCTTTGTCAGTAAACGTGGGCACTTCGGTAATTTCGGATATCTGTGGAATCCTTACCAGGCAGTTTATTACTTCCTTCCCCATCCCAGCCAATTTTGCCTGTTCATCTGCCAATTGATTCCCCAGGGTCTCTATTTTATCGTCTTTCTGGTGTCCTTTCACATGTACTACAGCAATCTCTTGTGGCAGCAACAAATCCTCCAAGATCATGGCTACTAGTTCCTCGTGGACCAACTCCTTTCCTCTACTATTTATCATTCCCCTTTCTTTCCAGATCTTCCCAAAGGTGTGTACTACCCCAAAGGCATACTTAGAGTCAGTGTAGATTGTCCCGGCTATTCCCTTTAAATTCCTCAGAGCCCGGTGCAAGGCGTACAATTCGCACGTTTGTGCCGACCAGGCATTCGGTAGCCGTCCACTTTCCACGAATTCCCAACCAGTCTCACTAATGACTGCATAACCGTTGTGTCTCTTCCCATCTATCACTCGAGAGGACCCATCAATGTACCACCGCCTTCCTGCATGTAAGGGGGTATCCCTCAGATCTTCCCTCACTTTACTCTGGTACTCTATTATGTCTGAACAGCAGTGTTCCAGTTCCTCCTCCCCTTCCCCTTTCCAAAGAAAGTCCGCCGGGTTCTGGCAGCCCCCGACTTCTATTCGGAGGTCTTCTCGGTCTAACAATATGGCTTCATATTTCAGAATCCTCGAGTCAGTCATCCACCTCCCGGCCTTCTGATTCAGGATAGTTCTAACCTGGTGGGGAGTAGTGACTGTCAAGGGGGCCCCGAAAGTCAACTTCCTGCTTTCCTCTACCAGCTTTGCCGTGGCTGCCACCGCTTGGACACACTCCGGCCACCCTCGGGAGACTGGATCCAGAATTTTTGACAGGAAAGCCACGGGCTTCCATTTTTCCCCCAGTCCTGGGTCAATACTCCAAGAGCGGTTCCCTTTCTGGAGTTCACAAAGAGACGAAATGTCTTACTAAAATCCGGCAAGCTTAAAATAGGTGCGGCCATCAATTTTCCTTTTAGGATTTCAATTAACTTTTTCTCCTTCTCCTCCCATTTTATTCTGTTGGGTGCCTCCTCAATGAGTTTTAGGTACAAGTCTTTAGTAAGGGGGGCATAGTCGTCTATCCATAACCGACAATAGCATAAGAGTCCCAAGAACTTCCGCAACTCCCTCTTGGACGTTGGGAGGCCTAGTTCGATTATTGCCCGCACTCTTTCCGGACTTATTCGTTTTTGTCCCTGGCTTATCAAGTGTCGCAGGTACTTAACCTCTTTCTCGACATATTGGAGCTTCTTCTGACTCACTCTTAACCCCTTCTCAGCTAGGTAATTTAACAGGGCATTAGTCCCAAGTAGGACGTCCTCCTCCACCGGTCCGGATAAAAGGAGATCGTCCACGTATTGTATAAGCTTAAGGGCCGGGGACAAGGTTAGTCCCTCCAATAATTGTTCCAGAATCTGCCCGAACAGAGTCGGGGACTCAGTGAATCCTTGGGGAGTACGGTCCACCTGTACTGTTGTTTTCTGCCAGTATCAGGATCCTCCCATTCAAAAGCAAAAAGATCCCTCCTGTCCTTGTCCAGGGGACACACCCAGAAGGCATCCTTTAAGTCTATAACACTAAACCAGCCGTGGTCCGGGGGGATTCGCCCCAGAATAGTGTATGGGTTCGGTACCACAGGGTGCCGTACTTGGACAATTTTATTTACTTCCCTTAGGTCTTGGACCATTCGGTAGCTCCCATCCGACTTCCGGACGGGCAGGATGGGGGAATTGTATCGTGACATACAGGGCTCTACCAATCCATCTTTTATTAGGTCTTCCATAACTGTCTTCAGGCCCTGCCTCCCTTCCCAAGAGATGGGGTATTGGCGCACTCTGACGTCGGGGCTCTGGGGCTTTAATTTTACCTCCACAGGTCGAATTGCGAGTCCCCCCCGGTTCCCTTTGGCGACCCAAACCCTAGTGTCTATCTCTGTCAATCGGGACTCACTAAGGTATGACATGGTAACGGCTAATTCTTCCTCTTCTCCCACTTCTATTCGCAATCCGAAACGGACTATCAAATCCCGTCCCAACAACCCATAGGGAAGATGGGGGAGGTGAAGGAGTTCCACCTGGAGCTCCTCCTCCTCCAGCCGCAAGGGTTGTGGTTCGAATATTTTCGCATTAAAAACCCCACCCTTAACTCCTGAAATGTTTAATGTTTTAGCTTGGAAGCCAACCCCCCTCGGATGGAGGGGAATTGAGGACCTGCCAGCGCCTGTGTCAACTAAGAAGGTAACATCTTGTCTAAATGGGCCCACCCGTAAATTTACCAGGGGTTCTTGGTAGGCCCGTGTTCCGATCCTCCCCTGACTTCCCTAATCCATTTGTTCACACTCCATTTCATATATCCCTTCTCTTTCCCTTTTAAACTCTGGACAATCCCTTTTGAAGTGTCCCAGTTTCCCGCAATGGTAACATCCGGCCTTCTGAGGGCGCTCAATTCCATAAGATCCTCCTCTCTCACTTCTGCCCCGTCTCGCTTCTCTCCCTCTCCAACTTTTCTTCGACGTTCCTCTTTCCACCCCATCATCTCCCTCCCCCATTCCGGTGGACTTACAAGCTTCCCGTACAGCTGCCACCATCATTTTTGTCTTATGTTTCTCCCTTATTACATCCCTCTGAACGTACACCTTCTGTGCTTCCCGTAATAATTCTGCAACATCCTTTTCAGCCCAATCCTCCACTTTCTGTAATTTCTTCTGAATGTCAGGCCATGACTTAGTCACAAAGTGCACCTTAAGCATGCTCTTGCCTATTTCCCCATCGGGGTCTAAACCTGAATACTTTCGCATGGACTCCCGCAAACGGTCTAAAAACTCACTCGGGGATTCATCCTTTTTCTGTCCAACTTCAAATGCTTTTGCTAAATTCCGCTGTTCGGGCACGCAGGTTTGGATCCCCCTGATTATAAGGCTTCTGAGGTCTGTCATATTGGCCCGTCCCCCCGCGTCGTTATGATCCCACCGGGGGTCCTCTAAGGGGTACTTCTGCTCTCCACGCTGAGGGCCGTCCTGATGCTCCCTATCCCAAATGGCCATTGCACTATTCCGGATCATAACATTTTCATCGTAATTAAATAGTATTCTCATCATGGCCTGCAGTTCAACCCATGTGTATATACTGGGCCCCAGAAATTGGTCCAGTTGTATTCCCACACTGACGGGGTCGTCCAGTAGACGGGGTAGTTTATTACGGAGTTGCCGGATATCCCCAGAATTTAAAGGTTGTACTACGAATCCAGTCCGTTCATTCCCAAACGGCACCTCTCGTAAGGGGTTCAGCTGTTCAATATTGTCACTCCTCCCAGCTCTCAATCCCTCTTCTCGACCTCTCCGCATCTCGAGTCGGACTGATTTCCTAGTGCCTGGGGTGAGTTCTGCGCCCCCTCCTGTGCCCCCCCCCCAGCAGTCCCTTCCTCACTGGTCGTAGCCTGCTGGGACTCGGAATTATCCGTCGTAGGATGGAGGTCCGCGCGGTCGTGCGCGGGTGGTATATACGGGGGCGGGGAAGACGGTGGCAAACCGTCTGTGAGGATGTCCCAAGACTTCTGGGGCTTCCTCGGGTCTGTTTGGGGAATCAGAGGATAGAGACGCGTGGGACTCTCGCAGTCTCCCGCCAACCAGGCGGCGGCATATTTGCTCTCCTCTGGGTCAAACGATTGTTTTCTGTTAACATATACATTTAGGATTTGACACACCCAGTCTTCATCAGACCCATACTCGCGCCAAACTACCGAGGGGGCGCGGATAGGTTCTTTGGTCCATATAAAACAACAATATTTTATCATGGTCTCTTTCTTTAAGTCCTTCGTTCTACTACTGTCCGTCCATGGACTTAACTTCCGACCTAATGGACTATCGGGGGGTATTTCTTTCCCATTTGTAGTCTTCCCTGACTTTTCCTTAGAAGTCTGATTTCCCATGGTTTATCTTCGGTTCTGGTCTTAAACGCCCAAAGCATTTTCACAGATGACCGTCAAAACCACAATTTCCCGTGGTCTATCTTCAGTCCTGGTCTTAAACGCCCAAAGCATTTTCACAGATGACCGTCAAAACCACGCGGCCAACAAGGAAGAACAAAAGAATCTCTTACCTTGATCCGTGCACGGAGTTGTCTGGCCTTTTTAAATGTGTGTACCCCCGTGTATAGTCACTAACCGGTCGTCCCAGCACTCGTCCGTGTGTTCCTTTTCCAGGATTCAAAATTATTTTTACATGAGCCGGGTCACATCCTCTCTTGGCCGACGGCCGACGGACCAAGCTGATCAGTGAGAAGTATAAATATATACTAGACGCGTCTTTGTTGCAATCAGGCTTGATCCGTGAGCCGAAGAGACTGCCCCACCCCCCCCGGCAATAATTATTTCATCCCGGACGAGCCCCCAATTGTGAGAGATAAGTGGCTGTCCAGCCCCATCTACGGCACTTTTTAATTCCCTTCCCAGGAACAAAGACACGGAGGAGTCTGTCCAAAAAATTTTCATTCAACTTTGCAAAGTCGGGTGCTGTTCCCAAAGGTACACACACACAAGCATAGTAATCTCCACGCATTATATACATGTATATGTGGGCTGGGTCTACTACTGCTGCCTTGACCAACGAGTGCTAGGATTCCCCACTGTTTTCCTTATTTGGGTTCTGGTGCCTGCGATTATTTTGTTATTCACTTGGCCAATCAGTGTTTGAGCTTCCCATTCTTCCCTTATATGGATGATGTTGTACAACTGTGGTTAAGGGCGGTCTCTCAACTATCGAGGAAAGCTGTTACAACTGTTTCATTCATATAAACGTGGGGGAGGTCCGCCAACAGTTTCGAGTGTCTGCTTGTGTTTACTATGAGGTAGAAAAGACTAAAAAGCAGCTAACCGTTTAAAAATTACACTACCCCCTACAAGCAAGTAGGAAAACATGCAAGTATTTTTAGCTCTGCTAAGCGTATTGATTTGCAGCAGAAAGATGAGGAGTTTCATCAGTTATATCAAAAGGCATTTAGCAAGAAAGAGAATGATTGCATTCCTGTGTGTTAATATTGAACAAATGATGTCTTATTGTGGAGATCAGCACACATTGAAGCAGATCAGACGTGGACAGAAATTCATCAAATTGTTTTGGGGAAAGAACGGAGGATGCTGCGAGTGGCTTATGAGCTACCACGTGGAGATCATTTCGGGGTGAGGACAATACAGGCTGGAGTACAAAGGTATTTTCACTGGCCTGTACTACACAAAGATGCAGTTGAATTTTGCCAGACGTCTCAAACATGTCACACAGGCAGTAATAAGACCTGCAACTTCAATACATATTGGAGTATTTGAGGAACCTTTCAGAAGAGTCTTGAGAGATTGCGTCGGCCCCTACCTCAAACACAAAGTGGGAATAAGTATTTATTAACAATAATGGATGCGTCGACCAGATGTCCAGAGGAAATCCCATTCTGCACCATCACAGCTAAAAGAGTTGTAGAAAAAAATACTTCATGTTTTTACTAGATACGGACTACCAGTAGAGATGCAGATAGATCAAACCTCACATCTGAACAATTCAAGGAGGTGATGGATAACTTAGGAATAAAGCAATTCAAATCTAATGCGTACTATTCGGAATCTCAAGGAGCATGAGGGAGACGGCATCAAAAACTGAAGACCATGTCGAAGTTTTAAGGTCAGGATTATCCAGATGATCGCGAAAAGGAAATTCGTTTTGAACTATTTGTGATCAGAGACGCACAGAATGAATCGAACAAATTCAGTCTATTTGAATTAATTTGCAGGCATGAAGTAAAAGGATCATTAACATTGGTTAAGGAGATATTAATAAGTCAGAATTCAGAGACCACCCATTTGGACGATGTATCAAATTTTAGGGAATGATTAAATAGAGCTGGAGAGTTGGGTAGACAGCATTTAAAAGTATCGCAGCATACAATGAAACAGGAAGTGTATCAGAAATCACAAATTGGCAATTTTGCAATTGGGAATAAGGTATCGGTGTTACTTCCAGGAACAGTTGAGTCTTTATAAGCAAGTTTTAGTGTACCATATCAAATTGGGAAGAAATTGAATGAGGTAAACTACTTGGTACGGACTCCAGACAGGAAGAAATCTCACAGATTGTGTCATGTGAATATGCTCAACAGGTATTTTGATAGGGAAGGAAAGCAAGAGGAGAAGGTATTAATGATTACAGCACAGAAGGAAGACCCACGTTTAGAGGATTCTGAATTGGACATTCCCAATATCAAATTTAACAATGAGAAAGTTGCCAAAAATTGGGATAAATTATTGAGTTACCTTCCACAAGAAAAGCATGGTGTCCTGAAAGAGTTGTTACGGTATCTTGGAGAGATATACGGAAATAAACTGGGAAGTACGAACATAATTGTGCATGATGTAGACACAGGAGATGTTGTTCTGATTAAATAACATCCTTAAAGGCATTATCCTCTAAAGTTGGCACAGGTTCAGAAGGAAATAGAGCACACGCTCCAAGATGGCATAATCGAAATGAGTTACTGTGCTTGGAGCTCATGTATAGTCATGGCGCCAAAGACAGATATTACCCATGGACATGTGTGGACTATCACAAACTCAACCTCGTTACAATGACTGATGCATATCCAATTCCATGCTGGGGAGCTTTGTCGAAAAAGATGGAGAAGCTACTTACATTTCTAAGTTGGACATGCTCAGAGACTACTGGTAAGGACCTCTGTCAGAGAGAGCAAAGGCAATTTCGGCTTTCATAGCACTAAATGGATTATATCAGTTCAGAGTTGTGGCATTTGATATGTAAAACGATCCAGCCACCTTTCAGAGACTAATAATGAGGTCATTGTCGGATTACCCAACTATGTGGTGTACATTGATCACATGGTAGTTTTTAGTCACAGATGTGATACTTTAGTACCTTAGGAGGTGACCCATTGTTCTCAACATTGTATAATCTTCAAAGAATATCCCCACCTCTGATTACATGAAAGAGGGAAAGACATTGATGAAGTAGTTGAAGATGTTTGTGCCAAAGAAGCTACCCTGAGGATTGCCCAGAAAGATATCCAGGGACTGAGAGGATTGATGTCCACCAGCCCCATTGTGCTCTGAATGATTCAACCAGCGGGGAGTTTACAACTGATTCCCATCAAGTTCAACTTTGTTCAGTCTCCTTGATATCTTGCTCAATCAAATACTGCCGTGTTATCAGGGCCAGTCACTTTACACTGTTTTCATATCTTCTATCCATGTCAATAGGCCAAGGTATATGTGTGGGGAGTAGTTCCTTCTCTCAGGGAATAGAAATGGTTGGGGCCAGACAGTTAGGGGAGGCTACATCACTGAAATGTTTGGAGGTTGCGAGTGGGTGTCAATGGGTTTTGACCCGTCAGAGAGTCGACAGCAACAAAAAGATTGGGCATGAAAGAGAAATTGCGGCCCAGTGCAAATCAGCCCTGACTTACTGAATGGAAGGGCAGGTCTGAGAGGTTATGTAGCCTGGTTTTATTCCAGTATACCCTATAATGCAGTCACTTTGTGACCTCTTCCATTTCCTGTGTTACTGACTTCAAGTAGCTGAATAGATTGAACCTGTTGCTGTGCAACTGGATAGTGGTGCTGCATGATCTGGTTACAGTTTTATAGGGCTTAGGGGCTTATTGGCCTCCTCCTGTAATTGTATATCAGGCTCCAGGGGCTAAAAAGCCTCATTCTGTTCTGCTGTAACTGAAATCCATATTGACTGAATCTACTGCCAATGGAGAAATTGAGCACAGCAGATGCTTGAGATCAGTGTCGAAAAGTGTGGCACTGGAAATCACGACAGGTAAGGCAGCGTCAGAACAGGAGAATCGATGTTTTGAATGTTCCTGATTAAAGGCTTATGTCCGAAACATGGATTATTCTGCCCATCGAATATGCCTGACCTGCTGTGCTTATCCAACACCACATGTTTTGAAATCTACTGCCCCTCACAAATTAATCTTCCTGGTCACATCATCCACTTACTTTAAGAGAATTATCAGGCACAATTTTCCTCGCACAAAGCCACACTTCTTATTCCTAATCAAAGCCTGTTTTTCTAAAGCCATGTACATCTTATCCCTCAGAACCTTCTCAAGTAACTTACCTACCACGGATGTTAAACCTACTGATCTGTAGTTCCAAGGCTTTTTTTGTTCAGTTCTTCTTGAATAAGGGCACAACATTTGCTCTCCTCCAGTCTTCGGGACATTACCTGTGGTTACTGATGATAAACATTAAAAGCTAGGGTCCCCGCAAATTCTTCTGGAGCCCCTTGACGTATTCTTGGATATATCGGGTAAGGACCATGAGATTTATCCACTTTCAAGCATTCTAGTACATCCAATATCTCCTCAACTATGATAAAGATTGGCTCTAAGATATCACCACTAACTTCCTCAAGTTCTCAAGTCAACATGTCTTTTTCCACGGTAAACATAGAGCAGAAATATTCGTTGAGGACTTCACCCATCACTTATAGTTCCACACATACTTGTCCACATTGGTCTTCGAGGGGTCCTATTTTCTATCCTGTTTTGATTTTTAAAAAATATATTTAAAGTACCTTTTTGGATTCATCCTAATCTTCTCAGCCAAGGCTCTTTCTTGCCCTCTTTTCACCCTACTGATTTCCTTCTGCAGTAAACTCCATTATCTCTTATATACCTCCGGGAATTCCATTGATCCCAGCGGCCTGGACCTGAGCCACGCCCCAAATTCGAACATGAACCTGTGGACCAGTTTTGTCCCTCTCCATAACTATTTGAAATTTAATAGAACTACGGTTAATGGTCACAAAGTGCTCCCCCACTGTTAACTCAGTCACCTGTCCTGCCCTATTTCGTGTTTTGTCCCTTCTCGAGTAGAATTCTCTGGATATTGCTTGAGGAAACTTTCCTGAAGCTTTTATCAGATTCTATCTCATCAAATCCCTTAACGCTCTGGCCATTCCAGTCTGCATTCGAAAAAATTAAAGCCCCTATTATGAAAACCCTATTGCTCTTGCAGGTGTCCCCTCTCTCCCTGCATATTTATTACTCTCATTCCTGTTGACTATTTGAGGGCCTGTAGCACATCCCCAATCACCTCACGAACATCTTCCTATTTCTGAACTCCACCTACAAAGCCTCACTGGGTGATTCATCAGTTATTTTATCTCTGATTACTGCTTTGGCACTCCCCTTGATCAGAAATGGAACTTCTTCCAACATCTCTGTCTCACCGAAAGCAACTGTACCCTGGCACATTAAGCTGTCAGTCCTATCCATCACTTAGCCATGTTTGTGTAATGGCTATAATATACCGTCCCACCTACATTTCCACGCCCTGTGTTCATTGGCCTTACCTGTATTGAAATAGTGCAATTTAATCCAAAAGGCATTTCTCTCTGTCATTTTCCAGCCTAAAATTACTATTTCTGATGACTCTATCTCCTTCCAGCCTCGCACTTGTCTCCCTGCTCTTGAGGATACCACCCCCTGCCGATCTAGTTTAAACCAACCTTTGTAACACTAGCATAACTGGCAGCCAAGATATTGGTGCCCCTTCCAGTGCATGTCTCGGACGGTAATCTCCCTATAAGGAGATGAACACTGTGAAGGGTTTTTTTTAATGTTTCTCCGAGCTCTCTGTAATCTCGCTCCAGAACCTCGGCCCTATTTCAACGGGTATCATTTGTGCTAACGTGCATAATAATTTCTGGATGCTCACCCAACCCCTTGAGAATGTTCAGCAGACACTTGGAGACATCCTGGAGTCGAGTAGCCGGGAGGTAATCCACTATCCTGGATTCCCGTTTGTGACCACAGAATCTCTGAATGTCCCTCTAACAATCGACCCTCCTATCTTTAACGACCTGTTTACCTTTACCCTTTCCTGCTGTCCCCCTCAGCCAGTGGCAATACCACCAGCCTGGCTATTGCTGCTTTCCCCTGAACGGACATCACCCCCAACAATCCAAAATGGTCTATGTGTTATGGAGAGGAATGGCCACAAGGGATTCCTGCACTCTCTGCCTACTCCCTTTGCCATTCCTGGTGGTCGCACAGCTACTCTCTACCTGGAATATGACAGGAAGCAAGGAACGCCTGTTGGATTAAATTGTGTTTATTTAAATACAACAGGACTGACAGGTAAAGCTAATGAACTGAGGGCGATGAACGTTAAACTGGAATATTACAGTCATTAAAGAAACATAACTAGGGGTGTGTCTTGGCTGTGTCCACCACAATAAAGCACTTATCTCTGAAGTCCTCAGTATCTCAGATGACCCTGAGTGCATCCTAAATTACCTTCAGCCCAACACGTCCGCACCGACCCTCCAAAGAGCAGCCCACCCAGACCCACTCCCCTCCACTACAGGCAAATTAGCACGACCAAATCACCTATCCTGCACATCTTTGAACTGTGGGATGAAACCGCATTACCCAGAGGATAGCCATGCAGACACGGGCAGAATGCGCAAACTCAACACAGAGAGTTGCCCAAGCCAGGATTTGACTCCTGGTGCCTTGTGCTGTGAGGCAGCAGTGCTAACCACTGAGCCATCATGCCGCCCATCTCCAGCTCCCTAACACGGTCTCCCAGGAGATGAAGCTGGGTGCACAGTCCACACATATAGTCATCAGGGAAGGTGAAAATCTCCGTGAGCTCCCACATCCCACAAGAGGAGCGTGCGACTGCCCTAACTGCTATCTCGACGGCTGTAACAATAAAGTTAAAAGGACTTTATTTCAGTTTCCCTGTACATTTTGCTGAGCTGGAGCTGTCCGAAGCCTCTCATGTCGAAGCCTTACTGCTCACTCTGCTACAACGGCATGTCTCTCTACCTCTCCATATATGGTTTTGGTCAGCGAAGGAAGGAGACACGACAGTGATACAGTGTTTAGGTCTTCAGCACTCCTTGACACTTGGCCACTGACTACCTGCTCCCCAGTGCAGATCTCTGCTTGGCCTTGAAGGGTGTCTTGCTGAGGTCTTCCTTCTGGTAGTGGTGACTTGTCCATGCAAATCTTTATCCCAACAGGCATTCTGTGTTGTCGCAGCCCTCTCGTGCTTTCTGTCTATTAGTATCGCGTTTATGAATTCCTTGAATCCCTCGAGAGAGGTGATGTTCTTGTGAATACAGGGCTATTGGAAAAGAACACTATTAGACATAGGGACAACAACATGTCTGTCCTCTCACTGAGACTGCTGTTCTTCGATTAGGTTATTTTTATTTTGTTAATCCCCCATTCCACTTTTCTGCAATTTCCCATAACACTTGTATAAAAATCTGTCTCTCTCAGCCTTGAAGGTATTTAATGATCCAGCCTCAACAGCCCTCCGAATTTTCTACAATTGTTTCCCTCTCACTGATGTGAGACTTGGTGGTCTTTAATCTGGTGATTTGCCCACTTTATCTTGCATAAACTTCCAATTCTTCCTCAGCTCCTGTGTCAATTTGCTCAAGGGTCAAACGGTCACTCTCCCTGAATCCAGAAACAGCTTCTCCAAACTGAAAACCGATTCGTAGAATGTATTCAACATATTCTCTGGCTGTGTAAACAGGCTGTCCCCTTAGTCCCTAACACTCCCATTCTTTCCCGTGTTATCGTCTTCCCCTTAATATACCAAAAAAATGACTTTGGATTCTTGCTAATCTTACCCACTAATGTTTTATCACCCCTCCTTCTGCTCTTCCACTGACTTTTTAAGTTTAGCCCTCCACTTTCTATATTATTTTAGGACCTTCATTGACCTGCTCACTTGGTACCTGCTTTAAGCTTCTCGTTCCTTTTTCATCCTGTTCGAGATTTGTGTCGACATCTGAGGTTCTGTGGGGTTGTTTTCCTAATTTTTATCTTCGATGTAACATGCTGGGCCGACACTGTCATCAATTCGATTTTAATCAAATGATCCCCCAACCCCCGCCCCACCTTGTTCTGCTACAATTTCACCCAGAAGCAACTGCACTTTGCCCAGATCCTGTCATTTTTTTTTCATAAAATCTGTCTACCCAATCCAAAAAGCTTTTATGATTCAAACATTTTGGGGTCTTTTCCTTAGCAAAGTCTAAATGTGTGATATCACAGTCACTGGTCCGATAATACTTTCCCACTTCTGCCTGGAACACCTGACTGGATTCGTTCCCCACAATGAGGCCCAGCGCTGCACTGCCCATTGTTGTATCTGGTCTATGTTGATATAAGAAGCTCTCGGGAATAAATTTCAAAGCACCTGTTCCTCTTAAGGAGTTATCACTACCATAATGAATGTTTGGAATTGAAATGCCTGAATATAATGATCCTATTATTGTTTTTACACACCTCAATTACTTGGTTATATACCTGCTCCCGTACGTTCCTTTATCTGGGGTTCGACAGTGTATCCCAAGCAGTGTTTCTGGCATGGTTTTGACAATGAGCTTTAACCATCAAACCTCATTAGATGATCCTTTCAAGATATCGTCCCTTTTTAAGCCAGTAACTGACTCCATAATTTATTAGACAACAGTACCTCATCTTTTACTCTATCTCCTGTCCTGACAATAGTTCTGGTACCACAGAATATTGAGTTGTCAGCCATGACCTCCCTCAAACTCATCTCTGTAATGGTAAAAATGACACACTTCCACTTGTCATATCATTTCCTTGTCATATCTGTCTGTCTGATTATATTCCCAGCATAAAGGTAAAACACATCCAACCTGGAATATAGTACCTGGAATACTCTGTATCCCGGAGTTCTTCAGTCATTCACTGTTGGTTATCAAGCTGCCTAATTCATGAACCAAAACTGTAACTCTGGGACTGAATGAATATTTGTTGAATTGTAATTTCGTTTTTAGTAAAAGTGTTCATCAAATGCAGCTTTCCAGAACTGAACAGACAACTCTAACTACAACGGGTTTCTGCTGATTAGTTCCCTGCTCAGTGTGCAGAGGGGACAGCCCTCAGTAATGGGCAACGTGAGGACTGCAGATCCTGCTGATCAGAGTCTAAAGGTGTGGCGCTGGCAAAGCACAACTATTCAGGCAGCATCTGAGGAGCAGCAGAGTCAACGTTTTGGCATCTCCCCTTCATGAGAAAGGCATTTGTGCCTTCCTATGTTTGCCAATCCATAATACACAGGATATTGGGAACCATACTTGCTCAGGAAGGCAGCACTGTACAGAGCCCTGAAATGGAAAGCAGTCAATCAGTTGGTTGGGCAGGGAGTAAACAAGTTGAGGTGAAATACAGACTGATTGAAGTACAAACATAAAGATAGATAATTCCCTCTTCCAGACAGGAAACACCCTAAGTTACTACAGGAAGAGAGGAAAGAGATTTCTGTGATTTTGGCGATGGTCTTTGCATCTTCACTCTCCATTTGAGTAGCATTGGTTGATTGGAGTGTGGCGAATGTAAGTCCCTTGTCCAGGCAAGGGAACAGAGATTGTCCTGAGAATGACAGACCAGTCAGCCTTACATCAGTATTGGCCAAAGTATTGGAGAGGATTCTGAAAAATCATAGTTTGATTAGAAATAGTCAGCATGGTTTTGTGAGGGGCTGGTCATACCTCACAACTCTTATTGGATTCATTGAGGATGGGATTAAACGCACTGAAGAAGGTAGAGCAGTGAATGCAAAGTGCATGGATTTTAACAAGGTGTCTGATAAGCTTCCCCGTGGTAGTTTCATTCAGAAAGTAAGGAGCCATGACATATAGGGAGTCCTATCTGTCTGGATAGAGAATTGGCTCGCCCATAGAAGACAGAGGGTGTTGGTAAATGGGAAGTATTCAGTGTGGAATTAGGTGAGCAGTGGTGTTGCATAAGAATCGGTTCTGGGACCTCTGCTGCTTGTGATTTTGATAAATGACTTGGATGACGAATTGGAAGGGTTGGTTCGTAAGTTTGATGGTGTAACACAGGTTGGTGGAATCGTGGATAGTGTGGAGGGCTGATGTAGTTTGCAACAGGACATTGACAGGATGCAGAACCCAGCTGCTTAGTGGCATATGGTGTTCAATATGGAAAAGTGGGATACGATTCATTTTGGAAGGTTGACGTTGAATGTAGAATACAGGGTTAGAGGCAGGATTCTTACATTGTGGAGGAACGGGGGATCATATGGGCCATGGCGTAGCTCCCACAATGTTTCTACATAGGTTCATAAGGTGGTTAAGAAGGTGTTTGATGTGTTCTTTAGCCGAGAGATTGAGTTTAAGAGCTGGAAGATTATGCATCAACGATATGGAGCCCTGGTGAGACCACTTAGAATATTGTGATCAGTTCTGGTTGCCTCGTTGTAGGAAAGATGTGGAAGTTTTGATGAGAGTGCTGAGGAAATTTATCAAGATGCTGCCTGGACTGGAGGACACGCCTTGCAAAGAAAATTTGAGGGAGCTGGGGTGTTTTCCGCATTGGCACGAAGAAGAATGGAACGTGACTTGACGTGGTATACAAGATTATGAGAGGCATAGATAGAGTGGATAGCCAGAGACTCTTTCCCAGGGTGGAAATGGCTATCTCGAGGGGTTATGATTTTAAGGTAATTGGAGGAAGGTTTAGGGGAGATGTCAGAGGTAGGTTCTTTACACAGAGAGTGGTGGGTGTGTGCAATGAATAGCCAACAGCTGTAGTAAAATCAGCTATTTAGGGATATTTAATTGGATAGGCACATGAATGATAGTATAATGAAAGGTATGTAGGTTAGTATGATCTTAGGTAGGATAAAAGGTCAACAGAACGTCAAGGGCCAAAAGGCCTGTACAGTGCTGCACTATTCTATGTTTCCAGTTTCACCCAGCTTGTGGATTCCCCTTAAATTGTTGAATGCGTGAGGGAGTGATGTGTGTGAGATCAGGAAGCTTTGGAGGGGTGTAAGGCCAAAACCTCCAGTTATGGTGTGGATTGTTACAGTCACCTGAAAGCCAGTATAATATGTTTGTTTACTTAGACCAGACAGATTCCACCAAGTTCAGTAATTAATGTGATTTTGGATTGCCGTTTGCTGCTGGTTACTTCACAGCAGTTCTACTGTGTGATCAATGTAGTAACTCTGACCATTCATAGAGATGTACAATTTTATTTTGATACTGGAGAATGTGAAGGTGACATTTAGTAGATATGGCTTTAGAGACACAAGGCACTGCAATAGACTGTCAACTTGTGAACGTCTTCACCCATGTCTGGTCCGAGGTGCAGATATATGGAGTCTGGGAGGCAGGTCAGGTTTCATCACCATAGGTAACTTGTATGGTGTGATTCTGGCTCTCAATGTCAACACGTCTGCTCTCTGGGCCAGGCTGTGACTGAAGATGATTTTCAAAACATGGTTGCTAATCAGCCATTAGTATTTAACCTGGACAATATTTGTACCTACACTAAGACCAGTGATAGTCTGTTGGCGGGTTATCCACCTGCCCAAGGAAGGTTCCAACTTATTTGTTTTGAAGTAATGTTTGCCTGACTGCCCTGAAGCAGGTTAGAAGCTCCATGCACAAATTTTGGATCAGGCCACTGAGTCTCTCTGTATCACAGACAGCTGTGAGTCCCAATACCACTGTAAATGATTTCAGATAAATTGGAAGCAAGTTGCAGCGTAGCTCACTGTAAGATGTTGAACTTACTGACCCGGAACAATAATCGGATACTTGCTATAGTTCATGAATTGGGCAACAATAAGATGAGGTAAAAGCAATGATGGCAGATGCTGGAAACCAGATTCTGGATTAGTGCTGCAGGAAGAGCACAGCAGTTCAGGCAGCATAAAAAGAGCTGAACAATCGACGTTTCAGGTAAAAGCCGTTCATCAGGAATTAAGGCAGTGAGCCTGAAGCGTGGAGAGTTAAGCTAGAGGAGGGTGGGGGTGGGGAGAAAGTAGCATAGAGTACAATAGGTGAGTGGGGGAGGGGATGAAGGTGATAGGTCAGAGAGGAAAGGGTGGAGTGGATAAGTGGAACAGGAGATAGGCAGTTAGGACAAGTCCAGACAAGTCATGGGGACAGTGCTGAGCTGGATGTTTGGAACTAGGGTGAGGTGGGCGAAGGGGAAATGAGGAAACAGTTGAAGTCCACATTGATGCCCTAGGGTTGAAGTTTTCAGACGCGGAAGATGAGGCGTTCTTCCTCTAGGCGTCTGGTGGTGAGGGAGCGGCGGTGAAGGAGGCTCAGGATCTCCATGTCGTCGGCAGAGTGGGAGGGGGAGTTGAAATGTTGGGCCACGGGACGGTGTGGTTGATTGGTACAGGTGTTCTGAAGATGTTCCCTAAAGCGCTCTGCTAGGATGCGTCCAGTCTCCCCAATGTAGAGGAGACCACATCGGGAGCAACGGATACAATAAATGATAACAGTGGATGTAAAACTTTGATGGAAGTGGAAGACTCCTTTAGGGCCTTGGATAGAGGTGAGGGAGGAATTGTGGGCGAAGGATGTACAGTTCCTGCGGTGCAGGGGAAGGGGCCAAGATGGGAGCGTGGGTCGTAGGGGTGTGTGGACCTGACCAGGTAGTCACAGCGGGATCAGTCTTTGAGGAAGGCTGAAGGGAGTTGGGAGGGAAATATATCCCTGGTGGTGGGGTCATTTTGGAGGTGGCAGAAATGTCGGTGGATGATTTTCTTTATGCGAAGGTTGGTAGGGTGGAAGGTGAGCACCAGCGGCGTTCTGTCCTTGTTACGGTTGGAGGGGTGGGGTATGAGGGCGGAGGTACAGGATGTGGACGGGATGCTTTGGACGGCATCTTTAACCACTTTGGAAGGGAAATTGCGGTTCTAAAGGAGGAGGCCATCTGATGTGTTCTGTGGTGGAACTGGTCCTCCTGGGAGCAGATACGGCGTAGGCGGAGGAATTGGGAATACAGGATGATATTTTGGCAGGAGGTAGGGTGGGAAGAGGTGTAATCCAGGTATCTGTGGGAGTCGGTGGGTTTGTAAAAATTGTCAGTGTCAAGTCAGTCGTCATTAATGGAGATGGAGAGGTCCAGGAAGGGGAGGGAGGAATCAGAGATGGTCCAGGTAAATTTAAGGTCAGGGTGGAATGTGTTGGTGAAGTTGATGAATTGCTCAACCTCCTCGCGGGAGCACGAGGTGGCACCAATGCAGTCATCAATGTAGCGAAGGAAGAGTTGGGGAGTGGTGCCGGTGTAATTACGGAAGATCAACTGTTCTACATTGCCAACAAAGAGACAGGCATTGCTGGGGCCCATACGTGTGCCCATGGTTACACCTTTGGTCTGGAGGAAGTGGGAGGATTCAAAGGATTAATTTGTTCAGGGTGAGGACCAGTTCGGCCAAACAAATGAGAGTGTGGGTGGAAGGGTACTGCTGGGGACGTCTGGAGAGGAAGAAATGGAGGGCTTGGAGGCTCTGGTCATGCCGGATGGAGGATTGGAAATCCATGGTGAAGATAAGGCGTTGGGGGCCAGGGAAACAGAAGTCTTGGAGGAGGTGGAGGGCGTGGGTGGTGCCTCGAATGTAGGTGGGGAGTTCCTGGACTAGGGGGGATAGGACAGTGTCAAGGTAGGTAGAGATGAGGTTAGTGGGGCAGGAGCATGCTGAGACAATGGGTCGGCCAGGGTGGTCAGGCTTGAGGATCTTGGGAAGGAGGTAAAACCGGGCAGTGCGGGGTTCCCGGATTATGAGGTTGGAAGCTGTGGGTGGAAGATCTCCTGAGGTTATGAGGTTCTGCATGTTCTGGGAAATGATGGTTTGGTGATGGGGGGTGAGGTCATGGTCGAGGGTGCAGTAGGAAGAGGTGTCCTCGAGTTGGCGTTTGGGTTCAGCGGTGTAGAGATCAGTGCGCCAGACTACCACTGCGCCCCCTTTATCCGCTGGCTTGATAGTGAGGTTGGGATTGGAGCAGAGGGCTTGTAGGGCTGTGCGTTGTGAGGGTGAGAGGGTGGAGTGGGGGCGGGTGTCGACAGGTTGAGGCGGTAACCAGCCCTCCCATCCTGGCACTTTCCCCTGCCGCCGCAGGGACTGTAATAACTGTGCCCACACCTCCTCCCTCACCTCTATCCAAGGCCCTAAAGGAGCCTTCCACATCCATCAAAGTTTTACATCCACTATTATCATTTATTGTATCCGTTGCTCCCGATGTGATCTCCTCTACATTGGGGAGACTGGACGCATCCTAGCAGAGCGCTTTAGGGAACATCTCCAGGACACCCGCACCAATCAACCTCACCTTCCCGTGGCCCAACATTTCAACTCCCCCTCCCACTCTGCCGAAGACATGGAGGTCCTGGGCCTCCTTCACCGCCGCTCCCTCACCACCAGACGCCTAGAGGAAGAACGCTTCATCTTCCGCCTTGGAACACTTCAACCCCAGGTCATCAATGTGGACTTCAACAGTTTCCTCATTTCCCCTTCCCCCACCTCACCCTAGTTCCAAACTTCCAGCTCAGCACTGTCCCCATGACTTGTCTGGACTTGTCCTATCTGCCTATCTCCTTTTCCACCTATCCACTCCACCCTCTCCTCCCTGACCTATCATCTTCATCCCCTCCCCCACTCACCCATTGTACTCTATCCTACTTTCTCCCCACCCCCACCGTCCTCTAGCTTATCTCTCCACGCTTCAGGCTCTCTGCATTTACTCCTGATGAAGGGCTTTTGCCCAAAACGTCGATTTCGCTTCACCTTGGATGATGCCTGAAATGCTGTGCTCTTCCAGCACCACTAATCCAGAACAATACGATGAGAACGATAATCCTTCAACTGGACTATAACCTCTTAAATCAATTTTGTTGATTCTATATTTATGGAACTAAAATAGTACTCCTGTCAAGATTTCCTAACGCTGAAATAAAGCATGTACAGTTTATTTTATCGAAGAAAGAACATAACTCTTTTGGTAATGAGAATTAGATATTCCATGTGAGGATTCCTAGCAATGTTTTGCCACTCCAATATTTAAAGTGGTTGGTTTCTGGATAATTCCATGTTCAGAGTGAGCAGAAGATTGAACATACAAATAGAATTAGCGTTCTTATACATTTACATATATTCAATCAGTTTAATTTCTCACTTCAGCTATTTGCCAGCAATTTAAAATGACAATAATTGAACCTGAACTGTGAATATTAAACTAAATAAATTATTTGTGTTATCAAATTTCAGTGAACAATAATTTGAAAACTTCCAATTTTTAGAATGAATGATATTTAATATGAAATGTGGATAGTGAAAAAAAACAACAAACATAATATCGTGTCAGAGAAATGTCAGAGCTTTCGAAAGGGTTTTGTGCCAAAGCAATGATATATTTGTTTTAGCAATTGGAATACAACATGTAAAATATTCATGTTCTGAGTAATAATTAGACTTCATAATGAAGCTGACCTTGCAATACTTGCATTTTAAATGCTTATGCTGCACCAAATAATCAGATATTTGCGAGCATTTACAATGTGAAATAATTGGATACTGACTTTTATTCACAGTTGACACTTGATAGAGTACAAAACTTTAAAGTACAGGAGGAAGTCATTGGCATTATGTATGCATCAGCTCCAAAAATGTCACCCAGCACCTCCCATACGCCAGCCCTCTCTCTGTTGCCCGTTAAATTCATAATTTCCAAATATATATCCAGTTCTCTTTTGAATCTTCATTCACAAATTTCCCAGTCAGTCAATTCCAATTTGTAACAACTCTCTAAATAAAGATACTATTCCTTATTTCACTCCTCGCTCTTTTGCTTACAACTTTGAAATTAGAATTCTTTGACTCTATAATGCCAACTAATAGAGTACTATTTTTCACTCTGACAGTTTATTCATACTTTTGATCACCGCAATAAATTCACATCGTTGTCTGTTCAGCTCCAGGAACAATAAGCCTTGCAAGAACTGTAACAAACACTACAACGGAAAAACAAGCAGAAAGCTAGTCACCAGGATATAAGAACATCAACTACCCACAAAATACATGATCCCAACACCTACTGATGAGGACGTACGTCACTTTGACGAGGTCTGCATATCCATCCTAGGACATGCCAAACAGAGACAAGCACAAGAATTCCTAGAAACATGGCATTACACCCAGAACTACACCAACAAACACATCAATTTTGATGCCATCTCCCACCCTCTAATGTAAATGACCGGAAATGACATCATCGACAGAGGAATTTACATGACCAATGCAAGGAAACTGAAACACTTAAATAGAAAGTGGGAGATAACACCAGCATTTCACTGGAGGCTCACTCACTGAGTACAGTCAATGGAACAAACCAGGAACTGCCAAGAGCTATTGCTTCAGTATATATCAGTGTTCATGGCTGCCACCACATAGAATCAATGAATGAAAATGCGAGCCGACATCACCAAGTGTACATCCAAAGGCTTTTTGAAACGTTTGTGAGATTATCTGCTCAATCGCCCGCCGAGGGAATGCACTCCAGCCACATGTCACCAGGGACAGAACGGTGGCTCAGTGGTTAGAACTCCTGCCTTAGAGCGCGGGGACCCAGGATTGATTCCAGCCTCGGGTGACAGCCTGTATGGATTTTTCACAATCTCCCCGTGTCTGCGTGGTATCCTCCAGGTACTCCGGTTTCCTCCCACAATCCAAAGATGTGCAGGTTAGGTGAATTGGCCGTGCTTAATTGCCCATTGTGTTCAGGGATGTGTAGCTCAGGGGTAAATATAGGAGGAACGTGTTTGTGTGGGCTATTCTTTGGCGGGTCAATGTGGATTTGTTGGACCAAAGAGCCTATTTCCACACTGTAGGAATTTTATATTCTATGTCTGTGCCACCCTCTCAGTTCAAAACAGACTCACAAATCCTCTCTCAATCCACTGCCTTTCACTTTAAGCATTTGTCACTTTGTTTTTGACCCTTCGAGTCAGGGAAACAGCTGATGTCTGTTCATCATCTCCTTTCCTCTTATGCTTTTGTACATCTGTACCGGGTTTCCTCCTCAACCTTCCCTGCTGCAAAGAAAAAAGGAGCAACTTTAGCCCTCACACTTCACAGTTTGAGTACTGATTTGTCTTGTTAATTCAGATGTGCATTATCTCACATTTATCAGTGTTAAAATTCATCAGTCATTAATCTGGATATAGAAATCATCTGTTTATACATTCCTGAGGCTAACCCTTTCCTCCTCACTGTGAACCACCCAGCTAATCTTTGTGTCATACTCAACATTTGTTATCATTCCAGTGCCCCCATCTTCCACATTCTCACCATCATCATTTATGAATATCACAAACAAACCTTGATTTCCTTCCTGTTCTCCAGATGGTATTCACAGAAGGGGAATTAAGAATTCCAGTCTCTTGCTAGTCTTATTTTGCGGGATTTACAAAGTGATGTAGTTAACACCTATTATGAGGGAGCTGCTAATAGCATTTTCGTCACAGAGTTGAATTCACCTTTTGCACTCTGCCCCTCAGCATGTCTTATTCATAAAGTATGTACCTAATTTAAGATGAACTAGGGTTTGGCAACTTGCACTGGAACATTAGCCATTTGTGTGGCACTATTCTTTGTATCAATAGTCAGAACTGAAGAAGTTTTTCATCTGCAGGGTGGAAACTGACTCGTTGCTTGAATCAGTGATGTTGATGAGGATAACTATTCAATTAAATTCTACGTTATGGGCAAACTGCAGGAGATCAAATCATGTTCTCATGTCTACCTTGAATTGGAAGCAAATACATATTGTGAAAAGAATCAAAAATATTGAGACACTATAATAGGGGAAAAAAAACCATGTAATCCGCAATTGATGGAGATACAAAAATACAGAGTTAATGTGCAATCTGATCAAGAATCAAGTATAGAAAATGAAGTACATCAAATCGTAATTTTCAATGGAACCAGATCCCAATTTTTCTGAACAGTGATATTTTTCACCCAACCTCACATTTGCCAAAGCAAGTTTTTCCTAGTCAATAATACTTCATTAGCCATTCTTCCTCGGCCTTCTTACTCTTTCCTTACACTCCTACTTCCCTTGCACCTCCCCATCTGCAGCTACATACTCTTCCATTGATGATATCTCTTCACATCTTTCTTCGCCCACTCCCACTGTATGTTACACCACTTCCCTAGTTGCTTCCACTTCCACTGGCAATTCCTTTCCTTTTTTACTTTCCAACAGGGGTGATTGGAACTGCTTGCTTCTGTGCTGCTATTGGTCTTCAGTGAATGATGAGATTGAGATGATCAATGTCCAATAGGAAAAGACAATAGTGTGAACATGGTGCTTCTGTTCTCTATAGACCGTGGAACTTTATTTCTGTCTCTGTGTCACAACGCTTAACCAAACAGCCTCATCACAAATAGGACAAACCTCTCCTCAGAATCAGGTGAACATGCATCAGTTTTTCCTTAAACGTTGTGAGAACAGTGACCACATTGTTCAAATAAGCCGTGTACTATCATTTTGCTCTTTACCATTTTAATTGATTTTCCAATGTCATTAGAGGTGAGATCAGAGTAACTTGCCTCGCATCAAAGTAATATTTGACTTATGTAGCATCATTCACTCTCAGCAAACTGTGGTTAACGGGAATCAGAGGAAATTCTGTGCTGGTAATTTCCTCAATGAACAATGACACCTCCCCTAGAGCTATTGGGAATGACAAATAAACTCTGCCTTTGCTACTGCCTTCCAAAATCATGGATGGATTTGTCTTATTAATAACATCATTTGTTTTCACGGTTTGGTCTAAAGTCTCAGAAAAGTAAGAACTTGCTGGTTGAGTTTCACCCCAATGAAATCAGAGCATTACAATAAGATAACGATAATTTTCAATCAGTTATTTTCTGTGGACTGATCGTGCGATGTCAGTGCCACTGAGATCAACATTTTCTCTGTCCAACAGCATCTCATCAAATTGACTCAAGGCTGCACCATTCCACAATTTTACATCATTCTCCAGCTCATTCACCGTGCTCGCCGGCTATACGAGGACTACAAGGTGGAATAACTGAGAGATGCCGATGAGCGTCTGGAACCTGTCACCCCACCCATGCCCTTGCGCTCTGAGCCCATCCCCTCCCCCAAGCCCACCTCCTGTCGTGTATTCACCATTCCTCCTAAACTGCCACGCTGTAATGCTGAATGTTCTGTACTCTGCAAAGTTCTCAGCGTTATCCCTCTGTGCTCCCTTTAATGAATTTCAGGAACGACATAATGTTGAACTCCTCTTCCACCGACTTCTCCTCGGTGTCCAGTTGTTTGGGCAAGAGTCCACTCCCCATACCAAAGACCCTTCCCCCAGTTCCAACACTCTCCCTCCACCTGCACCCATATCTCTGGCGTTTACTTTGACTCAATCTGTTCTTTGAGAACTTTCAATGTGACACTGGTTGTTTTAATTTCTCTGCATCCCCCTCACCCTATCAAACCTATCACTCTCTGAACAGTCTATAAACTGTATGCTTCGATCCAATCCAGACTGTGTTATTCAGCCTGTGCCGATAAGGGTGATGCTGCTGTAGTATAGTGGACTCATCTCTCCATTTCAGAGGCTGAGTGCCAGCTCTCGGATACTTCTACACATCACCTGCTGTTTCATAACCCTGCCATGGCACATCAGGCCATTTTATTAACTAAATCTGACAACATTTCATCTGGAGAAACCCACCCACTCGCCCCCACGTAACAGTCCCGAACCTGATGGTCCTCTGATAACAGAGCTCACTTTTATGTCCTCCTGAAAATCCACAAACAGAGCTGCCTGGGCAGACCCATTGCCTCAGCCTGCTCCTGCCACACAGAGGGGGGTGCATGGATACACACGTGGGCTCAAGTTATACCTGTTCCTTCATGGGGTACGTCGACCATTCCTTGTTCCAGTTCTTTCCACCTCCCATCCACAACACTTGCTCCGAAACGTAGATGATATCATAGCTGCTGCTCCTCTCTCTTCTCCAGAATTGGAAAAGGTAATCGTTTCCAATTTGCACTAGTCCCTCACTTTCACAAGGTCCATCTTGGACTCCTCCCTTTCTTTCCTCGATATCTCTGCTTCTATTTCTGGAGATAGACCAGTCACTGTTATCCAGTATTAAGCCACCCACTCCCACAGCTACCTGGAGTATACACCCTCACACCCTGTTTCCTGCAAAGACTCCGTTCCATTCCCCCAGTTCCTCCAACTCAACCGCATTGCTTCTGATGATGTCAAGTTCAAAAATGTGGCCTCTGAAATGACCACCTTCTTCCTCAACCGAGAATTCCCCAGCACTGTTCTCGACAGGGCCCTCAACCAGTTCTGACCCACCTCCTGCACTTCTATCCTCACCCTCTCTCCTCCCTCCTGCAACAGTGTTAGAGTTCTCCTTGTCCTTGCCTACCATCCCACCAGCATTCACTTGCAGAAGATCATCAGTCTGCATTCCCCCACCTCCAGCGAGATGCCACCACCAGACACATATTTGCCTCCTCTCCATTTTCCGCCTTCTGAAGTGACCATTTCCTCCGCGACTCCCTGGTCCGCTCGTTATTCACTGCCAACACATCCCCCCACCTCCCCCACCCCAACACAGGTCCACGTCACTTTCCCCTGCCGGAGGTGTCACACTTTACCATTTACCTCCTCCCTCCTCACTAACCAAGGGCCAAACATACCTCCCAGCTGAAGCAGCATCCTATCAACATTTCCCCCATTCGCTGCTCACATTGTATCTGCTCTACATTGGGGAAACTAAAGGTAGACTGGGTTAACACTTCACAGAATAACCAAGCTGTACATATGCAAAAGACCCTGACTTTCCAGTTTCCTGCCAGTTTAAAACCCCATCCTGCTCCCTGGCCAATATCTCTGCGTCAGGCTTGCTGCAGTGTTCCAGGACATTTCAACGCAAGCTGGAAGAACAACACCCCATTTTCCGCGGGCGGACCCTGCAGCCCTTAAGACCCAAAATAATGTTCAATAATTTTAGGGACTGGACTCCTCAATGCCCCATACCTATACCACCAGGCCTAGTACTCACCCCCTATTGTTAGCTACTAACAGTCTCCATTAACAGCTATACAGCCTCTTCTGTATATTAATCAACATTTTCAGGGCTACCATCCGTTCTGAGGAAGGGCCACTAAACTAGAAACGTTAATTCTGAATTCACTGCACAGAGGCAGTTAGACTCGAAACGTCAGCTCTTTTCTCTCCTTCCAGATGCTGCCAGACCTGCTGAGATTTTCCAGCACTTTCTCTTTTGGTTACAAATTACTCAAGATTCAACTCAGATAGCAGCTTTGCTTATATCGTTCAGATCAGTCAATTTGCCACAGTTCAGAAAGAAAAGGAAAAACGATAGAGGGTAGCTCAGCAGGTCCGGCACCCTCTGAGCAGAGATACGCAGAATTAACCTTTGATTCCAATATGACTTTTTCAGAACAGTGTCACATCATATTCGGTATATTAACTTTGTTTATCTCTGCAGATACTTCCTGATCCGTGGCGCTTCTTCACCATTTATTATTTGTTTTTCATGTTTCTGTATCACTATATTTCATGTTTCTTGGCAGGGCTACATGCTGAATTTGGTTATATGTGGACAATGTAGTCCTTTCCTGTTCCTATTATAGTTGGTGTGTCTGTGACACCTGTGTTACGGCCGAAATCTGTTTCTTCTTTAAGATTCAAAGGAAAAAAAATATTTTTCTGAATATCATGTAAATCTCAGGAACTCCACTTTGTTTGAAAAGACATTTTAGAGGCAGCTGAAATTTCATGAGATAACAGGAATAAATTATTGATGGTGGAGCACTCTGTGTCCTTCGTTGAACTCGCTTGTCTACCCCCTCCCAAAGGCTTTGGTTACATATCACAGAATTACATATCACAGCAAAAGTGGGGGAAACTCAGCCCATTGTCTCTTCCAGTTTGGAACAACTATATCTCTACTGTTAGTCTCCTGCACTGTCCCCATAGCCCTCCACATTTTGTTATTAGTGTGTGCTTTTAATTTTAAGTATCCTGCCATGTATGAACAATATGATCAAGCTCAAACAAAAAAAAAGCAGAACTTAGAGGGCAAGCTCCGCTGGTCTGGCAGGATCTGTGAAGAGAAAACAAAGTTAATGTTTCTGGTCCAGTGATCCTAATCGAACCGTATTCCCAATGATTAAATGGTGTGTATATTAAATATAGTTCACTTTATCACATTTAAAATGATCCTGTTCAGTTAATATTGTCATTCAGCATTGCATCTCTCAAATGTTGGCTGTTTCCTTGTTGTGCATTAGATTTAATTCTGTCTGGCAGAAAGCGTGATGATGACTGGGGAATATCATTGTACCCCCGACCCCCCCCCCCCTCCATGCAGTCTCCACAGCCACTATCCCATTCTGTCCTATCTCCCAGCGATTGTCATGTTCATTCGAACCTGACTCATTAATTCATAAGTCTTAATGAATACGTTCATTGTAATTATCACTTTTGGTTTCGACTGAGGCCAAAATGCGTAAAAAAAGTACGGTTTTACACAAATAAAACTGCATTTAGAAGTTTGTCAATTTGTATAAATAAATTACTGAAGCATATTCTCTAGTTGCCTTATTCGAGCAGTGAGAGGAACATTCAGAGAAGTCCACACTTCCTGTCTATGTTCAAGGCGACTGTGTCCAGTGACAGTCTGTTGGCTGGCGTTTGTTCCCGTGGAGGAGAGATCCGCACAGAAACAATGCCCTGGTTGTGTTTCTTTTGGTGGGTGGAGGGATTTGGGGAGAGATGGTAACAGCATAGTAAATGGACAACCGAGCAGAATCATCTAGCCTACGAAAAGATAACATTCATCATTCTCCCTCACAACTGACTTCACTTGAGCAATTGGTGATGGGAGATTTGACCAATAGCCAGCAATGTCGACATGTAGTCGAGTCCAGTTATATTGTGAACTGAATGTTCTGGATTAAAAGCTGGGACTGGATGCTCAGTGACTATGATTGATGTCAGTCTCCATGCAATGTAACTGTGTCACTGGAGGGTTTCCCTCTCTTATTGGTGAAGGCCTTCACTCAGTGCGCTATCCCACGGGAGTAACAGATGGATCAGCTCCAACAGTAATAGAGATCAACAGCTGCGTAGACAGAGAGAGGACAGATCTGAATCTGAGAATAGCGGACTGGAACATTACAACAATGGAGAGGAGGTTTTTCTTGAATCTTTTCAAGTGTGACTCCTCTTCAGAACAGAAAGGGATTGGAAAATGGACTTTTAAATCCCTTGACCGAGATGGAGGAGGGGTGATGGGAAACAAGATGGTGTGGAGGAGCAATGCCACTGACAAATTGACTATTATTTCTGATAAAAGAGAATCAAATGTAAAATGAGTATTAATTAGATTGTGAAGGGAGAAATGGGTTCGTTAATTAAGTGCAAGACAAACGATTCACAAACAGGGCACGTTCATTGGGAGACCAGGAGAAAGAATGTGTGAAGAATGGAGAACAGCTCGAATGGGGTCAGGCTGTGGATGTATGGAATTGAATAAAAATTCCTTCAGGATAGAACGTTCCAAGGTCTAAAGTGAGGTGCTACTCGACCTTGGGTTTGGCTTCATTGGAGCATTACAGCAACCCAGGACTGAAATGTTTGCATGAAAGTAATGTAAGTTTTTGAAATGGGAAGCAATGAGAAGGTCAGGGTTATTCCCACAGACAGAGTGGGAGTGTTCCTCAATACAGTTTCTGTTGGTCTCCCCAATATAAAGGAGACTTCGTTGTGAGCAGCAATGACAGGAGACTGGATTGAAAGAGTACAAATGAAATGCTGCTCCATCTGGAAGGTGTGTATTGGGTTGTTAAGAACTAACAGATGTGTCCGCAATCTTTTCAAATGTCCAAATTTATTTGTTCTTATATTTAGACCACCTAGTTACACAGCTTGGAAAGAGTAAGTCCTAGAGCTGCGGGAGGCCAGAGTTAATCAACTTGGATCTGGATAAACACAGCAGACCAGACAGAATCAGAGGAGCAGCAAAGGCAATATTTTGAGCTTGGACCTTTCGTCAGGATGGGTGAGGGTGAGGGGAGCCCAGACATGGAGTGATGGGATATGGAAGGGCGGCGGGTAGGTATGGTGGTGTTAGGTACATGCAGGTCTGAGGTTACTGTGATTGGTCAGTGGGAAGGGTGGATCAGATACAGGTGTGTCGGGTCAGGGAAAAGGAACATGGGATAAAGCGGCAGCCGGAGGGGTTTTGAATCGGCTTCAGTCAATATTGAGGCCATTGGGCTATCAGCTTCAAAGGTAAACTCTCAGGTCGTGTATCTCTGATAGTGGTCTGGCTAAGGATGGGCATGTTGCCGGGCGAGTGGGAGTGGGAATTGAAATGAATGGTAACTGGAAAGTCGGGTTGGTTGTTTCGTACAGAGCACTAATGCTCCATACAGAGCCTGATCCTGGCCCACCGAGCTCATCTCCAAATCCCAACGTTGTCTCCTCCATGTTGTGGAGACCAAAGGGAGACTCAGGGACATAATCATGGAGCATCGGCTCTCTGCACGCTTTAACAAATTCAGCATTCCAGTTGCCATCCATTTCACTCACTCCCCTCCCCTTGCTCATCCAGCGACAGGCCTCCTCCACTGTCAGAGTGAGGTCAAACAGAAACTGGGGAACACAACTTGATATTTCAGCTGGAGACCTTACAGCTTAATATTGTCTTCACTGGCTTCAAAATCTCTCGACCAACAGTTTTACCCCATGTCCCCTTTCCCTGACCTCACCAAAGCTGTGCATCTTCCCATTCGCATATCTGTTGCACCCTTCCCACTGACCAATCACAATAATTCCCTGCCTGCATCCCCCTATCGCTATCCTACCTAGCCTTCCACCAGCCCCATGCCCCTCCCTCTATTTACTTCCTGGCTCCCTTTCCCCCACCCCAATCCTGATGAAGTCTTTCAGCCTGAAACGTTGACTTTCCTCTTCCGAGGATGCTGTCTCACTTGCTGTGCTTTTTCAGCTTCATAGGTATTGGCTACATAGTTGCACGTTGAGACCTTCTCAGCTACAGATTTTATTGTGCTTTTTATACATTCCTTGTCTGTTTACTGACAAGCTTATCTCAACATTCTCCCAACAGGATCTAGGAAACAGTCTTTTTGTCACTAATGCTCCTGTCTGCTTCGAACTGATTTTCTTTGTTTAAACCGTACTTTCATCACTGCTGTTCGAAATGGCATTGTAATTGCAACTCTTATTATGCTGTAGCTTAACCACACTATTTCCAATATGCTTCACAACTTCCATGTTCTTATGCTCCACACATCTATTCATAAACCCAAAGATCCAATAGGTCCTTCTATAATTTCCAGTCTTCTGTGTCCCTCTCTCCTTAAACGGGGAGGTTACATTTACCAGTCCTCCCTCACTCCAAAGTTTCCTGAAAGATCACCAGCAATGGCTCCACAATCATCTTCAATATCTCTTTAAAACTACGAGCTGTTGCCCAACTGGTCTCGCTGATTGATTCAACTTCACCCACCCCAGCGCCTTCTCCTTGCTGAGGTCAGTGTACACACCTCTATACCCTGACTGTCTTGATACACACACTCACACACACAGAGACACACACACACACGCACAGAGACACACATACACAGACACACACACTCTCTCAATCACAGGCACACATACAGACACACACACAGTCACACAGACACACTCACACAGACACACACTCACTCACTCACACACACAGACACACACACACTCACACAGACACACACAGACAGACACACACACTCACTCACACACACAGACACACACACACTCACACAGACACACACAGACAGATACACACACTTACTCACACACACAGACACACACACACTCACACGCACACTGACACACACTCTCTCTCTCACACACACAGATCAATCATTGTTCAGCCATTCCATTTCAAATTATCATGTTTCATTTACACTGTCACTTGCTATTTCTTCTTCCGAATATATCTGTTTCTTTCTCTACATTTGACTTTATTCTCTCTGTCAAGAAGGCATTGGGGATGGGGGGATATCACTTTACTACTCATCAGTCTCCACAGTCACTGTCTTCTATTCCTTTCTGTTTCTTAGCCAATGAAAAATACATACTGTGTCTGACCCTTGAATCCCGTTAAACATGTCTTTTTTTAGATTCCTTCAGTATGGAAACAGGCCCTTCAGCTCAACAAGTCCACATCGACCCTCCGAACTGTAACCCACCTAGATCCATTCCTCTACCCTCGATTCACCCCTGACACTGGGCAATTTAGCATGGCCAATTCACCTAACCTGCATATCTTTGGACTGTGGGAGGAAACCGTAGCACCCAGAGGAAACCCACCCAGACACGGCGACAATGTGCAAACGCCACACAGACAGTTGCCCAAGGCTGTTCAGTAAACAAAACATTTACTTTTGGGCTAAGGCTATAACAAACCTAAAAAAGAAACGGCATACAACTGTGCAATAAGATGTTTGCACCTTTGCAAGTAAATTATTGAATTACATTTTGTAAACGATAATTAACTGATAAAGGGTATAAGGGTATAATCCAGCAATAGCCGGAGCACTTCAAGAGAATAACATGCAATTACATTTAAACTTGAGGATTATGAACTAACATTTATTATGTCCGGAAAAAAGATGGTGATTTTGTGAGAAATTGCATTTTCCCCATGATATGTAATTCCCAGTAGTTCACGTACCAGTGTGGAGACCCCATGTTGGTTGAGAGGGAGCGCCAGGCTCTGAATGAATTCTCACTGTCTCAATGTGCAGTTGGTGTGTGTCTCTGCACTGTTCATAAATCTATCAGCAGCCTTAATGCCTTACTCCTGAAATAGTTCGCTATTCCCACCACCTCCTGTCCTCTATAGGAGTACAATAATGTCTTCTCGGAGATAGAAGGCATTTCCTTGAGACTCCGCACGAACTTTTCACTTCTCACTTTTCCCTCTCACGTTCAGCAAACCAAGTTAAAGTGACACATATGTACCACGAGCAAAGGAACCAGGAGGAACAACATAGAGCAGTCTATCTGAGTAGACTCTGCTTCACTATTTGTTATGTTCGGGCATCAAAGACATCTTCCTATTTCTGTACACATGGTTCGATAGGCTGAATGGCCACCTCCTGGTCATCTGGAAGCAGCTCAAGGACCTGACTTGGCGACTCCGGTTCCTGTTTAACATCTCGATGTGCTGACTACACTCCTTCACTCCTTGTGTAATAGGCACGAGGGTCTGAATGGGCTATCCCTATTCTTGTCCAATAGTTTCAATGGATCGAATGGCGTCCTTGTATTCTGTTGAAACCACGTTTAGCGCAGAAGTATATGCTCAGAAACGGCGATTCTCCTGCTCGTTGGATGCTGCCTGAACTGCTGTGCTTTTACAGCGCTATACTCTCGAGTCTTCAGTCACTGAATGGTCTCCACGGTTTCTGTGCACCAGGTTATCGGAGTAAATGAACTCCAAACGCTCCTGTCTTGCAGTTTTGAGGAACTGAATGGAACATAGGGACGTAGGGCTGAGGAGTAGGAGTGTGTCATTAGCCACGTTAAGCCTTCTGAACTAGGCAGTAAGATCGTGGCTGATCTGGATGTGTTCTCAGCCCCACTTCCATATCTGTAGTTCATTGTCCTTTACTGTCCAATATATCAGACTGCCATTGCTTTGACTAAATGCAAACACACAGGCACCACAAACTTCTGGGGAAGAGCATTCCCACGCAAACAAACTTTTGTGAAATTATCCTCTTCCGTGTTCAGTCTGGGGCTGGTTGGACCACTGTTTCATTTTCTAGTCCCGTTCCTCCATTGATCATGATAAATTTTAAATGTAACTCTGTTGGTGATATGACCAATGATATAGGTCTCAGACTAGGTCAGGTTCTTTGCTGGGGACAAGACATCTCGATATCTTACATTTGCAAAAATAATTCATCAAAGCTAAGATGGAAAAATAAATGGCAAACAGTTTGGACAAATACGTACATTAATATTTATCTTTGAACGCATACTGAGATGCAGTCTGTGCATACAAACAGACACACACACTAAGACATACACAGTGTCTCACACACACAAGTGCACACAGACACACACATACACATACCGAAATACAAGCAGGAAAAAAATCTGCAAAATATCAGCTTGAAAGAGCTTTGTCCAAGCAATAGTTAAACTCAAGACAAAAGTAAAATAATGAAATGTATTCTGCCTCTGAGGTTGTTCTGCTCACACAAGCAGGATTTATTCATGGAACAGTCGGATTTGCTGAATTACCTTTGATTTTAGGCAGTGGGGAGATGCCAATGATTCGTCAACAGTAATCCTACATGAATGATAAAGATGACTGAACGGTTTTCACCTCTCATACATTGCTGCGAGAAGGAACAAGGAAAGATAGGTAGCAGTAAGCAGTGGCTTCTCCAGCATGTTGCATTTTCTCCACCTCGGAGCAGAAATATACAGTAATGTTATCTCAACACCAAACTGGACCACGTGAGGCCTCCTTGAACATTCTCGGAACTGTAGGACTATGTCCCTGTTCTCTGCTCCATGTAGGAGTTTTAATGAAGTTATGTTTGTATGTGTCCTCATATTTTTGTCCAATAAAATCATGTCTTCATAGTATTTGTTTTCTTATACTATGAAAAGAGTATATAACATATACATGTTGTTTTCTTAAATTTGAATCCTCAGTTCTAGACTCCCCTACCAGAGAAAATGTCCATAGGCTATGCATCAGATACACTCTCCTCAATATCTTATACGGTTAAATACGAACGCCTCTCATTCTCAACCCTGAAGTGCTCTCGCCTTATAGAGGTTTAAAACATCATGAGGAGAAAAGAAATGGTGAAGATCCAAGAACATTTTCCAAGCTAAGGGCAGTCCACAATTAGAGCACATAGATTGAAGGTGAGGGGAGAAAGATTTACAAGGGACAGAAGTGGTAAGTTTTCATAGAGTGTATAGAATGAACTGCCAAAGGAAATGTTGGAGGCTGGGGCAGCTACGGTATTTAAAGCCATTTGAATGAAGCCATTTGAGCGAACACGAAGGTTTTATGGGATATGGGCCAAGTGCTGGCAAATGGAACTTGATTAATTTAGGACACCTGGTCAGCATGGACATGGTGCAGTGAAGGGTCTGTTTCCGTGCTGTATGACAGAATAAGGCTTTCTCTCCAGGAGCAAGTGCAGTGAAACATATTCGCAAATCTTCTAAAGCTATTGAGTATATTTATTTTTCAGTTTATGGAATCACCACTGCCTACAGTACATCAGATGTTGACTCAGAAATCCCCTGAACAGATGCAGTAAAATATCCTGATAGCCTTTTCATGCAGTAATCATTCCAAATACCTTCCTAATTGCTTGCTGCATATGCATACTAACCCCGTGTGATGTATGTACCCAGGTGAACAATTTTTTTAGTACAACTGAGTTTTGTGATCTCTCTTCTTTGAATTAGATTACTGTTGTTTTACCCTTCTGCCACAGCACAAACTTCAGAACCCCATGTTATCCTGTTTCTGCTGAAGGTTTGCACACTAACCTTCCCTGTCCATATCACATTACAGACTCTCGACCTCCACTTGACATCTTATCGAATCTTAGTGGTTGAGCCAATTGATTTCCATCCAATCAGTTCCCACACGCAAATCATTGACAGATTCTAAATAGCTTTTTATGTTGCACTGATCTCTGAGGCACTTCACCAATTTAAAGATTTCCAACCCGAAAATACACATTTCTCCCGACTATCTATTTCCTCACAGTTACCCAGGACTCCCCTGTTCCTGTGTAGCAATCTAGAAAGTAGATGTGACCTCCTCTTGCGCTGTGTAATGTACTGAAATGGCTGAAGAGCTTCATCCTAATTCTTTATCATTACTTAGAGGTGCAGATCGATCCTGAATGGCTGAATGCGATCTTCCTCACCTTCTGTAGCAGCATCGCGGGGTTGAGTGAGTGAACAATACATGAAGCAAGAGCAGCAGGTGGCCATTCAGCCTCTCGAGCCTGCTGTACAATTCAGAATGCTCATTGTTGATGTGATGGTAACTAAGCATCCCTTTCCTGTCTGTTCCCAATAAACATTGATTCTCTTGTTCATCAACGATCTATATAACTCCTCCTTGAGTGTTTTCATTAACCCAGTCTTCACTGATCCTTGGGCATGAGAAGAACACAGACCATACAATCCTATAGAGAAAGGAACATCCCTTTCCCAGTCTGAAATAGGAATAACCTTATTCTCAAAATGAGTTCCCCTCAAACCAATCATTATTCTTTTGACACAACGGTTAGGAACAGATATAGACCATTCAGCCCCTCAAACCTCCCTAAATTTCCATTAACCCTCAACAATCAAATACTGATCAAATTAACCTCCACTGAAGTTAAAGGAATTCCAGGTACAATATTTTCACAAGAGTTCAAGAAATTAGAACAGCGAACATTGAACAGTACAGCACAGTAAGAGCCCTTCAGCCCTCAATGGTGTGCTGACCTTTTATCCGACTCTAAGATTAAACTAAACTGCAGAGCCTTCATCCTATTATCATCTATGTGCTTATCCAAGAGTTACTTGAATGTCCCTAATGTAGCTAATTCTACGAGCACTGCTGGCAGTGCATTCCACAACCTGCCTCTTGACATCTCCCCAAAACCCTCCTCCAATCACATTAAAATTATGTTTTCCTCGTGTTAGCCATTTCTACCCCATGAAAAAGAATCTACTAATCCATTCTATCTGTGCCTCTCATCATCTTGCACACCTCTATCAAGTCACCGTTCATCCTTCTTTACTCTAATGAAAAAAGCTAAAGCTCCCTCCTGCTTCATAAGACATGTCCTACCGAACAGGCAACATTCTGGGAACTCCCGTCTGCACCCTCTCTAAAACTTCCACATCCTTCCTTTAATGGGGCGAACAGAACTCAACACAATATTCCAAGTGTGGTCTAACCAGGCCTCTATGCAGCTGCAGCATAACCTCACAACTCTAAACTCAATCCCCCAGCTTATGAAAGCCAACATACCAAACACATTCTTACCTTGAGGGCTTTGGCAACTTTGAGGAATCTACAGACGTGGACCCCAACATCCCTTTGTTCCTCCACACTGCCAAGATGCCTACCTTTAACCCTGTAATCTGCATTCAAATTCAACCTTTGAAAGCTCTCTCCTGAATATGGGAAAATAGAGCAGAATCAGGCCACTTATCCCATTGGATCTGCTTTGCCATTGGATTACAGCTGAACTGTTTCTCACCTACATTCTCCTGCCTTCGCCAAATGATCACTGATTCCCAAATTAATGAAAAGCTTATTCAACTCTATCTTAAAGAAACTGTGTGCAGGAGTGTGTGTGTTTGTTTGTGTGTCCATATCTGTATGGATATGTGTTGCGTGTTTAACGTGTCTGTGTATGTTTGTATGTATCTCCGTGAGATGATATCCTGCCGTTTTTTGGGGTAAATCCATTGAAATTGAGATCAACCCCTCACCACCCCCTCCCCACACCTCTACGTCTGTCCCTGTTTAGTTTATAGTTATACAATGCCACCTTCTAATAGCCTCCCCATGCCTTTGCACTAGTGTCAGGTTTTTTTTTGTTTCTTTCAGAGGACATCAAATACTGTCAATCTTTCACATTGCATGGCTGTTTGGTTTTTCAAATAACGTCTTTGGAAGCACAGAGCAGTTTCGTCTGATACCTAACGATATCGTTCCTGAGATATTACCACCACCACTGTGTCCATTTCAGGATTTTCAATCTTTTCTCATTTATAATTTGTAGGAGTATATTATAAAACATGTCAAAATAATGAACGTGAAATACATTCATTGCATTGACTTACAAATTGTTCCGTCAATCTTGCTTGGATGCATTTGCAATGGAAATACACTTTAATTTGCTCACTCTGTGTCATGAATAATCTTCAAAGACAAATCACTTCCACATTGCAGAGCGACCATAGACATAACTATACATGAACATTCTCCACTCTAAGTGTCCTCAGTACGAATACAATCCTCCATATACCAAACTGTGGGTGTGTGCGTGTGCAGATGGTTCTGTCAGTTTGGATGACGCTCTGAGCTGCGTCCCTCACCCTCCCTCCCAGACTGAATCCCCTGATGGTTGTCACCCTGCGGTGCTGCCAACGCAGAGGAGTGTGAAGGCCAGCAGTGGGGGACATTGCATCACTTTAAACAATAGAGAGGCTGACAGATCCGCTGTGCACATGGACACAGAGATACACACAGAGACGAATACAGGCACGCAGACAAAATTCAGAGATGAAAACCGACACGCAAACACACAAAGAGACAAATACAGACACACAGAGATGAATACAAATGCACAGGCGCACACAGAGATGATAACAGACGTGGAGCGACACACAGAAACAAATACAGACACACAGATACACACAGAGACAAATACAGACAGGAAGATACACAACAGAGAAGAATACAGGCACGCAGATACACACAGAGACAAATATCGACATGCAGATACACACAAAGACAAATAGACTCACACAGGTGCCCACAGGGATGAATACAGACGCAAGGATACGCACAGAGATGAACACAGACACGCAGATACACACAGAGACAAACACAGACCCGCAGCTGCACACAGAGACGAATACAGACACACAGATACTCACACATGAACACAGGCATGCAGATAGACATAGAGACGAATACACACACGCAGATACAGACATGAATGCAAACACGCAGATGCACACAGAGACAGATGCAGACACGCAGATACACACAGAGACTCGCAAATAGACAGAGAGATGGATAGAGGCATACAGATATACTTAAGAAGAATACAGACACGCAGATACAAACAGAGACAACGCAAACATGCAGATACACTCAGAGACGAATAGAGTCACACAGATGCCCACAGAGACGAATAAAGACACACGGATACACACAGAGATGAAAACAGACACACACATACACACAGAGACAAACACAGATACGCAGACACACATACAGACTCGCAGATACACACAGAGACGAATTTAATGACACACACAGATGGATAAAGGCACGCAGATGCACATAGAGATGAATACAGACATGCAGATTCAGAGATGAATGTAGACACACAAATGTACACAGAGACGACTACATACACACAGAAAGACAAATATAGACACGCAGATACACAGAAGGGCAAATATAGACACGCAGTTACGCACAGAGATGAATAAAATCTCACAGATACCAACAGAGATGAATACAAATACACGTAGACACACAGAGTTGAATACAGATAAACTGATATACACAGAGACAAAAAGAGACGTGCTGATACACACAGAGATACGCAGATGCACTCAGAGACGAATAGAGACACACCGATACACGCAGAGATGGATACAGACACACGGATACACACAGAGTTGAATACGGACAGTCTGGTACACACAGAGATAAATACAGACATGCAGATACACGCAGAGACAAATACAGACATGCAGATACACACAGCGATGAATGCAGAAACGCAGATACACACAGTGAAAAAATCAGACATGCAAAGACACACAGACATGAATATAGATGCACAGACACACACGGAGACTGAAGCAATAGCACATATGCAGGCACACATAGACAAATTCCTGAAGAAGCCCTAAACATCGATTCTCCTGCTCCCTGGATGCTGCCTGACCTGCTGCGCTTTTCCAGCAACATATTTTCAGCACACACAGACAAATGCCGATACACAGATGCACATGCACACACAGATACCCAGTCATCAATACAGACGCACTACACTCAGTGCCACACTGACGTTTAAATAGACATTGGGAATCTGCCAGTTTTTACTTTTCACGTGGTGACTTTCTCAATATTTCACTCACTCTGTGTGGCTTGTGTCAACCTTTCTGCTGTTCCATAGATAATTATCGGCATTCTCTCTTTATCTTCCACCTCTTTCCTTTAATGAGGTGACTAGAACACGGTATTACAAGTGTGGTGTTATGACACGACGATGAACCCTTCTGCTAATGAAACCAAACACTCAGAAAAGCTCACCTCGCTCATACTCTGTTAAAGTCGAGTGACAGAGAGCTCGCAAATTCCACTACTTAACAGGAAATAATATCAATGTATCCCTTAATTCTAAAAGTGAACATTGTACAACAGCAGTTATTCCCAACTCTAAGTTTCCCTTTCTCTGAACTGTTTGTCATCTTTCTCCACCTTTAACAATATAATCTTCCAATTAAAGAAAAACCGTATTACAATTACTTAAAGCAGACAGTGGCTGTAGTCTCCAATGCCCTCCTTCTTTCCATTGAATATCTCCCTGGGTCATGTTCTGCCTTTTAATGCAAGGATATTTCGTTCAAAAAATGAATCTTACACAGAGAATGTTGTTCATGGCAGACCATCACGATGTTAGTTTACTCTCTGTCTAACTTCCAAAATGCGTGCCTCTTCATTCCCTCAACATCAGCTCATCTCCTTGGTTTGATGTTGACAAAACAATAAATTTAAAATCGATTGGGTTTAGTATAGTGGGACATTATTTAAACTTGGTTGTTTAAATTCGAATAGTTGTTAAAAGAGCAACCAAAGTTCAACATATCTGTTTCACAGCCAGATGTTACATAGTTTCAGTACAGTAAACTCTGAAAATATTAGCTAGTCATATGACAAGTACTTGCAAGCTCTCAATGCAGAACAACATTGAACTTCATCACAGTGGATTAAACAGTGGGATTATAGAGCTGCGGCATAACCTCATAGCTCTGAAGCTGATCTCCCCGGCTGTGAAAGCCAACACATCATCTGCTTTCTAAACAACAGCACCAACCTGGATGGCAACTTTGAGGATCTATAGACATGGACCCAAGATCCCACTGTTCCAGATTTATCTCGATCTGTCACTCATCAGCTCAGTTATGTCAATGTCCTGTTGTAACCTAGAACAGCCCTCCACACTAACCACCAACTCCACCAAAGTTCGTGACATCGGCGAACCTATGAACCCACCCTTCCAATTCATCATCTCCTCTCTTATAAAAAAAATCACAAAGAGCAGAGGTCCCAGAACTGATCACCAAGTTAGTCACCAAGCTCCAGGCGGGATCTGTTCCATCTACCACCACCTTCTGTCTTCTGTGGGCCAGCCAATTCTGCATCCAGACATCCAGATCTCCCTGTAAGCCACGCCTCCTTATCTTGTGAATGAGCTTACCGTGGATAACTTTATCAAACGCCTTGTTAAAATGCATATATACCACATCCACTGCTCTAATTCATCAACGTGTTTTGTCACATCCTTAAGGAATTCAATAAGATCTATGAGGCATGACGTGCTCCTCGCAAAGCCATGTTGACTGTCTCTAATCATTAATAATTTTTCAAGTATTCATAAATCCTGTCTCTCAAATCCTCTCCAATACTTTGCCCGTCATAGTGTAAGACTGGTTAGCCAATACTTCCCAGGATTATCCCTATTCCCTTTCTTTAACCAGGCATGAACCTTTGCCTGCCTCCTGACATCTGGCACGACTCCAGTGGACAGTGAGGATGCAAAAGATCATCGCAAAATGCGCAGCAATCTCTTCTCACTTCCTATAGTATCATCGGGCATATCCTGTTTGGCCTAATAAATTTATCTATCCGTGTGTTTCTCAAATGTTTCAACACATCCTCCTGTTCTAGCATATTCGCCTGTTTCATGCTGTCCTCAGAAATGTCAAGGTCTCTCTCATTAGTGAATAGTGAAGCAAATATCCATGAAGAACTTCAGTTACCTCCTCCGACTCCTGGCGTAAGTTCCCTCCACTATCCCTGATCGCCCTACCCTCACTCTGGCCATCCTCTTGTTTCTCATGTAAGTGTAGAACGTCTTAGGTTTTACCTTAATTCTACCCGCCAAGCCTTGATCATGCACACTTTTATCTCTCCTGAGTTTATTCTTCATTTCCACCCTGGTTACCTTGCAACCTTCTAGGGCACTGCTTAACCTTTGCCTCCTCAACCTTATGTAAGCTTCATCCTTCCTCTTGATTAGATGCTCTAAAGCGCCTGGAACAATGAAGATATGGAGCTGCAAATGGATGGGAGTTGCACACTCTGTCACGTGCAGCATGGGCTGCAAGTTTCCCGACAATGTGCAGTGATCAAATACAGTATTACTGAGCAATGCACTCGGATGGTGGACACAGCTCTACATGCTGGAAGGGTAACTTCTCCAGGTTTACAGAGTTATTCACTGCACAGCCCCCCGTGGACTGATGTGGTCTGCACAGTCTGTACAGATTGCTGGTTTGTGTTGAGCACTGCACTAGCCTCACCTGCACAGTGCTTCACGCTGAATATATATCTCATCTGGATTATGATGTCTGATTCTGTGAGGTGGAGTTGGTATCGGGCATAATGACCATTTGAGCTGATCTGTCAGCATATTTATTTTATGTTCTTACTCTTGTTATTGGACCCGTCAGCATCTGACTCCTCTGGCTAATCCCATTTCTCTGAGAAGAGCCGTGTTTATTCAACTTGTTGATCAAGTAATCATCCAAATATAACACGAGTATCTGTCTTTCTGTACCTTAACCTGACCGTTGGTGGTAATATTCCTGAATCCCCGGGGACGTAATTATGAAGTTCAAAAAAAAACATGCAAAGTGCACGGCTCATGCTCTTCTATACATCATGGCTGTGGATCCCATTTGGATCCTTAATGTATCAAGAGCTGGCTCTGTGAAGCTCAGAAACAATGAAATGGTGTGTCTCGGGCTTTTCACTGCCTGGTGTGTCCCATGTGGTGCTCCATGAACAGTGGAGTGTGTGTTGGGCTGTTGCTCACTTCCTCATGTGTCCTATGTAGTGGTCCATGGACAGTGGAGTGTGTGTTGGGCTGTTGTTCACTTCCTGGTGTGTCCCATGTACTGCTCCTTGGTGGGCAGGGGGTGTCAGCAGCTTTGAGACACGTCTTTGAAACTTGGTCTGTGCCTGTTCAATGAACATCTGTGTTTGTCCCTCTCAGCTGATCATGCGGTCAATTACACGAGGAAGCCCCTCGAGTATTATTGTTAATTACCAGGCATCAAACTTGGAACTGAGGGACTCCGGACTGACTCCTGTTTTTGGAAAGTTAGTGGAGCTGCTGGGAATGTTTTATTGGAGGTTGTGCTGTGAGCTACCTCAGACATTCAGGAAGACCTGAGGATTTGCTGACACAAATGTGGATGGAGCATGGGGACGATAGTAAAAGCATCTGGGTCTGTAACATGAACAACAAATGGAGCAGAGGCTGCAGAGAGGGGAAGCTCTGAAATCACGCAATCCGTGTGTCTGCGAAAGGGATCTGCTGGATCCACCCCGGGGTTTTCCAGGAACAGCTTCCCAAGCTCCACCTAACCAAGGAGCAGAGTGTGAGGGGACACTGACTGAACAAGGAGCTGGGCACTGAGCGGTGTCACCTCCTTCAACAGGACCTGCAGCTTCATATCAGGGGGAGGACCGTGCTACCAGTGGTTTTTGAGTCAGAGTTTCATTCAGCTTCTATGTTCCAGAACTTTCCAGGCAGGACTGGGTGACAGCTCCATCATCTCTCCGATCTCAACATCAGTGTCATCATTCAGTGACGGAGGATATATATGGTGGATGAGAGCAATAGGCCCGCTGGGAACATCAGGCAGCAGACAATCAGGGTGATGGAGCAACACATGCCATGTCTGCAAGGCTCAGAGTAAACCCTTCAGTCCACACGGTATCACTACGTCCTGTAATCCCTCTGTATTTCAGTAACATACTGCTTGCCGTTCTTCCTGGAAGAAAATGACAGGTTATATATGACGTTTAATCCCACCTGCCAAACGTTTATCCATTGATTAACTTGTCCATATCCATTTACAGACTCTACAACTTCCATTGATTATTTATTTTCCTGCTTATATTATTTACCTTGGCAAACCTAGTTACAGTACATTTGTTCCACTTCTCTAGATCATTGATATAGATGGTAAATAGCTGAGGACCCTGCACTGGTCACTGTGTGACGCTACTGGTTACATTCTTTTAAACTGATTAAATCTGATGCCTGCTTTCTGTCGATTAACCAGCCCTCCCCTGTTCCTGTGTAACACGTTCGAAGGACTGAAGAAAGACGAGGAACCTCAGTTAGCAATCCAGCTCCTCCAGCCTGCTCCACCATTGAATACAATCACGGCTGATGTCAGCCTGCTCCATCATTGAATGCAATCACGGCTGATGTCAGCCTTCTCCACAATTGAATACAATCACGGCTGATGTCAGCCTGCTCTACCATTGAATACAATCATGGCTGATGTCAGCCTGCTCTACCACTGAATACAATCATATGTGATTTCAGCCTGCTCCAACATTGAATACAATCATATGTGATGTCAGGCTGCTCCATCATTGAACACAATCATATGTGATGTCTGCCTGCTCCATCATTGAAAACAATCATGGCTGATGTCAGCCTGCTCCACCATTGAATACAATCATATGTGATGTCAGCCTGCTCCATTAAATACAAGCATATGTGATGTCAGCCTGCTCCATCATTGAATACAATCATGGCTGATGTCAGCCTGCTCCACCATTGAATACAATTATTTCAGATGTCAGCCTATTCCACCATTGAATACAATCATGGCTGATGTCATCCCTGCTCCATCATTGAATACAATCATATCTGATGTCAGCCTGTTCCATCATTGAATACAATCATGGCTGATGTCAGCCTGCTACATCTTTGAATACAATCATGGCTGATGTCAGCCTGCTCCACCATTGAATACAATCACGGCTGATGTCAGCCTGCTCCACCATTGAATACAATCATGGCTGATGTCAATCTGCTCCACCATTGAATACAATCACGGCGGATGTCAATCTGCTCCACAATTGAATACATTCATGGCTGATGTCAGCCTGCTCCTCCATTGAATACATTCATGGCTGATGTCAGCCTGCTCCACCATTGAATACAATCATATGTGATATCAATCTGCTCCACAATTGAATACAATCATGGCTGATGTCAGCCTGCTCCACCATTGAGTACAATCATGGCTGATGTCAGCCTGTCCAACCATTGAATACAATCACGGCTGATGTCAGCCTGCTCCACCATTCAATACAATCACGGCTGATGTCAGCCTGCTCCACCATTGAATACAATCATGGCTGATGTCGTCCTGCTCCATTATTGAGTACAATCATGGCTGATGTCAGCCTGCTCCACCATTGAATACAATCATATGTGATATCAATCTGCTCCACCACTGAATACAATCATATCTGATGTCAATCTGCTCCACAATTGAACACAATCATGGCTGATGTCAGCCTGCTCCATCACTGAATACAATCATAGCTGATGTCAGCCTGCTCCACCATTGAATACAATCACGGCTGATGTCAGCCTGCTCCATCACTGAATACAATCATTGCTGATGTCAGCCTGCTCCAACATTGAATACAATCATGGCTGATGTCAGCCTGCTCCACCATTGAATACAATCACGGCTGATGTCAGCCTACTCCACCAATGAATATAATCATGGCTGATGTCATCTCGGTCTCAGTCCCACTGTCCGGCCACTCTCCATATCCCCTCAGTTACTCAATATCCCAGCATCCACTGCACTCTGGAACAGTGAATTACACTGATTTAAAATGCTTTGAGAGAAGTTCTCTCATCAGTTTCTAATTCCTCTCCACTTATCCTAAAACTCTGATCTCTTGTTGTAGGTTGCCCCACATGAGGAAATACCCAATGCATGTCGACATTATCAATCACCTTTAGCTTTGTCCAGTCCTCAGTGACATCTCCTCCCATTTTTGTAAACTCCAGAGAGTATAGGCCTGAATTGCTCAATCTCTCTTCAGAGGACAAACGCCTTATCTCTGGAATCAGTCTAGTAAACCTCTTCTGAACTGCCCCTATGGTAATTACATCCCTCCTGCAGTCAGGACACCAAAACTATACACAGTACTCAATTGCGATCTCACAAATGCCTGGCATTATTGCAGCAGTACCGCCCTCGCTTTATAATCTATTCATTCATAAATAAACACCAAATTTGCAGTTTCCTTTCTCATTATCTGCTACACCTGCATCTGTGTCTTTTGCGATATGGATGAGGATTCCAGATCCCTCTGTACCTAAGCACTCTGTAGTTTCCCTCTGTTTGGATAGTAAGTTGCCTTTCTGTTACACTGACCAAAACGGCCGCATACTTTTCATTGTTTCATTTCATCTGCAAACTATCCTTAAACATTCATTACAATTTCTCAACTGAGTCAGTGTCTTCTGAAAAACTGATTATAACATGTCCATCCCCTCAAATAGGTGATAGTATTTATTGCTAATAGTTGGGGCCTGGGGACTGAGCCCTATGGTATTTTTGGAAACAGAAAATGAACCAGTTATTCCAACTCAATGCAATTCTTTGTTTCGCCAAGCCTACATCCAAGTGAATAAATTACTTCGAACCATATGCAATCTTATTCTGCAGATTAATCTTTTGTGCACACCTTATTCAATGTCTTCTGCAAGTCCTGATTTTACATCTCCAAGATCCTCATTATGCAGCTTGCTTGTCACATTCTTAAAGACTCAAATAAATAATGAAAATATGATTCATCCTTTGTAAAATTATGTTGATTCTCATGGATTGTGGCTTCACTTTGTAAATGTCCTTTCATTAATTCCTGAATAATCGATTTTAATAATTTTCTTAAATTCCAGCAGTTTTCTCACTGCTTTATATTGCATCGTGAATGTGGTAAGCTTCTTTCTCACCTCTATATATTCTCTTCATTCCCTCCAATCCTGTATAATTGACACATGGTGTGAAATGACCTACTCTGGTTGCTGTGTAAGAAGCATGAGTGGCTGAATGGACTCATTCTCTTCCCTGTGCACAAAATCAATGGGCTGATGTCAAAACAAAATCAAAACAAAACATAGATTAAACCGAGCTGAACCAAGGCAAATTAACTTAAATTACATGAAGTTACAACACCCAGCACAATTCTACCAAAGCTCCCCATCACCGGTAGCATGTGTTGCCATACCCGTATTTGTTCAGAATTCTTCCTCTCAGAGCCCTCACTGTTACACAAATGTCCTGACCAATATAGCCAATAAAACCATGTGTATATTGTTGAAATAGGGCCGCCACGTCCTATGACAATGTTCATTTCTTGGGTGCCCATACTCATAAGGAAGTCGAGGGGAATTGGCTCCATAACTAGCCTACACCACGATCAGAGTCCTGGGAGGTTTCCTGGGACCCAGTTTATCAGAATGTTCTTCCTCACACAAAATGAAAGAATACTAAACAATTTATTCCCATGCAAGTCCAAAGAGGGAAGATTCAGCGAACACAAGAGGAGGGGCACCGGATTTGCCTTGACTTCGGTTCCCAAAACCCCTTCCAAAACACTTCGATAGTGCACCAATACCTACGAAGCTTGTGGCATGATCACAAGCAAAACGTAAGTATACCAACATCTATTGTACGTTTGGGGCATATTTGGGACTCTCCTGTCTTAAATTTGACAGGCTGCTCGGGTGTCAATTAAACCCTGCGGAGTACCTTCAACTGCATAGCCTACATCCTATTGCAAATTGAAATCTTCCTTACGGTTTCCCAAATATCTTCCCACTCCTCTGGTGAGATCTCCACCCACAATTCCTGAGCCCAGATTCCATGCAGCTGCTCTATATCATTTGAGACACTACCTCTTAATAAATGATAGAGGGTGCTGACCGAGAGAGCACCTGTGGACCAGAGCACTCTTCCCTCCATTTCCGACCTATGGGGACGAACCATTAATGTAGTCTTTTTTTTCTGTCTAAAGGTCCTCATCTAAAATTAACGAAAGTGGCCCCTCCAAGATAACTCATATTTCTGGCTCAGCTGCTCTAAAACCACCATGACCACCACGTCAAATAATTCTCCCAAACAGGAAACTCCTCTGGACTCTCAGAGCCGAAAGCCATAATCCATCAATCCCAGCTGGGATCCTATCAATCCTACAATGGGAGTCAAAGGGGAAGATTATTTTTGTAAATTGCCCTCACTTTGTCGCATCATTTTACAGGCTTTAACTATTTTATGGACAATTGGATTTCTGCAATGGTTCATAACAATCCTCGTCTTGTCCTTGAACAACAGATTAATGAGGGGACATTTTGCCTGGGATGCCTCAATGTCCAGCCAAACTGACCGCAGGTCTTTGCAAGCTCAATTAACCACATACGACTGCAGGGAACCTCGTTGGTATTTCTTAAAGTCCAGAAACTTCACACCCTTAATCTCCTGCAGAAGCTGCAATTTGGCGAGCTTCATAAGAGGCCACCTGTGGTGCCAGGTAAACAAGCTTAACCAACTGTAAAGCCTCCATAGAACCGACCTGGAGAGCATCAAAAGGACTCTTCACATGGGATAGAAGAAACGAGGAAGTGCATTCATTTTAACCGGAGGTATTCTACCCAATCAGGATATTTGAATATCTTCCCAGAGCCGAAGGTCCTGTCATATCTTCTCGAGCACCTGAAAGAAGTTTGCTTTATATAATTGACAGAAGGCCGGTGTGATTAAAATGCCTAAATAGAGGAGACCTTCTTGTGACCATCTGAAAGAGAATCGGATTGCACCCCCCATGATCAGGTACTCGAATAACACCCAACAGGCATGGCGTCCGATTTCATAAAATTGATGTAATACCCCGAGATAGATTCAAATAAATCAATCACTTATTTAAAACGGGGCAAAGATATCATCAGGTTAGGTAGAGAGTGAAGAACGTCATCTATGTAAGGATGATGTTATACCTTCCTGACCCTACCACCCGTTCAGTTATATTGGGGCCCCTCTGGGTGGCCTCTGCCAACGGCTCAATCACCAATACAAATAATAACGGCGAAAGGGGCACCTCTGCCGATGCTAAAATTATACCATTAGTCCTTATACCATTAGTGAGAACTCATGTCGCTGTTGCGTCACTATATAATTCTGCCATCAACCAGGCAAAGACACCTCCAAGGCAAAACAGTTCCCAGACATAAAAGAGGTACGGCCACGACACACAAGCAAATGCTTTCTCTGCATCCAATGAGACTACCAAGCCTGGAATCGACCTTGCTGGCACACCTGAACGATATTTTGCAAACTCCTAATATTAACAGGGGAACTGTGACTCCTTATAAAACGTGTCTGTTCCTCTTTCACAATGAAGGACAAGATCTTCTCCAGCCTCAACGCTCGTATTTTCGACAAAATTTGAAATTCCACGTTTAATAACTGTATAGGCCTATACGAATACGCAATCCTCTGGGGCTTTCCCTCTCTTGAGAATAAGAGACATGTTTGCTTCTCTCTGAGAGGATGGGAGGCAGCCCTGACCACAAGTATAATTGAATATATCCAACATTTGACCAGCCATCATGTCTATGAACTCCTTATAAATCTCACTCCACAAGCCATCTGGCCGATCGGTCTGCCACTCTGGATCTGCTTTACCGCATCCTGTATCTCTTGGATGTCACGGGGCATTCAAAAGAGACTCCTGCTCTGAAGTTATACCTGGGATGTCCAGGGTCTTAAAATGACTCCGTTTTCACCAATCTGTCCGCACAATCCTCGACTGGACCAACCCGGAGTAGAACTTTCTGAATGCTGCATTAACCCTTTTGGGACGGCAGGTGATAGTACAAGCACCCTCTCTAATGGATGTAATAGATTGGGGGCACTCTTCTTTCTGGCCAAGTGCGCCAAATACCTTCCCAGTTTCGCACCATACTCGAATAACCTCTGTTTTGCAAAGGAAATCTCCCTCTTTGCGGTGTGGGTGAGCGCATTGTTCAGAGCAGCCCGGAGCACTGTAATCAGCTGCAGCTTAGTTAAAGACAGTCTATCAAAGAACGCTGTCTCAGCTGCCTTCAGCCAAGCCTTGAGTATACGCTACTGCTGTCCCTTCTGCCGCTTCCGAGTCACCGAGTAAGAAATAATCAAACCCCTTGTATAGGCCTTGGCAGTCTTCCAGAACACAGATGGATTATTGGCCATACCCAAGTTAATGTCCCAATAAAAACTTCAATTCCCGCGAAAAGTACTCAATGAATTTGCTATCTTTCAGGAGGCAAGGCTCCATGCGCCAGTGCTGCGAGCCTGTCCCATCGCCATCGGCCTTAACATCCACGTACATTGCTGCATGATCAGAATTTTGCAGGGCAGCATCGAATTTAAAAAGTCCAATGGGGCAAAGAAATGTCAATCCTGGTATAGCACTTACATGGGGTAAAACAAACGTGAAGCCCCTACCTTCAGGGTGAAGACATCTCAAACGTTCACCAAGACAGCTCCCTGTTCAGGTCCACCAGCTGCCTTGATGGCGGGAAAATACCCGTGAGACCCCTTGTCATCCTATCCACTTCGGGGTCCATAAGTCGGTAAAAGTCTCCCTTTTAATTGTACAATGTTCCCCAAGGGTCATCAACCTGGAGTGTGCATTTGAGGGGGTGTGGTGGGGCAATATTATACAATGTCCCATATTCCTCTCCATGTATTAAAGCTTTTAGGATCAGAAACCACTCACGTTCGTCGTTAATTTGGTCAAACAACTGAAGTTGTATGAATGAGTGAAGCTACTCTGCTACTTTTCGAATTAAAGGATGAAATAAACACCGGACCGAACCTTCCCTGCTGTAACTTTAAGTGCTCCTTATCAGTTTGATGTGTTTCTTGCAGCAAGACTACATTGACCCCTTCCTTTCTGAGGCTTGAAAGTATCTTCTTCTCTTAATGAGTGAGTGACTCTCCTTCAGGTTCCACGTGCACCATTAAACAAGCGGTTAGCCATAACTATCCGAAGCAGCCCATGACCCACTGGGAGAAGAACCCCATTTATAGCACGTCAAGTGAAAGCAGTAAACAGTTCATACAAACTTGAAACTATAACTACAATAACAGCCAAAGCAAAACTTCTCACAAATATTTCTAAAATGAGCCAACATATAACACAAATAAGTGGAGAGATCCCCCCTTCCTACAGAGGGTGTACATATTACCCATTAATCCCCCATGGCTCTTCCGAGCTGAAGGCTCATCAAATCCAGGCAAAACAATGATTTCAAAAGTTGCATGCGTCTTACAACAAGAAAATTAAATCCGTCCCATCCATATTTTGACCTCAGGCAGTCCGGGTGAAACAAAATGTAACCACCCCCACCATCGCTAAACCCACTTTCTCATTCAGCGGTAAGTGAGAGAAATGAAAAGAAGTTGACGAGCTGGCCGTTTTCTTCTCGTTCTGGCAACCCGACCAGGCTGATGTTCTTCTGATTGCCCTGATTTTCGAGGTCGTTGACCTACTCTACTAAGGCCCTTAGCTACCATTCCAGGGCTTCGACACGACCCGCCGAAGATTCTGCCATGGTTTCCAAAGCCGCGATCCGCTGTTCCACCTCGACAATGCACGGCCCGAGACGCTGGGTCTCCTGATCCTGCTTCTGCAGCTTGGCTGAGATCAGTTCCAGCCGGGTTCAGGTCTCCTCCATCACTGAATCAATCTTCTCTCGCAGGCTCTGATCTCTGAGGTCAGGCTCTACTCCACAGATAAGTCTCCTGGAGCGTTCGCAGAGGCTGACGTCACAGCCGCGGGTGTATCCATTGCTGAAGTGCCCTGCTGGTTGTGATCCTCATGATCCTTTTCACTTAGTTATTTTCCGTTACTCACTTAAAATGGCATAGAGCAATACTGGGGATCAAAAACCTCCGATTTTACCACAATAGGGAAGAAGGACATGGTGAATGCAAAACTTTGTCTGCGTTCTGGTGCAGAGCTCAGCAGGGCAGACCTACTGGATCACCGTCATCTTGGATCTCACCCGAATAATCACTGTTAAGAAACTTTTTTTGAAATGGTTTGAAGATGTTTCTTGTCGGGGGAGACAATGGAGAACTATTGGATGTGATATAGTTAGATATTCAGGTGGATGTTTAAGTGTTCAGAAAGTGAATAGTAAATAAAATTGAACCAACGTGGTTCAGGGGCGACTTTGGGAAACGGAAAGGTAAAAGTGAAGTTGGCCTTCAGTTAACGGAAATTGGAATATCGAAGTAAATGCGTTCTGCACAGACTGCATGCAGTGTGGATGAGATTATACCTGTGTTCTGTACTGTTTCAAAGAATGAGAGGTGATCTCAGGGAAACTTCGAAAATTCACCCACAGCAGACTGACTAATACAGGGGCATGGAGAAGTGCAGCAGGCAATGTTAGGGGGAACCCAAGATGTTCTACAAAAGCAAGCTGAACAGAATAACAAGGAAAAAATTAGGACCCTTATGGAAACCAATGGTGTAATCAGTATGTGAAACCGGGGAACATTGATAGACTGTGACATGAGAGTTTCACATCTGTTTTATTTGAGAAAGGAAGATGCAGGTACAGAATTCAAGAAGATGGACTGGGAAGTTCTCGAGCAGATTTATATAAGATACAAGTTGGGATTAATGGTTTTGGATGATGTAATGTCCAGATGAGTTGTATCGCAGGATGCTGTTGGAGACAAGAGAGGAAATGTCCTGACCTAAATGTTTTAATCGAATCTGATCACACAAGAGAGGTGCTAGAGGACTAGAAAACAGCTATGTGGTCCCAAGTCACTGGGAAGGTTTTAGCGATACACCAGTGTCTGGTGGTGTACCACAGCGAGAAGTGTAATGTATCTAATTATTCATAAATGATGTAAATATTAATGTGGAGGGGGTGGTGGGGGGTGGGGGCTGAGCGTAATAAGTAATTTTGTGTTTGACACAAAGATTGGCCAGGTGGTTGGCAGTGAGGAGGAAAGCCTTATGTTACGGGAAGATACAGGTGGAATTGTCAGATCAATGGCAGATGGAATGGAACATTGATAAATAGGATATGATGCAATTTGGATGAAGGAACTAGACAGGGGAGAATTCAATAAATAGCAGAACACTAGGGAGGTCAGAGGGTGTTTCTCCACACATCCCTGAATGTGACTGGACAGTGTAATAGCCCGTTAAGAAATCACACGGGACTGTAGGCATAGTGTTTCTTCATCGAGGCGACATAATATGAGTTAAACATGCCATTGGTTAGGCCATAGATAGAATACTGTGTGCAGTTCTGGCAGCCACATTACAGCAAGTGTTTTGGTTTCTCATGAACATCAGAAGCTATTGGGGTCACCACAGAGTTGGAAGCGTCAGTGGATTTGTTTTCCTTCCTAGACTGGAGAACTGCATCTGACAATCTGTGTCTGATCTTTCCATTTTGCCAAGTACATGTTTATGGGATATTACTGTATCAGAACATTTCATTGTTGATAGAGTCTAGGCCAAGCCTTTAAATATTTTTGAGGAGCTCTGCGGTCTTCTATAACACGTGACTCCTCCTCTTCTTGTATAATTCGTTGTATGCACTAAATGGGTTATCTATAAACTTCTCCAATATTTTCATTGAGCTGAATTACTTCCTCATATTCCTGTGAAGCCAGCGTGAGGCGCTGAAGAATCTCTTCCTTTTAACTGTGGAAATGTGCAGTGTCCAGCAGCACTGTTGCATGAATGCTACCGATACTTCCAACATCACAAGCCTGAATGTTGTCCAGATCTTGCTGCACATGGACACAGACTAGTTCAGTAGCTGAAGGGGAACATTTTTCCTGAATATTGCGTGACCTTCAATGAACACCCTCACTTCTAATCTTTATGAAGCAGCTGAAGATGTTTGCGCTGAGGGAGCTACCTTGAGGATCTTTTGCAGATTTGTCCAGGACTACATGGATTTTTGTACACAAACCACAATCATTGTGCTTTATGCTTTAAATCACTCTAACCAGGGAAGTTTCCAACTCATTCCCATTAAGCGCAATCCTGCTTAGACTCCTTGAGACCATCCGTGGTTAAATGATGTCTTGATGTCAGGGCCGGTCACTCTTCCCTGAGCCCTTGTGTTCACGTCTTTTGCTCATATCAATAGGTCACAATGTGGGGGTAATGACGGCTTTTTGACCAATCAGAGTTGAGGGCTGTGAAGAACTGGACATGAAAGAGGATATTATACCTTATGATCTTATTGTGGGTGAAGACATGCTTGTGGGGGGAGGGGGGGCGTGTGGATGAATGACATACCCCTGGTTGTGGGGTTCTCACATTCTATTATTGGAAAGTAGAAGGTGTTATTTTCCTGAAAGCTCTGATATTGAATGTTGGCAGATTGTTTGGACCATCTCTGGCTGAGGTGTTGGGGCTGTATTCACCGTGAAACTGGGTCTAAAACATGACCAACATATGAAGCACATGTTGCAGAGAGGGGAAGCTCTATAAAGAGAGATGAGCGACCACTTTGATACCTAACCTGGCTTTCCAATTACATTTTCCAAACCAGCCCAAATTGTGTGTGACAGTTTTGAGGGGCTGAATGGTCTCCTGTGTTTCTGTGCACTAGGGTATCGCAGTAAGTAGCTTCTAACTGTCCCTGTCTAGCAGGTTTGAGAGACTGAATGGAACACAGAAACATGGAACTGAAGAGCAGGAGTGGGCCATTAGACACTTTGAGCCTTCTCCAACAGGCACTAAGATTGTGGCTGATCAGGTTATGGTCACAGCCCCACTTCCCTGACTGCATCCCGTTATCCATGACTCACTTCTCTGCCAAATATTTAACTAACTCAGCTTTGAATCAAAGTAAGCAAAGAAGCACCTTAAACTTGTGGGGAAGAAAATTCCCACATGAAATGCCTGTTTAGAATGTCTCCTCATCCCACTTATAAGAGTCTTATATCATGCAAATTTGTCCGTGCTGACCAGACATCCCAATCTGATCGAGTCTGATTTGCCAGCATTTGGCTCATATTACTCAAAACCTCCTTATTCAGATACCCATCAAGATGCCAGACTCCATCACTTCCTCTGGCAGATGATTTCATATGCACACCTCCCTCTGTATGAAAACAATTCCTCCACGTTCCATCTAAAATATTTCCCCCCACACCTTAAACCTATACCCTCTATTTTTGGAATCCCCTATTCTGGAAAATAGACCTTGTCCATGCCCCTTATGATTTTATAAACGTCTATATGGTCAGCCTTAAGTCCGTGATTCTGCAGGGAAAACCGCTTTTGCCTATTCAGCCTCTGCTTATAGCTCAAACTCTCCAAACCTGGCAACATCCTTATAAATATTTTCTGAACCCTTTCAAGTTTCACAGCAACCTTCGTACAGCAGGGATACCAGAACTGCACACAGTATTCCAAAATGTGGCCTCACTGACATCCTATACAGCTGTAACATGACTGTACTCCGAAACTCAATGCTCTGACAAATGAAGACAAACATCCCAAACACCTTGTTCACTATACTATTCACTTTGAAGGAGTGTTGCACTACATCTCTCCGTCTCGTTGCTCAGCAACATCCTCCAATAAACTTCCATTAAGTACCCCGATTTGCTTCCCGAAATGCAGCACTTCACATTTTTCTGAATCAAACACCATCTGCCAATCGTCAGCCCATGGGCCAGTCTGATCGAGGTCTCATTGAACTCTGAGATAATTTTCTTCATTACCCACAACACCAAAAATGTTGGTGTAATCTTCAAACTTACTACCCTGACATGGTCACATCCACATCATTTATATTAATGACGAAAATCAGTGAGCTCAGCATTGATCCTTGTGGCACACTACTGTTCACAGGCCTCCAGTCTGAAAAGCAATCCTCTACCAACCTCTGTCACCTTCCTTCAATCTAATTTTTTATTCAATTGTCTTGGGTGCGCTGGTTCCCACGTGATCTAATCTTACGAACTTGCCTAATATGCAGAATCTTGTCGAAGAACTTGCGCCAGTCGATATGGAAAGCATCTACAACACTGCCTTCATCAATCTGCTTTGTCACCTCTTTAACATACTCAGTCAAATTAGTGTGACACGATTTCTCATGCAAAAAGCCATGGTGACTATCCCGAATCAAGCCTTGCCTTTGAACATGCATGCAATTGGCTATCCCTCAGAATCCCGTCCTACAACTCACCCACTACTGATGTCACGCTCACCGGTCCAGAGTTTCCTGGGTTGTTGAGTAACTGTTTTCTTTTCGACTGCCACTCCTCTATTGGTCACAGCAAATTATTGGTGTTACCAGTTTGATGATATGGCTTATAATATAGGTCACACATTGGGTCAGGTTCGTCCTAGGAAGAAGTCATGTAGATTTCCTTCTCTGTTAAAATAACAAATTCATGACTAAAACAAAGTTCTTCAAGCTATGATGTAAAGGTTAATGACAAACAGTGTAGAAATTACAAAAATGTACATTGATATTTCCATTACTAAAAGTAATGAGGAGCACAAACATATTCAGACACACACAGATACATACACAGGCACACATAGACAAACTCAAAGACACACACAGACGTGCATACACAGACACACTCAACCTCACAAAAACACAGAAACACAAAAACACGGACACACGGACACACATGCACCCGCAAATACACACACTAACACAGACGAATGCACGTACCATAGTGCGTACAAAATTAGAGCAGTTAAAAAGGCCATTTGGCCCATCCAGTCAACTGAACAATTGATCATAGATGACATGTTTTTCAAGCCAGTTCTACTACCCTCTCACAACAAGCCTTGAACCCATCTTTAATCATAACTTATCGAGTTATATCCTAGACTCTAAGATGTGTGTGTGTGCAGCACGCGCATGCACGTGTGTATCTGTGTGTGTGTGTGTATGTCTCTTTGTGCGTCCGTGTGTGTGTGTGTGTGTGTGCATGTGTTGTCTGTGGGTGTGTGTGTCTGTGCGTGTGCATTTGTCTGTGTGTCTCTGTGTGTGTGTCTTTGTGTGTGTGTATCTGTGTATTTGCGTCTGTGCGTGTGTGTGTGTGTGTGTGTGTCTTTGTGTGTGTCTTCGAGGAGAAAGTGAGGACTGCAGATGCTGGAGATCAGAGCTGAAAATGTGTTGCTGGAAAAGCGCAGCAGGTCAGGCAGCATCCAAGGAACAGGAGAATTGACGTTTCGGGCACAAGCCCTTCTTCAGGAATGTGTGTCTGTGTGTGTATGTCTGGGTGCGTGTGTATGTGTATGTGTGTCGTGTACGTGTTTGTGTATGTGTGTATGTGTCCTAATAGCAGGAGACAGCATTATCGAGGACGGTTGTTTTTCGGACTGGAGACCTGTTGTTATGGACTAGGCCAGACCACTCAAAATATTCTTGAGCAGGCAGCGCAGACTATAACTTTGTAATTTGTTTCAATAAGTGCACAATGAAAATTATCAGGTTTTAACATAGACAAAAAATATTCACAAAACTACACAATGAAACACAAAGAACAGAATAAAGAACTCATACAGAACTCAATCTATTCAAACTAGACTTAATTAGCTGTTCTGGAAGTACACAACCATCCCAATAAGCAAACCCCCCTTAAAAACAGTACAAATGGAACAAATGATTGCATGTTAAAGTTAGAAGGGCAGAAGGAGGGGGAGAGAGAGAGAGAGAGAGAGAGAGAGAGAGAGAGAAAGAGTGGCTGTCCACAGAGCTAAACTGCAAACTGGTCTGGACTGAACTGCTCACCTCGAGAGCTGACCACTCCCCTTTCATTATACCTTTAATCACAAAACCGTTCAATCTCTGCACCAAACCAATCACCTTGGAGCCCGGAACTATTTACGACGCCTCTGAAAAAAAATTTCAGGACACAATATCTTGAGAAAAGGAAGCTTTTAGAGAAAAGGGAACAGCTTTGTGACACTGTGCACAGTGGTGTTCCACAGGGACTTCTGCTCAATCCATTTTTGTTTTGACATTTAGACAAATGATTCAGATGAGAGTTATAGAAGTCGTTGTTAGAAAGATTGTGGATGAAACCAAGTTTGGCTATATCGTGGACAGTGAAGATTACACAGGGACCATGATCAAATGGCTTGATGAATCTGAAGAGTTGTGCAGCACCAAAGCAAACACTTTTGACCAACTCGTCCATGCCAACCTGATTTCTGAAAGTAATCGTGCCCTACTTGGGGTGGTGCAGTGGCTCAGTGCTTAGGCCTACTGCCTCACAGTACCAGGGACCTGAGTTTGATTGCTGGCACAGCTGACTGACTGTGTGGAGTTTGCACATTCTCGCTGTGTCTGCGTGGGTTTCTTCCCACAGTCCAAAGTTGCGCAGCTTATGTCAATTGGCCATGCTAAGTTGCACATAATGTCAGGTGCATTAGTCGGGGTGAATGTGGTGAGATGGTTCTGGATGGGTAACTCTTCAGAGAGTTGGTGTGGACTTGTGCTACACTGTAGGGAATCTAATCTATTTGCCAGCAATTGGAACATATCATTCTAAATCCTTCCTATCAATATATCCATCTGGGTTCCTTTTAAATGTTGCAATTATACCTACCTCCATCACTTCTTCTGGCAGTTCATTATGTACACGCTCCACATTCTGAGTGATAACGTTGCCCCGACGTCACTTTAAAATCTTTCCCCTCTCACATTAAATCTATGCCTTCTAATTGTGGACTTCCAACCATGGGGAAAAGATCTCGACTATTCACCCCCTATCCATGCACCTCATGAATTTATAGACCTCGAGAAGGTGCTAATGTTCCTCGCACCCAGGGTCTGTGCTTTCAGGCATCCGGGGCTTAAATTCTGAAATTGAATACTGACACCTCTTCCATCTCGATCAAACCACAATTTTAAAATCATTTTAGTCAATGCGTTCAGACATATTATTAAACACCTCTAGTTGGATTAGTTGGCCTCCAGTTGGCCCTATAGGGGCTAGAGGTAGGGATACTACCACCATTTCACAATAGCCCCAAAAGTTGCAGCATTATTCTCCTGTGTGTTCGTTCATCAGCCTATTCTGAAATGCTGCACCTGAATCCAGACAATCTGGTCTCGAGCTAGGGGCACTTCCAGGGAAGTTCAGGAATTGGAATAGAATCCAGAGCTCTGCCTCAGAGGCAGGGATACTACCGACTGCACAAAACCTAAACCATGCCCAAATTTATAACTTTAAATGCCAGCTTCCAGATCGGTATGGATTTATTGAAATCTGGTTCACTCTACTGAATTACCCAGTTAAAATAATAACGTTGTTAAAACATGCAAGGTACTTGCCTCAATTGTAGGATGCCGAGTTTATATGCTCTTCCTTCGAGACAAACTAAGAACATCTTTAAATACTTGTCTATTATTTCCAGATTAAATGGCTATTATCTGTAGGCTGCAATATGAGGGAATGACATCCTGCAGACACACACTGCACTATGAAGGATTTCGAATAAATATCAACACGGAACACCAGAGACAAAAACAGAGCTTACTTTCTGGCCTGAAACACCGATCACTGTTTCCCAGCTCTAACGTGTGACTGCCCTCTTCCTAAAACCAGTAAATGGTACAAGGTAACTGATTACTTTCCAGCCTTTCTTCCCCAATATTATCACTCACTGGGCTAAATTGCAGATGGAGTTTAATGTTGATAAATGCAAGGTATTGTACTTTGGTAAAACCAACAAAAAAAAACACATATACAATTAAATGTTGAGCCATTGGTAGTGTTGTAGAACAGATCAACCTGGGGTTTCAGGCATAATTCTTTGAAGTTTGCTTCATATGTAGACAGGATGGTTATGAAGGTGTTTCACTTGATGTTCTTCATTGTATAGACATAGTCATAGAGATGTACTGAACGGAAACGGACCCTCTGGTACAACTTGTCCATGTCGACCAGATACCCTAACCTCATCTTGTCAATTTTGCCAACACCTGCCCATATCCGTCTGAACCCTTTCTATTTCTATACTCATCCAGATGTTTCTTTTTAAATACTTTACCTTACCCAGCCTCTGGCAACTAATTCCATACGCATACAACCCTCTAAGCATAAAAATTGCCACTCTGGTTCCTTTAAAATCTTTCCCCTCTCATCTTAAACCTATGCCCTCTAATTGTGGACTCGCTTACCACGGGGAAAAAAAACATTGTCTATTTACCCAATGCATGCCTCTGATGATTTTATAAACCTCTATAAGTCACCTTTCAGCCCCTAATGATTCAGAGAAAACAGCCTCAGCCTATTCCGGCTCTCCCTACAGCTCAAATCCTCCAGCCCTGGCAACATTTTTTTCAATTTTTTCTGAAACTTTCCAAGTTTCACAACATCGTTCCGATAGGAATGAGACTAGAATTGTACGCAATATTGCAAAAGTGGCCTAACCAATGTCCTGCACAGCCGCAACATGACCTCCCAATTCTTGCACTCAGTGGTTTGAACAATAAAGGAATGCATATTAAACACCTACTTCACTATCCTATCTACCTGCAACTCTACATTCAAGGAATTATGACCCTGTACTCCAAGGTCTCTTTGTTCAGCAACACTGTCCAGGACTTTATCATATATAAGTCATGCTCTGATTTGCTTTTTCAAGATTTAGCACCTCGCATTTAACTAAATATTCCTCCATCTGCCACTCCTCGGTCCATTGGCCCATCTGAACAAGATTCCATTTTACTCTGTGGTAACGTTCTTAACTGTTCACTACACCTCCAATTTTGATGCCATCTGCAAATTTACTAGCTATATCTTCTATGTTCTCATTCGAATCATTTACATAAATGACGAATAGCAGTGGACTGTCCTTTGAGTACAGGTGTTGGGACGGTATTTTCAGGTTGCACAGGACATCCATGAAGCATGTCCTATAGGACTTTATCCAGTTCTGGTCGCCCTGTTATATCGAGAATATTATCAAGTTCGGGAGAGTTCAGAAGAAATTTATCAGGATGTTGCTGGGAATGGAGTGTTTGCATATAATGACAGGCTCAACAGACTCGGACATTTTCTACTGGAGCGTAGGAGGCTGAGAATTAACCTTTTAGAGGTTTGTAATATCATAAGAGGTATCGGTAATGTGGAATGGTAGGTGTCTTATCCCACGAGTGAGGGATTGTTTTAAGATAAGAGGAGAAAGTGTGTTAAAAGATATGACGTCATAGAGCTGTATAGCATGGAAACAGACCCTTTGGTCCAACGTGTCCATGGCAACCAGATAGCCAAAATTATTCTCCTCCCATTTGCCGGCATTTGGTCAATTTCCATCTAAACCCTTCCCATTCATCTGTCCATCCAGATGCCTGTTAAATGTTGTAATTGTGCCAGACTCAATACCTTCCTCTGGAGGCTCATTACACACGGACCATCCTCTACATGAAGATATTGCCCATTGGAGCCCTTTTTTGTCTTTTCCATCCAACCTTAAATCTTTGCCATCTAGTTTTTGACTGTACTACCCGAGGGAAAAGACTTTGGCTGTTCAACCTATCCGTTGTACCCATGATTTTACTAACCTCTAACATCAACTCTCCTCCTCTGATTCTCCAGGGAAAACAGGCTCAGCCTATTCAGCCTCTCCCTGTTACTCAAACCCTCCAATCAGGGCAGTGCAAACCCTTCTTGAACCCTTTCGAGTTTGACAACATGCTTCCTACAGAGCAGGGAGACCAGAATTGCAAACAGTCATCCAGAAGTGGCCCGAACCAATGTCCTGTACAGTCACAGTCCAGTCTCCGAACGCATATACACAATGCACTTGACCAATAAAATCAAAAATACTTTCTTCACTGCCCTATCTCCCTGCAAATCCACTTTCAAGGAAGTATAAATCTGTACTCTGAGATCATTTTGTTCAGCAACACACCCCAGGACTTTACCATTAAGTGTATAAGTCCTGCCCTGATATGCCTTTCCAATATGCAGCATCTCACATTTATCTAAATTAAACTCTGTCTGCCACTCCTCAAGCCATTGGCCCATCTGATTAAGATCCCGTCGTAATCTGAAGTAACCTTCTTTGCTGGCCACTACACCTCCAATTTTGGTGTCATCTGCAAACGTACTAACTGTCCTATGTTCATATCGAAGTGATGAAAAGTAGCAGACCCAGCACCAATCCCTGTGGCACTCCACTGGTCACAGGCCTCCAGTCTGCAAAACAACCCTCCACCACAACCCTCTGTCCTCTACCCTTGAGCCAGTTCTGTATCCAACTGGGTAATTCTCCCTGTATTCCATGTGATCTAATCTTGCTAACCAGTCTCCATGGGGAGCTATGTCGTATGCCTAACTGAAGTCCATATAGATCACATCCAGCGTTCTGCCGTAATCAATCCTGTCCGTTACTCCTCAACAAAAGCAAAATCAAATTAGTGTGACATGATTATCCACGCACACCCCCATTTCACGATGCATATAAAGGGCTTTTGTCCAGATCGTCGCTTTTCCTGTTCGTCAGATGCTGCCTGACCTGCTGTGCTTTTCCAGTACCACTCTCATCTAGACTCTGATCTCCAGCATCTGCTGTCCTCACATTGGCCTATCCCTAATCAGTCCTTGCCTTTCCAAATGCATATTAATCCTGTAGCTCATTATTCCCTCCAACACCATGCCCATCACTGATGTCAGGTTCCCCAATCTATAGTTCTTGGCTTTTTCTTTCCATTTTGTTTAATAGCAAAACTTTAGTCAAACTTATGACTTCCAGCATCTCACCTGTGGCTATTGATGATGACAACATCTCAGCAAGGGACCCAGCAATCACTTCCTTAGCTTCCTACAAATGTATTTAGTCCACCTGATCAGGACCTGTGAGGTGATGCATTTTTACACAGCATGTGGTTCGTGAAGGGAATGCACTTTCTGAGGAAGTGATGGATTGTGGGTGAAGTTTTAACATTTAAAACGCATTTGGTTATGTACAAGAATAAGAGAACATTTGGACAAATCTGGGCCAAGCGCAGGCAGGTGGGACTGGTTTAACTTGGGATTATGGTCAGCATGGACTGTATGGGCCGAAAGGCCTGTTTGCAAATACCCTGTATAACTCGATGAGTCTATGTGTGTTTGCATGTCCAAGTATGTGTCTGCATATTTCTGTTCGTGTTTGTCTATTCCTGTGTGTCTATATATGTCTCTGTTAAGCTCTGTTTGCATGTCTATCTCTCTGTGCTTGTTACATGTGTTCCTGCATTACTGTGTGGATCTCTGTCTCTGCATCTCTGTGCAATGGGAACTCTTCTGGTTTTTGGTGTGAATCACTGAAACTGGGTCAAAACCACTCTCCCTTCCTCTCCATTTCCCTCTTTTCTAAATGTGATACAAGCCCACACTCTGCTGGTCTGGTTTAGGTCTTTACAATCCTTTCTCACATGTAAGGTTACTCGTAAGAGTAAAACATTAAAAATTCCAAGTTACAGGAAGTGCATTAAAATTAATCTCATCGCTTTGGAAAGTGGCTCACTCGGAACTCCTTCGATATAATTGCGATGGAAATATGCTTTAATGTGTAAACTGTGTGTTGGAAATACTACCCAGTGACAAAACATTTCCACATTGCAGAAGGAGCGCAGACATTTCTCCACACGAACATGTTCCACTCTGCGGGCCTAAGTACCATGACAATCCTCTCCAAACCAACCGAGTGTGTGCATGTGAGTGAGTGTGCGCGCGCGCGTGTATGCACGTGTGTGTGTGTTTGGTGCAATAAAAATTCAGGTTGGATTTTGCTGCGAGCTGCTGCCCTCCCTATCTCCCTCTCAGACTGAATACCTGATGGTTTACACACTTTAGCACCACGATTACAGTGGGGTCGGGGGTGGGGGATCGGGGTGGGGGTGCAACAGAGATTGAAAACAAGATAAATCTCAGCAGCTCTGGAAGCATCTTTGGACAAAAATGAAAGTTGACGTTTTGGATCGAGTGATCCTTACTCAGAACTCATATCGGGGGATATTACATCACTTTAAACATCACAGAGACTGCCAGACCCACCCCACACAGATACACACACGAATACCGACACATAGAAGCACTCTCTATACATTGACAGTAAATTAGACCTGGAGAGTGTGTCAATATTTCCCTCGCTCTGTTTGGTGTGTGTCAATATTTTTGAGTGGAGTGTGACTGTAGGACAATTTCAATATTTGCAGATACCAAACTGAAAGAATTGTGAAGTTTGTTGAGGACGGTGTGGAACTCCAACAGGAAAGTTATATGTTGATGTAGTGTTCAGGTGTATGGCAGATGAGGATCAATGCAGCACAGTGTGAAGTGATGCTCTTTAGTAGGAAGGACATTGAAAGACAATATAAAACAGATTGTACCGTTATAAAGGAGGTGCAGGAGCAAAGGGCCAGGGTGTATATGAGAACAGGTTACTGAAGATGTCAGGACAGGTGGGGAAAGCAGTAAATCTCACAGATTCGTTTCAGTATCTGAGCTGTTTACAGGAGGAGGTGTAGGAGGGACTCTCCGTGCTCCTTTCCTCGGATGTGATGGTGACGATGTGTTGTGATCCCACCCTCCTGCCCACCGAGACCGTGGGGATTACATTTGTACCAGCTCGACACAAAAGGGAGATGGCATCAGGCCCACGGCTTCTAAGATGTGCCGTGGGAAACGGAGGTGCCAGTGGGTTTAAAGTGAGAATTGCCTTCACTGAACATTGCTCCTTACTCGGTTGCTGGGACGTTTCAGAATCTCCACTCGAGGCGTCCCAGTCCTCTCCGGCTTGTACCAGGGTCCCCTGAACATGGCGGGGCGGGGGGGGGGGGGGGAAACGTGAGGGAACGGATATCGGGCACTCCACCACTCGGCTTGACCTTTACTGTCCTATTCCAGGCTGTTTCTCCTGGAATGGGAGAAAGGGAGGGACGGAGGGAGGGAGGGACGGTTCGAGTGGGTACCTCTGCAGTTAGTGCTGGTGTAGTTGGGGGGAGATATGGTGAGGTGTCTGGAGGGAGTCAGTCCACAGTGTTGTATCCATGCAATGTTATTAGTGTGTGTGTGGTGGGGGCGAATAATGGGGAGAGAGAAAGAGAGGGAAGGTACTGCAAGCAGCAGTGGGAGTGGTGGAGCATGAATGTCATTCTGGGTCGCTGCTGCAACAGATATACACTGAGTGTGAGGAAGCAGAGATAATACGGTGACCCTTAACCTGACAGAGCGGGGAAGGTTATGGAGTCTTGACCTGTATTGCTGGACATTTCTTCAGACCTCAAATACTGCACTGAACTGGGTGGGGAGCTCAGACCATGTTCGGTGGGTCTGATAGTGTGACCCTTTCTTGGAAGAGAATGGTCTCCCTCTGTACTAGCCCATCTACCAGGACCTCTATGCTCCGTCCACAAAATGTAGTGTAATTGCCCCTTATCTGCCATGCTCGGGGTAAACTGTGCAAACCAGCTCCGACATCAAAAAAGCTCAACTGGCCTTTTAAAGATGGCACCAGTACCAGGGATCACGGATACCCGGGGCATCAGTGCGATGTTGAGTGCCTCCAGCCATGATGGGTGGGAGAATAGGACTGGCATTGAATGAGAGGGACACCATGGGGTGGGGTAGTTAATGAGGTGAGTTCGATAAGGTAGCACCAGGAAGTTAGCTCGACCTTGTGCAGACAATCCCTCTGTCACACTCAATGAAAATGGCGCTGAGATAAATTATGGTTTGATCCAGCCCAATGAGACGAAGACAATGTTGACCCCAATCCCAGTTACAACGCTGCAGCTGCTTGATCAATGCTCTCCACCACAGAGAAGGAGCTCAACATCATCTTCCCCTTGGGAAATATGGCAGGGCAGGAGACTGAGCTATCAGTGGGGAACCACTTTGAGACACATAATCATAATTCTATTAGTTTTAAAATAGAGATGGAAAAGGATGAACTGGGTCTAAAAAGTAACGCTCTAACTTGGAGGAAGGCCAATTTTGATGACATTAGCAAGAACTTCCAAACTGGATAGGAACAGATATTCGCAGTTACGGGGCCAGCTGAGAAGAGGGAAGCCTTCAAAAAGTAGATGTCAAAATCACAGAGACAGTTTGTCCCTGTTAGGGTGAAGGGTAAGGCCGATAGGTGTAAGGAATGCTGGAGGACGGGAGAAATTGAGTGCCTGGTCATGGATAAGAGGGAAGCATATGCCAGGTAGGGAGAGCAGGAGTCAAGGTTTTTTTCAGTACTCATTCACGGGTTGAGGGTATCACTGGTTGGAACTGCATTCATTACCCATTACTAATTGCCCAGCGGGCAGTTACGAGTCACATTTCAACTCTCCCTCCCACTCTGCCGAGGACATGGAGGTCCTGTGCCTCCTTCACCGCCGCTCCCTCACCACCAGACACCTGGAGGAAGAAAGCCTCATCTTCCGCCTCGGAACACTTCAACTCCTGGGCATCAATGTGGACTTCAACAGTTTCCTCATTTCCCCTTCCCCACTTCACCCTAGTTCCAAACTGCCAGCTCAGCCCTGTCCCCGTGACTTGTCCTGACTTGTCCTACATGCCTATCTTCTTTTCCACCTATCTACTCCACCCTCTCCCCGACCCCGACCTATCACCTTCATCCCCTCCCCCACTCACCTATTGTACTCTATGGTACTTTCTCCCCACCTCCCCTCTCCTCTTGCTTATCTCTCCAAGCTTCAGGCTCTCTGCCTTTATTCCTGATGAAGGGCTTTTGCCCAAAACGTCGATTTTGCTGCTCCTCGGATGCTGCCTGAACTGCTGTGCTCTTCCAGCACGACTAATCCAGTTACGAGTCACACACATGGTTGTCAGTCTGGAGTCACATGTAACCCAGGCCCGGTAAGGAGGCAGTTTGCTTCCTTCAAGGTCATCAGCGAACCTGATGGGTTTTCCAAAAATCGAAAACGATAGATTTTCCAAAAAATCGAATGAAGTGACTGTCGAGAAGTGTCTAAAGCCAGTAGGAATAGACATAAGAGGGAAATCCAGATGCCATAAAAGGGACAAGAGATAGTTCTGGAAAATAGTGTTAAGGAGAATCCAAAGTGACTCTACACATACATGAAGGACAAAAGAGTTACTCAGGAGAGTTTTGGGCGACTTAAGGATCAGCAAGGTTGCTGATGTGCAAAACCGCAGGAGATGGAGGCGATTCTAAACAAGCATCGTGCGTCAGTATTCACTGTGCAGAAGGATATGCAAGCTAAAGAACTTTGGAAATAAACCGTGACATGTTGAAAAGTGCCTGTATTACAGAGAAGGAGGTGTTGGAGTTCGTAAACCAATAAAGGTGGGAAAATATTCAGGACCTGATCAGATGTACCCGAGGACTCTGTGGGAAGCGAGTGAAGTGATTGCTGGGCCCCTTGCTGAGATATTTGTATCGTCAATTGTCACAGATGAGGTACTGGAAGATAGGAGGCTAGCGAACTTGGTGCGATTATTGACAATGTTTAAGAAGGATGGTAAGGAAAAACTAGTGTGCCTGACTTCAGTGGAGGGCAAGCTGTTGATAAGGATTATGAGGCACAAGTTTTGCATGGATTTTGAAAAGCAAGGACTGATAAGTGATAGGCCACATGGATCGAAGCATGGAAAGTCGTGTCTCACTAAATTGACTGAGTATGGTTGAAGAAGTGACGATGCGGATTCATTGAGGCAGAGGTGTATATTGTTGGTATGGACTTCAGTAAGGCAGTTTCCAACTTCCTGCATGGTAGATTGGTTGACAAGTTTAGTTCATATGGAATACAGGGAGAACTAGCTATAGGTATACAGAATTAGCCCGAAGGCAGGAGACAGAGGGTGGTGGTGAAGGATTGATTTTCGAACAAGAGGGTTGTTAGCATTGGTGTGTTACTTGGGTTAGTGCTGGCTCCACAGCTTTTCACTATTCACATAAATCATTTGGATGTGATCATTGCAGCAATGGTTGCTAAGTTTGCAGATGAAATCAAAAATGATGGTGCAGTGGACAGGAAAGAAGGTGTACCTCAGCGTACAATGGAATCTTCATCAGATGGGCAGATGGGCTGACAATGGGAATGTGGTTTTTAATCTAGATAAATGGGAAGTGCTGTATTTTGGAAATGCAAATCAGGGCAGGACATGTACACTTCATGCTAACGTCCTGGGGAGTGTTGCTGAACAAAGAGACCTTGGAATGCAGGTTCATAGTTTCTTGAAAGTAGAGTTGCAGTTAGGTAGGATAGTGAAGAGGTCATTTGGTATGCTTGCCTTTATTGGCCAGTGCTTTGACTATATGAATTGGGTGGTCATGTTGCTGATGTACTGCACATTACTTTGGCTACTCCTGGAGTACTGCATTCAATTCTGGTTTCCTTCATTTTGGAAATATATTGTCAAACTTGAAGGGAGTCAGTAAAGATTTACAAGGATGTTGCCAGGATTGGAGCTATAGGGAGAGTGCGAGTAAATTGGGTTCTCACAAACTTTGATGATTGGGTTATTTTATTCCTGTAACGTGAGGAGCATGTATAGTGTCCATAGCCAAGGTATTTTTCCCCAAAACTAGAGGGCATGGATTTCAGATGCGAGGGAAAAGATTTTAAAATGACCTAAGGAGCAACTTTTTCCCACAGAGGGTGGTGCACATGTGGAATGAGCTGTCAGAGGAGGTGGTGGAGGATTTTTACAATTATAACGTCTAAGTGATATTTGGATGGGTACATGGAGAGGAAGGGTTTACATCGACATTGGTCAAATGCGATTAGTTTAATTTGGGGTATCCCATCAGCATGGTCCAGTTAGTCTGAAGCATCTTATTCTGTGCTGTGCATCTCCGAGACTCTGACTCTATCTGACCTTGCACCAATATCGTATTAATTCATCATTGCCGGACATGCTAACCTATGTTGCTAGATATGATCGAAATGTCTTCATTACAGCATTCTGAAACCTGCAAACACATCCTTCCATAACACTGGCTCAGAGTCTCTCTCCCTCTGTCTATTTCCCAAATCCCTCCCATTTGTTGGTGTTTAAACTGCGTCCCGACCATCTAGTTTTAATTGTCCAGTTTAATGTGAATAACTGTCCTTTATTTTTCCTGCCCTTGAATGTTCCTCACTCAAGAGCATCAGCTTCCAACACTAAGAAGCTTAGAAACAGTGTTCAAGAAAGCATTGCTTGCGTTTTCTTTGACTTCCCAGTGTCCTGCCCTGTGCTCCATGTTGGATAATGGGGTTTTAACAGTTTCGAGGCACACCTTTGTAACTTGCTGTGTGCCTATTCATTGATCGCCTGTGTTAATCACTCTCTGCTGCTCATGTGCTCAGTAACATAAGGAATCCTCACAACTGTTAGTGATTCAGACCAGGCTTCTCATTTGCCTTTGACTGACATTTGACTTAACTCAAGTTTTTGTACGTTCGTGGATTGTTTTCTGGAGGCTGTGTTTTAAGCTGCTGTGGAAATTAAGGAAGACCAGAGGCTTTGGTGATCCAACTCTGGATGAAACATGGTGACTGTAGTTACAGTATATGGATCTGCAACATGACCAACAAATGGCGCAGAGTTTGCAGAGAGGGGAATCTCTGTAAAATGGGATGAGGGAATCACAATCAGATCAGCCATGGTTTTGAAAAATGTTGGAGCAGGATTGAATGGTTCGCTCATGCAACTTATTCAGATATTTCTGTTAGTACTAAGCCAATTCCTTTTCTCTCCCAGTGTCTCACAGTGGTGGGTAGTGAGTCACCTCCTCCTGTTCCTGGGAAACAGAAATCTGGGCCACACTAGCCTCCAGATTTCCCTGTATCACAGTCTCAAACAGTTGAGTGACTGCCTCCTGTTCCTCTGTCCCAGGCTCGAGCAGTTGAGTGACTATCTCCTGTTTCTCCCTGTTCCTGAGCAGCAGTTTGAATGCTCTGAATGATGTCACAAGGTTAAGAAAGGACTTGATAACAGGAAATTTCGAACTTGGAGCAGCATTGCACAAAGGTATCTAGAAACGTTTCCACCAAACATTTTATGCAGCTCGTCTGTTATTTTATTCCTGTCTCCTTTTATAAACAGGGTTCCGACAATACTCCCATATAAAATGAAGACAGATGAAATAGATTGAAAGATTTATGGTCTATCCCTCAGCAACTCTCATTCATTCCATCCAAACCTAGTAAATGTTCCCTTTTATTGTGTTATGTGAAATGATGTAAGGTACTGGTAAACTGAACCCTTTTGTTTGGTGACTGTGACTAATGTCAGTCTCCATGGATTCTAATTATCCCAGTGGAGAGTTTCCATCTTTTAATGACAAAAGGGCTCGATTCAATACGTTATCCCATAGTATGGGAGGTAGCACCATCGATAGCACTAACAGGTATCGGCTGCTCCAAAGAGAGGGAGAGATCAGAAACTGAGAACATTCGACTGGACAGTTCCAACAGTGGATCAGAATCTGAGAACGTTATACTGGAATGTTGCAACAATGGATCAGAATCTGAAAACAATAGATTGGAAAATTCCAACAATGGACAGGAGGTTATCCTAATATGTTTGGATTTTTTCTACATATTATTGGTGGCCGTTAACAGCGCGGATCAAATATGCACTTTGCATTATTCAATGTTTTTATTATCCTATCCTGGCTATTGTTGGTGTCCCTGGTAAGTTTCACTGTCGATATATTATTTGCATTAACCATGTGCGACTGTATTAATGTTCTTTTCATTTACTCTACTCTGTAAGTATTCACGCTCCAAACCACAACAAACAACAGTGAACTTGTTCATTCTTTATCTCCTTCTTTAGTTCTGGCACTGGTCCTTGTTGGTTGACCTACTCACTTTCAGGTATGAACCAGGATGCATTGCATCACTGCCCTTGCTATTTAAATATTGAGAGCTTGGAGGTCACTGTCTTCTGTTCTGGATGCAAACTCTATTTCCTTCCTCTGACTCAATCTCATCCCTGGCCAATAACTGAGGCTGAAACAGACCAGTCACAACTACGGTGATCCCTTTGGCCATAAGCTGATTACTGACACCATATCCTGACCATTCCTAATTTTAACTATTGACAACTGCGATTATACTTCACTGGTTCATCCCATCTGCTGTGTGAACCTTCAGCTATGATACTCAATATTAATAAATCTGCTGCTGGTTAACCAAATCTGAGTCGGTATTCCATGGCTTGTATCTAAAGGCAGACCAAAATCCCATAAATCCTGTACGGATTGCTTAATATTGTTGTTGGGTCTGGCAATGCCTTTACTTTAATATTCAAAAGCACGTCGTCACCTCTGTCTATGACACGGTCCTCAGTCTCCCTCTGTTAATGACACAAAGCCCTGTCAGTTGTTCACATTTAACAGATTTCCTCTATGTCTATTCTCTCTCAAATAATAATTTTCATATCTACTACCACCAACACACACACACACACACACACACACACACACACACACACACACACACACACACACACACACACACACACACACACACACACACACACACACTATATTTCGGCAGTGGAGATACAGAGCCATACATTTGTGGAAGACCATTTACCGTCACTCACTGCATGGGTTACAAATTTTCCCGTGCAAGACATTTTTGTAGTGCAAGTATATTAGCAATCTACTGGCAAAGGTTTGCAATGGTCCCCATGCTGGGCAGGTAGTCCCGTTTATAGAGTAGTCCACGAGCATGGTGTGCATAGCTCTCCATTCTGGCTGGTCCCTTGTCCCAGTTTATGGTGTCTGGGATGGTTCTGTGAGGCAGATTCATAATTTGATGTAACTAACCATTTCAAGTGATCTGGCAATAATTTTATTGAATGCTCTCATTTATGCGATTGGACACACCATTGTCTCACTTCTCCAGTTACTCCCACTCCCCTGTCTCCTTATCCATATTTTCACAATATGTTATCAGTTAATTAATTATTTGTTTTTCTGTACCTTTCCCTGGTGTTGTTTTTTGGCTCCCGAGTGTATCGAGTGCTGGCATTGTGAAGCTCAGAAAAAATGCAATGGTATGTGGCAGGCTGTTGCTCCATGTTGGAAAGGGGGTCCAGGAGCTTTGAGACACGGCTTTGAAACTTGGTCTGTGCATGACCACTGAAAGCCTGTGTTTGTTCCTCTCAGATGATTTTGCCGGCCATAACATAAGGAAACCCGTCGAGAATTATTGTCAAGGCACAGGTCTCTAACTTGGAGCGGATGGGGTTCTAACTGACTCCTGTTATGGAAAGGTTAGTGGAGGTGATGGTAATGGTTTGCTAGAGGTTGTGCTGTGAGCTGCAAAATACATTCAGGGAGACCTGAGGATTTGCTGAACCAACTCTGGATGGAGCATGGAGACTATAGTTACAGCATCTGGGTCTGTAACATGAACAACAAATGGAAAAGAGGCTGCAGAGACGGGAAGCTCTGAAACCACACAGTGTGTGTGGGGAAAGGGATCTGCCAAATCTGCCCGTGTTTTAACAAGGAGACACACATCATTTCCCTCTCCCCTTTAAATACACCCATGCAAATTCACTCTCTCCTCCCCGCAAACAAACACACTCCCCCTCGCTCACATGCGCACACATTTCCCCTCTCTTTCACACACGCATACCCTCTCTCTCCCTCCCAAAGACACACATAATCCCCCTCACTCTCTCACAAACACATTCTGTCTCTCTCTCCCGCCCACAGACACTGCACCTTGTTTTCAAACACCCATGCACGTGCACGCAAACACACACACACACATACACACATACACACACACACACACACACACATCTAATCTGTAAGATGAATTTTCATTTGCCGGTTTGTATTTCCAGATGCATTATATTTTCTCAAAAATATTTGCAATTTGTAGAGTCAGTCAATGAGATATTTTATGAGCTCCTATTTTGGAAATAAACCCAAACTACTTCCAGGTGACGACGCACACAGACTCCAAACAAGATCACTTGCCTAAAATACGTTGTCGGACTGGAGAGATCACCTCCTTTATATCGATAATACCTAAAGGTATCTCCAGGCAGGACTTGAAAGGAACTCTTGGATTTGCATATTCATCAATCTATACCTGCATCTCTATCCTAAGCAATTAAAGATTTAGCAGCCATCTTAGATATGTTCGATTGATGTGCATGTGTTGTACAACCCTTTCATCTTTTCCTTATAAATTTTGTGCCTAAGGTCTTTTCTCTCTAACACCTGACGAAGGAGCAGGGCAATGAAAGCTTGTGTTTTCAAATAAACCCGTCAGACTATAAATTGGTGCCGTGTAATGATTGACCTTACTCAACCCAGTCCAAAGCTAGCACCTCCAAATCATGGTTTTTATTGGTTGGCCAATTTTCTCTCCAAGCAAATAAATTGTTCTAACACCATGTGCTCTTGTCTTGCATATTAATCTTTAGTCAAGCATGTTATGCATTGCCTTGTTGAAGTCCAGATATAATACATCTTTCAGATCCCAGTTATTCAACTTATTTGCCTTACTTTTTTAAAAAATAGAAAATCATTCAAATATGATTTATCCTTAATAAAATCATGTTGCCTTTAATGGATTGTAGTTTGACTTTCAAAGTCTCCTGTTGTTCATTCCTTAATAACAGATTCGACCAATTTGTCTTCAGTCCCAATCGTTTGCTCATGCCTTTCCATTCCCGAGTGAAGTTGGTTATTCTAAGTTCATCCTTTTCCATAACCTCGACAGTCCATTTCAGTTCCCGTGAAATAGGCACGAGGCTGTAAAAGATCTGCACCAATTACTGTGTAAGGGGCATGGGTGGCCGATTGGACTCATTCTGTTCCTGCATTACACACACAATGGGCTGAATGTCCTCCTGATGTTCCTACACTATAGTCCCGATGGCTAGCATGTCCTGCACCTATACCTGACCAAGCCGCCCAAGATCTCAATGTCCTCCTCCTGTTGCTTAATGACAAGTTTGGGGGCTTATGGAATCTCCCTGCTGTTATGCCACATTTCGAGTGTTGAATTGTGCAGGAAGTTGTGTTGCCCACAGTGGTAGCTCAGTGGTTAGCACTGCTGCCTCCCAGCACCAGAGATCTGGGTTCAGTTTCAGTCTGGGGTCACTGTTTGTGTTTGCACATTCTTCCTGTGCCTGCAAACAATAGCACAGGCTACATGAATCTCTAATTCAATATAAATAAATAATGTATGAATTAGTAGTGTAAATGTCACTTTAACACGACAGTCACTGACGACAGCGCTGCATCTTTCACCGAGATCTTCACCAGAAAGCACGCAAGCTGACTGACCACGTGATGCCTATGCGGAATTCCAGTTCTCTCCAAGATATTCCCCTCCCGGTTTTGAAATTAATTTCCTTCTAAATGTAGACTACAAATCCCACATTCAGGCTCAGTTTCAAGGCTTGCTGAGCGGATTATATTCCTGCTTTAGCTGAACACACTGAGGGTGCATTTGGCAGACAGAGGGATGCTGAGGCTGGGATTTACTGTTCAGCTGGTGCCAGAGACGGACTCCCATAACAGTGAATGGGAGCTCGCTTTATAAAGAAAGGGGCACAATTCACGAATTGTGTTGCAGCGAATTTGCGTTTAATAAACACGCCTTATTGGATAACTGCCTGTATATTGAATGGAGGATCAAAATTGATGGACCAAAGTGAATACAGTCGTTCCTATTTTATGTGTTCCCATATTTAAGCATAATAAAGGATATGAACACTGTGTGGGGAAAACTGAATTTAGGAGATTTTCACCATGAAATAGAATGGAGGATGCTCAGTGTGTTGAATGACCTCCTCATTTCCCTATGTTTCTGTGCAGTGTGTGGGAGAGCTCTGTAAATGTTGCCACCTGCTCACAGATGTTAGGAAGCAGATCTCTGCAGGGTCAATACGGTAGTATTTGCCGTTCCAATAGTGAGGGTGGAATCGGGTGATCTGTTTTATCCTTTAAGACCCCAGAACAGTTTGAGACAATAGAGTGCCTTGCTTGGCTGTTTCGGGGACCATTGAAGAGTTTATCGCATGTCTGTGTGTCTGGAGTCACGTTTAGGCCAGACCAGGAAAGCACGGGAGATTCACTTCCTGAAAGTACATTGGGGAAGGAAATTGGTGGTTACAATCGACATTGGCTTCAAGGTCACTGTTAATGACTCCAGGTTTTACATCTCGATATTTTATTAATTGTAACGTCCACCAGCTGCAATAGCATTAGCCTGGTCTCGATTAGTAATCCAGTGACTTTTCCACAACAGCACCATCTCCATATGGGGACCTATCTGAAAGCACACTGAGCTGGTTATTTCTGTGCTGCTTGACAGCTCTGTCAAAAAGATCTCCCACCAATATGACTATCGCGACGGGACCAAGGGCGTGGTAAATGGTCAGACTAGTTATTCCCTTGTTATGGGATTGGACATAGCTGATTGGACACAAATTTTCACATTGCCAGGGAGATGTCAGAGTTGGAGCTGGAATGAAACAGCTTCCCCAGGGACACGGCTTGTTGTGCAGCACAAGGTTTCAGTCCTATTGAAGGAATGGTGTCAGGGCCAAATGCCTTTGTCGTATCTTGTGTTCAGCTGTTTCTCCATGTCACATTTAGCAAATCAGATTGCTTAAGACTAAGATCTGTGATTCTGCGGGCAGCATGGCGAGGGTGAGGTGGATCATCAACTCAACATTCTGGCTGAGGACGGTGCAGATAATACAACCATGTCTTTTACACTGATGTACAGGGCTGTCCTGTGATATAGGATGGCGATATTTATGGAGTCCTCTCCTCCAGTGAGTTGTTTAATAGTCCATCGACATTTATGTCTGAATGTGGCAGTACTGCAGAACTTCGATATGATCTGTTCGTCTTGGGATCATTTCGCCCTCTGTATCAGATGTTAGTCCTGCTGTTTCGAATGTAACCAGCCAAGTGCAATAGCTTTAATGGGTTGTCATCAGGTTTAGTTACACATGGTTCCGACCCTATCATGTTCACCCACACTCGTCACTGAACCATAGATCAGCTTGATGGTAATGGTAGGCTGAGGGATTTTCCTGGGGAAAATGTTACAGACTATAGTTGAATACAATTCTGCTGCTGCTGTGATTCTACCGCACCACATGAATGCCCAGTTTGAGCTCCAATATGTTCAATTCAATTCTACTGACTGTCCCCCAGTTCACACCAAGACCCATGCATCCATCAGTCTTGTACTAGTGTCTTAGCCTGGTTTCTGATGTGGTAACACTCCCATTTTCCTATTCTCATTCTGCTGAGGGTCTCTCTCTGGTGTCACGCCTCCAATTTGTTACTTTACTCAAACCCCTTAACATATGCACCTGAATCTTTTCCATTCCCCCAATGCCATCTTCTGTATTTGATGTGAATGTGTTCCCCTCTGTTTCTCTCCCTGACCAAGATTAAGTGTCAGATATGCCAGCCCTATGCAGTTTCAGATCAATGAATTTGTGCACCTTGCATTATCGGTTACATCCCAGTGCATTCTGTGTGAGACAGAGCGTTTGAGCAGCTTTAACACACGTCTATGGAACTTGTTCAAAAACAGAAATTGCTGACGAAACTCAGCAGGTCTCGCAGCATCTTGTGGAGTGAAAGCAGAGTTAATCTTTCAGACCAGTGACCCTTCTACAAAGCTCCCATTTTCTCCACCAATTTTAGCATTTTCATTTCCAGTATCCATAGTAATTTGTTTTACTGAAAACTTGTTCTGAGCTTAGTCATTTCGAGAGAAACTCAACAGGTCTGGCATCATCTGCAGAGATAGAGAAACAGAGCTGGGCTTTCAAGTCCAGTATGACACTTCTTCAGAACTGAAAAGGATTGGAAAATGAGCTTTATAATCCCTTGACAGATGTGGGGAGTGGGTTGACGGGTAAAAGAGGGCGTGGCAAAAGATAAACATGCTTTTAGTAGTGGTGAACGAGAAGATCATGTGAAATAGCTTTAAATTAAGATGTGAATGGGGAAAAGAGGTTCTCTCCATTGAGTGAACGATAAAGAAGATACAACCACACAAGGTCATAGGGAGAGCAGGAAGGAGATTTACGGAAATTGGAGAACAGCTATAATGGGGTCAGACTGTGAAATTGTGAAATTGTACATTAACTCCTAAAGGCTGGAAGGTACGAAAGTGTAACGTGAGTTGTTACTCGAGCTTGGGTTGTGCTGCCTCGGAACATTGCAGCAGCCCAGGCTGAAATGTTAGCATGAGAGCAAGGTAAGTTATTGAAATGGGAAGCAATGAGATGGTCAGGGTTATTTCTACGACAGAGTGGGTGTGTGCCTCAAAGCAGTCTCTGTTTGGTCTCGCCAATATAAAGAGACTGCATTATGAGCAGCAATGACAGTAGATCAGATTGAAAGGTTACAAGTGAAATCCGCTTCAACTGGAAGCTATGTTTTGGGCCTTGGACATTGAGGAGGGAAGAGATGAATGGATAAGTGTCGCAGCTTCTGTACTTGCATTGGATGGTGCCATGGGGGAGTGGGGAAACGTTCGGGGTGATGGACGGTGACACAGAGGGAACGGTCACTGTGAAATACTGACAGTGGGCGGGAGGGGAAGATGTGTTTGATGATACTGTCCTGCTGGAGATGGTGGAAACGGCGTAAGATGAATATGTGAATGTGGATTCTCGTGCAGGAGGAAGTGTGGACAAGGACGAATCTATCGTTGTTCTGGGGTGGAGGGGACGGATTGAGGGCAATACCGTGGAAGATGGGACAGTCAAAGCTGAAGGCCCTGTCCACCAGAGTTCGGGGATTTCTGCTTTGATGGAAAAGGAGGTCACCTTAGACACAGCCCACAGGAATGTGGCATCATCAAACAGAAACAACAGAGATGTAGAAACTTGGAGAATGGAGGCAGCCTCCCCTGATCTTGTGTTCAGCCACAGGCAGAAGATTCCCCCTGAATGATTGAAAAGAACCAGGCATTTAATTTGAGGATTTCTGCCTCACTTCTGGTCTGAAGTGGAATGTGAAAATATACCCAGAGGAAGACAGTGAGTATACGTGAGCAGAAATTCAAACAGTTATCCCAAACCGCTCAGTAATTTTTGTTTCTGTTCAAAAAGAAGAACTCGATAAGAAGATGAACCATCCATGGTTGACAAAGGCTCTCAAGGGTACAACTGATGAGCATTAGTGGAGGGCCAGATTTAGGATGTTTATTTCAGGGACCAGAAGCAGATGCTAGGCATGAATTTCAGCTGTGCTTCCTGAATTCCACACAGAAACTACTGCCATTGCTGCTCCATCCTGTTCCCTGCTCGTGTCCCCTTCGTGATTCCAGGTTCTCCCTCTCAAATTACAGAGTACATTCTCTTACATTATGGTCCCTCCCCACTTCACCTGAAACTCTAATCAAGTCTTCCTTCTCTGCAGTAGCATCAAGCTGTGTTTAGTGCTGCCACTTGTCCTTTGGTTTCAGTGTGGCTCGGCCTCTCCATTCATGCTGTTTTCCACCTCCCACACATCTCACTCTGGAAAGTTTCCTTCTTTGAGTAAACCTGATTGAAAACACCTATCCCCCTTTGCACTGAATTCACACTGCAGTGCAAATTTCAAAAGGTATAATCAGCCTTCATCTCACTCTGCTATAGGCAACTGCACACTGACCGTGTGGTCCAAGAATTCCCCTTCTTATATGGTTCAGGCCTGTGATGCGCTTTCACTGTCGAGATCATCACCCCATTTAGACAAAGCAATTCAGGTGTTTGACCTCTTATTGGTACTCGTAAGAGTTTCCTGCTGCCTTAGTATTATAACATGGAGAAAAAAAACAAATCACAGTGTGAAGTTTGGGCTGAATTTTATTTACCTGTCATCTGAATACTGTTTCAAATTTGCAGTGCTTTATCTGTAAATGCTTGTTCATAAAGTTAGTGTCAGATAGCGTGTAGGAGGTTGAGGGGTGACATTGTAGAAGTTTATAAAATCATGAGAGGTATGAATAGAGTGAATAGCCAAGGTCTTTTCCCGGGGACGGGGGAGTTCAACCATAGAAGGCAGAGGTATAAGATGAAAGAGGGAAGATTTGAAATGGACGAAGGTTTAATGTTTTCACATAGAGGGTGATGTGTGTGTACATGGAATGAGCTGTCAGAGGAAGAGTGGGAGATGCAAGTTCAGCAACAACATTTAAAACTCAGTAGGACAAACATATGAATGGGAACAGCTTCGAGGCATATGGACAAAATGCAATCAGATGAGACTAGTTTAGTTTGGAAAACCTTGTCAGCATGGACAAGTTGGACCAAAGGGTCTGTTTGTGCGCGATATGACTGTATGAATCTAGAAAGCGAGGAAAAGGGGAGAAAAGACATGATGTAGTAAATTGGCAAGAAATACAAAAACAAGCAGCAAGAACTTTTCCGAGCATATAAAAAAAGTTCAAGATGAGTGTTATCTTAGGTGTAATTAATTAGGAAAGGATACTGAGGATAATTGGAGGATGTGACTGAGGCATTGGCTACAAGGAGCAGACAGATAATTTACACCCATGTTTTACATCATTCCTCACAGGGGAAGGTACAGTAAGTTTTTCAATGATGTAAACAAAATGGTAATAGGAGGGAAGTTCTTGAATCGTCTCTAACAAAAGGAACAAGGATTTTTCTAACAGGTGAGAGTAAGAGTAGACAGGCCAGCAGTAATTCACAGCTGGTTTTAAAAGAAGTGGTCACAGTCTTGGGATCATGGCGCCCTCTCTATCAGATGTTAGCTCTGATGTTTATTAATGTAAGCAGTAAGTGCGGGAGCTTGAAAGGGTTGTCTTCAGGTTTAGGTACAGACGGTTCTGACCGTGGCATGTTCACCCACGCTCATCACTGAAGCGGAGATCGGCTTCATGGTCATGGTAGACTGAGAGATTATATTGTGGTTGAATGTAATTCTACTGCTGCTGCTGCTACTACAGCTGCTGTAATTTACAACATCACATGAGTGCCCAGTTTGAGCTGCAATATCTGCAATACAATTCTGCTGCCTGTCCTCATTCGTACGGTGTCCCGGTCACCCTTCTCCCCTGTACACAGTGCCCTATCCCGCTTTCTGATGTGGGACAATTTTCTTTTTTAAAAATTCTCGTCCTGTTTGGGTATCTTCATGATGCCATACCTCCAATTTGTCGCATTCCTCAAAAGCATTTAAGGTTTTCACCTGAATCTCTTCCCCTCCGGTAATGCCATCTTCTGTTTAAAGCGACTGTGTTTCCATGTTTCTCTCCATGACCATGATTAAGAGCTCTGTAGTGTTGGTGATGACAGCCTGATGTGGTTTCAGAGCAAATGAATTTGTATACCTTGCATTATCATTCCCTTCCCGGTGTATGGCGCTCCATTTTGGACAGGGCGTGAGAGCAGCTTTGATACACATGTTTGAAACTTGTTCAAAACCAGAAATTGCTGAAGACACTGACAAGTCGGACAGCATCTGTGAAGTGAAAGCAGAGTTAATCTTTCGGGTTCTGTGACTGTTCCTCAAAGCATCCAGTAAGTCCAACAATGTTTGTTTTTGTTTCAGATTTCCTGTATCCAATGATCTTTGCTATATTGAAAATGTATTCTGTAACTTTTCATTTTTGAAGAAACTCAGGGTCTGGCAAAATCTGCAGAGATAGAGAAACAATGTTAATGTTTCAAGTCCAGTGCAAATCTTCTTCAGACATGTAAAGGAATGAAAAGTGAGCATTTTAGTATCTTGGCAGAGGTGGGAAAGAGTGTTTGGAGGCCCATTGTGAAAGACAAATGGGCTTTAAATTATGGTGAAAGAGACACGATATATAATGGGTGTATATAAATGTGTAATTATTATAAATTGGTTTTCTCTGTTGAATGGAACAAAACAAGACACGAACTTAGGGAGCCCAGGAGGGAGAGTGTACGGAAAATGGAGAACAGCCATAGTGGGTTCAGGCTGTGAATTTATGGAATTGAATATTCACTCCTACAGACTGTAACGCACCAGAGTGTAAAGTGAGGTGTTACTCGAGCTTGGGTTGCACTTCATTGGAACATTGCAGCAGCCTGCATTTTCTTAGATTCACTACAGTGTGGAAACAGGCCCTTCAGCTCAACAGGTTTATACTGACCCTCCAAAGAGCAGGAAAACCAATCCCATTCTCTACCCGAATACTGTACATAGACCCTTGACTATTGCACCTAATATCAACATCCCTGAACACAATCGGCAATTTAGCATGGCCAGTTCACCTAAACGACACAACTTTGAACTGTGGCAGGAAACTAGAACACCCAGAGCAAATCGAACCCAGTTCCTTGATGCTATGAGGCAGCAGTGCAAACCACTGAGACACTGTGCCACCAGGACAGAAATATTATAAGACCACAACTCTATACAAGCAGAAATGAAGCCATTCGGACCATCAAGTCTGCTCCGCCATTCGATCACGAATGATAGATTTTCAACCCCATTTCCCTCTTCCTGTCAGTTATCTTTGATACCCTTGTCCTGCAAGAACTTATCTGAGTCTGTTTTAAGTATACTAAATAGAACATAGAATATAGAAAAGTACAGCATAGAACAGACCCTTTGGGCCACGATGTTGTCCCGAGATTTAAGCCTAATGTAAAATGTAGTAATTTAACCTACGCACCCCTCAACTCACTGCTATCCACGTGCAGGTTCATCAGTCGCATAAATGTCCCTAATGACTCTGCTTCCACCATCAGAGCTGGCAATGCATTCCATGCATTCACAACTCTCTGTGTAAAGAATCTATCTCTGCCGTCTCCCTTTTACCTTCCTCCTAATATTTTCAGACTCTGACTTCTCGGACCAGTCAATCCTACCCTGGGGAAAAGTCTCTGGGTATTGACTCTATCTATTCCTCTCATTATTTTGTACACCTCGATCACATCTCCTCTCTCCTCCGTGTCTCCAGAGAGAAAGGTTAAAGCTTGTTCAACCTTTCTTCATAAAGCAAGCCCTCAGTCCAGGCAGCATCCTGGTAAACCTTCTTTGCACCCTCTCCAAAGCCTCTGTATCTTTCCTATAGTATGGTGTCCACAAGTGGACACAATATTCCAAGTGTGGTCTCACCAGGGACATGTAGAACTGCAGCAAAACCTTGCGGCTCTTAAACTCTATCCCTCTGTTCATGAAAGCCAAAACACCATATGCTTTCTTGACACCCTATCCACTTGGGTGGCAAATTTGAGGGATCTATGCACTTGCGCACACAGATCCCTCTGTTCCTCCACACTGCCAAGAATCCTATATTTAATGCTATATTCAGGATTCGAATTTGACCTTCCAAAATGCATCACTTCTAATTTACACAGGTTAAACTCCTCTGCCATTTCTCAGCCCAGCTCTGCATCCTGTCTATGTCGCGCTGCAGCCTACAGTCGCCCTCTATACTATCGACGACACCTCCAACCTTTGTGTCATAAGCAAATTTACTAATCCACCCCACAACCACATCATCCAAGTCATTTATAAAAACTACAAAGAGCAGAGGCCCAAGGACATCGCCCTGTGGGATTCCTCTCAACACTGTCCTCCAATGAGAATACTTTCCATCTTCAACCACTGTCTGCCTCTGCCAGCCAGTCAATTCTGAATCCAGATAGCCAAATCTCCCTGTATCCCATACTTCCTGACTTTATGAATGAGCCTTCCATGGGGAAACCTATCAAATGCCTTGCGAAAGTTCACATACACCACGTCCACTGCTCGACCGTCGTCGACCTATCTTGACACCTCCTCAAAGAAATCAATAAAATTTGTGAGGAATCACCGGTCCCTCACAAAACCATGCTGACAGATTTAATCACACAATGCTTTGCCAAATAGTCATCAATCAAATCCCTCAGTATTTTTTCCAAACGTTGCTGACCACAGACGAAAGTCTGACAGGTCTCTAATTGCCAGGGATTTCCCTATTTCCCTTCTTGAAATAAGGAACAACATTCACCTCGTTCCAATCCTCCGGTACGACTCCTGTGGGGAATGAGGAGGCAAATATCCTCACCAGCAGCTTAGCAACCGCCTTTCTAACTTCCTGGAGCAGTCGAGGATAAATCTGGTCCTGGGGACGTATCCATCTTAAAGTTTTCCAAAATTGCTAGCACATCAACTTCATCAATCTGACCTGGTCAAAACTGATCTGGCCCAGCTCCTCTAAGTTTTCATTTACAACAAGTTCCCTTTGCTTGGTGAAAATCGAAGCAAAAAACTCATTTTGGGCTTCCCCGATCTGCTCAGACTCCACGCATATGTTCTCTACACTATCCCTGATCGGCCCTACCTACTCGCTGATTATTCTCTTATTCCTCATGTATGAGAAAAATGCCTTTAGATTCTCCCTAATCCTTCTTGCCAAGCCTTTTTCGTGCCCCACCATGGCTTGCCTTAGTCCATTTATGAGCTCCTTTCTAGCAAGCCTGTAATCCTCTAAAGCTGTGCTAGATCCTTGCTTCCCCCATCTTACATAAGCTGCCTGCTTCCTTTTGACGAGACGTTCCTCTGTTCTCGTCATCCAAGGTTCCTTAATCTTACCCCTTCTTACCTGTCTCAGAGGAACACATTTATGTATCACTCGCAACAACTGCTCCTTAAATAGTCTCCACATATCTGCTGTGCCCTTTCTGTGGAATAATTGCTCCCAGCCTGTACTTCCCAACTCCTGTCTGACAGCATCATAATTTCCTTTGCCCCAATTAAATTTCTTCCCTCGGAAACTGCTCCTTTCACTCTCCCAGACTATGCTACACGTGAGGCATTTGTGATCACTTTCACCAAAGTGCTCTTCCACCGTGAGTTCTGACACCTGTCCTGGCTCGTTGCCGAGCACCAAATCCAAAATAGCCTCTCCCCTCGTCGGTCTGTCTACATACTGAGCAAGGAAACCCTCTTGAACACCCCTGACAAAAACGGCTTCATCCACACCATCTGCACCTTAGGAGGTTCCATTTGATGTTGGAAAAGTTGAAATCACCCATAACAATAATCCTGCTACTATTGCATTTTTCCAGAATCTGCCCGCCTATGAGATCTTCAATCTCTCCACTGCTCTTACGTGGTCTATAGGAAACCCACAAATGCGGTGACTGTTCCCTTGCTGTTCCTAACTTCCACCCATACTGACAGAGTAGACAAATCTTCCTCAACAACCTTCATTTCTGTAGCTGTGACGCACTCTCTGATAAGCAATGCTATACCATCTCCTCATTTTCCACCCACCCTGTTCTTTTTTAGATTAGATTACTTATAGTGTGGAAACAGGCCTTCAGCCCAACAAGTCCACACCAACCCTCCATAGAGCAACCCAATCAGAACCATTTCCCTGCATTTACCCCTTCATCTAACACGACATATTCACCCAATCTGCACATTTTTGGATTATGGGAGGAAACAGGAGCACCCAGAGGAAACCCACGGGGAAAATGGCAAACTCCACACAGACAGTTCCCTGAGGTGGGAATTGAACCCGGTTTTCTGGCGCTGTGAGGCAGCAGTACTAACCACTGCGCCGACCGTGCCGCCCCTAAAGATTTTTAAACGTTCTAAACCCTGGAACTTCAAGCAACCATCCCTGCCTCTGTGAAACCTACGTCTTCGTTATGGCCATGACATCGTAGCCCCAAGTACTGATCCATGCTCTAATTTCAGACTCTTATTTCGGACATTCCTTGCATTAAAGCAGACGCACTTTAACTGATCCCTTTGTTTCATCGCGTGAGAAACCTTCCTGATAGGTTCAATATACCCTCTCGTCTGTCCCGTCTGCAACTAACCCCGTCTCAGGCATGTTGTCTTATTCCTAACCCCCTGCCAAACTAGATTAACCCCGCCAGAATCACACAAGCAAACCTCCCAAACAGGCCATTTGTGCCCCTCCAGTTCAGGTGCAACCCGTCCTTCATGTACAGGTCCCACCTTACCCAGAATGTATCTCGATGGTCTAGGTATCTGAAGCACTCCCTCCTGCACCAACCTCGCAGTCACGTTTAAAGCTTCATTCGCTGACTCATCCTCATCTCACTAGCTCGTGGCACTGGTAACAAACCTGAGATCACTACTCTACTCGTCCTGCTCTTCAGCTTCCAAACTAACTCTCTGAGGTCACTTTTCAGATCCTCAGTCACTTTCCTGGCAATATCGTTGGTGCCAAATGATCTGGTTTCCACAGCCTTCCGTGGTAAGGAATTCCACAATTTCACCAGTTTCTGGCTAAAGACGTTTCATTTTATCTTCATTCTAATGGATTTTCCCTTTGCTCTAAGCCTGCGCCCTCCTGCCAGTGCAAACGTCCTCTCAGTTTTGTCTGTATCCAGCTCATTCAGTATTCTGTAAGTTTCAACTGGATCCAACCTCATCCTTCTCATCTCCATCGAGTATAAACCCAGAGTTCTCCAACGTTCCTCATCTGTTAAGCTTTTCATTTCTGGTGAACCTTCTCTTGGCACACACCAAGGCTAATACATCCTTCCTGAGGGATGAAGCACAAAATACTGGAAATATGGTCTGACCAGAGCCTTAGAAAGCCTCAGAATCCCCACCATTATATTCTACTCCTCTCGAGATGAATGACAACTTTGTGTCTGTCTTCTTAACTGACTCAACCTGCAAGTTTATCGAAGGCGAATCCTGGGCTTGGAATCCAAGTCCCTTTGTTACTCAGATTTCTGATTTTTTTTCCCATTTAGTAAATAGTCCATGCCTGTATTCTTCATACCAAAGTGCATGACCTCACACTCTCCCACATTATGTTCCATCTGCTACTCCTTTTCCCACACTCCTAAACTGTCGAAATCTTTCTGCGGGCTCCCTGCCTCCTCAATACTACATGCCCCTCCACCTATCTTTGCATTATCTGCAAATGTAGCCAGAATGCATTCTGCCCCGCCAGTCAGATCATTAACCTACAAAGTGAAATGTTGTGGTCCCAACATTGGCTCGTGTGGAACACTGGTAGGCACCGGCTGCCGTCCTGAGAGGGACAATTTTATTCTCACTCTGCATCCTGCCAGAGAACCAACCTTTTATCAATCGTAGTATCTGGCCTCTGACTCCATGGGTCCTTATCTTACTCTGCAGCTTCCTGTGCAGTACCAATTCAGGGGCCTTCTGGAAGTTCAGATCGATAACACTCTCTGGTCCAACCCATCATTAACTCCTCAAAGCATTCTCATAATCATGAGAGCAATGTAGGTTATTGAAATGGGGAGCAATCAGAAGGCCAGGGTCATTTATATAGACGGAGTGGAGATGTTCCTCAAAACAGTTTCTCTTTGGCTCACTAGTGTAAAGGAGACTGCATTGTGCGCAGCAATGACAGGAGACTGGATTGAAAGTGTACATCTGAAATGTTGCTTTACCTGGAAGGTGTGTTTAGGGCCTTGGACAGTGAGGAGGGAAGAGGTGAATGGGCAAATGTTGCAGCTTCTGCATTTACATGGGAAGGTGCCATAGGGGTGTGGGGAAGTGTTCAGGATGATGGAGGGTGCCACAGAAGGAGTAGTCCCTGTGGAAAACTGACAGTGGACGGGAGGGGAAGACGTGTTTGATGGTGCTGTCCTGCTGGAAGTGATGGAAGCGGTGGAGGATGATTCAGTGAATGTAGATCCTAGTGCAGTAGGAAGTGAGGACAAGGTAGATCTATCATTGTTCTGGGGAGGAGGGGACGGAGTGAGGGCAGAAATGAGGGAATCGGGACAGACACAGCTGAAAGCTCAGTCCATCAGAGTGAAGGGTTTTCTCGTTTGAATGAAAAGGATGACATGTATGAAGCTTCCCAAAGGAATGTGGCATCATCTCATAGAAATGACAGAGGCAGGGAAACTGGGAGAATGGAGACACCCTCAGCTGATCATATGTTCAGCCACATACGTAGGTTCCCCCTCAATGATTGAAAAGAACCAGGTCTTTCAAATGCAGATTTATGTCATATATCTGGTCAAATACGGAGTGTGAAAACAGACATAGGTGAAGGTCAGCAGATGTTTCTGTGTGTGTGTGTGTGGGGGGGGGGGGTGGAATCATTTAAGCAGATAGAGCAGATACTGCTTAATAACGCTCAGTAATGGTTGACTCTGGTCAAAAAGAAGATGATATGAAGATGTGAAGGTGAACCACCCATGATGCACAAAGACTGTGAAGTTTGCTAATCAATCACAAACTGAAGAATTCAGAGTGGGGCTCTCTGGCGTGGCCACATTTGGAAAGTTTACTTCTGGAACCAGAAGCAGATTGTATAAAACAAAATACAAAGAAAAATATTCCAAAACTGGCAAGATATATGAAAAGAAACTAACCGCAAGAGTTTTCCCATATCAAATAAAAAAATTACATGATCTGTCTGTGATCCTTGGAAGAAAGGCAGAAGAGAATATGTGGGACATCGGGCGGATGTGACTGTGGAAGTGGTTTCAGGAAACAGGCAGAGAATTTAAAACAGTATTTTACATCGTTCCTCACAGGGGAAGGCACAAATAGGTTCAACATTATAAATAAAAATTGTAGTCAGATGAAAGTTTTGTATAGTCTCTAACAAAACAAACAAGGCCTTTCTCAAACAGAAAAGTCCAAGGGTAAACAACACATCAGCAATTCATAGCTTGCTTTAAAAGAAGTGGTTACAGAGTGACTGGTGGCACTGTGTGAAATATTCCATAATTCTCGGGATTACAGGCGTGTTCCAGTGAAACTGGCGAAGCTCCAATGTGGCGCCTGTCTTCAAGAAGAGAGTGAGTCTTCAAGTGTTTAGGTGTTCCCTTTGTCTGAATTATGGAGCATATTTGAGAGGCTTAATGGCCTCATGAGGCGCTTTCATCCTGAGTGATTTTGAAAAAAGTAAAACTCTGCTCCTTCCTCTGATGCGTTACATACTGGAGGATGAAAGTTTTGCTAAAGTTGAGTTATTTTGAAATTATCTGGAACATTGTACAAATGACATCATCCAGAGAATTCTAGAACATTTTATAACCATGTGGGGGTATTGCGTGGGTGAGAGAGAGGGAGAGAGAAGGTGCTGCATTGCAGTGGTGAGAGTGTTGGAGGCTTATTCTTGGAAAGGCGCTAACAGACATATGATGAGTGTGAGAGAGTAGGGAGAATACGGTGACCCTTATCCTGACAGAGCGGCGAGGTTATTGATGCTTTTACTGTATTGCTGGACTTTTCTTTGGACCGCAGATACTGCACGCAGCTGAGTGGTGTGCTCAGATCATGTTTGATGAGTCCGGTGATGCGGCTCCCTCTGGGAAGAGAATGGTCCCGCTCTATACTAGACAATTCACCAGGAATTCCGTGCCCCTGTCGACAAGCTGTGGTGTAATTTCCCAATCTGCCATGCTCGGGGTAAACTGTGCACGGCAGCTCCAAACTGAGAAAACTCAACCGTGTGCCCATTGGCCTTTTAACGATGGCAGCAGTGGCAGGGATCACTGAATATCCAGGGGTACTCGAGCGATGGTGTGTAACTCCAGCCATGATGTCTGGGAAAGTCGGGCTGGTATTGAATGAGAGGGACACCATGGGGTGGGGTGGGTAGGTAATGAGGTGAGTTCGATAAGATAACACCAGGAAACTAGCTCTGCCTCGTGCAGACATTCCTTCTGTCACACTCAAGGAAAATGGCACTGAGACAAATTTTTGTTCAATTCAGCCCAATGAGTCGAAGACTCTGCTGATCACACTCCCAGTTACAACACTGCAGGGCAAATGTTTATCCAAAACTCTCCATCATCTTAGCTTACACCAATATCCAGCTCACCCATCATTCCTGGAAACAGTGACCTATATTGCAAGATACTATCGAAATGTTCTCATTCCACAATTTTTAAACCTACCATCAGATCCTTCTGTGAAATTCTCTCTCAATCTCCCCCTCTCTTTTAACCAAGCTCCTCCAATTTGTTGGTATTCAAACTGATGCCCCCGCCATCTCTCTCTGGCAGTGAGTTTCACATCCACAGCACTCCTGTGTCGTGCCACAATGTAGATAATGAGCTGTAAATGGAGGAAGCTGCACATCCTCTCATTTGCAGCATGAGCTGCAAGTTCCCCCACGCTGGGCAGTGATCTAACACAGTGTTACGCAGCAATGCAGTGATTGGTGTACATAGCTGTGTATGCTTGGAAGATAACTGCTCCACATTATTAGATAAATTCACTGCTATTTACTGCATAGCTCCCCATGCTGCACAGATATCCAGTCCGTGTGTATAGAACAATGCCTTTGTGTGTTCTGCACAGCGCCCTGTGCTGAAAAGATTATCTCGTCCAAGTTTATAGATCAGTGCCTGTTGGACAGATAAGTCGTGAGCTGGTGATTTCTAAACAGTGTTAGATCCTGGACGGATTGCTGAGCAGTACACCAGCGTGGTCTACGCAGTGCTTCATGCTGAGTGGGTCACATCAGGGCTAATACGTATCCGGGCTGGATCTGAGAGGTGGATTCAGTATCCGATATATTTCCTTACATGATTATCACTCCTCCAGCTTGGCCCATTCCACTGGTAAATGTGAGGTGAGGTGTTCCAGATCGAATTGACTTGGTAAAATTTTTGGCCTTAAGCAAAACACTATGCGAATACTGTCGAAAAAAGACAACAAAACGAAGAGGAACTTGCAATAACTTAATTCTGTTGGAAAACTTAGCAGAATAATAGTTTACTTAATAGCTATACAGTAACTGCTCCAATATGGTATTGTCCAATAATCACACTTTTCTCAAAAAACAAATGCAGGAAACAGATTGTCTCACATGCAGTTCTCCAATCCAGGAGTAAAGACCATCAATAGACAGTTCTGTGAGAAATCACAGAGATAGTGTGTAGCACCCGGGAGAGATTTACTGCCTTCCAACCCTGCTGAGACCCCAGCAATGACTACCGAAAGGTCAAAATAAGAATCCTGGTTCTGTGAGAGTTCGACCATCAGTCCACAGGACCAGGCAGCGGCTGCAAGAACACAAGGAATAGACTGTATCTACATCGTCTATGGCCCTGTAGGTGTCTCTCAAAAATGCCTAAACCCACCTCAGCGTTAAATGCTGGACAGACAAAAGTCAAAGTTAAACATAAATAAATAAAATGAAAAGATGCAGCAGGCCTGGTGATCAGACACAAACGGCCTCGGGAGCCCAGCAATTCCTACACTGCCAAAACACAGCAGAATCGTTGAGCTTGTGAAGAGAAAGATTTATCTCGCTCCCCCACCTCTATGTTTACAACTGGAGATATGCCATTAGTCCAATAATCATCGATATCAAATCCCACCCACACCAATTATTGTGATATATCAGAGTTGCCGTGAAATGGGTTAACTGGAGCTGTTTGTTCTGTGACTGTGATTAATAGCAGCTGAAAACGTGTTGTTGGAAAAGCGCAGCAGGTCAGGCAGCATCCAAGGAATCCAACATCCTCTGTGATTAATATCAGTCTTCCTGGACCTAACTGGGTCACTGGAGGCTTTCCCTCTTCCATAATTAGGGACTTCTTTCAACTTATAATGCCATAGTATTCGGCGCAGAGTCAACCTCAACAAGATTGGGATCAGCAGCTATAGAGAAAGAGAGAAACCAGAATCTGAGAACATTAGAATGTTCCAGCAATGGATTTGAATTTGAGAATATTAGGCTGGAATGTTCCAACAATGGATAAGAATCTGAGAACATTAGACTGGAATTTTCTAACAATGGATCAGAATCTGGGAACATTAGACTGGAATGTTACAACAGTGGACAGGAGTTTATCCTGGGGTCTTTATTGGCTTTCTCAGGATTGGCCATGGTTAGAGTTGAGGATACTAGCCGTACTAATGATTATTCAAGCAGGGTACTATCCCCATCCTCGCTATTATTGGTGTTCCTGGTAAGTGTATCTCTGTCGATTCTATAAATGATTCTGAATGTTATTGCTATTCTGGTTGATTATATTTAACAAATACATAAAATTTCAGTCACAAACGCCACTTCCTTCTCATGCATTTCCAAACTACTTACTCATAAACATCTGAGAAGGAACAAGACTGTTCGGAAACTTGAGTCCCTTTTTACCCGTGAACTATTTTCTGTCTCCATATTCTCTCTGTGCTCAAACCTGCTTGCACCCACCTTCATAATATCCCCAATTTCCAGCTCTGCCTGAGTTCTGTTGCTGACTTTGCCATTACCTACCCCTTCGTTAACGACAGAATTTATGGCTCCAGTTCACTTCTGACCTCTCTTCCAGTTACAAATATTTTGACCACAAACTTGTTCTTGTCTCTACAGTTACTTCAGAACAGGGAATCTTAAACAGAGTAATAATGTCACTGACTGTTTAATTCTGAGGCACGGGTTATGATTCTAAGACCATTGTCTGAAATCCTATCACAGTCGATGACTAAATTTAAATTCCAATGACAAAAATTGGAATGAAGCCTAATTTCACTCATGGGAACGATAAACCATCAGGATTTATTTTCATCGTTTATTAATAACCTTTGGTAAAGAAACGTAACATGAGTGCCCTGTCTGAACTAAGTGTTACCTCAGATCCACAACAATATGGTTGCCGCTGTATTGCCTTGACAAATTGCCAAGTGGTCAAGGGCAGTTAGGATGGACAACAAATGCTGCCCTTGGCAGTGGTGCTGGCATCCCGCGAAACAACAACATTAAAGGTGAAATAACCAAGGAAATGGGGATGCTGGCGATCTGAAATAAAATTCTCCACCGTCTGAAAGAATGTTGGAGAATCTCAGCAGGTATGGCAGTCTGTCGGAAGAAACACAAATAGCGTTTCGAGGTCAGTGAACCTATCAAAACTGAATACAACCGAGAAATAATATTATTATATCAGGGTTGGTTGGAAGGGTGAGTGGGAGGTTTGTGTTGAGTGGACGATGTCCAGCAAGAGAGAGAGAGAGAGAGAGAGAGAGATAAAGGAAAAGCAAGCAAAATGATTGCTGATGATGGACTGGAAGGAAAACAGAACGGGAAGTTATTCTAACAATTCCCCTTTTCACATATTCCTGAATATCATATTTATTACGGGATGTCCCTGCTTACCGTGAGTAATGTTCCTCTATCTCTCGTCTCTGAGTGTGGTGATCAACTCCATCAGCAATCATTATAGTCGCTGAGATAGAGAGAAACGTAATGTTCCATTGTCAACTGCTTCTCTGGAGAGAGGGATTGTTACTGTGCGACTGTGTGGAGATGTAAGAGCTTTCTCAGCCAGGAAGAGAAACTGAGGAGACTGAGGCATTTTCAACACTGAATGGATGCACTATGTGTGTGCGGAATTGACTTGCTGCTGTCATCTAGAAAGTCAGTGGAGGTTCAATGGATGGTGTTCTCAGGATTGTGATGTCAACTACTGGGTTCATTCAGGGAGCATCGAGGGTCTGGGGACCCCACTCTGAATACTGCATTTACAGTGTGGCTGGGTCCATGATAAACAAATGGAGCTGAGACGACACAGAAGGGAAGCTGTGTAAACTGGGAGGAGCAGGGCATTGTACTATACTCTCTGGGATTTCCAGGAACATTTGTCTAAGCTGCACCTATTCAGGTGTAAAGTGTAATACCAACTTGTCTAAAAATTGAGGTTGTCACTGAGCTGTATCCCCTCCTTCATTATAACCTGTAGTCTCATACCAGGGACAGGACTGTGCTGGCACTCACGATGAATTAAACTGGATTGATACTGACTCTACCACTCTACCGACCTAAACTCCACTTACAAGGAACTATGAATCTTCACCCGTAGTTCTCTTTGTTCAGCAACATTCCTCAGGGCACTACCCTGCTTTAACTTACCAAAATGCAAAACCTCACAAATATCTAAATTAAACTCCATCTGCCAGTTCTTGGCTCATTGATGGTCAAGGATCTGGTTATATTCTGAGATCATCTTCTTTACTGTCCACTGCAAAAATTTGGTGAAGTTATCTGTAAACCTACTGACCATGCCTCCGATAATCACTTCAAAGTTGTTTATAGCCGTGATGAAAAGCAGTGAGCTCAGCACTGATTCTTTCAGCACGCCGCTGGCCACAGGTCTTCAGTCTGGAAAACAATCCATTACCTTCAATCCAATTTTGTATCCAATTGATTAGTTTTTCCCAGATTACATATAATCTAATTTTAGTAATCTGTCTACGATGGGGAACCTTACTTAATGCCTTGCTGAAGTCTGTGTAAACAATTTATACCACAGAGTCTTCTTCAATCTTCTTTGTCACCTTTTCATAATACTCAATCACATGAATTAGACATGATTTCCATCACACAAATCCGTATTGACTATCCCTAATCAGTCCTTGTCTTTCGAAATAGATGTAAATCCTATCCCTCAGACTCTCCTCCAACGAACTCCTTGACACTAAAGTTGGCTGATACTGACCACAAAAAATAATTATTACTATGTTGGTGATATGGCCTCAGAGTGTGTCAGGGTCAGTGCTAGGAACAAATCAGGCAGATTTCTTTAATCTGCTAAAACAACACGTTTATGACCAAAACAAAATTGCTCAAACTATGATGGAAAGAGGAATGACGAGAGGATATTGCAAATATGTACTTTGATATTTTTCTTTGAAAAATACTGAGAAATACACGCAGACACACACACACCCACACCCACACACACACACACCCCCCCCCCCCCCCCCCCACACACACACACACACACACACACAGATGCACACGCACGGACACACACACGTATTGTTGATAACAAACTGAAAAGCAAAATATCTGCAAAGTTAACTTGAAAGAATATTGTCCAAATATGATTCAAACTCATGACCAAAGGAAAAATGACAGTTTGACACAAATGCAGTTCTATTTGCAGAGTCATCAAGTCCTACAGCATGGAGAGAGGCAGAGAGGCCCTTTGGCCCAAACTCGTCCATGCTGACCCAAATATCCAACCACACTAACCTCATTTCCCAGCACTTGGCCCATAGCATTCTCATCCTTTCCTGTCCATGTACTTGCCCAAATGCCGTTTAAATATCGTTAATATAAATGCTTCAACCACTTCCGTTGGCAGCTCATTCCCTTTGTGTACCACTCTCTGTGTAAATCAGTTTCCATCAGTTTCCATTTTATTCATTCCCCTCTCACCTTAAACTGATGCCCTCTCCTCCTCAATTCCCCAACTCTAGGAAAAAAAGGCTGGATCCATTCACCCTAACCGTATAAACTTCTCTAAGGTCCCTCTCAGTCTCCTATTCTCGAAAGAAAGAAGTCCTCGCTTGTCCAACCTCTCCCTATAATTCATACGGTTGAGTCCTGGCAACATTTTTATAAATTCCGTCTGCACACATTCCAAATTAAAAACATCCTTCCGATCGCAATGTGACTAAAACTGAACACAACACTACAAGTGCAGCCCCACCAACATCCTGTATAACTGCAACATAACTTCCCAACTGCTCTCCTCCATGTCCTGACCGATGCTTGCTCGTGTGGCAAAAGCCTTCTTCATTACCATGTCGAACTATGACCCCACTTTCAGAGAACGGTGTACCTAAACTCCATGGCCCCTCTGCTCAACTACACTCCTTAAGGTCCTACCAATCACCATGAAACTCCGACCTTGATCGAGCGTTGCCAAAATATTCCTCGGCCCACTTCTACAGTTTGAACAAGGTCCTGGTGCAATTTCTGATATACTTCCTCACTGTCCAAAATACCACCTATTTTAGTGTCATCTTCAAGTTTCCTAATCATGCCTTGTACATTCGCAAGAATATCATTGATACAGATAACAAACAGCAATGGACACAGCAGCGACCCCTGAGGCACTTCATGTGTCACAGGCCTTCAGTCCGAGAGCATCCTTCCACTATTACCCTCTGCTTACTACCATGAAGCCAATTGTGTGTCCAATTCGCCAGCTCCCTCTGGATTCCATGTGATTCTAACCTTCCAGACCATCCTATCAATGGTAACCTGGTCAAAGGCCTCCGTGAAAACCATACAGACTATGTCGACCGCCCTGCCCTCATCAACATTCCTGGTCACTTCATCAATGAACTCAAACAAATTTGAGCGGCATGATCTCCCACTCACAAAACCATGCAATATTTCCAGTCTAAAAACATCTATTAATAATAATTATTAATAATAACAAACTAAATAATAAATAATAATAAGATGACATTTTCAGTGGAAAATAAATTATCCGTGATATGTGATACTGGAACGTGCATCATAGGTGAAAGGCAGAATAAATTTTGTCCCTGTATCATTGAACTGTGTTGAAAAAAGCAAGGGTGGCATGGTGGTTCAGTGGCTAGTACTGCTGCCTCATAGTGCCATGGATCCGGGTTTGGTTCCAGCTTCGGGTGACTATCTGTGTGGTGTTTGCACATTCTCACTGTGTTTGTGCCGGTTTCCTCTACGTGCTCCACTTTCCTTCTACAATCCAAAGATATATAGGTCAGGTGAATCTGCCATGCTAAGTTACCCATAGTGTTATGTGCATTCGTCAGGGGTAAATATAGAGTACGAGAATAGGACTGGGTGTGTTAATTTGGAGGATCGGTGTGGTCTTGTTGGGCCAAATGGCCTGTTTCCAAACTGTAGGGAATCTGTCAAAAAGACTATTTCTAATCAACCCTTATTTTTCCAAATGCATGTATATCTCATCCCTCAGAGTCTTCTCAAGTAACGTACCTACCACAGTTGTTAGGTTTCCTGCTCTATAGATCCCAGATTTTTCTTTGCTTCCCTTCTTGAATAATGGCACCACATTTGCTGCTCTCCAATATTCTGGAACCTAAACTGTAGCTAACGCTGATGCAAAAATATCAACCAGGGTCCCCGCAGTTTCCTCTGTAGCCTCTTGCAGTGTTCTTGATGCATCTGTTTAGGACCAGGCGATTGATCCACCTTCATACATTCTAATATATCCAACACGTCTTCTCCTATGATATTGACTCACCCCAAGATAACCCTACGACATTTGTTAAGCTCCCAAGTCTTCATGTATTTCTCCACGGTAAAGGCAGAGGATAAATATCCATTGAGAATCTCGCAAATCTCCTACGGTTCTCGACATGCATGTCCACTTTGGATCTTGAGGGGTCATATTCTCATTTAGTTATTCCTTTTTCTTTAATATACTTAAAGAACCTCTTTGCATTCACCCTAATCTTCTCAGCCAAGGGTAACTTGTCCCCCCTTTTCGCCCTCCTGATTTCCTTCTTCAGTAAACTACTGTATCCCGTGTACACCTCCAGGTATTCCCTCGATCCCAGCTGCCTGGACCTGAGCCACGCCTCCTTTTTTGCTGGTCAAAGCCTCATTATCTCCTGACATCCGAGGTTCCCTCTTCCTACCAACCTTGCCTGTTACCCTCACAGGAACAGAAAGACCTTGAACTGTAGACATTTTACTTTTAAAGTCCTCCCATTTGCAGGAGGTCCCTTCGCCTGCAAACAAACTCCTCCAACCAAGCTCCTGTCTAATTTCATCAAACTTCGCCTTGCCCCAAGTTTGAACTTGAACATGTGGGCCAGTTTTGTCCTTCTCCATAACTATTTAAAAATTAATGCATCCATGGTCACGCGTCCCAGAGGGCTCCCCCACTGACACCTCAGTCACCTGTTCTGCCCTAGATCTTAGAGTAGGTCACGCTTCGGCCATTCCCGATTTGCACCCTCTACTTACTGCTTGAGGAAACTATTCTGAACACACTTAATAAATACACCCCATCTCAGTCCTTAAATCTGTGTCATTCCCAGTCTATGTTAGGAAAATTAAAATCTCCTACTAATGCAATCCTATTGGCCCTGCAAGTCTCCCCAGTCTGTCTACATATTTTTGTTCCCCTAATTCCTCGTTTACTATTTGGGGGCCTATAGTACAATCCAAATCCTATCACCATTCACTTCTTATTTATTAGCTCCCCAGACAAATCCTCACACGATGATCCATCAGTTATTTTATCTCTGTTTACTGCTGTGTTACTCGCCTTAATCAAAAATGAAACTCCCTGCCTTCTCTTTCCACCATCTCTGTCCCGTATAAAACACATGTACCCTGGTACTTTAAGCTGTCAGTGCTGTCCCTCCCTTAGCCATGTTTCAGTAATGGCGAAAATATCCCACTCCCACGCACCGATCCATGCCCTGAGTTCATCGGCCTTACCTGTCAGCCATCTTGCATTGAAACAGTTGCAATTTAATCCAACAGGCATTCCTTCCTCCCCGTCGTTGTCTAGCCTGACTAGTCTCTTCATTTTACTATTTCTGATTACTGTATCTCCTTCTCGCCTCGCACTTCCCTCCCTGCTGTTGAGGATCCCACCACTCCCCAACCCCAGCCAATCTCGTTGAAACCCTCCCTCGCAGCAGTTGCAAACCTGCCTGCTTGGATACTGGTCCCCTTCCAGTTCAGCTACAACCCGTTTTTCCTCAACACGTCACCTTGCCCCACAAAAGATCCCAGTGATCCAAAAATCTCTGCCCCCTGCACCAATTCTTTAGCCACCCCTTTATCTGCCATATCCTCCTGTTCTTACCCACACTAGCACGGAGAACTGGAAGTAAAGTGGATATTACCACTGTCTTTTCTCCTTTTCCCTAGCTCTCTATAATTTCTCTGCAGGATGTCATCACTATTTCTACCTGTGTCACTCTTTCCTTTGTACCAATGTGCACAATGACCTCTGGCTGCTTCCCCCCACCCGCACCCCCGGTGAGAACATTCTGCAGCAGCTCTGAGACATCCTGGACCCTGGCATGTGGGACGCTACACACCATTCCGGATTCCCATTTGCTGCCACAGAATCTCCTGTCTGTTCCCCTCACTATCGAGTCGGATAATTATTTCTGTAGTTATTCTACTTGCATAGCCTTCTGACAATGGGAAATCTTCATGAAACAGTTGAATTTGGCTGAATTGTTTTGCTTCAGGTAATGGGGAGATTCCAATGAATCCTCATCAGGAATCCTCCATTAGTGGGAAAGACGACTGGGCTTTTTCTCACTCCCAAACATTGCTGTGATGAGCGATAGAGAAACAGAAAGGGAGCAATAGAATGTTTCTCGACAGATAGGCTACATTTTCCATCTGTAATTAAAATCAATAACGTTATCAGTCCCACACTGAACTCCGTGAGCTCTTCTTGAACATTATCCAAACTATATGACTCCATTACATTCTCGACTCCAGGTCAGTGCGTTATTGCAGAATCAATTCATTCACAATAAATGGTCATACTTGTTTTGAAGATGTGTTAATATGTGCTTGCATAATGTAAAAATAAGCGTTTCATGTCTTCACAATATCTGTGTTAAAAAGAATATTCTGAAACAAATACAGTAATTGCTGGAAAAGTTCAGCCTGTCTGTCAGCATGTTGGAAGAGAATTCAGAATTCAATTTTTCTGTCGAATGACTTTTCCTTTGGAACTGACTTATTCTTAAAGTATTTCCCCAGTTTTATTCTTCCACACAAGAAGAAATATCCATCCGGTATTCACCAACTACACTCTTCTCAAGATCTTATATGGTCAATAAAACATCCCTCATTCTCAGGCCGAACTGTTAATTCTTCACAACGTAATGCCTTCAGCTCAAGAATGCGTAAAGAGAAACATCTTTGAGACATTTCGAAAGCAATTTTGTTTTTTTTTTTCAGTTTAGACAGTTATAACTACACATAATGCAACAGATGCAATCTCAGCAATGCCCTGTGCTGATGCAGAAAACATCGCTAAGATCATACCCAACACCCCTTGCACGAAACAGGATCATGACATTTACCTTCCAAATCATTTGCTACATCTTCAGGTTAATTTGATTTGATTCATGTACTAAGACACACAAATCTCTCTGTACCATTGCGTTCTGCATTCTCCTTGCATTTAAATAAATTTCTGCTGTTTCATCTTCCCCAAAACAGAAAATTTCCATCACATGTATAAATGCACTGTTTTTTTTTTCTGCTGAAGCTTTGCTCACAGCCATCCTCTGTCTGTATGCCATTGCTTGTTGCTGTGTCCTCCCCAGTCTGTGTCCCATCACAGACGATGTGCCCTTCCCTGTCAGTATCCCATTACAGACGTACTGCCTTCAGCCGTCTGTATCGCATTGCAGAGGCTCTGCCCTTCCCTGTCTGTTATCCATTACAGATGTACTGCCCTCGGTCGGCCATCCTCCGTCTGTATCCCATTGCAGACAGTCTTCCCTCCCCCTGTCTGCATCCCACTGCAGACGCTCTGCCCTTCCTCGTCTATGTCCCACTGCAGACTCTCTGTCCTCCCCCTGTCTGTATCCCATTCCAGCTGCTCTGCCCTCCCCCTGTCTGCATCCCATTGCAGATGCTCTGCCTCCCCTGTCTGTATCCCATTGCAGATGCTCTGCCTCCCCTGTCTGTATCCCATTGCAGACGCTCTGCCATCCTCCATCTGTATCTCACTGCAGACAGTCTTCCGTCCACTCTCTCTATCCCATTGCAGATGCTCTGCCCTTCCCCTGTCTGTATCCCATTTCAGATGCACTGCCCTCCATTGCAGACTCTCTGTCTCCATTTGACATCTTATTGAATGACTATTCTGGTGCATGAGCAAACTGAGCTCCATCTCCTTCATCCGGTTCATTAGAATAGATTGTAATTTGTTGATGAGCTCACACATATCCCTGAAGAACTCCACTCGTTACAGCTTTCCAAACACAAAATGAGTAATAATCTCGACTCTGCATTTCCTGACAGCTACCCAGGGTGTCCCTGCTTCTGCAGAACAGCCTGGGATGGTTATATGGCGTACTCCTGTGCTGTGTAATTTACTGAGTACTTCATTCTGTTTGGTGCGGTCTGTTTGGTGCAGCCCATTTTGCCGCAGACCGATTTAGGCGCAGAACTATTTCAGCGCAGCTCATATTTATTCCTTTTCAGGCTTCGATAAAAGCATTAATCAAAGCAATAAAAATAAAAATAATGTTTATTCCCTTCAGTAAAAATGTTAAAAAGACACTTGAGTAAGTATAACACTGACTCAGAGTTTTCTTTCAGAGCTAAAATGATCATTGGTCTTGCATGTTTTCACATTGAAAACATTCATGAAGCTATTGAACATTTGACTGATGCGCTTCCAGATGAATTGCAACCGCTGCTGGACTGGTTCGAGGATAACTATGGAGGTAGAAGATTACGCAGAGGAAATGGTCGGTGTCCACCGCTTTTTCCAGTTGGAATGTGGAATTTATACGAAAGAACTTTAAACAATGAGGACAAAACAAACAATAATGCAGAAGCTGCCCACAAGAGATGACAATGCAAACTTGATGTGGAACATCTAGTTATTTGGAAATATATTGAGAGTTTACGGAAATTTCAGCGAGGAAGGGACATTTACGATGAGCATCTGATAGCAGGGCACGATATTCATTTGAAATTAAAGAAGCAGATGCTAAAATACAAACACTGGTAAGAAGATTTATTGAGAGAAATGATGTCGAGTATTTACGAGGATTGTCCATAATTTTGAATGAACGTCATGTTTTAGATTTTTTGTAATGAACTTATATCATTTATTTTTTTCTTTTTAACATTTTTATTGAAGAGAATAAACATTACTTTTACTTTTAGTATTTCATTAATGCTTTTAACTAAGCCTGAAAAGTGAGAGAGATGAGATTGGAAATGCCAGCGAGTTTAAATTGAGAATTGCTCTTTCCTGAACATTGCTGCTTACTTGGTTGGTGGGACGTCGATGTTTCAGAATCTCCACACAAGGTGTCCTGGTCCTCTCTGGCTCTTTCCAGGATCCTCCCCACATGTCGAGGTAGAGGGTGAGGGAACGGATATCGGGCACTCTAACACCCGGCTTGGCCTTTTATGTCCTATTCCAGGATGTTTCTCCTGGAATGGCAGAGAGGAGGGACGGAGTGAGGGTGGGAGTGGGTGTCCCTGCTGTTAATGCTGGTATAGGGGAAGGGTGAAGGGTGAGATGTCCGGAGGGAGTCTGACCACAGTGTTGTATCCATGCAGTGGTATTAATGTGCGGGGCTATTGCGTCAGTGACAGAAAAAAGTGGGGGAAGGAAGGTGCTGAATTTAACAGTGAGTGTGGTCGTGCTTGAGCTTTATTTGGAGATAGAGTGTGAGCCTTGTTCTGGGGTAGGTGTTATAACAGATATACAGTGAGTGCGAGGGAGCAGAAGAATATGGTGACACTTATCCTGGCAAAGTGTGGGGAAAGAATATTGATGCTTGTCCTGTATTGCTGACCAATTCTTCAGATCATTTCAGCGTTGAGGTGAGTCTCCCTGACCGTCTTGTCCAAGTCTATCAGTAATAACGCCTCAGACCCTTTCCATCACTTCCCACAGAATCAGTTTGGGTGGATCTTACAAATAGCAAGGTGAAGCAAACATTAGTGTATAATATATCAAAACCAAATCTGTCACGTAAATACTTTACAATATATTCTCTGGAAATTAGGTACGCAAGTATATTTAAGGGCGAGCAATGACACAGTGATATTATCGCTGGGGTCTTAACCGAAAGACCCAGGTAATATTCTGGGGACATAAATTCAAATCCTGCCATGGTGGAATTTGAATGCAATATGTATCTGGAATCAAGGGTTGATGATGACCAGGAATCCATTGTCGATTGTTGGAAAAACTCATCTGGTTCACTGATATCCTTGAGGGAAGGATACTGATGTCCTTACCTGGTGTGGCCTGCAAGTGACTCCAGACTCAAGACAACGTTGCTGACTCTTAACTGTCCTCTAGCATGGCCAATAAATACTGGTTATCCAGGGACGCCCACCCCCCCCCCCCATCCTGTGAATGAGTAACAAATAATCGTGTGTGCTGCAGTAATAATAGATGGTCTCAAATTGCACTGAAACTGTGAAGATAAACTTCCGTAAGTGTGTATCAGGTAGGTTGAACAGTGTGTTGTGAACCAAACTAGAGAGCACATTAGTTCAGATTTGGTGTTGTGTTGTTAGGAGGACTAATTAATAACCTTGCTCTGAAGCAGCTTTGGAGGAATAGTGACATCAATATGTTGCATTTTTACACAGCGTCTGAATACAATATCGAATGTTTGAACATGGGAGAAGCAATGATTGTGAGAGTCATAGAGTCCGACAGCTCAGAGAAAGGCCCTTCAGCCCAAACTGGTCCATTTCAAACAAAATGTTCCTTCACATTAACCCCATTTCCCTGCCCTTGCCCCATATCCATCTTATTCTTTCCGATCCGTGTATTTGTCCAAATGCATTTTAAATGTTGTGAATGTACCTCCCTCAAACGCTTCTGCTGGCAGCTCATTCCATATGTATACCATCCTGTGTGTAAAAGAAATTGCCCCTCAACTTTCCTTTTACTGTTTCCCCTCGGATCTTAAATTTAGCCCAATAGTCCGTAGGTTGCTCAATCCTGTGGAAAAAAAGACTGAGTGCATTCACTCTATCTATACTTCCCATGATCCTATACACTTCTATCAGATACCCCTCAGTCTCATACACTCTAAAGTAAAATCTCCTAGCTTGCCGAACCACTCACTATATCTCAGACCATTGAGTCCGGGCAACATCCTTGTAAATTTCTTCTGCACTATTTCCAATTTAATAACATTCTTCCTATAGCAAAGTGAACAACACTGAACATAACACGACCAGTACTGCCTCACCAGCATCCTGTACAACTGCAACACAACTCCCTAATTTCGATACTCATTACTCTGACTGATGAAGGCCAGTGTGCCAAATGCTTTTTTCACTGCCCGATCTCCCTGTGACTCCACGTTCAGAGAACCTTGAACCTGAATCCAAAGGTCCCTTTGTCTCAATACACTCCTTAAGACCCTGCCGTTCACCATGAAACTCCTACCTTGATTTGACTTTCTAAAATGCAAGAACTGACACTTATCTGTAAATATATAGACAATACACATGCATGAAACAAACAGTAATAGCCCCAGAACTGACTCCTGAGACATTCCACTCGTCACAGGCCTTCGGTCCGATAAGCATGCTTCCACTATTACTCTATATTTCCTACCATCAAGCAAATTTTGGATCTGATTTGCCTGCTCCCCGTCAATTCCATATGATCTAAACTTCCAGAGCAGCCGACCATGTGGAACCTTATTGAAGGCCTTACTGAAATCCATATACACTACGTATACCACCATGCCCTTGTCAAAGTTACTGGTCATTTCACCAAAGCACTCTCACAAATTTTTAAACCATGATCCCCCATGCACAAAGATGTGCTGACTGCTCATATTCATACCCTGCCTTTCCAAATGCATGTATATCATCTCTCTCTCAGAATCTTCTCAAGAAACCTACCTACTAGAGATGTCAGGTTTACTGGTCTATAGGTCCCAGGTTTTTCTTTGTAGCTCTTCTTGAATAAAGGCACAGCATTCGCTACCCTCCAGTCCTCCAGGACCTCACCCGTTGGCTACCGATGATACAAACGTACCAACCAGGGGCCCCACTATTATTTCTCTGTCCACGTGCAGTGCTCCTGAATATATCTGGTCAGGACCAGGAGATTTATAGAAATACTGCATAGTCTGAAAGATATGTCTACTTATTTCAGGTGAAAAAACCAAACAGTGAGTAAGTGACTTAATGATGACTAACATAACAAATTAAAGAATATATTAATCACAGGAAGTGACTTCAGAAGAATTCCAGACATTGTGGAATCCTAAGAATTCTCAGAAAATTGCAATCCAGAAAAGGAGGGCCATGAAACTGATGAGGAAATCAAAAAGCGAACATGCATGTAAACAAACAGGAATACAAAGACTGCAAAAATCGATGATCTATATTTCAAAAGAAAAAAAAAAATTGTCAAATGTGGAAATTTGCAATCGGGAGAGACGAGTTTATGGTGGATAACAGGGAAATGGCAAAGCAAATGACCAGTTACTTTCCATCTGTCTTAATGGAGTAAGATCCACTAAATCACCCAGAAATACGAAGTGATTGTATAGGACTTGTGGAAGTAAAGACATAAAGTCAATTCATATCAGTAACAAGGCAATATTGAACATGCAGCTGGATTGAGCATTGCTAACCTTGACAAACCAGATGTACTTCATACCAAAATCTTCAGAAATAAATCACAAATAGGAGTATTGATTGCATTGTCGATGACAGCGTTCTATTTTACTGTACATTCTGCAGAGTCTGGAAGCTGGTGTACATAATTGTATATGAGTAAATGTGATCCAAGCACTTTCGATGAATGGTAGGGATCCAAGCATCTACAAAGGGAAGAAGAGATAGTGTGGAGAACTGCTGACAAATTAACTTGACATTTGTCGGGAAACTGTTGGAATCTATTATATAGGATGTGATATTGGATACTTAGACATTAACAGCAACATTGGAGAGACTCAGTATGCATTTCTGAAAGGGAAATCATACTTTACAAACTTTGGAATTGTTTGAAGTTGATTCTTACAGCATAGATAATGGGGATCCAGTAGAATTGGCATATTTTAGATTATCAGAAGGCTTTCTATAAGAACTCACACAATGAGTTCGAAAATGCAATGATGTGAAGGGTATTTGGAGGAATAAATGTCTGTGTATACTTAAAGTTTGGTTTGCCTTCCTTTAAGGGAATCAGAATATCGATGTAAAGACACGTTGAAGCAGTGTGTTGGTGAGATTCTTCCTGCAGTATTGTGCACAGTTTTGGTGACCGAATCTGAGAAAGAATATACTGACCACAGAGGAAGTGCAATGGACATTATCCAGACAAATCCCTCAGGTGGCAATCTAGCGTGATGAGGAAACTCGGCCTATGTTCTCTTGAGGTTCAAAGAACCAGCGGTGGGTCACTGTGAACTTTATAAAACTATCAAAACACACGACAAGTTGGAAATTAACAGGAAATTTATCAGGCTGTCTAATCCAAATTCAAGGCAAATAATAGCAGGATAAGGGACAAACCATTTAAGACTGCAAAAAGGAGCAAATTCTGCGCATGGAGGGGACTGACTCACACAGGGGCAAGGCAAGGCGAGATTACGGAGAATCTCCAGATAACCTACAAGTGTGTCAAGTGGAGCAGAATAACCAATGAATACGTAGGACTCATTAGTGACTTGCCAAGTTGCATTTAAATCAACTTTAGTAGTAGGAGAAAGAGGGGAGTGGTAGAAGGCTGTTTGTGTGACTTGAGGCTAGTGTCCAATGGTGTACCACGGGCATCAGTGCTGGGTCCCTTATTATTTGTGATTCGGAGGTGCGAGTCTTGGGCTGGGGTGGACAACTCTAAAAATAGTATAACACCAGACCATAGTCTAACAGGTTTATTCGACAGCACTAGCTTTCAAAACGTAGCTTCTTCATCAACGTGCACAACCACGTGATGTAACTGATGTTGAGAGATTTTTAACGTTATTATTTGTGGTATTCATCAATGATGCAGCTTTGAATATGGACGAGGGGTGGGTTGTGTAATGAATATGTTTGGATTTGATACAAAGATTGGCCGGGTGGTTGGCAGTGAGGAGAAAGGACTTATGCTACGGGTCGATACTGATGGAATGGTCAGATGGGTAGATCAATGGCAGATGGAATGTAACCCTGATAAATATGAGGTAATGCAACATTGGAAGAAGGAACCAGACAGGGGAGTACGCAATGAAGGCAACACACTAGAAAGCTCAGAGCGTGCTTCTCCACACATTGCTGAATGTGTCTGCACAGGTTAATACACAATCCGGGAAAGGCTAGGGGAATGTAAACATAACCTTTATTCATCGAGGCATAGATTATAATAACTATGTGGAACTGTGGTGAAGGCAAGATGGAATATTGCGTGTGGGTCTGGGAACAACATTACAGGAAGGATGTGATTGTAGTGGAGGGGGTGCAGAGCAGATTCACCAGGATGTTCCCTGGGATGGAACATATCAGCTATGGAGAGAGGCTGGATAATCTCAGGTTGTTTAGTTTGGAGGAGAGAAGGCTGAGAGGTCTGTGATTCAGAGGGATAGGATTACGAGGTACATGGACAGGGTGGATAGACAGCAGCTGTTGCTTTGACTAAAAGGGCCACACTTTCAAAGTGAAGGCTTTGCGGTTTAGTGAAGATTTGAGAATTGTTTTACAACCAGAGGGTGTTGGGGTCTGGAATGCACTTCTTGAGAGTGGAGTTGTCATGGTAACCTCAAACCATTAGAAACCTCATGGTTGTGCACTTCAAATGCTTTAAGATTCACGGCTACGGTCTTGTGTCGGAAAGTGGGCCTAAAGTAGACCGTGCTGTATTTCTGGTAGTACGTAGTCTGTGCTTCTGTGATTGTATGGCTGTGGAAGGTCAATCATTGAGTAGCTTAAGGTAGGAATTGACGGGTTTCTGAAGAATATCTTAACAAAGTTGTTAATAGAGAACTTGAAATATTTTCTGGAAATATATCAATAGCAAAATTAAGAGAAAAAAGTTTCAGATTTCTTACAGTCTGATGCCAGATAATTGAGGACCGGGAAATAGCAGAACTATGGAGCAAATAACTTAGTTATGCCTTCACAGAAGAAAACAAATCTAAAAAGAAAACTTCCTAGCAATACAAGGGAATTTCAGTCTTGTGAGAAAAAGGGAATAGAATTAAAATAGCAACTAAACAGTTTAGAGAAAGTATTGGACTGAAATTAATGGGCATAGACAAAGTCAACAGAGATTTATGACATGGGAATCATATTTGAGAAAGTGGCTTTTAGTAAAATTCTGTAGGAGGTATCAATGCCATGCGAGTGGAATCTCAGAAAGATTTTTAATAAAGCCCCAAGCCTATTGTGCAAATTCGAATCCTATGGGACTCGGACTAATATATGGTCATCTATTTAGAATGGGAGAGCTGGCAGGAAACAGGGAGTGGGAATAAAACAATGTTTTATTTTTATATGGAAGGCTAGGAGGATATTGTAAGGATCGTGTCTTGGGTTCCAGCTATTCCCAAGGGTGGATGTAAAAAATGTTCCAAGGTGATTGAGACAAGTCGAGTGAATGGGCAAATACGTGGTAAATGGAGAGTAATGGGGAGATGAGATGTTGTGTACTTTGATGGGAACAATAGAATGGCAGCCTCCCATTTGAAAAATGAGTGTTTGAAAAATGTTGCACTATAAATTAACTTAAGCTGCATAATTGTTTATTTCTGCGTAGCCCTCAGAGTCCATGTAGGGCAGTGAGTTCTGAAGCCAGAAGTCAATACTGGGAATGGCATTGGCACGCTGACAATTGTATATAGGCCCAGCAAGTGGGGAACTTAACTTTGAAAGGAATCTGGATCTCCCTGTGCACCAGTCACTGAAAGCAATATTGCAGGAGTAGAAAGCAGGAAGGAAGATAAATGCTGTATTCACCTTCATTTCAGGGGGATTTGAGTACAGGAGTAAATGTATCTCACTGCAGCTGTACAGGGTCTTGGTGAGACCCCATCTCGAACATTGTGCAGCATTATGTGCAGTTTTGGTCTCTTTCCTATCAGACGACAAACCTGACATTGAGGGAGAGTAGCAGAGGATGACCAGACTGATCTCTGGGATGACAGACTTCTTGTGGGAGCAGAGTTTGGGGCGACTGGACCTGTATTCAATGGGCTTAAGGAAAATGAGTGAAAATCACAGTGAAATATATAACACTCTGACAGGGCGAGACAGATTAGAAGCAGATCAGTAAGTCGCTTGGCTGGAACGTCTAAACCAACGGGCCACAATATTAGGTACAGACAGGCCACTTTGCATTGAGATGAGAATAAATGCCTGCACTCGGAGACTGGCGAACCAGGGGTACTCTCTCCCAGATCAGGCTGTGGAAATCAAGGGGCTGAATATAAATAAGGATTTCTGGAAACTAAAGGGATAGGGAGAGAGCAGGAGTATGGTGTGAAGATAGAAGATCAGCTATTATTCCAGGTTGTTCTCCAATAACACAATAACTGTGTTCCTGTACAACACTGTGTTGTAGAAAATCGTGCAATATTAATAATGGGGTCTATGGTAAAAAAGAGGGTAAGGGGGCGAACTCCCAAAAATATCAGTAAAAACCAAAATTTAAATTTGGCCTAACACACAATAGGACAGTCTAAATAAATCTTTAAATTACATGTTGTAATGGAGCAGTGCTGTAAATGTAACGCTTTCACACGACAGTCACTCACTGGTGCACTGTACCTTTCACCACAATCTTCACCAGAAAGCGTGCGGGGGATGACCGACCATGTGATCCTGATACCAAATTCCAGTTTTCCCCAAGATTCTCCCCACAGTTTGAAATAAAGTTCTTTCTGAATATAGACTACGATTCCAAGTTTCTGGCTCAGTTTCAAGGCCTGAAGAGCCAATTGCATTCCTGTTTTAGCTGAACACATTGATTGTACCTTTTGTCGATAGAGGGTTTCTGAGGCTGGGTTTGCTGTTCAGCTGGTGCCCGCCAAGGAATCGCGTCACAGTGAACGCCAGTTCACTTTATAGAAAAGGGATCATGAATTGCATTGCAGCCGAATTGTATTGAATCAACACGTGTTATTGGTGAACTGCCTGTACATAGAATGGAGGCGCAAAACTGGTGGGCTGAATGGATTACAGCAGTTCTCATTTTATGATTCACAATGTTTAAACATATTAAGAGATATGTATATTGTATGGGGAAAACTGCGTTGAGGAGATGTTCGACCATTAACTCGAATAGGGAAAGCTCAATGAGTTGTATGACGTATTCCTTTCCCGATGCTTCTGTGCAGTGTGTGGGAAAGCTCTGTAAATGTTGTCACAAGTTCTCAGCTGTTAGGAAGGAGGTCTCTGCAGGGTCGACAGGATTGTGTTTCCCATTCCCTTTTCTGATAACGAGGCTGGTGCCGGCTGTTCTCTCCGGTTTATCCTTTAAGATCTCGGAGCAGTTTGATACAATTGAGTGCCTTGCTTGGCCGTTTCAGAGACCATTGAAGAGTTTATCACATGTCTGTGTCTGGAGTCACTTTTAGGCAAGACCAGGAAAGCACGGGAGATTCACTTCCTGAAAGTACACTGGGTAAGGAGATCGACATCTATAATCGACATTGAACACAAGATCACTATTACTGACACCAGATAATAGATCTCGATATTTTATTAATTGTTTTTAACTTGCACCAGTTGTCAGAGAATTATCCTGGTCTGGATTAGTAATCCAATGACAATTCCACAACAGCACCATTTCCACATGGGGGCCTATCGGAAACCACATTGAACCGATTATTTCTGTGCTGTTTGACAGCTCTACCAAAAATAACCCCAACCAATTTGACAATCGTGATGGGACTGAGGGCGTCATAATTGGTCTGATTGTAATTATTCCCTTCTTGGGGGATGGGACATAGTTGAGTAATTACCCACATTGCCAGGGAGTTGTCAGAGTTGGAGCTCGAATGAAACAGCTTCATCAGGAACACGGCTTGTTGTGTAGCAAACGTCCTCAGTCCTATTGCAGGAATGGTGTCAGGGCCAAATGCCTTTGTCATATCTACAGTGTCCAGCTGTTGCTTCATGTCACGTGCAGTGAATTGAATTGGTTAAGATGGGCATCTGTGCTTCTGAGGGTATCATATTGAGGGTGAGGTTGGTAATCGACACAACACTTCTGGCTGAGGATGGCGCAGATACTGCATATTTTACACTGATGCACAGGGCTGTTCCATTATTTGGGATGGGGATATTTGTGGAGTCCTCTCCTCCAGTAAGTTGTTTAACGGTTCATCGACTTTTATGCATGGATTTGACAGGACGATAGAGCTTATATCTGATTTGTTAGTCTTGGGATCATCTCTCTTTCTCTGTATCAGATTTTAGTCCTGCTGTTCATACTGTAACCAGTCATGTGCGGTAGCTTTAATGGATTGTCAACAGGTTTAGGTGCATGTGATTCCGACCCGACCATGTTCACCCACACTCGTCACTGACCCATGAATCGGCTTGATGGTAATGGTGGAAGAATGGACTATCCTGAATGTTACAGATTGTCATTGAAATCTACAGCATCAGATGATAATCAAGTTTTAGCTGCAATATCTACAGTTCAATTCTACTGACTACACCTCAGTTCACACCGAGACCCATTCACCCATCAGCCCGGTATTCAGTGACCTACTCTGGTTTCTGATGCAGAAATACTTCCATTTTCATATTCTCATTCTGCTGGAAGTCTTTCCTTGGTGTCACACCTCCAATTTGTTACATAAACAATATCCATTTAAGGTACTAACCTGAAACGTTTCCTTTCAGTAATGCCATCTTCTGAATTTGAAGTGAATGTGTTTCCTTCTGTTTTTCTCCCTGACCATGAATCAGAGCACTGCAGTGTCAGTGATGCCAGCCTTATGCAGTTTCAGAGTTAAGGAACTTGTCACCATGCGTTACTGTTCAGTTCCCAGTGTACAACGCTCCATGTTGGACAGGATGTTTGGGCATCTTTGACAATATGTCGTTGGAAATTGTTCAAAAACTGAAATTGCTTAAGAAATTGCGAAAGATGTTGAAGAATTTTCTGGATGGAATGCAGAGTTAAACTTGCAGATCCAGTGAACCTTCTATAAAGGCTTTTTATTTTTATTTCCAGTATCCAGCATTCTTTATTTAATTGAAAAATTGTTCTGCGCCTATTCATTTGTGGAGAAACTCAGCAGGTCTGTCAACATCTGCAGAGAAAGAGAAACAGAGTTAGCGTTTCCAGTCCAGTGTGACAATTCTTCAAAACTGAATACAATTGCAAAATGGTCTTTTAGTCCCTTGCCAGATGTAGAGGATGGGTGGCAGGGAAAACTGGGTGTGGCAAAAGAAAAACGGGCTTTTAGCAGTGGTTCTGAAAGATTCTGAATAACGAGTCGAACTTAAGGTGTGAATGGAGGAAAGGCATTCTCTCTATTGAATGCAAGATAAAAAAGACACAACCACACAAAGTCATACGGAGGCCAGGAGGGAGAATGTTGACTATGTGGTATATACATCTGGCCACAGATATGTTTTCACTGTCGTGATCATTACCCACTTTAGATAATGGAATTCAGGTGCTTGACTTCTTATTGGCACTGGTAAGCGTTTCATGCTGCCTTAGTATTGTAATATGGAGAAAAACAAATCACAGTTTGACTTTTGTGCCGAGTGTTGGTTACCTGTCATTTTTAATATTGATTAATTTTGCAGTGCTTATTTTTAAATGCTTGTTCTTGAAGATTGTATCAGATGGAGTGTAGGATGTTGAGGAATGACATTATAGAAAGTTATAAAATCATGAGAGGTATTGATAGGGTGAATAGCCAAGCTCTTTTCCAAAGGGTAGGGAAATCCAAACATAGAGGGAATAGGTTTAAAGTGAAAGAGGGTAGATTTAAAAGGGACTAAAGGGCAGCTTTTTTACACAGAGGGCGGTGTGAGTATGGAATGAGGTTCCAGAGGAAGAGTGGGAGATGCAAGGACAGCTACAACATTTAAAACTCATTTCGACAAACATATGAATGGGAAACATTTAGAGGCCCATGGACCTAATGAAAACAGTTGGGACTAGTATAGTTTGGAAAACCTGCCCAGCATGGACATTTAGAAAAGCTTCATGCAGAGTCAGGGTGGGTGTGTGAAAGGGACATGATATTTTGCCCTGTAAAACCATGCAAAGTATTTCTGGAGATGCCCGAAAATGTAACAAGTGGACTTGATAAAGGGGATCTGGTGGACACCAGGCTTTCCAGAGATTTTCCACAAGGTATTACACAAGAAAGGTTCTTACACAAAACAGAAGCTCCAGGACGTCGGATACTTTATTAACATGGGATGGTGATTGTTTAACACAGAATTCGAAGAGTCAGTATTAATGGATCTTTATGGTAAAGGTTTATCTGCTGGAGGACCACAAATATCAGTCTGATGGCATCGGTTATTTACAATCTATACTGACAGCCTGAAGGAGGGAGCTGAGTGCAACATACATCCGAGTTTGAGGATGACACGGAGAATCAAAAGGCAGGCTGTTATTTAATGGGGAGGACTTCCAGAAAAGGAACAGTAAAGGCATTGGAGTCTTCCTGGGTATGAAACATAAAGTCAGCATGATGATGCAGCAAGCAACTTGGATGGTACATTAGGTGGTTTCCTGGGAAGGAAGGGTTGTGTTATTGAGAATCTCTAAAATGGTGTGGCGATAATTCATTGGGGTTTAAATGAATGAGGAGTGATACTGCTGAAACCTACAAGACACAGAAGGGGTTGGAGAAGGTAGATGTTGAGAAGTTGTTTCCATTCTTGAGCAAAGTGTTGAACTCGATGATATAGATACCGAATATGGAACATCGATTTCAATCTGAGATGCAGAGTAATTTCTTCTCTCCGAATGTAGTGAATGTCTGGAACTCCCTAACTCAGAGAGGTGTGGAGGGATACAAGGAGTCGGCAAGAGAGTGGAGTTGATCCCTGGAGGAGATCAGCCATGTTCTTATTAAATGACAGTGTTAGCTTGAGGGGCCGATTGACCTACTCCTGTTCCTATTTATTAATTTCACATGTTATGCTTTTGGAAAGCAACGGGTTATTTTGCTGGAAATCGTGTTGTACAATGTTGCATTCAGGGAGAGTAGAGGATTTGTTGTTTTAACCCTGGGTGGGGTATGTGGCTATATTCCAGCGTATCTGGGTCTGCAACATGACCCACATCTGGAGCAGACGTTACAGAGAGGGGAAACCTCGAAACAGGGACTAGGGGGTGGGGGTGGTGGTCATTTCCTGATCCAGTCTGGATTTTCCAAGTACATTTCCAAAACTACACCTAACCATCGGTTTGGCCTCGATCTGCCCCGGTTTAGCATGTTCGAGGGCTGAATGGAACATCAGAACATAGGGCTGAGGGACACAATTGGGCCATTCAGCCCTTTCACACTACTTCACCAGTAAATAAGATCATGGCTCATCTCATTGTGATCCCAGCTGCACGTTTCTTTCCATACACCATTATCCCTGATTCACCTGTCCATGGAAAATCAGACAAAGCCAGCTTCGATGTAATATAAAGGTCAAGCCACTCCAAACTTCTGGGAAAGAGAATTCCCACTTGAATGAAATCCCACTTTGTGGATTTATCCTAATTCCTGCTCTGACGAAGGTTGGATGGTGTCACTGTTTCCTTTTCTCGTCCCATTCCTCAACTGCTGACACCAAATTTTAAATGTAACCAGGTTAGTGATATGGCCGAAGATAAAGTTCTCAGATTGAGTCAGGTTCAGTGACAGGAACAAGTCAGGCAGATTTCTTTCGTTAGCCACAAGTAACTAATGGACTTAATGGATGCGCATGGTGGATCTGTGGTTAGCACTGATACCTCCCGTTAACAAGTAGCTGCGTTCAGTTCCAACCTCGGGCAACCCTCTATGTTGATTTTGAACATTCTCCCCATGTCTGTGTGGATTTCCTCCCAGTGTTCTAGTTTCCTCCCATTGTCCATAGATATGCAGCTTAGAGCGGATTGTCCATGCTAAATAGCCCATAGTGCCCAGGGATGTGTCGGTTAGATAGGTTAGTGATGGGAAATGCAGGGTTACATGGATAGAGTAGGGGGGCAGGTCCGGACGGGATACTGTTCCGAAGGGTCAATGTGCTCTTGATGGACGGAATGTCCTGCCTCCACACTGTAGAGATTCTAAAAAAACAACAAGAAGTTTGGACTATACAAACACCCAGTGGGTATCTATCTGATCACTGACCTCTTTGTTTTGTATGTTTCAATCAGATCACCTCTCATTCCAAGAGTAACCTGTTAAAGCTTTCATAATATAAGACATTCATTCCTGGAATACATGAAGTGAGACATCTAACTGCTTCCAATTTAATTATATCCTTCCTCAGGTAAGGAGACAAAAATAATCTCATACACAGATGAAGTTAATTTTAGTTTTCTCAGTAGTGAGAGTATTTGGAACTCTCTTCCCTGCAGAGCATTGGAGGCAGAGATATTGAATATGTTTGAGGCACAGACAGAAGGTTCAAAAAGAATAACGGAATCAAGGAATATCGGGGAATGGCAGCAATGTCCAGCGTTGGGAAATGCTGACAGTGGTAAAAAAAATTACACTGCTCCAGCACATCCAGGAATGTAATGCAAAATGAAATGATAATATCGATAAAATGTTAAGGGGAAACCCAAGATGGTGGTGATCTGGAAGGTCTGCTTTGTCGGGATCTGCATCACAGCACGGGCAAAGAGGTTCCCTAACCCACTCCATCCCAGCCATTTACTTAAAATGCTTAGTTTTTGTAAGTTCTGAGACTTGGAAGTTGTCGTATTTTTAGTTTGTGTAGTTTTTAAGCTCTATGAGACTTTGTTTATTAATGATCAGTAATTCAAGTTCTTCCTCTCTCCAGTTCAAATGTTGCTCTAGTGTGTTCTGGGTAATGATGTGCTTTAATGGTCTTTAAGGTGAGCCATTGGCCAGAAGAGAGGAAACATTTTCTTTCTAGTCTAAAAAAGAGAGGGTGGATGTTGTCCTATTGCAGGAGATGCACCTTGATGACAAGGAACATTTGACATTACAGCAGGTCGGGCATGATTGGGATTTTTTCTCGTCTTTTAATATTACGAGTAGGGGAGAAGCCATAATGGATAAAAAGAATCTTCCATTTAACCTACTAGATTGTATTTGACACTCACGGGAGATTCATAATACCCAAAGGCTTGAACTATAGAAAAGAATATAGTATTTTGAATGTTTATTGCCCCCCACCCCCTACCCCCCATCCCCAACGTACCCTCTTAAATTCCTGGTAGATGCATTTTCCAAATTCAGTTATCTTGCATCGTGTCACATTATTGTACAAGTTTTCAAAAGTCTTATGGACCCCACGGTGGACAGAATGTCCTAAGGTGCCCCAATACCCTCGTTATAATGTAAGCAATTAGTGGATATGTGTGTAGAACGAGAGCTGGTGGATGTCTGGAGGCAAATCCACATCACAAGTCGGGATTTTATTTTCTTCTTTAACTGGCATAAATTCCACATGAGGGTTGATATCTTCCCCATTCCTGCAACAATCATAGAATCGGTGGCATCCTGCACAATTGGGAATATTACCATTTCTGACCATGAAGCAGTATACTTATTGATTAAGATTAAGGGCAATATAATAGATTTGAGACACTAGCGAATGTATCCCTTTATTCTTTAGACTAGTTGGTTGATTGAGTAGTTAGATTAGGTTATTTACAATGTAGAAACAGGCCCTTCGGCCCAAAAAGCCCAAACCAACCCACCCCCTGACATTGACCCCTTCACCTAACACTGCTGGCAATTTGCCTAACCTGCACATTTTTGCACTGTGGGAGGAAACCCACGCAGACACAGGGAGAATGTGTAAACTCCACACAGGCAGCCACCTGACACAGGAATTGAAAGAAGGTCTCTGGCGCTGTGAAGCAGCAGTACTAACCATTGTACCACTGTGCTGACCACTGCAAAGAATTCAGATCTTTCTTAGCCATTAATTCAGATTCAACCATTAACTCATCCACTCTGTGGGAAATTGCTAAGGCTTAAGCCAAGGGAATAATTATGCTTTATGATGTAGCAGAAGGGGGACCAGGAACGCTGGTTTGAGGCACAGCTGAGGGCAGCCAAGATGCATACTGTGATTGTCTCTCAGTGGCTAAGCTGCAGAGGATCACAACGCTTCGGTCTACAGTGAATTCCACGCTCACACAGACAGCCAAGAAGGAACTTACTTTTGCAAAACAAAGGCTGTTTGAACATGGTGATAAGCCAGGCAGGTATTTATTCTATCTTGGCAGGAAAACGAGCGCCCCTCTGAAGTCATTACCTACATTCGGGATGGTATTGAGATCCTTACCTTCAATTCCAAGAAGATTAATGTCTCTTGTCCGAGAGTTTTCACCGAATTATTTCATACTGAACATTTTGAGGATAGATGGATTAAGATGGAGTCATTTTTCAAGAACCTGGGTCTTCCAGGAGTAACCCATGAATAGGTGTTGTGCCTTAATGGACCATTTTCAGCGCAGGAGTGTGTGAAGCAGCTTCAGAATGTAAAGGCGCACGTTCCTGACGGATGTCCCAGTGAATTTTATAAATAATTTATAAACCTATTGTCATGGCTGATGTTTAACGTGTTCCATCACTCATACAGTCAGAAACCCCTCCCTCCATCCTTAAGAGAGGCTCATATCTCTCTGATGATGAAGAAATGAAGACCCTGGAGGATTGTGCTTCTTACACGCCAATCTCACTTTTAAATGTTGGTTTCAAAATCCTGCCTGAGACTCGTGCATTTAGGCTGGAAACTTTGCTGCCTTTCATTGCCAAAGAGGACCAAACAGGCTTTATAAAGGGCCACAGATCTTCCTACAATGTGAAGAGGTTATTCAATATGATCCAAGAGCCTCAATAACAATCTGCCCAGGGATTATTGATCACTTTAGATGAGAGAAGGCATTTGATTGGGTTGAGTGGCCGGATCTCTTCTGTACATTAGAACGGTTTGGTCTACGCAAAGATTTTATCAAGTGGGTGAGGATCCTTTACTGTGATCCTCTGGCTGCAGTTCTCACTAATGGTGTGGCCAACCAGTAATATTAATATTTCTCCAGGAAGCCAACAAGGCTGACACCTTTCACCATTGTTGTTTACGTTGGGGATTGAGCCACTGACGGAGGCCATCTCTAGGGATGCCAACATATCAGCCCCAGAAGTGGGATAGAAGTCACGAAAGATTACATTGTATGCAGTTTAGGGTCTTATGTTTTTGTCAAATCCCACAATTTCGATTGTTCATGTGATGCAATGCATTGATTCGGTTGTTGCCTTTCCAGGCGATAAGATTAATTTTACAGAGTTGGAGGCCATGCCTATGGGAGGTCTTAGGGAAATACCAGATACTGAGGCCAAATCCTGGTTTCCTTTTAAATCGTCACGGGGGTGGTTTCCCTATTTCAGTATATTCATTACATCTGTCTTTGATCATTTATTTAACGTGAACTGTGTCCATTTGTTTGACAAAATTAAACAAGACCTTCAAAGATGGGAGGCACTTCCAATATCCTGGCTAGTTCAGATAGCTCCTATTAAAATGAATGTTCTTCCTCATTTCCTCGACCCCGTGCGAATACTTTCTTTGATGTTTCCCACACAGATTTTTAGGAAACATAATGGCGAGTTTAGCTCATTTATTTGGTACCATAAGCGATTCTTTATCAAGCTAACAAAATTGCAACTGCCCCACAGATTGTGGGGGGTAAATCTCCCTGATTAAAAGCAATCAATTAAGCTCTTTTATCTTCCTATGTTAGTGCCTGGACCGCTGAGGACTCGGCATCAATACGGCTAGACATTGAGCCCTCTCAGACAAAGTGAACCCTTATTAGTCTGTTATTCTTAGATAAAATGACAACATTTATGTAGCATTGTCGAAAAGCATTGGATATTATCTCAGTTATTTCATCTTCAAATACTAGAGTCATACGTGTCTTAATCAGAACTAATGGTATTTAAATTGTTTCCATTTACATCTCTTCCTCGCAGTGACTTTCACATTCGCAGCATCCCTTGTCAAGGCACAGTGGAGATATGGAGCTGTAAATGGATGGGAGCTGCACATCCTATCAGTTCCAAAATTGGCTGCAAGTTTCCCCACACTGGGCTGCGATCTAACACAGTGTTACCGAACAATGCAACAATCTGGGTTTATATGAGAATCAACCAGTGCGGACTGCACAGCCCCCCACGCTGGACATTTAGCCTAGGATTATAGATCCAGCATTGGTGTGGGCTGCACAGAGTTTCACTCTACACATAGCTGGGTTGCATTCAGCAGTACACTAGCCGGATCTACACAGTGCTCCATCCTGAATATGTGAGTTATGTGAGTTAGATTGCGACTGTGAGAGAACTTAACATCTGGCTATGTCTTTATTTTGTGTTTTATTTCTTTTGATTGGACTCTTCAAATCCTGACTCATCCGGTTAGACCCGACCCTCTGGATAGGTCATGGTGACTGTTGTTACAGCATCTCAGTCTGCAACATGACCAACAAATGGAGCAGAGGCTGCAGAGAGGACAGTCTCCGTAAAATGGAATGAGGGAATCACAATCAGATCAGCCGTGGTCTTAGTGAATGGTGGGGCAGGATTGTGTGGACCAAGAATGCAACTTATTCAAATATTTCTGTTTGTTCCAAGCAAACTCCCCTTCTCTCCCAGTGTCCCATACTGGTGGGAAGTGAGTCACCTCCTCCTGTTCCTGCGTAACAGGATGCTTGGGCCTCAGTAGCCTCCAGATTTCCCTGTGTCCCAGTTTTGAGCAGTTAAGTGACTGCCTCCTGTTCCTGTGTCCCAGTCTCGAACAGTTGAATGACTCCCTCCTGATCCCAAGTTTGTGAAAATACTTGTCATTTTCCTGCTCCTGAGTAACAGGCTCCAATAGCTCTGTGCTCACCTGCTGCTCCTGTGGAATGGAGGTGAGGGACTGAATGGCCTCTTCACATTCTTTTCAGCTTTTCTTGACTAAAGGCCTTTCTCTTGTTTCTGTAAAACACCATCAAAATCTGAATGATGTATTTTTGTATTTGAATCTCAGTAATTGAGCAACCAAGCCGACTGGCAGAAATCAGATGCTGAATCGCCTCCTCCTGTTCCCGTGTTATACACTGAAGAGTCAATATACTCTCAGAGATGTACAGCACGGAAAAAGATCGTTCTGTCTGGTCATCCATACCGCCAAAGATCCTAAATTAATCTCGTCCCCCTTGCCAGCTGGTGGCCCATCTCCCTCTAAACACTTCCCATGCAACTATCCATCCAAATGCTTTTTAAATGGTGTAACTGTACCTGCCTCCACCACCTCTTTTGTCTGTTCAATCCATACACACAGCGGTCTCTGTGTGAAAATGTTGTCCCTCATTTCCCTTTTTAAATATTTCTCCTCTCACCTTAAACCTTTGTCTTCTAATTTTGGACTCGTCTATCCTGGGAAAAGACATTGATTGTTTACCTTATCTACGCATCTCATGATTTTATAAACTCCTTTAAGGTCCCTCCTCAGCCTCAACACTTGAAAATAGCCGCAGCCTATTCAACCTCTCCCTGTAACTCTAACCCTCCAACACCTGCAACATTCTTTTACATCTCTTCTGCACCCTTTCAAGTTTGACACCACCTTTCCGGCAGCAGGGAGACCAGAATTAAAGGCAATATTACAAAAGTGGCCAAACCAATGTCTTGTACAGATTTAACATATCATGCAAACGCTTCGACTCAAAACACACACCAATACAGGGAAGATCACCAAATGCCTTCATCACTGCGCTGTCTACCTGTGACAGCACTTTCAAGGAACGGAGAACCTGCACCACTAGTCTAGCTTTGCTGCCTCACAGGGCAGCGACCTGGGTTTAATTCCATCCTTGAATGACTCACTGTGTGGAGTTTGTACATTCTCCCCGTGTCTGCGTGAGTTTCCTCCGGGTGCTATGTTTTACGCCAACTATATAAAGATATACAGATAAGGGTAGATTGGTTATGCTAAATTGCGCGCCGTACCCAGGGATGTGTAGGGTAGGTGGATTAGCCATGGGAAATGCAGGGTCAGAAGGATAGGGTAGGGGTTTGTCCAGTGGGATACTGTTTAGAGGTTCGGTGTGGCCTCCATGCACCCGAAAGCCTGTTTCCTAACTGTAGGGATTCAATACTATCTGTGGAGTTCTATCATGTCTTGCCAAAATGCAACACCTCACATGAAACTAAAATATACTCTATCTGCCACTCCTCAGCTCACCTAAACAAGGTCCCATTATAGTCTGAGAGATCATTCTTCACGGTCGGCGAAATTTGTTATTATCTACAACCTTACTGACCATACTTCATATACTCAAATGTAAATGATTTGTATCAGTGACAAAAGGCAGTGGACCCCCTATTGATCTTTGTGAGCAGCGCCACTGGTCACAGGTTTCCAAGTTTAATGAACAAATGTCCACTCTCACGGCCTGTCTCCAATATTCAAGAACATTTTGGATCTAAATGGCAAGCTCTCCCTGGATCCCAGGCAGTCTAACCTTGATAACCAGTCTACCATGTAGAACATTTCAGTTTTCTTACTGAATTTCATAAAGACAACATCCACTCTCCTGCTTTCATCAATCATCTTCATCACTTCGTCAAAAGATTACACCGAGTCAGTGAGACGTGATCTCCAATGTATAAAGTCCTCTTCAGTCCTTGTCTTTCCAAATGCACATACATCCTTTCCCACAAAGTCCCCTCCAACAATTTACTCTCCATTGACGTCAGGCTCAGCGATCTATAGTTGCCTGTTTTTTTCCCCTTACTTTCTTAAATAATGACACTATGTTTGCAGCCCTCCAGTCTTTTGACACCTCAACTGTGGAAATCAATGATACAAGTACATCATCAAAATGCTGACCAATCTCCTTCCTGGCTTCCCACAAACATTTGGGATACAACTGATCAGGTCCCAGGGAATTGTTCACCTTTATGTGTTTAAAATGTCAAACACCTCCTTGTAATATAGACATTTTTCAATGTATCACTATATATTTATTCATTCTCTTGCTCTTGTAACCTCCTCTACATTAAATACTGAGGAGAAATTTTTGTTTCGTATCCCTCCGATCTCGTGTGATTCCACACAGAGGTAGTCTTACTGATCTTTAAGGGGCCCAGTTCTCTCCCAAGTTAATCGTTTGCCATAAAAGGATTTGTGGAATTTCTTCAATGCCTCGTTAACCCTATTTTTAAAGCCATCTCATGTCCACATTTTTCTGGCCTGATTTCCGCATTGACTATGTGCTTGCTGCCCTTACACACCTCTCTGGATTTACTTGATATGAGCTCTGTTTACCTGATATATGCCTCCTTCCTTACCTTGACCAGAGCATCAATATATCTAGCCATCCAGCACTCCCTGCACCCACCAGCCTTGCCCATCTCACTAATAGGAACACGTTGGCTCTGGACTCTCTAAAACCAGGTTTTGATGGCCTTGCATTTTCCAACAATCCCTTTACCTGTGAATAGGGTATTCCAATCAGCCTTTCACAGGGCTCACCTAATACTTTCAAAATTGGTCTTGTTCAAAGTTCGAACTTTAATGTTTACATCAGGTCTTTCCTATTCCACAACTAGTTTAAAACTAATATTTATGCGTAACAGAAAGTTAAATAAACACATCCTGCCCCTCTCTAACAGGCTCGAGAGGCTGATTGGCCTCCTTGTGGCCCTCTGTAATAGACTGGAAAGGCTGAATGGCCTACTCCTTGTGTAACAGACCCGTGACATTAAATGAGACAGCAAGCTATGGATTATGAGCATCCGTTAAACTGTATCTGATGGATGTCCATCCCTTCTCAGTTACAGAAACACAACCAACGCAGTGTACTCCACGTGCCCTCTCAGTGACACCTCATACAGCAGCAGCGACACATCTCTTTGTTTTGAATGATTCTGTTGGCAAAATGTGCTGAACAATGTATTGCTGGAAAAGCATGAAACGGTGATTTTCCTGCTCCTTGGATGCTGCCTGATCTGCTGCACTTTTCCAGCAACAAATATGTCAGCTCAGATCTCCAGCATCTGCACTCCTCACTTTCTCCTTGTTGGCAAAATGTGCCAATGTTCTAGATTTCCACCTTTTCAAGTAGCAACAGGATAATATGGGCTGAATGGCCTTCTCTTATCCCTCTGTAAGAGGTCCATAGGGACAGAATTGCTTCGGCCTGTTGCTGAGCAGCAGTCTCAATGTTCTGTCTCAAGGTTATGAAAGGATTTGGTAGCAGGGCACTTAAAACCAGGAGTAGCCTCACACTGGTCAATAAGGAATCTAGAAACTTGCGCATCCATGTTTTTTATGCAACCGATCTGTTATTTTATAACTGTCTCTTTCATAAACAGAGTGCATCATATATAGACCCGTGCAGTGTTCTGTTAATACTCTCATATCCAAGTTTAAAAAAAAATTAAAGATTTCTGGTCCATCCTCAGCAACCCTCATCCATTCCATCCAAACCCAGTAAATGTTTTTCTTTGTAGTTATATGAAAAGTGATGTGTGGAACTGGTTAACTGAGCCTGTTTGCTCAGTCGTGATTTGGAGATACCAGTGTTGGACGGGGATGTACAAAGTTCAAAATCACACAACACCAGGTTATAAGTTTAATTGGAATCACACTAGCTTTCAGAGCACCGCCCCTTCATCAGGTGATAGTGCAGGACACAGTTCGAAGTCGCAGAATTTATAGCAAAAATTTACAGTGTGATGTAACTGAAATTCTCCATTGAAAAATGCCTTGATTGTCTGTTGAGTCTTTCATCTGTTCGAATACCATGATAGTTTCACTACTTTCATGTGTAAATCACAAAACCTATTTAAAAAAACGTTGCATTCTCAGGTTAGCTGAAACAGTGAGTGTTAGCTAGACAATATATTGAAGGTGTTAGCCCCCTCTGTTCTCTGTCTATGCCATGATGTGTAGATTGATTCTAATCAGAAAAGTGAGATAACAGAGTTTTGCATGAATTCATGCAGTTTTTGATCTCAGAGTTTTACATGAATTCATGCAGTTTTTGAGCAAAATACAATGTAACTCTGCAAGTGCAAATTCATCCCACAAAATATATCTGTGCATGTGGGTCTCTGTCGATTCGTATATGTGTGTATGTGTCTGTCTGGGTTGGGGTGTTGTGAGTGTGAGAGAGAATGTATATGTGTGTGTAGGGATGTAGAGTGTCTTAAGTCTGTGAGGTGGTGCATGTGTGAGTGTGGAAGTGTGTGTGCGTGTCTGGGGTGGGGGGTTTTGAGTATCAGTGAGAGAGAGTGTACATGTGTGTGCATGAGTGTAGTGTGGTCTTCGTCTCTGAGAGTGTGCCATGTGAGTGTGGGAGTGTGTGTGTCTGTAAAGGTGTGTGAGTGTTTGTGTACGTGTCTGTATACATGCGTGTCCGTATGTATGTGTGTGTATAGGATTGCCTGTGTGTGCATGTATAGTGCAATAGTGGTCACCTGTAACGTGACATGAACCCAAGGTCCCAGTTGAGGCCCTCCCTATGTCTATCGAAGTTCGCTATCAGCCTCTGCTCGGTCACTTTTTGCTGCTGCCTGTCCTGAAGTCCGCCTTGGAGGATGGTCACCAGAAATTCCGAGGTTGAAGATCCTGGACCACTGAAGTGTTCCCCAACTGGGAGGGAACACTCCTGTCTGTTGATTGTTGTGCTGTACCCATTCATCTGTTGTCGTAGCCTTTGCTCAGTTACCCAGTGTTTGTTTAGTGACTGTGATTAATGCCAATCTCCATGGATCCTAATTATTCCAGTGGAGGATTTCCATCTTTAAATGATAAATGGGCGCCGTTCAATGTGCTATCCCATAACATGATCGAGAACATCACCGACAGCACCGACAGGGATCAGCAGATTTGGAGAAAGAGGGAGGAGAGATCAGAATCTGAAAACATTAGACTGGAATGTTCCAACAATGGATCAGAATCTGAGAACATTACACTGGAATGTTCCAACAATGGATCAGAATCTGAGAACATTCGACTGGCATGTTCCAAAAATTTATCAGAATCTGGGAACATTAGACTGGCATGTTCCAACAATAGACAGGTGGTTATCCTATTATGTTTGGTATCTTTCTGCATTTTATTGCTTGTCATTATCATTGCAGATCCTTTGCGCTCTTCTCATTATTCAATATATTTATTATCCTTTCCTGGATATCGTTGGTGTTCCTGATAAGTGTCACTGTCCAGATTTGTTTTTCTATAAACCGGTTATGACTGTATTACTGTTCTTTCATATAGTCTACATTTCTTGTCACTATTATTTTCCTGTTGAAACTCTCAATCCAAATGTTCATTCTACAGACCACTACTAACAACATCAATGAAGGTATTCAATTAATGTCTCTCTCTCTGCTCTGACATTGTTACTCACGGGTCTCTATGTTGGCCTACTCTGTTTCAGCGGAGAACTACAATTTATTGTATCATTATCTTTGCTGTTTAAATACTAACAGCATGGAGGTCTCTGTCTCCTGCTCTGGTTACAAACTCCCCTTCCTGCCACTGTTTCCATCCCATCCCTGGCCAATATCTGCGACTGAAGCAGACAAGTCACAACTGTGGGATATCACTTTAACAATGAGCTGATTCCTGACACCATTCCCTGACCATTTCTAACTTGAAATACTCACCACTCCAGAATATATCTCACTGGTTTATTCCATCTGCTGTTTGAACCTTGAGCTATGAAATACAGTCTTAATGAAACCAATAATCTGCTGCTAACACTTCGGCTTCAAACCTGCCGAAGCAAATCTGATTCGAATTCACACCAAACTCCCATCGATCTGTCATTCATGTGCACGCTGATGTATATTGCTGTTGTGTCTGGCAATGCCTTTATTTTGACATTCTCACACACGTTATCTCATCTGTCCATGAAACTTCCCTCGTTCTCTCTCTGTTGATTAACAAAAAGCCTGCTAGTTGTTCTTATTTAAAATAATTTCCTCCATGTGCGTTCCTTCTCAAACAATGAGTTTCGCATTCAACTACGCCGATCGCGCACACACACACGCACTGTCCCTCAGTTTCTTATGAACACACACACACAGCAAATCTTCCCATTGTAGGCAGTAATCTGATTCGAGGATAGTTTGCATATGATAGTAAAGTTTGCAATACTCTCTATGCTGGGCAGATAGTGCTGTTTACTGAGCAACACACTAGCATGGTGTGCACAGCTCTCCATGCTGGGCTGTCATCTTGTCCCAGTTTATGTTGTTTGTGGTGTTCTGTCAAGCTGATTCAGAATTTGATGTAACAAACCATTCCAGCTGATCTGACAATGCCTTTATTCAATGTTCTCATTCTTGTAATTTTACTTTCGAAGATCTCACTTCTCCAGTTAGTACCACTGCCCTGTCTTTTTCTCCATATTTCCACAACATCTTTTCAGTTAATTAACTGTCTCTTTCTGTCTTTAATGTGAATCTTTCTGTCCCTCTGTATCTTTCCCTGGCCTTTGCTTTTGGCTCCCTAGTGTATCGAGTACAATCATTGTGAAGCTGAGAAACAGTGAAATGGTGTGTGTCAGGCTGTTCACTTCCTGGTATGTCCCACGTGATGGTCCATGGACAGGGGTGTTTCAGACGTTTTGAGACACATCCTTGTAACTTGGTCTGTAGCTGAATTTGTCCCTCTCAGGTGACCTTGCTATCAGTAGCACGAGGAAGCCCCTAGAGCAAAGGAAGAGGCATCTAAATTGTGTGACAATGCTGTCACTTTTTTTAAAAAAAAGTTATTTTCTCCTTTCTTTAAATAAGAGATCTTAAAGGCCAAACTGCCGACTGAAAACGGCTCAAGTAAATAACTTACGATTCTTTTAGGGTTTTTAATAAATAGTAGTAACAACGTCCAAGTATCTTATCCCCAGCTGCTACTCTCTCTGAAACCTGACTTGATGGTGATTCCTCCTGGATTGGAGAACTGTATGCAAGAATGTATGTCTGAATGTTCCTTTTTGCCAAGGGGTGTGTTTATGGCATGTTAGTATATTGGAACAGTTCATCTGTAGAAGGTACTGTATCCATTATTCGGTTAAGGTTTCCAATAGTTAAATTATTCTAAATTCTTCGTCATTTTGAATGGATTTTTATTAGAGTGTTCAAATACATTGTGTTTTACTTAATGGTGAGTGGTTTGTCTAGTAGCATCACATCAGGAACACCCACTTTACATCTACCTTTAAAGTAAGAAAAGGTTGGTATCCAAGCTACCCTCTTAAACTAGTTTGAGTCAGTCTGGTTGGTCTACAGCAAATTGGGGACTCTTGTCTGGTTCTAAATCAATAATACCAAATTGGGTGGAGAATTACAATCCCTACAGTCTGCGAACAGGCCATTTGACTCAACAAGTCCACACCAACCCTTCGAGGAGTAACCTACCGAGACCCATTCCTTTACCCCATTATTACACATTTACCCCGACTAAGCCACCCAACCCACACATCCCTGAAAACTATGAACAATTCAGCATGACCAATTTACCTGACATGCACATCTTTGGGTTGTGGGAGGAAACCAGAGAATCGAGAATAAGCTCATGCAGACACTGGAGAGTATGCACCGGGAGACTATTGCGTTCAAAGGTTGCGTATGATAGTTGTTAGTGTCTTTGGTTCCAGATGTTGAATTCGGTTGGTTTAAACAGTGTTTTGTGTATAAAGATTCTTTCAGTCATTAAGAGATTTCTGGGTATGGAAGAAGTGAAGTTAGGGGTTTTACAACAGGTAATGAAGGCAAAGCTGTAGGAATTAACAGATAAGCTGGAGTTGGGGTTGCATTTGTCTGTGAGAAAATGATAGATAGTTACAGCTAGAGCTTGGCAATTACATTTGGTGGAACCGCCATCAGACTCTTTGGAAATGGCTAGAATTCAATTTCAAATGAGGCACTTTGAACATGAGAAGGCATTTAAACAGTTTGAATTATGATGAAAAGCAGAAATAAAAGAAAATGAAAAAAATTAAAGAAGAAAGAGAGAAAAGGCCAGAAGAAGAGCAAAGAGTTTCAACTTAAAAAAGTTAGCACTTAGAGATGAAAGTTGACATAGAGGGCGGAGATCAAGACAGACGGTCGGCGGGATGAAGAGGCTAGTGAGGATGAGCAACCATATTGTAACCAATGGTCTAATGGGGTTCTGTTTAAATGCATCCAGGCATTATCGAAATTTGATGATAAGGATGGGGAAGCCTTTGGAATTTCATTTGATAAAGTGGCTAAACAAATGCAGTGCTCAGTGACCATGTGAAGTTAGCTGATCCAAACGAAGCTGGTAGGTATTTGCATCCTTATCGGAGGAGGTATCTGGGGAGTGTGAGGATGTGAAGAAAGCCATCTGAAGTGCATATGAGCTTGTGCCAGAAGCTGACAGACAGCGTTTCAGGAAGCGTTTCAGGAATCGAAAAAAGGGTCCCTGGTTAAACGCACATTGAGTTTGAAAGGATCAAACAAAGTAATTTTGAAAGGTGGGTAAGGGTATTAAAAACAGAGCAAACCTATGACACTGTTAGAGAGATTCTTATTTTGGAGAAGTTCAATAATTCACTTCCTGGAGTCGTGAGAACTCGTGTGGAAGAGCAGAGAGTAACAATGGCAAGATTAGAAGCTGAAATGGCTGATGATGATGATTGGGTTCAGAAGTCAAAGTTTGGTTTCTGTGAGAGATTGAGAAGAATGTGTGAGATCTTCTTAAAACATATACCTGTGAGAGTAAGGTTTATTGGCAGATGCCAGGGGTAGCAGGTAAAGGGGTTACAGCATTAAGACGTACAGAAGTACGTAACTCTTTTATGCTGAGACATGAGGAGCTATGCCATTCAGAAGGATTATTGGAGAGATGAGAAGTGCTCCATTATGTAACGTGTGGTTGGAGTGTCCAGTGGAAACATCAACAGATTTATTCCACAATGGGGAAGGAGCCTTTGAGCTTGGCGTTGCCGTTACAACATTTCAGCATTTACATTGCGAATAACATACATGAGACAAATCTTTATCACTGATCGTGACCTCTTCAAGTTTTTGGAGAAGCATAAGGAGAAAATACCAGTCTGTTTCGATTGAGCCTATTATCGCTGCCATTCAGTTTGAAATTATACAGTTGACAGGGCGAGAAAACTTACGTTTTGACACATTGTAGAGACTTGGATGAAGAAAGACAAAGGCATTCTGTGGCAGGAGTAAAATGACTGAAAGCGGAACTAGTTGTAAACATTTGTATCCTCACAGTCAATGTAAAGTATATGCATTTCAGTCTACTAATAGATGAAGATTAGGAGGTCTAAAATGAGTCCACCTTTGTATATTGATGGATTATTTTATTAAAGATGGAGTTGTGAGAATATTACCACTGTATTTTCTCTTGTTTCTTTTAAAGAGAGGTTTTAAAGGCAGAGGTGCAGAACTGCTGTCTGAAAACACTCCAAGTAAATAACTGAGAAAGTCTTTAGGTTTCATTAAAACGGTGATAACAATGGAAGGGCAGTGGCCAGCTCTTCCAGACCAAGTTGCCTCGTTTTGTTTTTAGCTTCAACATGCAGAAGCTGCTGGGGATCCCAGAAGCGTTGGAAATTTCAATACATGATCCCCAGCTGCTTTTCTCTCTGATATCTCTGTTGATGTTGTTTCCCCCTGGATTGGAGAACTGCTGTTAGGATCTGTATTTGAATATATCTTTGTGCCAAGAAGGTCCGGTATCTAATGTTTGTTTAAGTGTTCCAACATAAAAGTAATCACAAAATGTTCTTTCCTTTGATTGTATATTAACTAAAGCATTTTCATAGATTATATTTTGCTTAATGTTGAGTGGTTTGACCAGTCACAACATATCTGGAACGCACAGTTCATATCTATATTCAAAATAAGGAAAGGTTTGGGTCTAAGCAGCCTTCTTAAAACATTCTGGGGGGATCTGGTGTGGTCCACAACATTGTACCGAGGGGTTTCTGACTGGCTCCTATAATTGAAAATTTAGTGAAGGGGCTGGGGATGGTTTACTGGAGGTTGTGCTGTGAGCTGCCTCAGACATTCAGGGAGACCTGAGGATTTGGTAACCCAACTCTGGATGGAGCCTGGGGACTGTGGTTACAGCATCTGGGTCTGTAACATGAACAACAAATGGAGCAGAGGTTGCAGAGAGGGGAAGTTCGGAAACGACAGAGTGAGTGTGTGTGGGGAAAGGATCTGCTGTATCCACATCGGGTTTTCCAGGAACAGCTTCCCAAGCTTCACTTAACCCAGGATCAGAGTGTGAGGGGACCCTGACTGAACAAGGAGCTGGTCACAGAGCGTTGTCACCTCCTTTAACACGTCCTGCAGCTTCACACCAGGGGGAGGGTGGTGCTGTCAGTGGCTGTTAGGGTCACTGTTTCATTCAGCTTCTATGATCCAGAACTTTCCAGGCAGGACGAGGTGACATATCCATCATCTCCCAGTATCTCAACATTGATGTCACCATTCGGTGATGGAGGATATATATGGTAGATGAGGTAAATAGATTATTTCTCCCACAGCAGGGAGCTGCCGGGTGTATCCAGTATAGTGGGATTCCCGATGGTGTACATGGCATCTACAGAGTGCTCATGTCAATGGGGAGAGGTAGAGGAACTGTAGGAGCTCTCTCTCTATTCATGTTACAGTGTACACATGCACAGTACATAATGTTGGTGAATACCCACTGTCCTGGCAGCAGTCACGGCCTCTTCATTCAGAAGCAGTCAGCCATTCCCATCGCCATCGAGTCTCCACGTGGAAAGAAATGAATATATCTTTGATAATGGCCGTCCCCTTGATCCACGTTTCAAAACACCATCCCCACCACCAATCAACCACTTCAAAGTATTCTATGTGAACGGAGAGCAATGGGGTCACTTGGAGTGTCTGGGAGCTGACGATTAGGGATGGAACAAAACCTCCCCTGTCTGAACGGGTCTGAGTGACCCCCCCAGTACACAGTATCATTAATCCCTGTAATCCTTGTCCATTTCAGTAACATACTGCCTTCTATTATTCCTGTAAATGGAATGACAGGTTATATCATGTTAAATTCCACCTGACAAACTATTATCTATTGTCTTTACCTCTCTGAATCTATTTGCAGAGTCTCCAACCTCTCTTGATAATTTAATCTCTTGTTTATCACAGCGACATAACAATTATTTGAAGATGTGACAGGTAGGTTAGACCAGGGAAACCCAGTGGATGTGGTCTATCCAGACTTCCAAAAGGCCTTTTATAAGGTGCCACACGGGAGGCTGCTGAGCAAGGTGAGCTCCCATAGTGTTCGAGGTGAGCTACTGGCATGGATTGAGGATTGGCTGTCTGACAGAAGGCAGAGAGTTGGGATAAAAGATTCTTTATCGGGTTGGGAACAGGTGACAAGCGGTGTCCCGCAGGGTTCAGTGTTGGGGCCGCAGCTGTTCACATTATATATTAATGATCTGGATGAAGGGACTGGGGGCATTCAAGCGAAGTTTGCGGATGATGCGACGTTAGATGGATAGACAGGTAGTACTGAGGAAGTGGGGAGGCTGCAGAAGGATCGACACAGTTTGGGAGAGTGGTCCAGAAATGGCTGATGGAATTCAATGTGAGCAAATGCGAGGTCTTGCACTTTGGAAAAAAGAATACAAGCATGGACTACTTTCAAAATGGTGAGAACATCCATAAAGCCAAAATACAAAGGAATCTGGGAGTGCTAGTCGAGGGTTTTCTAAAGGTAACCATGCAGGTTGAGTCCGTGATTAAGAAAGCGAATGCAATGTTGTCATTTATCTCAAAGGGGTTGGAATATAAAAGCAGCGATGTGCTACTGAGACTTTATAACGCTCTGGTTAGGCCCCATTTGGAGTACTGTGTCCAGTTTTCGGCAGAACACCTCAGGAAGGACAGACAGGCACTGGAGCGTGTCCAGCGGAGATTCACACGGATGATCCCTGGAATGGTAGGTCTAACATACGAGGAACGGCTGAGGATCCTGGGATTGTATTTGTTGGAGTTTAGAAGTTTAAGGGGAGATCTAATCGAAACTTCCAAGATAATACATGGCTTGGAAAAGATGGACGCCAGGAAATTGTTTCTGTTAGGCGGGGAGACTAGGACCCGTGGGCACAGGCTCAGAATTAGAGGGGGTCAATTCAGAACAGAAATGCGGAGACATTTCTTCAGCCAGAGAGTGGTGGACCTGTGGAATTCATTGCCACACAGTGCAGTGGAGGCCACGATGCTAAATGTCTTCAAGGCAGAGATTGACAAATTCTTGATGTCACAAGGAATTAAGGGCTACGGGGAGAATTCAGATAAGTGGAGTTGAAATGCCCACCAGCTATGATTAAATGGCGGAGTGTACTCGATGGGCCGAATGGCCTTACTTCCACTACTCTGACTTATGGCCTCATGGTCTTATGGACATCACCAAAGTCAACATCTGTATATCTGTTCCATTCTCCTGATCATTAATATAGACTGTAAATAGTTGAGAACACAGCACTAGTCACTTTGTGACCCTACTGGTTATGTTCTCTCTAACTGATTTATCCTGAGTGCCTGCTTCCTGTATGATACCCAGTCCTCCCCCATTACTGTGCAACACAGTGGAAGAGTTGAATAAGAACATGAGCATCTGTGAGGTGTCCAGCCCCTCGATGAGGCAGATGCCAACGCGGCCTCTGTTCCACTTTCCTGAGATCTCTCCATCCTAAAACTCTAGTCTCTTGTTGTAGATTGCACCACATGAAAAAAATCCACTCCACATCAATACTTTCAATTGCTTTTAGCATTTTACAGACCACAATGAGATCTCCTTTTATTCTTATAAAGTCGAGAGTATAGGCCTAAACTGCTTAATTACTCTTCATAAGACAAACACTTCAAATATGGAATCGATCTAATGAAGGTCTTCTGAATTGCCTCCAATGGAAATACCTCATTCTGCAGGACACCCAAACTGTACTCCAGTTGCAGCCTCACTAATGCCTTGCATCGCTACACCAACACTCCCGACCTTTCTACTCTATCCTTTTATAAATAAACACTGAAATTTTGCTTGTATTTCTCATTACTTGCAGTACCCGCAGGCAGGTTTTCTGTGATATGCAAACAGACACCCAGTTGCCTCTGCACCTAAACATTTTGATCTTTCTCTCCATTTAGATAATAATTTGTCTTTCTATTAAACTGGCCAACTTGAATAGCCCCCTATTTATTCACTTTAATTTTTCTTGCTAAATGTTGGCCCATTCACCTAACCTATCCATATGTTTTAAAACCTCTTGCATCATCATTCCGAAGTAATTTCCCACCGATGTTAGTGTCATCTGAAAATGTGGCATTATATTTTGTCTCCCGTAAATCGAGTACAGTATTACCATCAATTGCAAATGCTTGAGGCATGAGTACTGAAATCAATGGCACAAACTGCATTTGCCAAAAGAAAATAACACATTTATTCCACCTGACTATATTTTGTTGGTTAACCAATCCTCCATCCAAGCTAATAATTTACTCCTAAACCCATGTTGTCTGATCTTACCATTTACTCGTTGGAGAAGCGACATATCCGATGCCTTCAGGAAGACCAGATATGTTCCATCTCCAGGATTCCCACTATCCATCTTGTTTGTGACATCTTCAAATAACTCAAACAAACAATTCAAACACGATTTAGCCTTCGTAAAACCATGTTGACTCTGACAAATTGTGGTTTGACTTTGCAAATGTCCTGAAGAATGGACTCTAAAAATTTGCCTAAAATGACAATGGTTTATTGTTACAATTTACTCCCTAATGTATACCATTATTACAAGCTCTTCCCTTTTGAAATCCTTTATGTTTTCTTTGAATTCCTGTTTACTGGGCACAAGGCTTTAAGAGATCTGCTCCAATTGCTGAGTAAGAGCCACGTGTGGCTGAATGGACTCACCATCCTGTTGGTGTACAACATCGATGTGCTGACGTCTTTCTGGTGTTCCCATATTGCCATCTCCAAGGCCAGAATGACCTCCTCCTGTTGATGCTTTAGAGGATTGGGAGATTATGGAATCTTCCTGTTGCTGTCTAACATTTTGAGAGGCTGATGGATCTTCTCATATTTCTCCATAACAGGTGGAAATATTGAACCGTCTCCTCATGTATCCCGGACATGGGACCAAGGGATTGATTGGTCTTCTCTTGTTCCCATACAACAGATACGTGTCTAAATTACCTCTTCCTTTCTCATGAAATAAGTCTCAGATAGTTTTTATCCAATCCAATTCCCTTGCAATAGGCTCGGTGAGCCTGAATGGCCTCCTGTTGTCCCAGTGTAACAATCTCCAGTCACTGTGTGACCTCTTCCAGTTCCTATGTTACAGACGTGAGGAGGCTGAATGGACTGATCCTGTTGCTGTTTAACAGGATACTGGTGCAGCATGGCCTACTGTTACAGGGTCGGATGGCTGAATGGCCTCCTTCTGTAAATGTATAGGGGTTGAATTGCCTCGTCCTGTTTTGGTGTAACAGGTTCGAAGGCCTGAATATCCTCCTGTTGTTCCTGTGTAACAGGCTGGAGAACGGAATGGATTTCTCTATTATCTGTGTAATTCACTTCACTTGTTAACTCCTTCTGTCAGCTATGTTCAAATAAGATCATCTTTAATTTTTGTAAACTCCAATGGCTACTGGGTCAACCTGATCATCCTTTCCTTATAAGCTTTCGTTATAAGGGATCAGTTGAGGGGACCATCTCTGAGCTGCTTCCAATATAACAACATCCTTTCTTCATAGAAGAGGCTAAATCTGTACACAATACTCCAGATGTGATCTCCCTGTACAGCAGCAGCAACACTTTACCAGCCTGCTGTAAGGTTCCCACCGAGGTTAGAGCTGTCTCAGCTCTCTGGGGGGATACAGAGCATTGATGGAAGATCATTGTACTTCTCTACTCCATCAGCATAACGGGAGATGTGGAGAAGTTAAAGTTGGAGAAGATCATAAATGATGTGGCGAGATGATCTCCATGATTAATCTCCACAGAGCCCACGTTGCTCAGATTCCACAGAGTCTAGTAAGGTGGAGTGCAAAAACAGCAAGGAGGAGCAAACATTGATGGGAGTTATATATCAAAGTGAAAGCTGAAATACAAATGCTGGACATGTTATAAAACAGGAAATGAGATATACACACTTGTGTTTAAATCATATCTAAACTGTGTTAATCCAATTGAATGCTAATGCTGTGAAAAATGGATTTCATGACCACGTGTGAGATGGTTTACGTTAACATTATGTCAAGCACTGAGTTCGAGATTTGGTTATTTAGGAATTGGTGTTGAGTGATCAGAAGAGCTAATTGAAACTTTTGATGTAAAGGACCTTTTGGGAACAGTGACCAAAATGTATTGGTTTTATTTTATGCTGTTTGAGTACAAGACAATTTTTGTTTTATTTGCAGTATTCGTTATAAATCTGAGTCATGCAAGCCATGAAGGTGTGAGGAGAAAGTGGGGACTACAGATGCTGGAGATCAGAGTCGAAGAGTGTGGTGCTGGAAAAGCACAGTCACGCAGCATACTAAGAGCAGATAAATTGATGTTTCGGGCATAAGCCCTTCATCAGGAATGGAGCTTATGGGCCAAGGGGACTGAGAGATAAATGAGAAAGGGGTGCGGCAGGAGGGAGGTAGCTGGGATTGCAATACGCAGATGAAGGTGGGGTTGAAAGTGATAGGTGATGAAGGGAGACAGAGCGCCTCATCTACTGCACCCAATGTGGTTTTCTCTACACTGGCGAAGCAGGAGGTTAACTTGTGGATCATTTCAGAGAACACCTCTGGGACAACCACATTGAACAAATCCATCACCTTGTGGCTGAGAACTTCAATTCCCCTTCCAACTCTGCCAAGGACATGAGGGTCCTGGGCCTGCTCCATCGCCAAACCCGAGCCACCAGAAGCCTGGAGGAAGAAAGCCTCCTCTTCTGCCTTTGGACCCTCCAACCACAGGGGATCATAGTGGATTTCCCCATTTCCCCATTTTCCCAAATCCCACCTTATCCTACTCCAACCTTCCAAGTCAGTACCGCCTTCTTGAACGTTCCTCTGTGTCCACCTTCCTTCCTATCAATCTGGGCCAAGCTCCTCTCCGACTATCACTTTCAACCCCACCTTCATCTACCTATTAGATGAAAGGAGGCAGCTTAGAAAAATGCCAAGTGTTGCAGTAAGCCAGTGGATTCAGAGAAATGTAGGACCCAGCAAAGGAGGATCAAGAAACTGAGAATAATATCAGAATGAGAAAAAGCGTGCAAACGAAAGAAAAACATAAAGACTGCTAAAAAGCGTCCATTAATGTATGAAAACAAATGAAAACAAGGCCAAATGTGGAACAGTGGGTGTGCAATCTGGATAACGTATTGCAGAGAACAGAGAAATCGCAGGGAAAAGAAACAGTTTCTTTGTGTCTATCTTCATGGAAGAATGTCCAGAAATTCTTCCAGAAATACCAAGTGACCATGGGACTTGTGTAAGTAAAGTCTGAGGTCATTCTTATCAGTGTTGGGGTTATCTTTGAAAAGAAAGCTGGATTGAGATTTTATAAATCTGACAGACGAGATGTACTTCATGCAAGAATTTCAGAGGAAGCAGCAATAGACATGTTGATTGCATCGCGAATTTTCACTTTATTTTCTGACACATTCCTGAAAGGCATTTAGCCAATCTGGATAAGGCAAAGGTTATAAATATTATCCAACAGTTTAAGAAAGGATGAATTTGGAGAATGGTGAACTACAGACCAGTTATCTTGTCATCCGCAGTGATGTATCTGAAGGACTCTATTACAGAGAACATGCTACTGGATATTTAGAAGGTAATAACATAACTGGGGAGTGTGAGAATGTACCGATGAAAGGAAAACCAGAAGTGGCAAACATATATTTGGAATGGTTTGAAGATGATTCTTGTGGACATAGGCAATGATGAACCATTGGATAACGTATAGTTGGATATTCATGTGCTTTTTTTAAAGAACTCACACAGCATGTTCATAAGAAAAATTAAAGCGAGAGGTATTGGGAAGAACGTATGCAAATGGGAAAGTAAAAATTAGGTTTGCATTCATGTGAATGTAATTGGAAGATCGAGGACGTCGTGCACCAGTTGCATCAAGCGTTGGTGAGACTCAACGTAGAATATTATGTATCGTTCGGAGTCCCAATCTAAGAAAGAATATATTGACTACAGAGGAACTTTAAAAGGTATTATCTAGATTAATCCGTAAAATGGCAAGATTGTCTGATGGGGAACCTCAGCCTGTTATCTCGAGTTTTAAAACATGAGAGTTGATTGTAGTGAATCTTAGAAACATCGAAAGGATAGAATAACAGAGGGACATGACGAAGTACAAGTAGGCGAGATAAGGGAGAATCCCACGATATTCCACAAGGACAAGTAGAATAGAATAATCAGCAAACAGTTCGTGTCCATTAGAAACCAAAGGGGCAATCTGTGTGTCAAACTGGAGAACATTGATGGATTGTTACATGAGACCTTCACAACTATTTTACTTGGGAGAAGGAGGATGCAGGTACAGAATTCAAGAAGATGGACGAGGAAGCTCTTGAACAGACTGATGTTAAATACGAGCAGGGATTTGAGGTTTTGTTCTGTATAAATTTGGACCAATCTCCATGTCTGAATGAGTTGTATCACAGGCGGCTGTTGGGGTCAAAGGAGGAAAGACCCTGACTGAATATTTTAATTAGAATCTGACCATAGGGGAAGTGTAAGAGAACTGGAGAACTGCTAATAAAATTCCACTTCACAGTAACGGTGGGAGAGATAGACCAGGTATCGATAGACGAGCGAGTATTAGATCACTGTTAAGGAAATTACTGGAGAAAAAAAGGGAAGGAGAAACTCGAACTCCAATCAGAGTCGCAAGTTTGATCAGGGATACTCATCATGACTTTATCAGGAGGAAGTCACATCCAATGGGTTTGATTGAATTAGTTTGAGGAGGTCGATTATTTAGTTTTGTAGGAAGGCCTTTGAAAAATTTCCACCTGGGAAACTGAAAAATAAAGTAAAATCTCACAATATGATGGATAACTTGACAAGTTACAACGAAAATTGTCTTAGTGGCAGGAGACAGAGGGTGGTGGGAGAAGGCTGTTTGTGTGACTGGAGACCAGTGTCCCCTGGTGTACCACAGAGATCAGTGTTGTGTCCCTTATCGTTTGTGTTATTCATAACAAACGGTGGCACAGTGGTTAGCACTGCTGCCTCACAGCGCCAGAGACCCGGGTTCAATTTACGGGTGACTCTCTGTGTGGAGTTTGCACATTCTCCCCGTGTCTGCGTGGGTTTCCTCCGGGTGCTCCGGTTTCCTCCCACACTCCAAAGATGTGCAGATCAGGTAAATTGGCCATGCTAAATTGCCCGTAGTGTTAGGTAAGGGGTAGATTTAGGGGTGTGGGTGGGTTGCGCTTCGGTGGGGCGGTGTGGACTTGTTGGGCCGAAGGGCCTGTTTCCACACTGTAAGTAATCTAATCTAATTCAAAAAAATATAGATGTGAATGTGGAGGGGTCTAGGTGGAGAGCGGGGAAGGTGTGATAAGTAACTGTATGTTTGACATAAAGATTGGCTGGGTGGTTCGCAGTGAGGAGGAAGGCCTTAAGTTACAGGAAGATGCAGATGGAATGGTCAGATGGGCACATCAATGGCAGGTGGAATGTAACCCTGATAAATATGAGGTGATGCACTTTGGGAGATGGAACCAGGCAGGGGAGGACTCAATGAATGGCAGCACACTGGGAAGCTCAGATTATGTTTCTTCACACATCCCTGAATGTGACTGGACAGGTTAATGCTCAAAAATGTGTTGTTGGAAAAGCGCAGCAGGTCAGGCAGCATCAAAGGAGCAGGAGAATCGACGTTTCGGGCAGATTCCTGAAGAAGTCTTATGCCCGAAACGTTAATTCTGCTGCTCCTTTGATGCTGCCTGACCTGCTGCGCTTTTCCAACAACACATGTTTTAAGCTCTGATCTCCAGCATCTGCATTCCTCACTTTCTCCTGGACAGGTTAATGGACTAGTTAAGAATTGGACCTTGGGTGTAGCGTCTCTCAATCAGGGTGTAGATGATAAGAGCAATACAGGGCTTTGGCTCGGACAAAATGGAATACTGTATGTAGCTACGGGAACCACATTCCAGGAAGGATGTGATTGTACTGGAGAAGGTGCAGAGGTGATTCACCAGGATGCTCCCTGGGATGGAGCATATCAGCGATGGAGAGAGGCTGGATAAGCTCGGGTTGTTTACTTTGGAGCAGAGAAAGCTGAGGGGTCAGTGATTCAGAAGGATAAGTTTATAAGCGACACAGACAGGGTGGATAGACAGCAGCTGTTCCTTTTAGTGAGACGGTCAAGAACAATGGAGCACACTTTTAAAGTGAAGAGTTTGAGGTTCAGAGAGGATTTACATATTTTTTCACCTCGAGGTGTGGGGTTCTGGGATTACATCCTGAGAGGGGAATGATCACCTCACAATCATTAACAAGTACTTGGACGAGCAATTGGAAGTGTCATAACATTTCAGGCTATGGGCCTGGTGTAGGAAAGTGGAACTAGTATAGATCGTGCTGTATTTCTGTCGGCATAGAGTCTATGCCCCTGTGAGTGTATGGTCTTGAAGGTCAATTATTGAGCAGTTTAAGGCAGGAATTGATGGATTTCTGAAGAGTTATATTCATAAGGGTTATAACTGTGAACTGAATTAGCTTGTTAAATTATGTCAATGTGAGAAATATGAAAAAAAAAGTACAGTTTCCTTACAGTTTGAAACCAGAGAATGGAGAATGGAGAATAGGGAAATGGCAGAACTATGAAGCCACTTAAGTTCTGTCTTCACAAAGCTTTATAACAATACAAGGAAAACCAAGTCTGGTGTGGGAAAATGATAGAGTACATTGAACAATAAACATAGTAAGTAAATGGTTTAGCAGTAATTATTGTGGCTGAAAGTAACGGTCATAGACAACACGAACATAGATTTATGAAATGGGAATTATGTTTGAGAAACAAACTGGGAGACAAATGAAAGATAAGCAATGGATGTAAAACATTTTGATTTTTAGAAAAATGTTGGTAAAACTCCAAGCCCAATTTGCAAAATCAAATCTGAGTAGATTGGGGCAAATATATGGCCATGTTTCTAGAATGGGACAGCTGGCAGGAAACAGTGAATAGAAATAAACAGACTCGTCAAGTTATAGCCTGACATTTTCTGAAAGGTATGATTCTGTGAGTATGACTATGTCCCAGACTGCCCCTTACCTTCCCTAGATATCTCCTGTCTCATCAGCAGGACGGACACAGCAGAAGTGGCGGTACAGTGGGATACAGTTTGAAGGGAATTGCTCTTGGAGCCCTCAACAGTGACTCTGTATCCCATGAAGTCTCATGGCATTAGTTTGCACATGGGAAAGGAAACCTCCTGCTGATTACCACGTACCAACCTCTCTCAATTGATAAATAAACACTCCTCCATGCTGACCAACACTTGGAGGAATCACTGAGGGTAGCACGGGCGCAAGATGTACTCTGGATGGGGGATTTCAATGTTCACCACCAACAGTAGCTCAGCTACAGCATTACTGATCGAGCTGGCCGGGTCCTAAAGAATATAACTGCTAGAGTGGTTCTGCGGCAGGTGGTGAAGGAACTAACAAGAGGGAAATACATACTTGACCACAACCTTACTGACCTGCCAGTTACAGAAGTCTTTGTCAATAACAGTATCGGTAAGAGTGACCATCGCATAGTCATTGTGGAGACAAAGTCACACCTGCTCGATGAGAATAACCTCCACCATTTTGGGTGGTATTATCACGGTGCTTAGTAGGCCAGACCTCGAACAGATCTAGCAGCTCAAATCTGGATGTCCATAAGGTGTTGTGGGTCATCAAGAGCAGCAGAATTGTACACACACACACAATATCATGGCCTGGTATATCCCCCTCGCAACAATTGCATTCAATCCAGAGGATCAACATTGGTTCAGTGGAGTGTGCAGGATGGCAGGAGCAGCACCAGGCATACCTGATAATGAGGTGTCAGCCTGGTGAAGCCACTAACAGGACTACTTGTGCGCCAAACAGCATAAGCAGTAAGTGATGGACACAGCGAAGTGATCCCACAATCAAAGGAACAGATCTAAGCTCTGCAGTCCTTCTACATTTATTCGAGAAACGTTGGGGACAATTAAAAAAGTCACTGGAGGAAGAGATTCCACAAATAACCCCTTCCTCTATGATGGAAGAGCCCAGCACTTCAGTGTATAAGATCCGGCTGATGCATTCGCAACAATCTTCAGATAGAAGTGCTGAGTGGATGATCCATCTCAGCCTCCTCCAGTGGTCGTCAGCGATTCAGTTACCAGTCATCACTCAATTCGATTCAGTCCATGCGACATACAGAAACATTTGGAGACACTGGATAGTCCATAGGGTCCATAATCATAATAGTACTGAAAACTTGTGCTCCATAACTTGCCGCTCCCCTAGCCAAACTGTTTCAATGCAGTTACAACAATGGCTTTTCCTGATTATGTGGAAAATTACCCCAAGTATCTCCTGTATATAAAAAAACAGAACAAATCCAATCCGGTCAATTACCACCCCTTCAGTCTACTCTCGATCATCAGTAAAGTGGTGGAAGGTCTCAGTGCTTTGAAGCAGCACTTGTTCAGCAATACCCTGGTCAATGACGCCCAGTCTTGGGCTCCACCAGGGCCACTCAGCTCCTGACCTCATTACCGTGGTTCAAACATGGACAAAAGAGCTGAATTCCAGAGGTAGGGTGAGAGTGACAGCCCTTTAAGTCAAGGCTGCATTCGACCAGGCGTGGTATCATGGGGCTTTAGCAACACTGGAATCAATGGGTATCAGGGGCATACTCCCTGCTGGTTATAATCATACCTGACACGTAGGAAGATGGTCATTGTTGATGAAGGTCAGTCAACTCAGCTCCAAGTCTGTCGGAGTCCCTCGAGCAGTGACCGAAAACTTCTTCAGGGCTGCTTCATCAATGACCTTCCCTCCATTTTAAGGTCAGAAGTGGGGATGTTCGCCAATGATTGGACAATGTTCTGCAACATTTGTGGCTCCTCAGATACTGAAACAGTCCATGTTCAAACGCGACAAGATCTGGAGAGTATCCAGGCTGACAAGTGGCAAGTAATATTCAGCCCACACGAAGGCCAGACCATGAAAATCACCAATAAAATACAATCTCACCTGCCCCTTGGCATTCAATGGTGTTGCTATCACTGAATCGCCCAGTATCAGATTCCTGGTGGGTAATCATTGCTCAGAAACTCACTGGTCTCGCCACCAAAACACAGTAACTACAAGAGCAGGTCAGAAACTAGGAATACTGCGGCGAGTACTCACATCCTGACTTCCAAACGTCTGTCCATCATCTACAATGCATAAGTCAGAAGTGTGATAGGAGACTCCCAGTTTGTCTGGATGAGTGCAGCCCCAACAACACTCAAGAAGCTTGATACCATCCAGGACAAAGCAGCCAGTCTGACTGTCCCTTCATCCACAATGCTCCACCATCAACGCTCAGCAGCAGCAGCAGTGTTTTACTATCTACATGCTGCAATGAAATGATTCACCAATGATCTTCAGAGACCATCTTCCCAACTCATGACCACGTCTATCTAGAAGGACAAGGGCTACAGATGTATGGGAATACCATCATCATCTTCAGGCTCCCCTCCAAGCCATTCACCATCCTGACGTGGAAATATATCAGCGCTCCTTCACAGGCACAGGGTCAGAATCCTGCAATTCCCTCCCTAATGGCATTGGAGGCCTACCACAGCAGGTGGACTGCAGCATTCAACATGGCAGCTCACCACCACCTTCTCAAGGGCAACTAGGACGGGCAATAAATGCTGGCCCAGACAGTGACTCCCAGATTCATGAAATAAATAAATAGAAATTCACAGAGGAATGTTGCTGAGGTGTCGCAGGGATCGGTGCTTGGGGCCCAGCTGTTCACAATGCCCTTTATACATTTGGTTGCTGGAATCAGATACAATATATCCCAGCCTGCTGACTGCACTATCGGATGTGGGATTGTGAGTGGGTGAGGAGGATATAAAAAAGCACCGAGAAGACTAAGACAAATGGAGTGAATGGGTAAATACGTGACAGATGGAGAACAATGTGAATAGAGGTGACGGTGTGCCCTTTGGTGGAAACAATAAATTGGCAGCCTACCATTTGGAAAGGATTGCTTGAAACATGTTGATCTACAAAGGGACATATGTTCCTTTTTGTTGTTTCCTTCTGCATAAACCACTGAGCCCCTGCAGCGCAGAGAGTTTGGCAACCAGAAGTCAATACTGGGCAAGAGATTGGCACGCTGCCCAGTGTATATAGACCCATCAAGTGGGGAGCTGCAATACTGAAAAGGATCTGCATCTCCCTGTACACCAGTCGCTTGAAAGTAATATTGCAGAAAGAGAAAGCAGTTAGGAAGATAAATGGTGTGTGGACCTTCATTTCAGGGGGATGTGAGTGCAGGAGAAAAGGTGTCTCACTGCAGATGTGCAGGGCCTTGGTGAGATATCATCTCGAACATTGTAAGTATTGTGGGCAATTTTGATCTCCGTACCTAATAAAGGACAAACCTGACATTGAGAGAGAGCAGTGAAGGATGACCAGACTGATCTCTGGGATGAGGGGCTTGTTGTGGGAGCAGAGTTTGGGGAGACTGGGCCAGTATTCCATGGGGTTTAGGAAAATGAGTCGAGATCTCAGTGAAATATACAGAACTCTGACAGGGTGAGTCAGATTGGAAGCAGGGATGATAATTCCTCTGGCTGCAACGCCTAAAACAAGGGGACACAGTATTATGTACACCAGGTCACTCTGCATTGACATGAGAATAAATGTCGCACTCACTGACTGGGGAACCTGGGGAATTCGCTCGCACCTGGAATCCAAGACACTGATTAAAATAAGGATTTAGAGACAGTAAAGGGATGGTGGGAGAGCAGGAGTACGGTTTGGAAATGAATGGCCAAGCATCATTGCATTGAATTGGGTAGCAAACTCGATGGGCCAAACGTACTACTGTACCGCCTATTTTATAGCTTTCCAAGGTTACTCACATTAACGGATATGTATATCGTGTGGGGTAAGTGCATTGAGGAGATGTTTTCCATGCACTAGAATGGAGGAGACTCAATGTGTTGTATGACCTATTCCTTTCCCGCTGTTGCTGAGAAGTCTGTGGGAAAGCTCTGTAAATGCTGTCACAAGCTCTCAGATGTTAGGAAGGAGGTTTCTGCAGGGTCGATAGGACTGTGCTCCCATTCCCTTTTCTGACATTGATGCTGAGGCCGGGTGTTCTGTCCGGTTTCATCCTTTCAGACCTCGGAGTAGTTTGATACAAATGAGTGCCTTGATTGACAGTTTTAGAGACCATTGAAATGTTTATCACATGTGAGCGTCTTTGGAGTCAGTTTTAGTCCAGCCCAGGAAATCATGGGAGATTCACTTCCTAAAAGTACATTGGAGAAGGGAATTCTGTTCACAATTGATATTGGCTTCAAGGTCACTGTTACTGACCCCAGATTTTAGATCTCAATATTCTATTAATTGTTTTTAACTTCCACCACCTGTCAGAGCATTAGGCTGGTCTGGATTATTAATTCAGTGACATTTCCACAACAGCACCATCTCCATATGGGGACCGATCGGAAACCACACTGAGCAGGTTATTTCTGTGCTGCTTGACAGCTCTGTCAAGAAGAACTCCCACCAATTTGATTTCCGTGATGGGACTGAGGGGGTGGTAATTGGTCAGATTGTAATTATACTCATCTTAGCGGACTGGACATAGGAAGTAGTTTTCCACATTGCCAGGGAGATGTCAGTGTTGGAGCTGGAATGAAACAGCTTCCCCAGGGACACGGCTTGTTGTGCAGCACAAGTCTTCAGTCCTATTGCAGAAATGGAGTCTGGACATTTTGCCGTTGTCGTATCTACTGTGTTCAACTATTTCTTCATGTCAGGTGCAGCGAATCGAATTAGGTGAAGACTGGCATCTGTGATTTTGTTGGCATCATGATGAGGGTGAGGTGGATCATCGAATCGACACTTCTGGCAGAGGATGCTGCAGATAAAACATCCTTCTCTTTTACACTGATGTGCAGGTCTGTTCTATTATTTAGGATGGGGATGTTTGTGGAGCCCTCTCCTCCAGTCACTTATTTAATCGTCCATGACCATTTATGACTGAATGTGACAGCACTGCAGAGCTTCGTTCAGATCTATTGGTCAAGTCCGGTAGCTTTAATGAGTTAGCATCAGGTTAAAGTTCATGTGGTTCTGACTCTGACACGTTCACCCACACTCATCACTGAGCCATAGATGGTGTTGATGGTAATGACAGACTGAGGTGTTATCCTGGCAAAAAGTTACAGGTTGTGGTTGAATGCTGTTCTGCTTCTCCTGCTGCTGTAGTCTGCAGCACTACATGAAGACGCTGTTTCGAGCTGCAATATCTGCAATGAAATTCTGCTGTCTGCTCCCCAATTCTCACTGTGACCCATTCACCCATCAGCCCTGCACCCAGTGACCTAACCTGTTTTCTGATGTGGCAATACTTCCATTTCCATGCTCTCATTCTACTGAGGGTCTCTCTTCCCGGGTCTTGCTTCCAATCTGACACATTCCACAAAAGCATTTAACTGATCTTAATTCAAATGTTTAATTCACCTGAATCTATTTCCTTGAGAAATACCATCTTCTGTTTTTAAAGTGAATGTGTTTCCTCTGTTTCTCTCCCTGACCATGATTAAGAGCTCTGTAGTGTCAGTGATTCCAGCCTTATGTAGTTTCAGAGCCAATGAATTGTGTGGATTCCCAATCATCTTCACCACATTGTATGTTTCCTCTTTTGGTTTAATGCCTTATCAGTCATGGCTGCCTTGTTCTCCCATGAGTATGTATTATCTTCTTGGGGTTGAATTTCTAGTATTATCTTCCGAATTATCCCCAGAACCTCCTGTTATTGCTGCTCCATGGTCTTTCCTGCTCAGCTCCCCTTCCAATTAACTCTGGCCAGCTCCTCCCGCATGTCTTTGTAGTTACATTGCTTAATTATAACCACATTACATCTTGAAGAGAGCGTTAGATGTAAACTGAAAGAAGGAGTTTTGAGAGATGGGACACGGAGAATAATTGGTGGATTTCTTAAAAAGATACAAAGGGAGAACGAGAGAGAGAGAGAGGATATAGATATGGAGATGTGGAAAATGAGAAAACTATATTAACGAAAGAAGTAGATGTACTTCCCTCAATGTTTTGGCAATTCCTGTGTGCTGTGGTTCTTTGTACAGTGCACGTACAACAGAGTAATATGTTCAAATGCTGGGTCTGATGCCATAACTTTTATCTCCAATAATATGACAGACACTAGTTTTGAAAAGAACCAAGCAGGACAACATATTTAATTGCTTGTAGAAAGGAGGTGAACTGAAATAAGTTGGGACACGAGAAGCAAGAATTTATAACACACATCCTGATAAGAATGAGAAATTAGATTTGGGAATCCCAGAAAAGGGGGAACGTTGAGAAAAAGGGAAGGTATCACTTCAGATGAGGATCAAATAATGTTTTAATGCTTTATAAATTTTACACATCATGTGCATAATTTTTCATTAACTGTGTCTCCGTTGTTCATTCAGAATGTGTTGTACACATATGAAAAATGTTACTTCTCTGAACACACACTGATTAAACAGTGTATTTAAAACCATTGTTCCTCCATTTCAAACTCTCCTGTTGTCATGCTAGCAGGAAATATGAACACCACCTGGCTACCAAAATAAATGACCCACTATCACTAGTTTTCATGCTTACAGACAAAGAAGGACACCACGTTGACTGTGCCAACACACACTTCCAAGGACAAAGCCACGCACAAAAGTTCTTAGAGGCATGACATTCTAACCAGAAGTCCATCAATAAACACATCGCTTTAGATCCTATCTACCTTCACCTTGAAAAAAAAACTGAAAATAACATCATGCACCTTAAGAAACCAAGGCCTATAAATAGAAAGACGAGACATACCACCAGTGCATCACCAGACACTCTCACTGATGATGTTACCCAGTCATGGGGACGAACCATCTGAAAGCAAACCTTCAAGCTCAGCGAGTTAACTTGCATACTTATAAGTTGTTACTTTTCTTTTAATAGTGGAGTTTGGCACTACCTTGTCACTCATGTTTTAACAGAGTACGAGGCGAGGTGAGCTTTTCTGGGTGTGTGGTTTTAATTAACAGAGTGGTTCGACATCGATATCGTAACGGTTTGAGGGCTTGTCATATGGGATTTGAACAGATTTGCGGTACAAAAGTCCCAGCAGATTCCATCACTTGACAGTTAGTGACCGAGATCTTCAAATAAAACGGGTGACAAAAGTAATTTAATTTTGTTCCTTGTGGTTGGTTCAATTAAAAGAAAAGGCGTTCAACTTTACTAAAGAGGTTCTGAGGTTTGAAGCTGATTCACAATTTTGTCAAGAAAGTGTAGAAAGACAAAGGAAGGGCATACTTTTAGAATTAACATGTAGATTAGAATTTGGTTTCACCAGGGACAAAAGGAAAGCTGTCACCATAATGGAGTTGGTCAAGCACTTTGGTCTATCAGAAAAGCAGGAAACTGCAGTCGAGTTAGAAAAACTTAAATTGCAAGTGTGGCAACTTGAGTTAAAGATAAAGAGAGAGATAGAAATAGAGAGAGAAGATAGAGAAAGAGAAAGAGAGGAAAAAGGAAGAGAGGGAGAATTTGAAATTCAGAAGTTAGGAATGAGATAACAAAGTTAAATTAGCAGGATGACGATGAAGGGAGAATGTAGGGATGTATACAACTATATTAATACATTGCCATGTTTCGGTGAGAAAAATGCCAAAATCTTTTTCATTTCATTTGCAAAACTGGCTCGGCAGATGGCGTGTCCTGTGAACTTGTGGGAAATGGTCGTTCAGACTAAGCTGGTGGGCACAGCTTGAGAGGTATGTGCAGCGCTGTCAGATGACGGAGCAAGAGATTATGCAAATGTCAAACAGGCTATTTTGAGTGCTTATGAATTGGTACTAGAAGTATATAGACAGTGGTTCAGAAATATAGAGACGGAACCAGGTCAGAGTTATGTTGAGTTTAAAAGAATAACCACAGTCATTTTGATAAATGCGTGCAGGCCTTAAAAATGGATAAGACCTGGGGGCCCCGATGGGAGATTATTCTGCTGGACGAGTTTAAAGACTCACTTCCAGAGATGGTAAGAATTCATGTGAATGAACAGGAAGTTCAAGAAATGAGAAGCGCAGCAGAAATGGCAGTAAAGTATGTATTGATGCATGAGATGAAATTTAGCTTCTGGGAGGATATTCATCCTGTGAGGGATAGAAATTGGGAGAAAGGGAGATCCTATACTACAAAACATAGAGAAAAGCACACTGGCAATAGTTTACCACAGGTTTAAAAAAAATCCCAAAGAGTTTGAAAGGAAGTGAAAGGCCTCAGGTCTCACTATAACGTAGTGGAAGACATAAAATTACAGTACCGATGGTTTAAGAAGGGCACAGGGAAAAAGGTGTTTTCACTGCAGTAAGCCGGGACACACAGTGCCGGGCGTTGAAGGAAGACACTTTGGGAAAAGATGTGGTAAAAGAGTTTAAGCTAGTGGTATTAGTGAACCTGGTAAAGGAGACCCCAACTAGAGCCGAGGAGCTGCAAGAGAGTGCACAGCCTAGACAGGGGCTGTGTATGGAGTTGGTGCCTGATCCCTATAAAGAATTTGTCTCTGTAGATAAACCCTACTAAGAAAAAATGGGGTGTGGGGGAGCACAAGAAGTTATAATTTTGCAAGATGCGGGATCTGTTAAGTTTCTAATAGTTGAGAAGTGAGGAGCCGGAAAGGCACAACAGTTCAGGCAGCATCTGAAGAGCAGGACAATCGACATATCAGGCATAAACCCATCGTCAGGAATGTGGCGAGGGGACAAGGGGGCTGAAAGATAAAAAGGAGGGTAGGAGCTGGGCTGGTGGGAGGGTCACTGGGAGGGCGATAGGAAGATGTCGGTGGGAGTGATAGTGATATAACATTAATGACTTGGATGAGGGAGTCAAAGGGTGGGTCAGTAAATTCGCAGAAGGGATACGAAGATAGGTGGAGTTGTGGACAGTGAGGAGGGCATTTGCCGTTTGCAAAGGGACTTAGATATGATGCAGAGCTGGGCTGAGGAGTGGCAGATGGAGTTCAACCCTGCCAAGTGTGAGGTTGTCCATTTTGGAAGAGCAAATAAGAATGCAGAATACAGGGGTAATGGTAGGGTTCTTAGTCAGGTGGAGGAACAGAGGGACCTTGGGGTCTATGTACATAGATCTTTGAAAGTTGCCACTCAGGTGGATAGAGTTTGTAAGAAGGCCTATGGTGTATTATCGTTCATTAGCAGAGGGATTGAATTCAAGAGTCGCGAAGTGATGTTGCAGCTGTACAGGACTTTGGTTAGGCCACAGTTGGAGTACTGTGTGCAGTTCTGGTCGCCTCACTTTAGGAAAGATTAGATTAGATTAGATTACTTACAGTGTGGAAACAGGCCCTTCTGCCCAACAAGTCCACACCGCCCCGCCAAAGCGCAACCCACCCATACCCCTACATCTACCCCTTACCTCACACTACGGGCAATTTAGCGTGGCCAATTCACCTGACCTGCACATCTTTGGACTGTGGGAGGAAACCGGAGCAACCGGAGGAAACCCACGCAGTCACGGGGAGAACGTGCAAACTCCACACAGTCAGTCGCCTGAGGCGGGAATTGAACCCGGCTCTCTGGCGCTGTGAGGCAGCAATGCTAACCACTGTGCCACCGTGCCGCCCACTGGGAAAGATGTGGAAGCTTTGGAGAGAGTGCAGAGAAGATTTACCAGGATGTTGCCTGGAATGGAGAATAGGTCGTACGAGGATAGGTTGAGAGTTCTCGGCCTTTTCTCTTTGGAATGGCGAAGGATGAGGGGTGACTTGATAGAGGTTTATAAGATGATCAGAGGAATAGATAGAGTAGACAGTCAGAAACTTTTCCCCTGGGTACAACAAGGGGACATAAATTTAAGGTGAAGGGTGGAAGGGATAGGGAAGATGTCAGAGGTGGATTCTTTACCCAGAGAGTAGTGGGGGCATGGAATGCGCTGCCCGTGGGAGTGGTAGAGTCAGAATCATTGACGACCTTTAAGCGGCATTTGTATAGGTACATGGATGGGTGCTTAATCTAGGATAGAAGTTTGGCACAACATCGTGGGACGAAGGGCCTGTTCTGTGCTGTATTGTTCTATGTTCTATGTTCTATAAGGGAGGTTGGAGTGGATAGGTGGGAAGGAAGATGGACAGTTAGGGCAGTTCAAGAGGGCGGTGCTAGTTTGAACGGTTGGATCCAGGATGAGGTTGGGGAGGGGCGATTTGGAAATTGGTGAAGTCGATGTTGATGCTGTATAGTTTGATGGTTTCAGCTGTCCTACCACCTGTCCACTTCACCCTCTTCTCCGACCTATCACCATTAGACCCCACCAACATCGACATATCGCCTTCCAAGCTACCTTCCACCCAGCTCCACCCCACCCTCCTATTTAATTCTCAACCCCCTTCCCCCTCCCTTACCTCCTACTTTCCTGATGAAGGACTTATGCCTGAAACGTCAACTCTCCTACCCGTCGGATGCTGCCAACCTGCTGTGCTTTTCCAGCCCTAAACTTTTAAACTCTGATCTTCAGCATCTGCAGTCCTCACTTTCCCTCGGCCTCTAATAGTAAGAGATGGAAGTATTTTCACTCTTTCTGACATGTTACTCAACAGCGTGATAATTTGTGAAATGTGGACAGAAATTATGCATTCCCTTGTGTAACATTACGTTGGAGTGCCAAATCAAGGTTGGGGAAGTAACAGTGAGAGTGACTGACAGAGTGTCAGTTCCAGGAATACAGTTGAGAATGATTTAGCAGGATTCAATGTGCTCGGGATGTAGGGGTAGGAGATGTATTGATACAGAAAAATGATGGTGGGATTGAATGGCCAATTGGCTACTTGTCGAAAAAACTCAATATCCACCAGAAAAAAAATTAAAAATCTCCATTATTGAAAAAGAATGATTAAGTTTTGTACTGGTCTGACAATATTTTAATGTTTATATGACAAACAAATTGTCGGAGATGGTTGTGGACAATGACAAATCTCTCGCATTTTTTGGAATCTTTAAAGACCAGAATATGAGACTATTTCATTGGACTCTTATGTTACCAACTTTAAACTTACAAACTTTACATGCTGTTGGTCCTAAAATGTGACAGCAGATGTGTTACCGCTGATTTAAAGGAAAACGTTTTGATAAGATTTGACTTATCCCAGTGTAATATAGGTGTGCAGAATTAACATGAATTGTATAACTGAGATTAATACATTTGTATATCATAATAATGGGATTAAGAATTAGAGGAAAAGGAATGATGCCATCTTTTAATTCTGATGGTTCATATTCTTTTCTGAAGGGGGGAGGTGTTATGAAGACGAAAGCATGTCTGGTTACTTTAAGACAGAATGGGTCTTGTTGAATAGAAAGTACAGCGACAGATGCCAGCTAAAGGTCAGGCTGTTCCACGTGTCACAATTAGCTGGGAAATGGATACCTGAGTTTTGGTTGCTGCTTTGTCGGCAATTCAAATACAACCAAATGATACAAGAAGCTGACGGAATTTGAATATTATTGCTTGGACACATGGAAAGCATTCAAATTATGAGAATTATTGTATCATGGGGAGTATATAATCCGAGCATTTTGAACACTAGAGGAAGAGCTACTGCCATCCAACAGCAGAGTAACTGCTGTAGAGCAGCAGTGCTAACTGGCCATCTCAAACACTCTCTATCAAAGATACATTTTAATTTAAAACCTCCTTGCATTAAAAAAAACATGACCCAGGGAGACCAGCAGCTGGAAGAGTGAACACAGCGAGGAAGATAGAGACTGTGTGGTCTTGAGATTGTAATGTTTAATATGTGGGTTGTTGTTAATGTACCCCCTTCAACCACATCTGCTGGCAGCTAATCCACATACCATCCTCTGTGTAAATAAGTGGTCCCTCAGGTTCCCTTTTCTTCCTTCCCCTCTAACCTTAAAGCGATCCTCTCTAGTCCTCGATTCTGTACACCTTGGAAAAAGACTGAGAGCATTAACCCTATCCATACCCCTCGTGATCTTACACGGCTCTATAAGGTTCCCCCCCCCCCCCCCCCAGTCTCCTACACTCTCAAGAAAAGGGCCTAGCTTGTCCACCCTCTCCCTATAACTCAGATCATTGGGTCCTAGCAATGTCCTTGTAAATTTCTTCTACACTCTTTCTAATTTAATAACATCCTCCCTATACCAAGGTGGCAAAACTGAACACAAATGCCAAGTGCGGCCTTACCAAAGTCCTGTGAACCTGCAACATAAATTCCCAACTTCTATACTCAATGTCCTGCCTAATGAACGCCAGTGTGCCAAAAGCCTTCCTCTATGCCCTGTCTACCTGTGACACCACACTTAGGGAACCGTGCACCTGAACCCCAAGGTCTCTCTGCCCACGACACCCCTTAAGGCCCTCCCATTCACCATGAAACTCCTATCTTGAATTGGGTTTCCAAACTGCAAGACGTCACACATCTATATTAAATTCCATTTGCCATTACTCGGCCCACTTTCCCACCTGATTAAGGTCCTGCTGCAATTTCTGATAAAATTCCTCACTGATCATGCTCCCACCTATTTTGCTGTCATCTGCAAACTGGCTAATCATGCCTTGTACATTCTCAATCAATTCATAGATAACAAACAGCTATGGACCCAGCCTCCAGTCTGACATGCATCTTTCCCCTAAACCCTCTGCTTCTGACCATCAAACCAACGGTGCAACCAATTGGCCAGTTCCCCCAGCATTCCACGTGATGGAACCTTCCAGAGCAGCCTGCCATGTGGGGCCTTATCAAAGGCCTTACTGAAATCCATAGAGACTACGTCTACCGCTCTGCCCTCATCAAGCTTCTTGGTCACTTCGTCAAAGAACTCTAACAAATTTGGCAAGCATGATCTCCCACTCACAAGTCTATGCCGACTGCTGCGAATCAAACCCTGTGTAAGTCATGGATGCAGTCAATGGAATGTTGTCCATCATTGTAAGATGATTCGAATACATAAGTAAAGCCATCTTCCTGCTGTTGTAGAGCCTTGCTGAGAGAGCATTAGGGGCACTCTATATGGATTTGATCTCCTTTGTAATGAATGATCTCCTTACCACAGACACGGTAACATGAGGATAGAGTAAAGAAGCTGAATGTTTAATCTCTAGAGCTGTGAGAGACGGGGAAATGGTGACGCGGAAACACGAGGAGTGGCAGCGATCATTTACTTCCAAAGGAGACATTGATTGGGTGAGAAATTCTATACTTTACCCAGGATTGATTGGTTTGATTTATTGCCATGTGTACCTCAGTACAGGGAAAAACTTTGAGCAGTGGAGAGAGGTCATAGTAAGCAAGGCCAGACAGATCATAGGGTGGAAATAGACTTGGACAGAGTAAGGCAAACAGGTTACACTGAACAGGACGTGCACTAGACAAGATCACAATGAATACGGTCAGCATTATTTGAACTTAATAAGTCCATTCATCAGTCTAACGTGGTGTTTTAATAGTTTATATGCCTTTACTAACTTTCCCCACGTTATTGGGCAGTCGGTGTGTGAACCCTGTACTGAACGTCAGGTTGCTCACAATCCCTAACAGCAGCCACAATACCTTCCATCTGAAACAGGTAGCCATTCCCACCAGCTTCCACATTACATAGAGAACACCAGGCTGGCTTCTCGGAGATAGAAGATGCCTTCTTGAGATTTCACACAAGACATGTGGCTTCTTTCCTCACCACTAGAAAACCACATGTGCATCATAAGCAATGGAGCCAAGAGGAGCAACGTAGAGCAGTCTGTCTGTCCAGCCTCTGCTCCACTTGTTCATCATGTTAGAGCATCAATCTGGAGACAGTGAGGACTGCCGATGCTGGAGATTAGAGTAGAGCGTCGATTGCTGGAAAAGCACAGCAGGTCAGGCAGCATCCGAAGAGTAGGAGAATCGATGTTTCATGCATGAGCCATTCATCAGGAATCAGCATCAATTGCCTCATTCTGTCGCTATATAAGTACGTTGAGGGGGGAATAGCCTCTTACTGTTCCTGTGAAAGTGATTAAAGGGGCTGAATAACCTCTTCCCATTGCTCTGTAAGTGGCCCAAGGAACTGAATGGCTTCTTCCTTGTCCGATTGGACAGGGCCAAGGGCCGGATTAGGTTACCCCTGGTTCCTGCTTGACAGCTCGTAGTGCTGACAAGTGTGCAGATGTTGCAGTTTTAAGAGGTTATTTTGTCCGGGTTACTTTTAAGAATGAGATTGTATGATCATTACCAAGCTGGTTAGTTAAGACCACTTGAGTAAACACGAGGGAGACCGTGTGTTTATTTTAATGCAGCCTGAATGGGTGTGGCCAGCTCTCACAAATTACGATCTCTGGGTTTTGGTTTCTCAGTAGCATTAGAAAATTTTGGGGTCTCCTCAGAGATGGAAGCTTCAGTGACGATCTCCTGGCTGCTGCTCTCTCTGAATTTTCTATTAGTGCTGTTTCTAATTCCTGGATTGGAGAAATGTTTGTGACATTCTGTGTCTGAATATTCCTTTCTGCCAGGGGCTGTGTTTATGGGAGTTTCCTATATTGGAACAGTTCATTAGTAATAATTCCTAGATTTGTTATTCTGTTAACTTGTCCAATAGAATTACGTTTTACTAAATTCCACTTTCTTTGCTTTCATTGTATAGTTCGTGTTTCAATAAATAGTGTTTGGCTTCACACCGAGTAGTTTGACCTGTCACATTGCATCCGGGACAGACAGTTTAAATTTCCTTTAAAATAAAAAGAAGAGTCTATGTTACCGCCTTCAAATATTTTCGAGGGACTCTCGTGTGGTCCATCACACTAGACTCCTACTCTTCCTGAGTAATAGGTTGGAGGCACTGAATGGGCTGTTCCTGTTCTTCTCCAATAGTGTCAATGGGCTGAATGGCTTACTCATATTCCTGTGAAACCAATGTGAGGTACTGAATGAACTCTTGTTTTACGGTAGCAATGTGCAGTGTCAGGCAGTGCTGTTACATGAATGTTACGGACAATTTAACAGCACAAGTCTCAATGGAGTCTGGGTCTTGCTGCACATGGACACAGACTAGTTCAGGAGCTGATGGGGGTACAAAATGTTCTGAACATTGTGGAATCTTCAGTGACCATCCCCACTTCTGATCTTATGGTGGGGAGGGGAGACATTGATGAAGCAGCTGAAGCTATTTGTGAAGAGGAAGCTACCCTGAGGATCTCCCACCGAGCTGACCCAGGACTGAGATGATGAACATCTTCCTTTGTGCCATGTTTGACCCCAAACACTGGAGAGTTTACTCTGATTCCCATTAAGTCCAGTTTTGTTAAGCTCCTTGATGTCAGCAGATGTCAACCACTGCCTTGATATCGGGGTCGGTCATTTATACCTGAACCCTTGTCTCAACCTCTTTTGTTCATATCAATAAACCATGATAGAGGAGCAGCAAATGTTTTCTTCAAACAGGTGGGATTGAATGTCAGGGTTTCTCTTCTCAAGAGTGTTGGGGAACTAGATGACTGAAAGTATTTGAAGAGGAGGTAGATGGATATTGGGTATGAAAGAGGATTTGAGACAGTGAGCAGATCAGTCATGATCTTAGTGAAGGGCAAGGCAGGCTTGGGAGTGAACGACCTGTCCCTGTATCTGATGTTCTTACATTCTGTTCTTGTAAAGTTAGTGGGTGTTATTTTCATGAATGTCTGTTATGGAATGTTGCAGGCAGGGAGACCAGAGGATTTTGTGAGCCATCTCTGGGTGAGGTAAGGCGGCTGTATTCTCAATGAATCTAGGTCTAAACATGACCAACAAATAAAGCACAAGTTGCAGAGACGGGAAGCTCTGTAAAGAGAGATGAGGCGCCTCTTTCATACCCGTGCCTGGATTTTCCAATTGCATTTCCCAAATCACTTCAAAGCGTGTGTGACAGTCTTGAGAGGCTGAATGGTCTCCTCTGTTTCTGTGCAACAGGTTATACGAGTAAGTGGCCTCCAACCTCTCCTATCTCGCAGGTCTGCGGGACTGGATGGAATACAGAAACATGGGACTGAGGAGCAGGAGTGGGCCATTAGATACTTTGAGCCTTCTTCACCAGGCACTAAGATTGTGGACTAAGCCCCACTTTCCTGTTTGTATACTATTACCTGTGACTGACTTCCCTGTCAAATATTTAATTAAACAGCTGTCAATCCATGTGAACATATCGCACGATAATATTCCAGTGAAGAGCAATTACACTTGAAAGGTCCTTTCAGAATATTTCGCCATCCCTCATAGAATCTGACAGTCATGCAGAATGGAAAAAGACCCGTTAGTCCAATCTGTTCACTCCGATCAGATATCAAATCTGACCTAGTCCCATTTGCCAGCATTTGGCCAATATCCCTCCTCTTTCAGATACATTTTAAATGTGCGATTGTAGCCGCCTTCACCACTTCCTCTGACAGCACTTTCTGTACACACACTACTCTTTGTGTGAAACATTTACCTTCAGGTGCATTCTAAATTATTCGCCCTCTCATTTTCAAACTATGCCCTCTTGTTCTAGACTCCCCTATCTTGGGGAGCAGAACATGGCTGTTCAGAATATCCATGCTTCTGATGACTCTATAAACTTCTATAATGTCACCCTTCAGCCTCTGACCCTCCAGGGGGAAACATCCCAACCTAATCAACCTTTCCCTGAAGCTCAAACCACGAGTTCTGCAACCAAGTTGTACGCAGTGTTCTTAAAGTGGCCTCACCAACATCCTGTACAGAAGCAACATGCCATCACAACTCCTATACTCAATGCTCTGACTGATTAAGGCAAATGTGCCAAATGTGTTCTGCACCACACTGTCTACCTCCGACTCCACTTTCAAGGAACTATGTACCTGCAGCCCTATGTCCCTTTGATCCACAACACGCCCCAGGACCTTAGAATTAAGTGTATAATTTCTGTCCTGATTTGCCTTCCCAAAATGCAAAACTTCGTATTTATCTAAATTTAACTATATCTGTCACTCCTTGTCCCTTTGACCCATCTAATTGTGGTCTCGTTGTACTCTGAGATAATCTAATAAACCACCTTTCTGATGTAATCTGTAACCTTACTAACTATGGCCCCAATATTCACATTTAAATCCTTGACATAAATGATGGAATGCAGTGAAGTCAGTACCGATTCTTACAGAACACTGCTGCTCACAAGCCTCCTGTCTGAAAAATATCCCTCTTCCTTCAAGTCAATTGTGACTAGCTTCCTCTGTACCTCTTGTGACCGAACCTTACTCATCTGCCTACCAATAGGAATGTTATGAACACCTTACTGAGGTCCACGTAGACAATGTCTACCAAACTGCCTTCATCAATCTTCTTTGTCATCTCTTCATAAAACTCAATCAAATTAATGAGATATGATTTCCCATGTAGAAAGCCACGTTGACAACCCCGATCAGCCCTTGCCTTACCAAATGTATGAGCTTAAAAATGTGTTGCTGGAAAAACACAGCAGGTCAGACAGCATCCAAGGAGCAGGAGAATCGACGTTTCGGCATAAACGTGTATTTAAATCCTGTCCCTCAGAATCCCCTCCAACAATTTACCAACCACTGACATCAGGCTCACCGGTCTATACTTCCCTGACTTTTGGGGTCACTGCTTCCTTTCCCATTCCCAATGCTCCACTGCTCAAAACACATGTCAAATGTAACCAGGTCGGTGATATGGCCGACGATATTGGTCTCAGACTGGGTTTTAGCAACAAGTCAGGCTAGTTTTTTTTTAATCTGCTCAAATAGCACCTTTATTATCCAGAGCAATGTTACTCAAACTATGATGGAAAGATGCATGGCAAACTGTTTGGATATTGCAAATAAAGAATCGACATTTCCCTTTCTAAAAACTCTCTCTCTCACACACACACACACACACGCAGATAAACAAAATCTCTGCAATTTCAAGTTGAATGCGCTTTGTCCATATATTATTGTAACTCATGACAAAAGGGAAAATTGAGAGATTGTTCAAAATGTTATACTGCTTCTGAAGACATTCTAATCACACAAGCTGCTAGCAATGGGACTTCATCCTGGAACAGTTGGATTTGGCTGAATTCCCTTTGCATTAGGCAGTGAAAAGATTCCAATGGATTCTAGCCAGGGATCGCCCAAGGGTATCACAGTGGCTCAGTGGTTAGCACTGCTACTCACAGCACCAGGGCCTTGCGTTCAATTCCAGACTTGGGTGACTATTTTTGTGGAGTTTGCACATTCTCCCCTTCTAATGGTTGCTCCAGTTTCCTTCCACAGTCCACAGCTGTGCTGGTAAGATGGATTGGTCATCTTAATTTGTCCGAAGTGTTTTGGGGTTGTTAGCTTCATCGTTCGAGGTAAATGTAAGGGAGCGAGCCTGGGAAGGTTGGTATGGAGGTTTTGTGCCAAAGGGCCTGTTTGCACACTGTAGGGATTCTATAAAAATAAGAATGGTAATGATGACTGTAGATTTTTTGTTTTAGCTCGCACACATTGCTGTCATGAGGAACAATGAAAGAGAGAGAGTGTAATCGGCCGTTCCTTCTCAGGCAGATTACATTTTCTCTCTCTCTGAGCTGAATCACGCAGTAATATCATCCTCTCCCAAACATGTGAGGTCTCCTTGTACATTGTCGAAACTATGTCTCCATCACATTCCCTGTTCCATGTAGGTGCATCATTGCTGCTGTCATACACAGAGCCATACCCTTCGCAGAAAATGGTCTCAGTCGATTTGAAGATATGTTTTTATGTCGCTGCATCATTAAAAAATAAGATGTTTAATGTATTCAGAACATTGTGTCAAAATGATTGAATTTTGCAAGAATATAGAAATTGCTGGAAAATCTCGGCAGGTCTGTCAGCATCCAGATGCCTTTTACATGCTGTATTTGTACCAGCCTCCACCACTTCCGCTGCCAGCTCATTCCACATGCACACCACCCTCTGCGTGAAATAGTGCTCGTGGGCTCGTCAAAACGTTTCCCCTCTCAATTTCAACCAATGCCCTCTAGTTTTTGACGCCCCAATCTGGGGAAAAACCTGACTACTCCCCCTATCCATGACCATGTTGATTTTATAAACCTTTACGGCTGCAAAATGTGACTCCAATCAACACGAATGGCTGTGCTTTAAATCATCCTGGGCCTAAATTCTGAAATGCAAGAAAGACACCTCTTCCTCTCCATCAAGCCACAATTCTAAATCCATTTTAATCAGTTTGTACAGGTGTGTTATGAAACACTTCTGTGGGATTTGCACCCAGACATTTGTGCCCGGAGGTAGGGACACTAGCATCACTCAGCAATACCCATAAAGCTGTAACATTATTCTCCTGTGTGTTTGCTCATCAACCTGTTCTGACATGCTGGGGCATACCTCTGCAACAGGCAGGACTTGAATCCAGAACTTCTAGTCCAGAGCTTGGAACACCACCACGCATGTTCAGGAATCAAATCCAGACCTCTGTCTCAGAGGCAGGGACATTACTCACGACACTACCATATCCAGATTTTGGGTCATATTTTAAGTGTCAGCTTTCAGCTCGGTGGGGATTATTATAACCAGGTTACCATTACTGAATTACACAAAACACTTTGTATTGTTAAACAAAGGCAAAATATTTGTCTCAACTGTAGGATGTTGAGTATACGGGATTAGTGGTGCTGGAAGAGCACAGCAGATCAGGCAGCATCTGAATACCAGTAAAATCGACGTTTCACGCAAAAGCCCTTCCTGATGAAGGGCTTTTGCCCGAAACGTCGACTTTACTGCTTCTCGGATGGTTCGTGAACTGTTGTGTTCTTCCAGCACCACTAATCCAGAATCTGGTTTCCAGCATCTGCAGTAATTGTTTTTACCTTGTTGAATGTGCGTGCTGCGCCATCGAAGTTAACTATGAACAGCTTTAATCGCTGTTATCTGTAGTCTGCAATATTAGGGAAAGAAATCCTGCAGACACACTCTGCACAATGAAGGATCTCGAATATATTTTCATGACTGAACACCAGAGACGGAAAAAGACCATAATTTCTGGCCCCCAAAAAACCGATCAGTATTACTCAACTCTCACGTGTTTTCATAAAACCATGAAATGATACCAGATCGCTGATTACTGTCCAGCCTCTCCTCCCCACTGACTGTGTCTGCAATCTGTCCCTCCTCCCCCTAACCACACAAGGCAAACCAAGCTCAGGGTCTTTGTGAAAATCAAGGCCAGAGTGTGCAGGCCTCCTGGAGAGGGGGAGGAAATTTTAAAATTAAATGGGAAAGGTGAGGTGGCAGTAATATCACTCACTGGGCTGAGGAGTGTCAGATGGAGTTTAGTTTGGATTAATGCGAGGTATTGGATTTGGTAAATCAAACAAGAGCAGGACCTATACAATTAAAAGCAGGGCCTTTGTCAGTGTTGGAGAACAGAGACCAAGGCCGTCAGCGTCCCCATTGGGTGAGGGGTGGGGGGGGGGGGTAAAAACCCCTATCAAGTGTCATTGGCACTTTGGATTTTGTTTCGTTCTTTTTGATGTCTTTAGCTTTGGAAAGTTTTGAGAGCTTGTTAGTTGCAGTAGTTTTAGTTTGTACAGTTTTTAGGCTCGATGAGGCTTTTCTCATTAATGCTCAGCGATGTGTAATTCGATATGAAATTCTCTAGAGTTCAAATGTTGCTGCAGTGTGTTATGGATAATGATGTGCTTAAATGGTGTACCTGGAACATTAAGGGGAGCCATCTGCCAGTCAAGAGGACAAATATACTTTCTCGACTTAAAAAAGAGAGAGTTGTCCTATTGCAGGAGATGCACCTTGATGACAAGGAACATTTGACGTTACAGCAGGGCGGGTTTGATCGGGTTAATTTCTCATCTTTTAATACTAAGAGTGGGGGAAAAATCATAATGGATAGGAAGAATCTTCCATTTAAATTACTAGATTGTATTAAACACCAATGGAATGATCATAATCCTCAAAGGCTTGAACTATGGGAATTAATACAGTATTTTAAATGTTTATTGCCACCCGGTGAACCCTCTTAAAATCCTGGTAGATGCATTTTCCAAATTCAGTTATCTTGCATCATGCCGCATTAATGTAGAAGGAGATTTTGACTGTCTTATCGCCCCACGATGGACAGAATGTCCAAAGGTCCCCCAATACACTCGTTATAAGATAAGCAATTAATGGATTTGTGTCTAGAACTAGAGCTGGTGGATGTCTGGAGGCAGATCTACCTCACAAGTAAGGATTTTATTTTCTTCTTTAACCCGCAGAAATGGCACACGAGGGTTGATCTCTTCCCCATTCCTGCAACAATCTTAGATTCGGTGGCATCCTGCACAATTGGGAATATTACTCCAACATTCCTGCTCCAGAAGTGGGATAAAAGTCACATAAAATTATGTTGTATGCAGATGGTCTTATGTTTTTGTCAAATCCCGCAACTTCGGCAGCTCACGTGATACAATGCAATAATTCACTTGTCGCCTTTTCGGGCTTTAAGATTAATTTTACAACGTCGGAGGTCATGTCTATGGGAGGTCTTGGGGAAATACCTGATGAGGGCAAATCCTGGTTTCCTTTTAAATGGTCACGGGGGTGGTGGGGCGAGCTTCTCTATTTCAGTATATTCATTACATCAGTGTTTGATCATTTATTTAACATGAACTATGTCCATTTCTTTGACAAAATTAAACAAGACCTTCAAAGATGGGAGGCACTTCCAATATCCTGGCTAGGTCGGATAGCTCTTCTTAAAGAATGTCCTTCCTCATTTACTATACCCCGTGTGAATGCTTCCTTTGATGTTTTCCACATAGGTATTTAGGAGTCATAATAGCTGGTTTAGCTCTTTTATTTGGCAGCATAAGCAACTCTTTATGAAGTAACCAAATTGCAACTACCCCACAGATTGTGGGGAGTAGATCTCCCAGATTAAAACTATCAATTAAGTTCTTTTTTATCCGATGTTAATGCCTGGGCTGCTGAGGACTCAGCGTCAATACTGTGAGATATTGAACCCTATGAGATAAAGTGAACCTTTATTAGTCTGTTTTTCTTAGCTAAATTGACGACATTTATAAAGTATTGTCGTAACCCAATAATTATCAATATTGTTAAAGCATGAATGACAATGCGTCAGATCGACGGCAATACAGCCAAAACCATGTTTCTTACCCCTAAAATTGGTATACCAGGTTGTCATCTGGGGTTAATGATTCCAGGTTTGAACTGTGGGCAGCAAGGGGTGTGTTTTACTTGAGTGATTTAGAATTAGGAGAATCCTTACAGTGTGGATACAAGCCCTTGTGCCCAGCAAGTCCAATTCGACCCTCTGAAGAGTAACCCACCCAGACCCATTCCCCTACCATCCTAGATTTACCCTGACTAATGCCCAAACCTACACATCCCTGAACACTATGGGTGATTTATCAATGACCAATTCATCTAACCTGCACATCTTTGTACTGTGGGAGGAAACCCACACAGACACGGCGTGAATATGTTAACTCCACACAGCCAGTCACCCAACGCCAGAACCAAAGCCGAGACCCTGGTGCTGTGAGCCAGCAATGCTCACCACTGAACCACCACGTGTTATTTGATGGTGAAACAATGATGTCATTTGATCAAATAACTCGTACGTATGGACTACCTAGTAGAGACCTCTTCTGTTTTTTTCCCCAATCAGAGATTTGAATTAAAAACAACACACTTTTACCACACTCTTACCGATCCGATAAAGGGAAGAGGGCGCTTATTGCTTAGAATACACTCCCTCTCAGTACCCTTTATCATTAGTTGGAGTGTGTCCCCTCAGACGAGTCTGTGCAGCTTTGTGATGTCTGCAAGAGAGAGTTGGGGGTTCAGAACACCTCGGACAAATGGGAGGATATTTGTGAAAATGCTCGAAGGATTTTGATCTGTAATAGGACTCATTCCATGCAGTTGAAAATTCTTCGTAGGGTCTATCTGACCCCAGATTGTCCCTCAAAATGCAAAGTGGGATTATCTTCAGCATGACTGCAGGCACTCTTACTCATTGCTTGTGACCCAGCTGCAGAATTTATCTATTTTGGAGCACTGTGTCAGATGTGATAGAGTGGGTAATGGGGACTGAATTGGAGATGGACTTGGTTTCTGTTTTCCTGGGCCTGCCCAAGGTACATTCCACAGATGAATATGGGAAAAAAATTATATCCTTACAATCCGTACTTTCCGTGCTAGGAAAAATATTCTGTTGCGTTGGATGTCTGAACTCCCCCACCCCCAGAGAGGAAGAGCTAAGAGCATAAAATGTGTATCAGTTAATGCTCTTGATGAACAAGAGCTGTCCTTTCGTTATGCTGAGTTGTATTAAATATTCATTATTTATTGTTTAGTTTTGTTTTTTCTTCTGTCTGTGTAGTGTTTTAAGTTATTTTGTGTGTACATGCAATTGGATGTAATTTTTTTCAATTATTTGAGTTGTGTTGTTATTGGTTTATTATAATATTAAAAATCTCTTTTTAGATAATTTTTTAAAAAAATTATAACGCTAACATTGATAGAATACAATCCCAAAAAAACTCTCATTAGATAAACTCATGGTGGTTTATCCTGAGGATCACCATACCTCGGGTGATGGCGTGAGGCTGAGAGAGTGTCCCCTTCATGGTAATCTCTGTCAATGTGAGGAACTGAACCTGTGCTGTTGCCCTGCCTCTACATCACAAACCGGCCGTCCTGCCAACTGAGTGGGAGACTGTGTAACTGTTACAGACAGAAACAGTCACAGACAAAGGGTAAGAGAAACATTCATAATAAGGAAAGCGGTACAATTCAGGTAACAGTCAAGATAACACCTGAGGGTAAAAATGTTCTCTGCTCGAAATTGTATTTATAACAAGAAGTGTTTAGAAGTTGTTTTTGGTTTAATATAATTAAGGTGAGTCAAGTGAACTCTTATGTGTTACACACTGGGACACTACCATTTTCTTGAAACTGGGAAATATTTGGAATATTATCTGGAACATTCTATAATCGGCATTCTCCAGAATATTCTATTACTGCGTGGGAGTAATTGCAAAGGAGAGAGAGAGAGAGAGAGAGAGAGAGAGAGAGAGAGAGAAGGTGTTGCATGCAGTAGTGAGTGTGGAGACCATGAGCCTTGTTCGGGGGTAGTTGCAATCACAGATATACAGTGAGTGTGAGGGAGCAGACAGAATACGGTGACCCTTATCCTGACAGAGCGGGGAAGGTTATTGATGTTTGTCCAGTATTGCTGGACATTTCTTCAGACGTCAAATACTGCACTGAACTCGGTAGTGAGCACAGACAATGCTCGGTGGGTCTGTTGGTGTGGCACACTCTGGGATGGGAATGTTCCCCCTCTGTACTCGCCCATCCAATACGCCCACCGTGCTCCGTCAACAAACGATAGTGTAATTTCCCCTTATCTACCAATCTACCATTTCCCTGCCTTTGCTCTGTACCCATCTAATCCTTTCCTATCTGTGTATTTGTCCAAATGCATTTTCAATGATGTTAGTGTGCCCACTTCAACCACTTCCACTGGCAGCTCAGTCTAATTTGCCAGTTCACCTTGGATTCCATGCGATCTAACCTTCTCGAACGGCCTACTATGTGGAACCTTATCAAAGGCCTTACTGAAATCCATATAGAATATGTCTACAACCCTGCTCTCATCGACCTTCCTGGTCACTTCCTCAAAAATCTCTAACCAAGTTTGTTAGGCATGATCCACCAGGCACAAAGCCATGCTGACTGCTCCAAGTCAAACTCTGTCTTTCCAAATGCATGCACATCTTATCTCTCAGAACCTACTCAAGTGGTTTACCGAAAACAGATGTGAAGCTCACTGGTCTACATTTCCTAGGCTTTTCTTTACAGATCTTCTTGAATAAGGGCACAACATTTGCTACCACCCAGACTGCCGGGATCTTGGTCCCTAAGCTTTTTCTCTCGCCTCTTACAGTGCTCTCAGATATATCTGGTCAGGACCAAGAGATTTTGCTGACTTTGTGCGTTCTAATATGTCCAACAGCAACTCTACTGTGATATGAACAGTACCAAGATATCACAACTAACCTCCTAAAGGTCACAGATCTTCATGTCTTTCTTCATGATAAACTCAGAGGGGAAATTGAGGACTTCACCCATTTCTTGAGGTTTTACGCATGTATGCTGGTTTTGGATTTTAAAGCATCCTATTCTCTCTCTAGTTGCTCTTTATCTTTACTTTACTGAATTTGGATTCACTCTAATCTTCTCAGCCAGGACTACCTCATACCCCCTTATGGCCTAGCTGATATCCTTCTTCAGGAAACTCCTCTATCCCCTGTATATACCTCCAGGGATTCCCTTGATATGAGCTGCCTGAACATGAGCCACGCCTCCTTTTTTCTGGTCAAAGCCTCAATATCCCTTGACATCCAGAGTTCTCTCTTCCAGTCTCACATAACCTTCACCCTCACAGGAAAATGGAAACCTTGAACTCGAGCTATCTCACTTTTAAAGCCCTCCCACTTGCCCGGGATTCTTTTACCTGGAAACAAACAACTCCAAGCATCCCCTGCAATCCACTGTCTAACTCCAACAACATACGCCTTGTCCCAATTTAGAACTTGAAACTGTGGACCAATTTTGTCCCTCCCATGACTATTTTAAAATTGATACAACTCTGATCACTTTTCCCAAAATGCTCCCCCCGCTTTATCTCCTTCACCTATCCTGCCCTATTTCCCAACAGTAGGTTGTGTTTGTCCCTTCCCGAGTACAATACTCTATATATTGATTGTGGAATCTTTCCTGAACACACTTAACAAATTACTTTCCATCTAAGTTCTTCACCATATGGAAGTGTATGTTAGGAAAATTAAAATCACCTATTATAACAACCCTATTGTTCCTGCAAGTCTCCCCAGTCCCCCTACATATTTCTTCCTCTAATTCACATTGTTGATTATAGTGCAACCACTATAACAATAACACCCCTATCTAACTACTTTGCACCATTCACGAAACCTCTTTGGATATTATCTCAAGTATTTCAACTTTAAATACTGGTGTGATATTCGGTTAATACTGCCTCCTGTGCCTGTATCCCAGTCTCATGCAGTTGAATGACTCCCTCCTGTTCCTGTGTCCCAGTCTCGAGTAGTTGGTATTTGAACTGTTTCCATTTACATCTCTACATCGCAGGGATTTTCACATCCATGGCACCCCTTGTCAAGGCACAGTGGAGATATGGAGCTGTAAATGGATGGGAGCAGCACATCCTGTCACTTCCAACATTGGCTGCAAGATTCCCCACACTGGGCAGTGATCTAACACAGTGTCACCGAACAATGCAACAGCCTGGGTTTATATATGAATGAACCAGAGCGGTCTGCACAGCTCCCCACGCTTTATATTTAGCCCAGGATTATAGATCAAGAATTGGTGTGGGCTGCACAGAGTTCCATTCTGGATATTGCTGTGCTGTATTCTGCAGTACGGTAGCCGGATCTAAACAGTGCTCCTGCCTGAAAGTATAATGGATGGGCTGGTTATATGAGTCGGATTCAGAATGTGAAAGAACTAAACATCTGATAATACCTTCATTTTGTGTTTTCATTCTTGTGATTGGACCCTTCAAATCCAGACTCATCTGGTTAGACCCGGCCCTCTGGATGAGTCATGGTGACTGTTGTTGCAGCATCTGAGTCTGCAACATGACCAACAAATGGAGCAGAGGCTGCAGAGAATACAGTCTCCGTAAAATGGAATGAGGGAATCACAATCAGATCAGCCGTGGTCTTAGTGAATGGTGGGGCAGGATTGAGTGGACCATTCATGCAACTTATTCATATATTTGTTTTGTTCCAAGCAAACTCTCCTTCTCTCCCAATGTCCCATACTGGTGGGGAGTGAGTCTCCTCCTCCTGTTCCTGCGTAACAGGATCCTCGGGCCTCACAAGCCTCTAGATTTCCCTGTGTCCCAGTTTCGAGCAGTTGAATGACAGCCTACTGTTCCTGTGACCCAGTCTCAAGCAGTTGAATGACTCTCTCATGTTCTTGTGTCCCAGTTTCGAGCAGTTGAGTGACTCCCTCCTGTTCCTGTGTCCCAGCCTTCAGCAGTTGAGTGACTCCCTCCTGTTCCTGTGTCCCAGTCTTCAGCAGCTGAGTGACTCCCTCCTGTTCCTGTGTCCCAGTCACGAGCAGTTGAGTGACTGCCTCCTAATCGAAGTTTTGTGAATATTGATATCCTCTTCCTGCTACAGAGTAACAGGCTCCAATAGCTCTGTGCTCACCTGCTGCTCCTGTGGAATGAAGTTGAGGGACTGAATGGCCTCTTCACATTATTTACAGCTTTTCTTGACTAAAAGCCTTTCTCCTGTTTCTGTAAAACACCATCAAAATCGTAATGATTTATTTTTGTATTTTACTGTCAATAATTGAGCAAACAAGCTGACTGATAGACTTCAGAAGCTGCATAGCCTCCTCCTGTTCCCATGTTAAACACTCAAGAGTCAACAGACTCTCAGAGATGTATAGCATGGAAAAAGGTCCTTCGGTCTGGTCATCTATACCAACCAAATATCCTAAATTAATCTCGTCCCCCTAGCCAGCAGTTGTCCCATCTCCCTCTAAACCATTCCCATGCACATACCCATCTAAATGCCTTTTAAATGGTGTAACTGTATCTGCCTCCACCACCTATTTTGGCTGTTCAATCCATACACGCAGCTGACTCTGTGTGAAAATGTTGTCCCTCACATCTTTCCGACAGCAGGTTGACCAGAATTAAAGGCAATATTAAAAAGGTGGCCAAACCAATGTGCTGTCCAGATGCAAGGCATCATGCAAATGCTTAGACTCAAAGCACGCACCAATAAAGGGAAGAACACCGAGTGCCTTCTTCACTACACTGCCGACCTGTGACGGCAATTTCAAGGAACGGAGAACCTGCACCACAAGGTGCCTCACAGGGCAGCGATCGGGGTTTAATTCCATCCTCGAATGACTGGCCGTGTGGAGTTTGCACAATCTACCCGTGACTGTGTGAGCTTCCTCGGGTGCTGTGTTTCCCTCCGACAGTATAACGATATACAGATCAGGGTAGATTGGCCATCCTAATTTGCTCATAGTATCCTTGGATGTGAGGGCAAGGTGCATTAGCCATGGGAAATGCAGGCTGAGAGGGATAGGGTAGGGGTTTGTCCAGTGGGCTACTGTTTGGAGGGACGGTGTGGCCTTGGTGGGCCGAAAATCCTGTTTCCTAACTGTAGGGATTCTATAATTTCTATGGAGTTCTCCTTCATTGGCAACTTTCGACAGGATCCTAACTATATGCCTGGCCCTGATTTTTCTTGCCAAAATGCAACACCTCACATTTATCTAAAATAAACTCCATCTGCCACTCCTCAGCTCACCTAATTAAGTTCCCATTATATTCTGAGAGATCATTCTTCACTGTCGACTACACCACCAAATTTGGAATTATCTACAAACTTACTGACAATACTTCATATACTGAAGTGCAAATGATTTGTATAAGTAACAAAAGGCAGTGGACCCACTATTGATCTTTGTGAGCAGCGCCACTGGTCACAGGTCTCCAAGTTTAATGAACAAATGCCAACTGTCACGCCCTGTCTCCTATATTCAAGAAAAGTTTGGACCTAAATGGCAAGTTCTCCCTGGATCCCAGGCAGCCTAACCTTGCTAACCAGTCTACCATGTAGAACATTTTGGTTTTCTTACTGAATTCCATGAAGACAGCATCCACTGTCCTGCCTTCATCAATCATCATCTTCACTTCCTCAAAAAATTCCACCGAGTCAGTTAGACGTGATCTCCAATGTATAAAGCCCTCTTCAGTCCTTGTCTTTCCAAATGCATATACATCGGTTCCCTCAAAATCCCCTTCAACAATTTAGTCACCATTGACATCAGGCTCACCAATTTATAGTTATCTGGGTTTTCTTTAGTTTCTGAAACAATGACACTCTGTTAGCAACCCTCCAGTCTTTTGCCACCTCACCTGTGGAAATCAATGTTACAGATATATCAGCAAAAGGCTGAGCAATTTCTTTCCTAGCTTCCCACAATATTCGGGGATACAACTGATCAGGTCCCAGGGATTTGTTCACCTTTATGTGTTTTAAAATGTCAAACATCTCCTTGTAATATAGATACTTTTCAAAATATCACTATGTATTTCTTCATTCTCTCGCTCTTGTAACTTCTTCTACATTAAATACTAGGAAAAATACTTGCTTAGTATCCCTTCCATCTCCTATGGTTCCACACATACGTAGCCTTACTGATCTTTAAGGTGCCCTATTCTCTCCCTAGTTAATATGTTGCAATTAAAGGATGTGTAGAGTTGATTCAATGCCTCGTTAACCCTATTTCTAAAGCCATCTCATGTCCACATTTTTCTGGCCCAATTTACCCATTGACTATACACTTACTGCCCTTATACACCTCTCGGGATTCACTTAATCTCAGCTCTGTTTACCTGACATATGCCTCCTTCCTTACATTGATCAGAGCATCAATATATGTAGCCATCCAGCATTCCCTGCACCCACCAGCCTTGCCCCTCTCACTAATAGGAACACATTGGCACTGGACTCTCTGAAACCAAGTTTTGATGGCCTTGCATTTACCAACCATCCCTTTACCTGTGATTAGGGTATTCCAATCAGCCTTTCACAGGGCTCGCCTAACACTTTCAAAATTGGCCTTGTTCAAAGTTAGATCTTTAATGTTTACATCAGGTCTTTCCTATTCCACAACTAGTTTAAAACTAATATTTATGTGTAACCGATTTGAATGTTAAATAAACATTTCTTGCCCCTCTGTAGGCTCGAGAGGCTGAATAAGCTCCCCCTGTCCCTCTGTAATAGACTGGAAAGGCTGAATGACCATCTCTTGTCCCTCTGAACTAGACTCAAGAGGCTTCATGGCCTCCTCTTGTCCCTGTGTAACAGACCCGAGATATTAAATGAGACAACAACCCGTGGATTAGGAGCAGCTGGTAAACTGGATCTAATGGAGGTCTCTTCCTTCTCAGTTTCAGAAACACAAACAACATTATTTACTCCAGGTGCACTCACAGTAACACATCATACAGCTGCAGCGATGCATCTCTTCGTTTTGAATTATTCTTTCGGCAAAATGTGCCAATATCCCAGCTTTCCACCTTTTCAAGTCGCAACAGGCTAATATGGGCTGAATGGCCTTCTCTTATCCCTCCGTAAGATGCCCATAGGGACAGAATTGCTTCGGCCTGTTTCTGAGCAGCAGTCTCAATGCTCTGTCTCAAGGTTATGGAAGGATTTGACAACAGGGCATTAAAACCAGGAGTGGCCGCACACTGGTCAATAAGTACCGTACTTTGTGTTCAGGGATCTAGAAACTTGCCCACCACCCCCGCCCCCTTTTTATGCAGCCGGTCTGTTAATTTATAACTGCCTCCTTTCATAAACAGAGTGGAACATATATAGACGCCTGCAGTGTCCTGTTAATACTCACATATACAAGTTAATAAAAAGATTTAAAGATTTATGATCCATTCCTCAGCAACCCTCATCCATTCCATCCAAAACCAGTAAATGAAAAGTGATGTTTTGAACAGGTTAACTGTTTGTTCAGCCTATTTGTTCAGTAAGTGCGATTAAAGCCAGTCTCCATGGATTCTAATTATCCCAGTGGAGGGTTTCCATCTTTTAATGATAAATGGGCTCCGTTCAATGTGCTATCCCATAACATGAGCGGGAGCATCACCGACAGCACTGATAGGGATCAGCAGATCCAGAGAGAGGGGGAGGAGAGATCAGAATCTGAGAACATTAGAATGGAATGTGCCAACAATGGATCAAAATTTGAGAACATTAGACTGGAATATTCCAACAATGGATCAGAGTGTGAGAACATTCGACTGGAATATTCCAACAATATCCAGGAGCTGATCCAATTATGTTTGGCGTCTTTCTGCATATTATTTGTTGTCATTATCATCGCAGATCTATTACGTAAGTCTCATTATTAAATATTTTTATTATCCCTTCCTGGCTATCGTTGGTGTTCCTGGTGAGGGTCACTGTCCAGATTTTGTTTTCTATAAACCAATTATGAATTTATTATTGTTATTTCATATAGTCTGCACATCTTGCCACTATTATTGTTCCTGTTGAATCTCTCAATCCAGACATTCACTCTACAGACCACTACTAACTACATTAATGAACGTGTTCAATTACTGTCTCACTCTCTGCGCTGGCAGTGTTACTCACGGGTCTCTATGTTGATCTATTCAGTTTCAGGGGAGAACAACAATGCATTGTATCATTGCCTTTGCTGTTAAGAGCATGGAGGTCACCGTCTACTGCTCTGGTTACAAACTCCACTTCCTTCCACTGTTTCCAACCCATCCTTGGCCAAAATCTGCAGCTGAAACAGACAAGTCACAACTGTGGGATATCTCTTTGACTATGAGCTGATTCTTGACACCATACCCTGAACATTTCTAACTTGAAATACTCCCCACTCCAGAATGTATCTCACTGGTTTATTCCATCTGCTGTTTGAACCTTGAGCTATGAAGTACAGGCTTGATGAAGCCAATAATCTGCTGCTGATGGTCCCGGCTTCAGACCTGCCGAAACAAATCTGATTCGACCTCACACCAAACTCCCATCCATCTGTCATTCATGTGCACGCCGATGTATATTGCTGTTGTGTCTGGCAATGACTTTACTTTAACATTCTCAAACACTTTATATCATCTGTGCATGAAACTTCCCTCGTTCTCTCTGTTGATTAACAAAAAGCCTGCCAGTTATTCCTATTTAAAAAAGTTCCTCCATGTGCGTTCCTTCTCAAACAATGAGTTTCGCATTCAATAACACACACACACACACACATACACACAGCAAGCCTTCCCATTGTAGGCAGTAATCTGATGCGAGGATAGTTAGTATATGATAGTAAAGTTTGCAATACTCTCTATTCTGGGCAGATAGTGCAGTTTACTGAGCAACACACTAGCATGGTCTGCACAGCTCTCCATGCTGGGCTGTCATCTTGTCCCAGTTTATGTTGTTTGTGGTGTTCTGTCAAGCAGATTAAGAATTTGATGTAACAAACCATTCCAGCTGATCTGACAATGCCTTTATTCAATGTTCTCATTCTTGTCATTTTACTCACGAAGATCTCACTTCTCCAGTTAGTCTCACTGTCCTATCTTTTTCCACATATTTCCACAACATCTTTTCAGTTAATTAACTGACTGTTTCTGTCTTTAAAGTGAATCTCTCTGTCCCTTTGTATCTTTCCCTGGCCTTGGTTTTGGCTCCCTAGTGTATCGAGTGCTGGCATTGTGTTGCTCAGAAATACTGAAATGGTGTGTATCAAGCTGTTGTTCACTTCCTGGTATGTCCCATGTGATGGCCCATGGACAGGGGTGTTTCAGAGGTTATGAGATACATCCTTGTAACTTGGTGTGTCCCTGTGGCTGTCCCTCTCAGGTGACCTTGCGATAAGTAACACGAGGAAGCCCAATGAGTGAAGGGCCAGGCATCTAAATTGCCTGACAATGCTGTCACATTTTTTTAATAAAACGTTAGTTTCTCATTTTATTTAGTAAGCGGTCTTAAAGGCCAAACTGCCGACTGAAAACAGCTCAAGTAAATAACTTACGGGACTGTTAGGGTTTTTAATAAATCGTAGTAACAATGGCCAGCTCGGACAGACCAGACTTTCTAGTTTATTTTTTCTTGTAGCTGTAACAATCACCGGGTGCTTGGGGTCCCAGAGGGGTAGGAAGTTTTAGTAAATTATCCCTAGCTGCTACTCTCTCCAAAGCCTCACTTGATGGTGTTTCCTCCTGGATTGGAGAACTGTATGCAAGAATGCATGTCTGAATGTTCCTTCTTGCCAAGGGGTGTATTTAGGTGATGTTAATAGATTGAACAGTTGATTTGTAGAACGTACTGTATCCATTATTCGGTTAAGTTTTCCAATAGTTAAGTTATTCTAAATTCCTCTTCATTTTGTATGGTTTCCATTAGAGGATACTGAGGTAGAGCAACCCTATGGTAGCCAAAGGCCTGATCAGGATCTGTTTAAATACATCCAGGCATTATCTAAATTTGATGACAATGATGGGGGAGCCTTTTTAATTTCATTTCAGAAAGTGGCTAAACAAGTGCAGTGGCCAGAGAACATGTGGATTTAGTTTATACAAACAAAGCTGATAGGTATTTGCATCCCTATTGGAGGAGGTGAAGAAAGCCATCTGAAGTGCGTTTGAGCTTGTGCCAGAAGCCGACAGTGTTTCAGGAATCTAAAATAGTGTCCCTGGTTAAACACATGTTGTGTTTGAAAGAGTCAAACAAAGTAATTTTGAAAGATGGGGAAGGGTATTAAAAACAGAGCAAACCTCTGACACTCTGAGAGAGACTCTAATTTTGGAGAAGTTCAACAGTTCACTTCATGCAGTCATGAGAACTCATGTGGAAGAGCAGAGAGTTGCAATGGCAAGATTAGAAGCTGAAATGGATGATGATGATTTGGTTCAGAAATCAAAGTTTGGTTTCTGTGAAGGATTGAGAAGAATGTGTGAGATCCTGTTAAAGCATATACCTGTGAGAGTAAGGTTTACTGGCATAGGCCAGGAGTAGCAGGTGAAGCGGTTACAGCATTAAGTGGTACAGAAGGATGTAATATTTTTATGCTCAGACATGAGGCCCCATCACCAAACCATCATCTCCCAGACCATACAGAAACCTCGACCATGACCCCACCCCCCATCACCAAAACATCAGCTCTCAGACCATACAGAACCTCATCAACTCAGGAGATCTCCCACCCACAGCTTCCAACCTCATATCCGGGAACCCCGTACTGTCCGTTTCTACCTCCTTTCCAAGATCCACAAGCCTGTCCACCCTGGCCTACCCATTGTCTCAGCATGCTCCTGCCCCACTGAACTCATCTCTACCTACCTCTACACTTTCCTATCCCCCCTAGTCCAGGAACTCCCCACATCTGTTTCCAAGATCCCGATTCCCCGGCCCCTAACGCCTCATCTTCAACATGGATATCCAATCCCTCTACACCTCCATCCGCCATGACCAGGGCCTCCAAGCCCTCTGTTTTTTCCTGTCCAGACGTCCCCAGTAGTACCCTTCCACCGATACTCTCATTCGTTTGGCTGAACTGGTCCTCACCCTTAACAATTTCTCCTTTGAATCCTCCCACTTCCTCCAGACCAAAGGGGTAGCCATGGGTACACGTATGGGCCCCAGCTATGCCTGTCTCTTCGTTTGCAATGTAGAACAGTTGATCTTCCGTAATTACACCGGCACCACTCCCCACCTCTTCCTCCTCTACATTGATGACTGAATTGGCGCCACCTCATGCTCCCGCGAGGATGTTGAGCAATTCATCAACTTCACCAACACATTCCACCCTGAAATTAAATTTATCTGGACCATCTCTGACACCTCCCTCCCCTTCCAGGGACCTCTCCATCTCCATTAATGTCGACCGACTTGACACTGACATTTTTTACAAACCCACTGACTCCCACAGCTACCTGGATTACACCTCTTCCCACCCTACCTCTCGCAAAAATGCCATCCCGTATTCCCAAGTCCTCCGCCTCCTCCGGATCTGCTCCAATGAGGACCAGTCCCACCACAGAACACACCAGATGGCTTCCTTCTTTAGAGACCGCAATTTCCCTTCCCACGTTGTTAAGGATGCCCTCCAACACTTCTCGTCCACATCCCGCACCTCCGCCCTCAGACCCCACCCCTCCAACTGTAACAAGGACAGAACGCCCCTGGTGCTCACTTTCCACACCACCAACCTTCGTAGAAACCAAATCATCCGCCGACATTTCCGCCACCTCCAAACAGACCCCACCACCAGAGATATATTTCCCCCGCCACCCCTTTCCGCCTTCCGCAAAGATCGTTCCCTCCGCGACTACCTGGTCAGGTCCACGCCCCCAAACAACCCACCCTCCAATCCTGGCACTTTCCCCTGCCAACGCAGGAACTCTAAAACATGCGCCCACAACTCCTCCCTCACCTCTATCCAAGGCCCTAAAGGAGCCTTCCACATCCATCAAAGTTTTACTTGCACATCCACTAATATAATTTATTTTATCCGTTGCTCCCGATGTGGTCTCCTCTACATTGGGGAGACTGGGCGCCTCCTAGCAGAGCGCTTTAGGGAACATCTACGGGACACCCGCACCAATCAACCACACCGCCCCGTGGCCCAACATTTCAACTCCCCCTCCCAATCTGCCGAGGACATGGAGGTCGTGGGCCTCCTTCACCGCTGCTCCCTCACCACCAGACGCCTGGAGGAAGAATGCCTCATCTTCTGCCTCTGAACACTTCAACCCCAGGGCATCAATGTGGACTTCAACAGTTTCCTCATTTCCCCTTCCCCCACCTCACCCTAGTTCTAAACTTCCAGCTCAGTAACTGTCCCCTTGACTTGCCCGGACTTATTTTCCACCTATCCACTCCACCCTCTCCTCCTTGACCTATCACCTTCATCCCCTCCCCCACTCACCCATTGTACTCTATGCTACTTTCTCCCCAACCCCCACCCTCCTCTAGCTTATCTCTCCACGCTTCAGGCTCACTGCCTTTATTCCTGAAGAAGGGCTTTTGCCCGAAACGTCGATTTCGAAGCGACTTGGTTGCTGCCGGAACTGCTGTGCTCTACTAGCACCACTAATCCAGAATGAGGAGCTATGTCATTCAGAGGGACTATTGGAGAAATGAGAAGTGCTCCATTATGTAACATGTGGTCAGAGTGTCCAGTGGAAACATCAACAGATTTATTCCACAGTGGGGAAGGAGGCCTTGAGCTTGGTGTTGGTGTTACAACATTTCAGCATTTCAATTGCGAATAACATACCTGAGACAAATCTTTATCACTGATCGTGCCCTCTTAAAGTTTTCGGAGAAATTTAGGGAGAAAAATACCAGTCTGTTTCGACTGAGCTTATTCTTGCTGCCATTCAATTTGAAATTATAAAGTTGACAGGGCGAGAAAAAGGAAGTTTTGACACAGTGTGGAGACTTGGATGAAGAAAAACAAAAGGCATTCTGTGGCAGGAGTAAAATGACTGACATCGAATCGAGTTGTGAACATTTGTATGCTCAGAGTCAATGTAATGTATATTCATTCCACTCTACCAATAGAGGAAGTTTCGGATGTCTGAAATGAATCCACCGTTGTATATTGATGGATTATTTTATTACCTATGGGGTCGGGAGGATACTATCACTGTAAAAAGGTTATTTTCTCTTGGATGTTTTTTTGAAGAGACGTTTTAAAGGCAGAGGTGCAGAACTGTGTCTGAAAACAGTTTAAGTAAATAACTGAGAAAGCCTTTAGGTTTTATTAAAACAGTGGTAACAATGGAAGGGCAGTGGCCAGCTCTCCAAGACCAGGTTTCCTCGTTTTGTTTTTAGCTGCAGCATCCAGAAGGTGTTCGGGGTCCCGGAATGGTTAGAAGTCTCAATACGTGATTCCTCGCTGCCTTTCTCTCTGAGATCTCTGTTGATGTTTTTTTCTCCTGGATCAGAAAATTGCATGTAAGAATCTGTATTTGAATATATCTTTGTGCCAAGCAGTGTATACCAAGAAGGTATGGTATCTACTGTTTGTGTTAGTGTTCCACATATAAGCCATATTGAAATGTTCTTTTCTTTGATTGTATTTTAACTAAAGCATTTAAATAGTTTATATTTTGCTTAATGTCGAGTGGTTTGACCAGTCACAACATATCGAGAAAGCACACTTCACATCTATATTCAAAATAAGGAAAGGTTTTTGTCTAAGCGGCCTTCTTAAAATATTTTGCGAGAATCTGGTCTGGTCCACAACATTTATAGACGAGGGGTTTCTGACTGACTCCTGTTAGTGAAAAGTTAGTGCAGCAGCTGGAGATGGTTTGCTGGAGGTTGTGCTGTGAGCTACCTCAGACATTCAGGGAGACCTTAGGATTTGGTGACCCAACTTTGGATGGAGCCTTGGGACTGTAGTTACAACATCTGGGTCTGCAACATGAACAACAAATGGAGCAGAGGTTGCAGAGAGGGGAAGATTTGAAACAACGCAGTGAGTGTGTGTGGGGAAAGGGATCTGCTGTGTCCACCCCGGATTTTCCAGGAACAGCTTCCCAAGCTCTACTTAACCCAGGAGCAGAGTGTGAGGGGACCATGACTGAACAAGGAGCTGGTCACAGAGCGGTGTCACCTTCTTTAACACGTCCTGCAGCTTCACACCAGGGGGAGGATGGTGCTGCCAGTGGCTGTTAGGGTCACAGTTTCATTAAGCTTCTATGTTCTGGAACTTTTCAAACAGGACTGTGTGACATATCCATCATCTCCCAGTATGTTGCCATCAATGAAACCATTCAGTTATGGAGGATATATCTGGTGGATGAGGTAAATACATTGTTTCACCCTCAGCAGGGAACTGCCGGGTGTATCCAGTATAATGGGATTCCTGATGGTGTACATGGAGTAGCCGTGTCAATGGGGAGAGGTAGAGGAACTGAAGGAGCACTCTCTGTATTTATCTTGCAGCGTGCCCATCACAGTACATCATGTTGGTGAATATCCCTGTCCTCACTGCAGCCACAGCCTCTTCGTTCACAAGCAGGCAGCCATTCCCATCGTCTTCAGATCTCCATGTAGAAAGGAATGAATGCATCTTGGATAAAGGCCATCCCCTTGATACACGTTTGATAACAGCATCCCCCATCACCAACCAAACACTTCAAAACATTCCATGGGTACAGAGAGCAATGGGGTCACTTGGATTGTGAAGGAGCTGACGATCAGGGATGGAGCAAACCCTCCCATGTCTGAACGGGTCTGAGTGACCCCCCCCCCCCCAGTACACAGTACCATTAATCCCTGTAATCCCTCTCCATTTCAGTAACATACTGCCTTCCATTATTCCTGTAAATGAAATGACAGGTTATATCATGTTATATTGCAGCTGCCAAATTATTCTCCATTGCATTTACCTCTCTATATCTATCTGTAGACCCTCCACACTCTCTTGATAATTTAATCTCTTGCTTATCACAGCAACATGACCAAACTCAGTATCTCTATATCTGTTCCCTCCTCCTGATCATTGATATAGATTGTAAATAGTGGAGGACCCAGCACTGGTCACTGTGTGACTCCACTGGTGAAGTTCTGTCAAACTGATTTATCTGATTTATCCGGAGTTCCTGCTTCCTGATTGATAAATAATCTTCCCCCATTACTGTGTAACACAGTTGTAAAGCTGCATCTGAACAAGGAGCATTCGTCAAGAATCCAACCCTTCGAATCTGCTCCACCATGGAATACAATCATGGCTGATGTCATCGCGGCCTCTGCTCCACTTTCCTGCCATCTCTCAATCCTCAAACTGTAGTCTTTTATTATAGATTGCGCCACATGAAAAAATATCCACTCCACAGCTACACTTTCAATTATGATTAGCATTTTACAGACCTCAATGAGCTCTCCTTTCATTCTTATAAGCTCGACCATATAGGCCAAAACTGTTCAATTTCTCTTCATAAGACACACACTTCAAATATGGAATCAATCGAATGAAGCTCTTCTGAATTGCCTCCAATGGAAAACTTCATTCTGCAGCATACCCAAACTGTACTCCAGTTACAGCCTCATTAATGCCTTGCATAGCTTCAGCAACACTCCCTACCTTTCTACTCTATCCTTTTACAAATAAACGGTGAAGTTATGCTTGCATTCCTCATTACTTCAACTACCCGCAGGCAGGTTTTCTGTGATAGGCAAGCAGGCCCCCAGCTCCCTCTGCACTTAAGCACTTTGAAGTTTCTCTCCATTTAGATAATAATTTGCCTTTTTATTAGGCTGGCCAACTTGAATAACCCCATATTTATCCACTTTAATTTTCATTGCCAAATGTTTGCCCATTCACCCAATCTATATGTATAGTTTTCAAATCTCTTGCATCATCATTCCGAAGTAATTTCCCACCAATGTTAGTGTCATCTGAAAATGTAGACATAGTATTTTTAATCCTGTCAACCGAGTAATAATGTCGATCACAAATGGTTGAAGCATGAGAACTGAAATCTATGGCACACAACAAATTGCATTTTCCAACAGAAAATGACACAGTTAATTCATCTGACTGCATTTTGTTGGTTAACCAATCCTCCATCCAAACCAATAAATTACTCCCATACCGATGCTGTCTGATCTTACCACTCACTCTATGGAGAAGGGACGTATCTAAATCCTTCACGAAGACCAAAAATATTCCATTTCCAGGATTCCCACTATCCACCTTGTTTGTCACATCTTTAAATAACTCAAGAAAACACTTCAATCATGATTTATCCTTTGTAAAATCATGTTGACTCCGATGAATTGTGGTTTTACGTTTGCAAACGTCCTCAACAATGGATTCGAATAATTTGCCTTAAATTACAATACTTTATTGTTACATTTTACTCCCTAATGTATTCAGTTATTATAAGTTCTTCCCTTTTGAAAACCTTTACGTTTTCTTTGAATTCCTGTTTGATGGGCAAAAGGGTTTTAAGAGATGTGCTCCAATTGCTGTATAAGCGGTATGTGTGGCGGACTGGACTCATCATGCTGCTGGTGTACAAAATCGATGGGATGAACTCTTTCTGGGGTTCCCATGTTGTCATCTCCAAGGCCAGAATGACCACCTCCTGTTGATGCGTTAGAGGGGTGGGGGATTATGGAATCTTCCCATTACTGTGTAACATTTCGAGTGTCTGATGGGTCTTCTCATATTTCTCCATAATCGGTGGAGATACTGAACGGTCTCCTCATGTATCCCAGAGATGGGACGAAGGGAGCGATTAGTCTTCTCTTGTTCCCATACAACAGACACGTGTCTGAATTATCTCCTCCTTTCTCATGAAAAAAGTCTCAGATAGTTTTTATCCTAACACATTTCCCTTGCAACAGACTCGGTGGGTCTGAATGGCCTCCTGCTATCCCAGTGTAACAATCTCCAGTCACTGTGTGACCACTTCCAGTTCCTATGTTACAGACTTGAGGAGGCTGAATGGACTGATCCTGTTGCTGTGTAACAGGATACTGGTGCAGCACGGCCTACTCTGGGTCCAGTGTTACAGATTCGAGGGGCTGATTGGCCTCGAATATATATCAGGCTTGAGGGGCTGAACAGTGTCGTCCTATTCTGGTGTAACAGGCTCGAGGGCCTGAATATCCTCCTGTTGTTCCTGTGTAACAGGCTGGAGAACAGAATGGATTCCCTCACTATCTGTGTAATTCTCTTCAGTTGTTGACTCCTTCCTGTCATCGATGTTGAAATAAGATCAGCCTTTATTTTTGTAATCTCCAATGGCTATTGGATCAACCTGATCATCCTTTAGTTATAAGCTAGCACCTTCATTGCAGGAAACAGCTGAGGGAACTATCTCTGAGCTGCTTCCAATATAACAACATCCTTTCTTCATTGAAGAGAGTAAATCTGTACACACTACTCCAGATGTGATCTCACTAAGTTCCTGTACAGCAGCAGCAATCCCTAACCATCCTGCTGTAATGTTCCCTCCCAGGTTAGAGCAGTCTCAGCTCTCTGGGGGAATGCAGAGCATTTATGAACGATCATTGTCCTTCTCTACTCCACTAGGATAACGGGAGATCTGGAGAAAATGTCACAATGATGCGTAAGAAGATCATAAATGATGTGGCGAGATGATCTCTACCATTAATCTCCCCAAATCCCACATCACTCAGATTCTCCAGAATCTAGTAAGGTGGAGTGCAAAAACAGCAAGGAGAAGGAAACATTGATGGGAGTTATATATCAAAGTGAAAGCTGCAATACAAATGCTGGACATGTTATAAAACCGGAAATGAGATATACACATTTGTGGCTACTGCAGTAATAATGTCCTGTTTACATTATATCTAAACTGTGTTAACCCAACTGAATGCTAATGCTGGGAAAAATGGATTTCATGAGCATGTGTTAGATGGTGGCATTAACATTTTGTCGAACACTGAGCTAGAGATCAGGTTATTTAGAAATTGATGTTGGATGATCAGAAAAGCTAATTGAAAACTTTGCTGTAAAGGACCTTTTGGGAACATTGACCACAATGCATTGGTTTTCCTTTATGCTGTTTGAGTACACAGTAGTTTTTGTTTTATTTGAAGTAACTGTCATAAATCTGAATCATGCAAGTCCTGAAGGTGTGAGGAGAAAGTGGGGACTGCAGATGCTGGAGATCAGAGTCGAAGAGTGTGGTGCTGGAAGATCAGAGTCGAAGAGTGTGGTGCTGGAAAAGCACAGTCAGGCAGCGTACTAGGACAGGAGAATTGACATTTTGGGCATTAGCCCTTCATCAGGAATGAGGCTTATGGATGAAGGGGGCTGAGAGATAAATGAGAAGTCGGTGTGACAGGAGGGAGGTAGCTAGGAATGCGATAGATAGATGAAGGTGGGGTTGAAAATGATAGGTGATGAAGGGAGACAGAACGCCTCATCTACTACATACATTAAAGCCAGTGTGGTCTTCTCTACATTGGTAAGGCAGGTGGTTCATTTCAGAGAACATATCTGGGATAGCCACATTGACCAACTCCACCGCCTTGTGGCTGAACACTTTAACTCCCCTTTACACTCTGCCAAGGACGTGAGAGTCCTGGGACTCCTCCATCACCAACCCTAACCACCCGAAGCATGGATGAAGAAAAGTTCCTCTTCTACCTTGGGACCCTCCAACCACAGGGGACTAATGTAGGTTTCACCAGTTTCCCCATTTACCCTAACTCCACCTTATCCCAGTCCAATCTTCCAACTCAGCATCCTCCCCACTTTTGAACGTTCCTATGTGTTCATCTTACTTCCGATCAATCTGGTCCACCCGCCTCTCCGACCTAACCCTTCCAGCCTCACCTTCAACTATCTATTAGACCACGGGAATTAGCTTAGAAAAATGCCAAGTACCGTAGTACGACAGTGGATTCGGAGAAATATAGGACCCAACAACGGATGACCAAGAAAAGAAAATCAAAAATCGAAAAAGCATACAAACAAAATAAAAACATAAAGACTGCTAAAAAAAAGTACATCAGTGTATGAAACAAAAGTAAAAACAAGGTCAAATATGGAACAGTGGGTGTGCGGATAGAATAGTTTATCGAAGACAACAGGGAAATCACAGGGAAAAGAAACAGTTTCTTTGTGTCTATCTTCAAGGCAGAATATGCAGAAATTCTCCCAGAAATACCAAGTGACCATGGGACTTGTGTAAGTAAAGCCTAAGATCATTCTTATAAGTGTTGAGGTCATATTTTAAAAGAAAGCTGGATTGAGTATTTATAAATCTGACAGATCAGATGTACTTCATACAAGAATTTCAGAGGAAGCAGCAATAGGCATATTGATTGCATCGCAGATTATCACGTTGTTTTCCAATACATTCCAGAAAGATATTGAGCCAATCTGGATAAGGCAAAGGTTACAAATATTATCCAACAGTTTAAGAAAGGATGAAGATGGAGAGTGGTGAACTACAGATCAGTAACTTGTCATCCGCGGTCGGGTGTCTGTTGGGCTCGATTATAAAGAACGTGTTACTGGATATATAGAAGGTCATGGGAAAACTGGGGAGGATGATAATGCATCGATGAAACGAAAACCATAAGTGGCAAACATTTTTTGGAATGATTTGAAGATGATTCTTGTGGACGTATGCAATGAGGAGCTAATGGATAACGTATAGTTGGATATTCAAGAGGATCTTTTTTTAGAACTCTCCCACTAACATCATAAGAAAAGTTAAAGTGAAAGGAATTGAGAAGAATTGGGCGGCACAGTGGCACAGTGGTTAGCACTGCTACCTCACAGCGCCAGCGACACGGGTTCAACTCCCACCTCAGGTGACAGACGGCGTGGAGTTTTTACATTCTCCCTGTGTCTGCGTGGGTTTCCTCCGGGTATTACGGTATTCTCCCACATTTCAAAGATGTGCAGGTCAGGTGAATTGGCCATGCTAAATTGCCCGTAGTATTAGGTAAGGGGTAAATGTAGGGGTATGTGTGGGTTGCGCTTTGGTGGGTTGGTGTGGACTTGTTGGGCCGAAGGGCCTGTTTCCTCACGGTAATGCAATGTCATCGAAACACAAGCAAATAGGTAACGAAAAATTAGGTTTACATTCATGCGAATGTAATTGAAACAGAGTGTTGCTGAGACTAAACTGAGAGTATTGTGTACCGAATGGAGTCCCAATCTAAGATAGAATATACTACAGACGAACTGCAAAAGGTATTCTCCAGATTAATCCCTAAAATGGCAAGATTGTCTGATGTGGAAACTCAGCCTGTGATCTCGAGTTTCAAAAGATGAGAGGTGATTTTACTGAAACTTAGAAACATAGAGGGGAGAGAATAACCGAGGGACATGAAGAAGTGCAAGCAGGAGAGATGAGGGAGAATCCCATGATATTCTACAAGGACAAGTAGAACAGAATAATCAGCAACAGTTCGTGTCCATTAGAAACCAAAGGGCAATCTGTGTGTCAACCCGGAGACATTGATAGATTGTTACATGTAAACATCACAGCTGTTTTACTTGGGAGAAGGTATGATGCAGGTGCAGAATTCGAGAACGTGGACTGGAAAGCTCTTGGAAAGAGATTGATGTAAAATACGAGCAGGAGTTTGAGGCTGTGTCTGGTATAAAATTGGACCAATCTGCAGGTCTGTTTACTGTTGGAGAAAGACGCTGATTGGAAATTTTAGTTAGAATCTGACAATAGGGGAGGTGCCAGAGGACTGGAGAACAGCTATTATGATTGCACTTCACAGTAAGGGTGGTAGAGATAGACCAGGAAACTATAGACGAGCGAGTATTAAATCACTGTTCGGGAAACTACTGGAGAAAATAGAGAAGGAGAAAATTGAACTCCAATCAGAGTCGCAAGGTTTGATCAGGGATAATCATCATGACTTTATCAGAGGGAAGTCACACTAATGGAGTTGATTCAATTAGTTTGAGGAGATCGCTTATTTAGTTTTGATGCAATGCCTTTGACAAAGTTCCGCATGGGAAACTGAATAAAATAAAGTAAAATCTCAGAGTATCAAGGATAACCTGAAAAGTTACAGCGAAAATTGTCTTAGTGTCAGGAGGCAGAGGGAGGTGGGAGAAGGCTGTTTGTGTTACTGGAGACCAGTGTCCCCTGGTGTACCACAGGGATCAGTGCTGTGTCCCCTATTGTTTGTAGCATTCATAAATGTTATAGGTGTGAATCTGGAGGGGGAGTGGGTGGAGGGGTGGGAGATGTGATAAGTAAGTTTGTGTTTGACACAAAGATTGGCCGGGTGGTTGGTAGTGAGGAGGAAGTTCTGATTTTAAAGGAAAATACAAGTGGAATGATCAGATGGGCAGATCAATGGCAGATGGAATGTGATCCTAATAAATATGTGCTGATGTACTTTGGAAGGAGGAACCAGACATGGGGTGTACACAATGATTGGCAGCACACTAGGGAGCTCGGAGGGTTTTTCTCCACACATCCCTGAACGTGACTGAACAGGGTAATGGACTAGTTAAAATTGAACCTTGGGTGTCGCGTTTATTAATCAGGGAGTAGATTATAAGTGTTATACAGGGCTTGGTTTAGTCCATGATGGAGTACTGTATGTCGTTCTGGGAGCCTCATTATACGGAAGGATGTGATTGTACTGGAAGGGTTTGCAAAGGAGATTCGCCAGGATGTTCCCTGGGATGGATCATATCAACTATGGAGAGAGGCTGAATAAGCTTGGTTGTTTACATTTGACAGAGAGGCTGAGGGGGATGTGATTCAGAAGGATAAGTTAACAAGGGGCATCGACAGGGTGGACAGACAGCAACTGTTCCTTTTAGACAGAGGGTCAAGAACAAGGGAGCACACTTTTAAAGTGAAGGGTTTGAGGTTCAGAGAGGATTTAAAGATGACTTTTTCTTCACCCAGAGGGTGTTGGGGTCTGGAAGGTACTTTCTGAGAGGGGAGTTATCAAGGTTAACCTCTCAACTGTTAAAAGTACTTGGACAAGCACTTGGAAGTGCCATAACATTCCAGGCTATGAACCTTTTGTCGGAAAGTGGGACTAAAATAGATCGCGCTGTATTTCTGTTGGCACAGAGACGATGCTCCTGTGAGTGTATGATGTGGAAGGTCAATGATTGAGCTGCTTAACACAAGAATTGATGGGTTTCTGAAGATAATGTTTACAAAGGTTATAAGAGTGAACTGTTATAGCTTGTCAAATTATGTCAATGTGAGAAATATGAAAAAAAGTGCAGGTTTTTTCCAGTTTGAAACCAGAGAATGGAGAATGGGAAACAGGGAAATGGCAAAACTATGAATCCACTACTTCAGTTCAGTCTTCACACAACTTTCTGACAATACCAGGAAAAGCAAGTCCGGTATGGAAAATGAAATAGTACATGGAACATAGAACATAGTAAGTAAATCGTTTGGGAGAAATGATTGGGACTGAAAATAATGGTCATAGACAACACTAACACAGGTTTATGAAATGGGAATTATGTTTGAGAAACAGACTGGGAGACAAATGAAAGAGAAGCAATGGATGTAAAACATGTGGATTTTCAGAAAGATTTTGGTAAAGCTCCAAGACTAGTTTGCAAAATCAAATCTTAGTGGATTGGGGCGAATATATGGCCATGCTTCTAGAATGGGACAGCTGGCAGGAAACAGTGAATAGAAATAAACAGACACGTGAAGCAACAGCCTGACATTGTATTTAAGGTTTGATTCTGTGAGTATGACTATATCCCTGACACCCCATCACCTTCCCCGGATATCTCCTCTCTCACCAGCAGGACAGACAAAGCAGAAGTGGTGGCACCGTGGGATACAGTTTGAAGGGAATTGTTCTGGGAGTCCTCAACAGTGACTCTGTATCCCAGGAACTCTCATGGCGTTAGTTTACACATGGGAAAGGAAACCTCCTGCTGATTCCCATTCACCAGCCTCTTCCAACTGATGAGTCAGTACTCCTCCAAACTGAACAACACTTGGAGGAAGCACTGAGGGTGGCAAAGGCACAAAGTCTACTCTGGGTTAGGGACGTCAATGTCCACAAAAAGAGTGGTTCAGCAGCAGCATTACTGATTGAGCTGGTTGGGTCCGAAAGGATATAACTTCTCGTCTCAGTCTGCGGCAGGTGGTGAAGGAACCCACAAGAGGGAAAAGCCATATTTGACCACAGCCTTACTAATCTGCCAGCTGCAGAAGTATCTATCCATGACAGTATTGGGTAAGAGTGACCACCGCATAGTCATTGTGGAGATACAGTCACACTTGCATATTGAGAATAACCTCCACTATTTTAGGTGGCACTGTCACCGTGCTAAATAGGACAGACTTTAAACAGATCTAGCAGCCCAAGTCTGGGTTTCAATAATATGTTGTGGGTCATCAATAGCAGCAGAATTGTACTCCCGCACAACCTCATGGCCTGGCATATCCCCCTCACAACAATTACCATCAAGCCAGAGGATCAACCTTGATTCAATGGAGTGTGCAGGAGGGCAGGAGCAGCACTGGGAATACCTAAAAATGAGGTGTCAGCCTGATGAAGTCACCAACCAGGACGACCTGCGTGCCAAACAGCATAAGCAGTTAGTCATAGACAAAGCTAAGGGATCCCACAAGCAACGGTTCAGATCTAAGCTCTGCAGTCCTTCTACTTCTAGCAGAGAATAATTATGGACAATTAAACAAGTCATCGGAGGAGGACATTCCACAAGTATCCCCATCCTTAATGATGGAAGAGCCTAGCACTTCAGTGCAAAAGATAACGTTCATGCATTCGCAACAATCTTTAGTCAGAAGTGCTGAGTGGATGATCCATCTCGGCCTCCTCCAGTGGCCCTCAACAATTCAGTTACCAGTCATCAGCCAATTTGATTCACTCCACACGATATCCTGATTCAGTTGGAGACACTGGATACCTCAGAGGGTACATACCCTGACAACATCCTGGCAATAGTACTGAAACGTTGTTCTCCAGACCTTGTCACTGCCCTCACCAAGCCGTTCCAATACCGTTATAACAACATTTCCCCGATTAAATGGAAAATTACCCCAAGTATCTCCTGTATATAAAAAGCAGACCAAATCCAATCCTGCCAATACCACCGCATCAGTCTACTCTCGATCATCAGCAAAGTGGTGGAAGGTCTCAGTGCTTTTAAGCAGCACCTGCTCAGCAATACCCTGGTCAATGACACCCAGTTTGGGCTTCACCAGGGCCACTCAGCTCCTGACCTCATTACTGTGGTTCAAACATGGACAAAAGAGCTGAATTACAGTGGTGGGGTGAGAGTGATAGCCCTTTAAAACAAGGCTGCCTTCGCCCAAGTGTGTTATCAAGGGGGCTTAGCAAAACTGGAATCAATGGGTATCAGGGGCAAACACCCTGCTGGTTAGAATCATACCTGACACGTAGGAAGATGGTCATGGTTGATAATGGTCAGTCAACTCAGCACCAGGATAAATCTGTAGGAGTCCCTCGGGCAGTGGCCTAGGCCCATACATCTTCAGGGCTTCTTCATCAATGACCTTCCCTCCATTTTAAGGACAGAAATGGAGATGTTTGCCAATGATTGCACAATCTTCTGCAACATTTGTGGCTCCTCATATACTGAAGCAGTCCATGTTCAAATACAACAAGACCTGGACAGTATCCAGGCTGACAAGTGGCAAGTAATAGTCACGTCACACAAATGCCAGACCGTGAACATCACCACTAAAATACAATCTAACCTGCCCCTTGTCATTCAATGGTGTTACTGTCACTGAATCCACAGTGGACTGCAGCGGTTCAACAAGGCAGCTCACCACCAACTTCTCAAGGGGCAACCAGGGACAGGAAATAAATGCTGGCCCAGCCAGTCACACCCAGATTCAGGAAATAAATATCATTTTTAAAAAGATAACAGAGGAATGTTGCTGGGATATCACAGAGATCAGTGCTCAGGTCCCAACTGTTCACACAGTGGTTAGCACTGCTGCCTCACAGCGCCAGAGACCCCGGTTCAATTCCCACCTCGGGCGACTGTCTGTGTGGAGTTTGCACGTTCTCCCCGTGTCTGCGTGGGTTTCCTCCGGGTGCTCCGGTTTCCTCCCACACTCCAAAGATGTGCAGGGTCAGGTGAATTGGCCATGCTAAATTGCCCGTAGTGTTAGGTAAGGGGTAAATGTAGGGGAATGGGTGGGCTGCGCTTTGGCGGGGCGGTGTGGACTTGTTGGGCCGAAGGGCCTGTTTCCACACTAAGTCTAATCTAATCTAAAATACCCATTAAACATTTGGTTGTCGGAATCAAATACAATATATCCCAACCTGCTGATAGAACTAAAGGATGTTGGATTGTGAGTGGGTGAGAAGGTTGTAAAAAAGCTTCAAGGTGACTAAGACAAGTGGAGTGAATGGGCAAATACGTGGCAGATGGAGAGCAAGGTGAGTTGAGGTGACAGTGTGCCCTTTGGTGGGAACAAGAGATTGGCAGCTTTTCGTTTGAAAAGGGATTGTTTGAAACATGTTGATCTGAAAATCGACGTATGGGCCTTTTTGTTGTTTCCTTCTGCGCAGCCCTCCGAGGTCCCTGCAGCACAGTGAGTTCTGAACCCACAAGGCAATACTGGGAATGGCATTCACACGCTGCCCAGTGTACATAGACCTACCAAGTGGGGAGCTGTAACATTGCAAAGGATCTGGATCTCCCTGTAGACCAGTCACTGAAAGCAATATTGCTGGAGCAAGAACCAGTTATGAAGATCAATGATGTGCTGACCTTCATTTCAGGGGGATTTGAGTCCAGGAGTAAGGGTGTCTTACTGCAGCTGTAGAGAGTTTTGGTGTGACCCTATCTCAAACACTGTGCAGTATTCTGCAGATTTGGTCTCAGTACATAATAAAGGACAAACCTTACATTGAGGGAGAGCAGTGAAGGATGACCAGACCGATCTCTAGGATGACAGGCTTGTTGTGGGAGCAGAGTTTGGGGCGACTGGGCCTGTATTCCATGGGGTTTAGGAAAATGGGTGGAGATCTCAGTGAGATCTAAAAAACTCTGACAGGGTGAGATGGATTGGAAGCAGGGATAATAATTCCCCTGGCTGTGGTGTCTAAAACAAGGGTCCACAGTATTAGGTACAGAGAGAATATTCTGCAATAAGGTGACAATAAATGTCTGCACTCAGTGACTGGTGAACCTGGGGAATGCGCTCGAAGTTGGAAGCCAAGACACTGAATATAAATACGGACGTAGAGACAGTAAAGGAATGGTGGGAGAGAAGGAGAACGATATGGAAATAAAGGGCAAGGTATCATTATATTGAATTGGGTAGCAAACTCGACAGACCAAATGGACTACTGCACTTCCTACTTTATAGCTTCCTATGGTTAATCACATTCAGGGATGTGAACAGTGTGTGGAAAAAGTGCATTGTGTACATATTTGAACATGAACTGAAATGGGGAAGGCTCAATGTGTTGTATGACCTACTCCATTCCCGATGTTTCTATGTAGGCTGTAAATGTTGTCACAAGCTCTCAGATGTTAGGAAGGAGGTCTCTTCAGGGTCAACAGGACTGTGTTTCTCATTCCCTTTTTCTGATACTGAGGCTGGGGCCGGGTGTTCTGTCCGGTTTTAACCTTTAGACCTCGGAACAGTTTGTTACAATAGAATGTCTTGTTTGGTGGATTCAGAGACCATTGAAGAGTTTATCACATTCTGTATGTCTGCAGTCACGTTTAGGCCAGACCAGGAAAGCACGGGAGATTCACTTTCTGAAAGGACATTTGTGAAGCAAATTGGTGTGGACAATCGACATTAGCTTGAAGGTCACTATTTACGGTCACCAGATTTTGCATCTTAATATTTTGTCAATTGTGTTTAACTTACACCAGCTGCCAGAGCATTAGCCAGGTCTGGATTCGTAATCCAGTGACCTTTCCACAGCAGCACCATCTCCACATGGGGACATATCTGAAATCATACCGAGCAGGTTATTTCTGTGCTGTTTGATAACTCTGTCAAAAAGAACTCCCACCAATTTGACTGTCGAGGTGGGACTGAGGGGGAGGTAACTGGTCAGATTGTAATTATAATCCTCTTAGGAACTGGACATAGTTGAGTAATTTTCCACATTACCAGGGGGATGTCAGTGTTGGAGCTGGAATGAAACACCTTCCCCAGGGACACGGCTTATTGTGCAGCACAAGTCTTCAGTCCTATTACAAGAATGGTGTCAGGGACCATTGCCTTTTTCGTACGTACTGTGTTCAGCTGTTTCTTCATGTCACGTACAGCAAATTGAATTGGTTGAAGACTGGCATCTGTGATTCTGTGGGTATCATGGCGAGGGTGAGGTGGATCATCAACTCCACACTTCTGGCTGAGGGTGGTGCAGATACCACGTCCTAGTCTTTTACACTGATGTACAGGACTGTTCAATTATTTAGGATGGGGATATTCGTGGAGCCCTTTCCTCCGTCATTTGTTTAATCATCCATCACCATTTATGACAGAATGTGATAGGATTACGGAGCTTCGATCAGATCTGTTTGTCAAGAGTGGTAGCTTTAATGGGTTAGCATCAGGTTTAGGTTCACGTGGTTGTCACCCGGTCATGTTCACTCACAGTCATTACTGAAACATAGATCGTATTGAAGGTAATGGCAGACTGAGGAAATTATTCGAGGCTAAAAGTTACAGGTTGTGGTTGAATGCTGTTCTGCTTCTCCTGCTGCTGTAGTCTACAGCACCACATAAATACGATACGCAGTTTTCAGCTGCAATATCTGCAATGCAATTCTGCTGTCTGTCCCTTAGTTCACATCGAGACCCGTTCACCCATCAGTCATGTACTCAGTGACCTACTCTGGTTTCTGATGTGGTAACACTTCCATTTTCATATTCTCATTCTGCTGAGGGTCTTTCCCTGGGTCATGCTTTCAATCTGACACATTCTGCAAAACCAAATAACTTTTTTTAATCAATTGTTTAATTCATCTGAATCTTTTTCCTTGAGTAATACCATCTTCTGTGTTTAAAGTGAATGAGTTTCCTCTGTTTCTCTCCCTGACCATGATTAAGATCTCTGTAATATCAGTGATGCCAGCCATATGTAGTTTCCGAGCCAATGAATTCTCTGGATTCCCAATCATTTTCACCACATTGTATGTTTCCTCTTTTGGTTTGATGCCGTATTACTCATGGTTGCCTTGTCCTGCCATGAGTACGTTTCATCAACTTTGGGATAATTTCTGATATCCTCCGAAATATCCCCAGAAATTCCTGCTTTTGCTGTTCCATGGTCTACCCAGCTCGGCTCCCCTTCCAATTAACTCTGGCCAGCTCCTCCCACCTGTCATTGTAGTTACATTGTTCAATTATAATCACATTACATCAAGAAGAGACCAATAGATATAAACCAAAAGAAGGAGCTTTGAGAGAGGAGACGCAAAAAATAATTGGTAAATTTCTTAACTAGATACAAAGAGAGAAAGAGCGAGACAACATAGATGAGGAAATATGAAAAATGAGAAAACTAGATCATCAAAAGAAGTAGATGCACATCCCTCAATGTTTTGGCAATTCCTGTGTGCTGTGGTCCTTTGTATAGTGCATGTACAACAGAGCAATATGTTCAAATGCTGAGTCTGATGCCAGAATTTTTATCTTCAATAATATGACAGACACTAGCTTTGGAAAGTATCCAACAGGCCAATATATTGAATTCTGGTAGAAAGGGGATTAACTGAAATAAGTTGGGACACCAGAAGCAAGAATTTATAACACATCCTGATCAGAATGAGAGATTGGAGTGGAGAATTCCAGAAAAACAGGGAACATTGAGGGAAGGGGAGCATATCATTTTAGATGAGAATCAAATGATGTTTTAATGTTTTATAAATTTTATACATCATATGCATCACTTTTTGTTAACTGTGTCTCCATTGCTCATTTAGAATGTGTTGTGCACACATGAAAAATGTTACTTATCTGCACACACACATTATTTAAACAGTGTGTATTAAATCATTCTTCCGCCATTGAATTGGTCCTGTTGTTGTGTTACCAGGATACATGAACAACAACTGGCCACCAAAAGACATGACCCATTATCACTATGTTCCATACATACAGGCAAAGAAGGGCACCACTTTGATTGGTACAATGCACACACATACTAAGACACGCAATGACGTTCTTAGAGGAATGCCATTCTGACCAGAAGTCTGTCAATAAACACAGCAATTTAGATCCTAAATACCTTCTCTTGTAAAACAAAAGAACTGGAAATGACATCACCCATCTTAAGAACCCAAGACCTATAAATAGAGAGGCGCGACATACCACCAGCACTTCAGCAGAGACTCTCACTGATGATGTTACCTAGTCATAATGTCGAATCGTCAGAAAACAAACCTTCAAGCACAGCGAGCTAACATTCATACATACAAACTGTTATTTTTTCTTGTATTAGTGGAACTTGGGAGTTCTTTGTCACTTATGTATTAACAGATTACGAGGTGAGGTGAGCTTTTTAAGTTTGTGGTTTTAATTAACAGAAGTGCTCGACTTAGATGTCTCCACAGTTTGGGGCCCTGCCGTATGGGACTTGGACAGATTTGAACAGATTTCGGGTACAAAATGTCCCAGCAAATTTCAACACGTTGCAATTAGTGACCTAGATCTTCAAATAAAACTGGTCGGAAAATCTTTTTAATTTTGTTTATTGGTGGTGGTTTAAATTAAAAGTGAGGGAAAAGGCTTTTAACATTACTAAAGAGGTTCCCAAATTTGCCAAGAAAGTTTAGAAAGACAAAAGGAGGACATTTTTTAGAATTAGCAAATAGGTTGGAATTGGGTTTAACTAGGGACAAAAGGAAAGCTGAAATTGTAATGGAGTTGGTCAAGCACTTTGATGTATCAGAGAAACAGACAAGTGCAGTCGAGTTAGATAAAATTTAAATTGCAAATATGGCAACTGAAGTTAGAAGATAAAGAAAGACGGAAACAGAGAGAGGAAAAAAAGTGAAGGAGAGGAAAAAGAAAGAGAGAGAGAATTTGAGATTCAGAAGTTGGGAATTAGACAAGAAAGTTAAATTAACAGGATGGAGATGAAGGGAGAACGTAGGGATGCATACAACTAGGTTAGTTACTTGCCATATTTCGGTGAGAAAAATGTCAAAACCTTTTTTTATTTCATTTGAAAAAAATGACTCGGCTGATGACGTGTCCAGTGAATTTGTGGGTAATGCTCGTTCAGACAAAGCTGGTGGGCACAGCTGGTGAGGTATGTGCAGCGCTGTCAGATGAGGGATCAAGAGATTATGCAGATGTTAAATTGGTTATTTTGATTGGTTATGAATTGGTACCAGAAGCATATAGACAGAGGTTCATAAAAATAGAGACGGAACCAGGTCAGACTTATGTTAAGTTTGAAAGAATTAACTACAGTCATTTTGATAGTTGGGTGCTGGACTTAAAAATAGATAAGACTTGTGAGGCTCGAAGGGAGATTAATCTGCTGAAGAAGTTGAAAGACTCACTTCCAGAGACGGTAAGAATCCATGTGCACGAACAGAAATTTCAAGAAGCGAGAAGCGCGGCAGAAATAGCAGGTTCTCAGTATAAGGGCGTGGAACACATAAAATGACAGTGCTGATGGTTTAAGAAGGGCACTGGGAAAAGGTGCTTTCATTGAAGTAAGCTGGGACACACTGTGATGGTCGTTGAAGGAAGGCACTTTGGGGAAAGATACGGTAGAAGAGGTTAAGCCAGTTGCATTTGTGAAACTGGTAAAGGAGACCCCAAGTAGTGCGAGGAGCTGCAGGAGAGTGCACAGCCGAGGCAGGGTCTGGGTATGGAGTCGGTACCTGATCTCTGAAAGAATGCGCCTCAGTAGATAAAGTTTACTTAGAAAGATCAGGGGGAGAAGGACAAGAAGTTATAATTTTGTGAGATATGGCATCTGCTCAGTCTCTAATAGTTGAGAAGTGAGGCGCCAGAAAAGCATAAATGATCTGGCAGCATCGCAAAAGCAGAACAATCGAATATCAGGCATAAACCGATTGTCAGGAATGGCTTGGGGGACAATGGGGCTGAAAGATAAATATGAGGGTAGTAGCTGGGCTGGTGGGAGGGTCACTGGGAAGGCGATAAGAAGATGTAGGTGGGAGTAATAGTGATATGTCAATTGGTAGGGTGGAGTCGGTCGGTGGGAAGGAAGCTGGCCAGTTAGTGTGGTTCAAGAGGGCAGTGCTAGGTTGAATGGTTCAATCTGGCAGAGGTTGGGGGAGGGGAGATTTAGAATTTGGTGAAGTCAACGTTGATGAGGGTTCTAGTTGTCCTACCACCTATCCACAACACCCTTCTCTCCGACCTATCACCATCACACCCCACCTGCGTCTACCTATCACCTTCCAAGCTGTGTACAAGATGATTAGAGGGTTAGATAGGGTTGACAGTGAGAACCTTTTTCCACGTATGGAGTCAGCTATTACAAGGGGGCATATCTTTTAATTAAGGGGGGTAGATATAGGAATGATGTTAGGGATAGGTTCTTCACTCAGCGAGTCGTAATTTCATGGAATGCCCTGCCAGTAGCAGTGGTGGACTCTCCCTCTTTATGGGTATTTAAGCGGGCATTGGATAGGTATATGGAGGATAGTGGGTTAGTGTAGGTTAGGTGGGCTTTGATCGGCGCAACATCGAGGGCCGAAGGGCCTGTACTGCGCTGTATTCTTCTATGTTCTATGTTCTATCTTACACCCAGCTCCACTCCCACTCTCCTATTAATTTCTCGGCTCCCTTCCCCCTCCCTTACCCCACCTCCCACTTTCCTGATGAAGAATTTATGCCTGAAACGTCAACTCTTCTGCCCCTCAGATGCTGCCTGGTTGGCTATGCTTGTCCAGCCCCACACTTTTCAACTCTCACCTCCAGCATCTGCAGCCCTCACTTTCTCTCCGCTTCTAATAGTGAGAGATGTAAGTATTTTCACTCTTTCTGACATATTAATCAAGATCGTAACAATTTGTGGAATGGGGTTAGAAATTAAGTATTCCCTTGTGTAACATCAGGATGGAATGCCAAATCAAGGTTGGGGAAGTAACAGTGACAGTGAGTAACAGAGTGTCATTTCCAGGAATATAGTTTATTCTTGTGAACGATTTAACAGGATCCAAGGTGGGAGTGGCACCCCTTGTGTTGGAGAAGGCAAAAGGAAAACGAGGGAATTGGGGAGTTAAAAGAAAAATACCCAGGGTTTTTCCAGACTGTATAGTAACAAGATTCCACTGTCATAAGTTAGAGCAGGAAGGAAAACCGTAATAAAAAGCCAAAGGAGTTGATGTGCAGTGAACTGACCTCCTGTTTGATGTCACGGTGCAGGAAAAACCTGAACGGGCAAAATGTCAGGCAGGGGTGTATATGCCTGAAAGGCTAATGGACTTACAACAGATATATACACACACATTCACACACACATACACATGCACACACACGGAAAATGAATCAAAATATATTGTCGAACGTTGTTAACTTAAAGATAGAATGCGAAAATTAAAATGGAGACCACGATAGGTTCGTGCAGAAGGGAAATGGGCTGAAGTGCACCAGATTGTTTAAGAGGTAGCGTACAGTGTTACAGGTAGCACATAAACTAACTGCAGGGGTCATTTAGGTGTACAGAAGACTCAGGCTAAGGTACAGAGGCATTTCTAGTGGCCTGGAATGCACAAGGACGTGGTTATTTTTTGACGTACATGTCAAACATTCTAAATGGTAGGTAAGTCACAGGCAGTAATAAAGCCAGAACCTTTGTTACCAATTCCTGCATTCGAAGAACATTTCACATAGGTTATGATGAGTTGTGTAGCTCCCCTATCTAAAATAAAAGTGGAAACTAATATTTGCTCACCATAATGGATGTGTCTTCCAGATTTCCAGAGGCAATTCTATTATGGAGTGTTAAGGTAAAAAGGGAGGTGGAAGAGTTGATAGCTTTCTTTACTCACTGTGGGCTCCGCAGAGAGATTCACTCAGACCAAGGTCTCCTTTTACCAATCAGCTGTTTAAGGAAGTCATGGATAGCTTTGGCATACAGCAGTTTAAATCAAGGGCGTTCCATCCTGAATCCCAGGGAGCCTTGGAAAGTTAGCATCAGACGCTGAAGACCATATTAACAGTGTACTGTCAGGATTACCGGAATGATTGGAATGAAGGTGTCTCATTAAATTGATTGCCATTAGACAAAAATTATTTGCCAGAAATAAATCTACTCAGTTTACTTCCTTTGATTTAATATTTGAAGTGAGAGGTCCTTTGGAATTAATTGAATATAAATTGACAGGACCGAAGTCAGAGATCTCACACTCGGATTATGTATGTGAGGTGAGGGAGAGATTAGATGGAGTAGGTGAGTTCGCTAAACAGCACCTGAAGGGCTCAGCATAGAATGAAGCACGTGGCAGATAAAAACTCTGAAATTTTGACGATTTCCTGTGGGGATGACGTATTAGTATTGCCACCAGTGATAGCAATTCCCTTCAAAGCCAGGTTTAGTGATACAGGAACAGAGGTATGATCAGATGAACAAATTGTGCAGTTTATCTGTATGATGTAGTGACCTTTAGCAAGTGATTGAAAGCTCACATTTTACAGTAGGCAGAGCATGTTGAACGATTACAAGAAGCAAACTTGGTAATAAACTTAAGGAATACAGAATTCACGAAGGCAGAGGTGACGTTCTTGGGACATTACATTGGACATGGAAGGTTGACCCCATGGAACACAAAGACAAAGGGTTTTGAGGAATTTTCACGACCGTCCTCGAAGAAAGAGGTGCCTCAATTTTTGGAACTGATTGGATTCTATCGGAAGTTTGTTCCAGACTTCAGCAGCGTATTGGCACCACTGATGGACTTAGTAAAGAAGGAAACAGAATTGTGGTGGACAGAACAATGCCAGGAGGTATTTGAGAATTTTAAAGCAGGATTAATCACCGCACCAATTTTAGCTATACCAAATATTCTGAAACCCTTTGAAAATTCTATTTGCTTCTAGGGATATCGCGGTTGGAGATGTATTGATACAGAAAGGTTATGATAGATTTGAATAGTTAATTGGCTACCTGTCGAAAAACGCAATATCCACCAGAAAGTAAAATACAACATTCTCCATTATTGAAATAGAATGATTAAGTTTTGCACTGACCTGACAATATTTTAATGTTTATGTGACAAATAAATTGTCGGAGATGGTTTTGGACAACGACAAACCTCTCACGTTTTTTGGAATATTTAAAGACCAGAATATGAGAGTATTTCATTGGAGTATTATCACACCAACTTAAAACTTACAAAATGTACATGCTGTGGGTCCTAAAATGTGATAGCAGATGTGTTATCGCGGATTTAAAGGAAAAAGTTTAGGTACGATTTGACTTATTCCGGTTTAAATAGGTGTACAAAATTAATATGAATGACATAATTGAGATGAATACTTTTGTATTTCATAATAATGGGATTAAGAATTAGAGGAAAAGAAACGAAGCCATCTTTTCATTCTGATGGTTGTTTTGTTTTCTGAAGGAGGGAGGTCTTACGAAGCCGAAAGCATGTCAGGTCACTTTAAGACAGAACGGGTTTTGTTGAATAGAAAGTACCCTACAGATGCCAGCTAAATGTCAGATTGTTCCATATGTCACAATTAGCTGTGAAATGGAGACCTGAGATTTGCTTGCTGTTTTGACAACAATTCAAGTACAACCAAAGAGTTTAAATAACGTTCAGGATACCAGAAGCCAACGGAACTTGAATATTATTGTTTGGACACCTGGAAAGCAATCAAATTATGAGAATTGTTGTATCATGGGGAGTAGATAAACCCAGCATTTGAACACTAGAGGGAGATTCGCTGCATTCCAACAGCAGAGTAACTGCTGTACAGCAGGAGTGCTAACTGACCATCTCAAACACTCTCTATCAAAGATACATGGTCATGTAAACCTACTTGCAATAAAAACATGACCCAGGGAGATCAGCAGCTGAAAGGGTGAACACAGTGGGGAAGATAGAGACTGTGTGGTCTTGAGATTGTGATGTTTAATATGTGGGCTTTTGGAACAGAATATCTTTCCAGAATCGGAGTCAGATAGTAAGGAGCTAAGAAAAGAGGGGCTTGTATTTGTGAATAGCTGTTGTTTAGTGTTCACTATTAAAGTTAAGAAACTAACTTGCTAATTTTTGTTTAAATAGTGGAATGTAGAAGATCTGTGTCGCTCATATTTTAATAGACGACGAGGTGAGGCCAGCTTTTCTGGGTGTTTGGTTTTAATTAACAGAGGGGTTTCGACTCTACGTTGTAAATGTCCATCCACGCTAACCCCAATTCCCTGCAGTTGGCCCATATCCTTCCAGTCCTTTCCTATCCACATATTTATCCAAATGCTTTTGAAATGTTGTTAATGTAACCCCCTCAACCATATCTGCTGGCAGCTCATCCACGTACCAGCCCTCTGTGTAAAGAAGTGGCCCCTCTGGTTCCCTTTTATTCCTTCCCCTTTAACCTTAAACTGATCCTCTCTCGTCCTCGATTCTCTAAACCTTGGAAAAAGACTAAGAGCATTAACCCTACCATCATGATCTTATTCAGCTCTATAAGGACTCCCTCAGTCTCCTACATGCTAAAGAAAAGGTCCTAGCTTGTCCAACCTCTCCCTATAACTCTGACCATTGGGTCCTGGCAACATCCTTGAAAATTTCTTCTGCACTCTTTCTAATTTAATAACATCCTCCCTGTAACAATGTGACAAAACTGAACACAATACTCTCAGTGCAGCCTTACCAAAGTCCTGTGTAACTGCAACATAAATTCCCAACTTCTACACTCAATGTCCTCCCTGATGAAGGCCTGTGTGCGAAAAGCCTTCTTCACTGCCCTGCCTACCTGTGACTCCACTCTCAGAGAACCGTGCACCTGAACACCAAGGTCTCTCTGCCCACTACACACGTGAAGATCCTCCCATTCACCATGAGACTCCTACCTTGATTTGAGTTCCCAAAATGTAAGACATCACACATCTATATTAAATTCCATTTGCCATTTCTCTGCCCATTTCCCAACCTGATTAAGGTCCTGCTGCAATTTCTGATAAACTTCCTCACTGATCATGCTCACACTTATTTTAGTGTCATCTGCAAACTTACTAATCATGCCTTGTACATTCTCAACTAATTCATAGATAACAAACAGCTATGGACTCAGCCTCCAGTCTGATAAGTATCCTTCCACTAAACCCTCACTGCCTTCTACCATCAAACCAACTGTGTATCCAATTGGCCAGTTCCCCCAGGATTCTACGTGATGTCCCCTTCCAGAGCAGCCTGCCGTGAGGCCTTACTGAAATCCATAGAGACTATGTCTACCGCTCTGTCCTCATCAACCTTCCTGGTCACTTCATCAAAGAATGCAAACAAATTTGGGAAGCATGATCTCCCACTCACAAGTCTATGCTGACTGCTCCGAATCATACCCTGTGTAAGTCATGGGTGCAGTCAATGGTATGCTGTCCTTCATTGTAAGATGATTCGAGGACATAAGTAAAGCCATCTTCCTGCTGTTGTAGAGCCTTGCTGAGAGAGCATTTGGGGCACTCTCTACAGATTTGATGTCCTTTGTAAGGAATGATCTTCTTACCACAGACACGGGTGATGGTCACATGAGGATAGAGTAAAGAAACTAAGTGTTTAACCTGTAGAGCTGTGAGAGATGAAGAAATAGTGACGCTGAAACACGAGGAGTGGCAGCGATCACTTATTTCCAAAAGACACATTGGTAGTGTGAGAAATTCCATACTTTACCCAGGATTGATTGGTGTGATTTATTGTCACGTGTACCTCAGTACAGGGAAACACTTTGTTTATGAGCGTGGGGGCAGGTCATAGTAAGCATGACCAGACAGATCATAGGGTGGAAATAGACTTGGACCGAGTAAGGCATACAGGTTACACTGAACAGGACGTGCACTAGACAAGATCAACACGAGCAAGATCACCATTATTTGAACTTCGAGATTCATCAATCTAACATGGCTTTCCGAATAGTTTATATGCCTTTACTAACTCTCCCCACGTTATTGTGCAGTCGGCGTGTGAACCCTGTACTGAACGCCAGGTTGTTCACAATCCCCAAGAGCAGCCACAATACCTTCCATCTGAAACAGGTAGCCATTCCCACCAGCTTCCACCTTACATAGAGAACACCAGGCTGGCTTCTCGGAGATGGAAGGTGCCTTCTTGAGATTTCATACAAGACATATGGCTTCCCTCCTCACCATGTTAAAGTCCTACATGTGTATCATGAGCAACGGAGCCAGGAGGAACAACGTGGAACAGTCTGTCTGTGCAGCCTCTGCTCCAATTGTTCATCATGTTAGAGCATCAATCTGGAGACAGTGAGGACTGCCGATGCTGGAGATCAGAGTAGAGCGTTGATTGCTGGAAAAACACAGCAGGTCAGGCAGCATCCGAGAAGCAGGAGAATCGACGTTTTAAATTAAGACATTCATCAGGAATCAGCATCAATTACCACATTCTGCCCCCGTGTAAGTGCATTTAGGCGGGAATGGCCTCCTGCTGTTCCTGTATAAGTGACTCAAGGGGCTGATTGGCATCTTCTTCGTCCGATTGGACAAGGCCAAGGGCCTGACTGGGTTACCCCTGGTTCCTGTTTGACAGGTCGATGTACTGACAAGTCTGATGATGCTGCAGCTTTAAGAGGTTATTTTGTCCGGGTTTCTTTTATGAGAGAGATTGAATGATCGTTACCAAGCTGGATAGTTAAGACCACTTGAGTAACAGCTCCGGGAGGCCTTAGGTTAATTTTAATGCAGCCTGAATGAGTGTGGCCAGCTCTCACAGGTTAGGATCTCTGGGTTTTGGTTTCTCAGTAACATCAGAAACTATTGGGGTTTCCACAGAGTTGGAAGCTTTGGGGAATGTCTCCTGACTGCTACTCTCTCTGAATTTTCTCTTGATGCTGCCACATTGCATCTGGAACAGACACTTTACATTCCCTTTAAAATAAGAAAACATTAGAGTCTACGCTCCTGCCTTCAAATATTTTCGAGCGGCTCTCGTGGTCCATCACACTAGACTCCTTCTCTTCCTGAGTAATCGGCTGGAGGCACTGAATGGGCTATCCCTGTTCATCTCCAATAGTGTCAATGGGCTGAATGGCTTCCTCATATTCCTGTGAAACCAAAGTGAGGTGCTGACTGAACTCTTGTTTTACTGTGGCAATGTGCAGTGCCAGGCAGTGCTGTTACATGAATGTTACCGACACTTTAACAGCACAAGCCTGAGTGTGTCTGGGACCTGCTACACACGGACACAGACCAACTCAGGAGCTGAGGGGGGACAAAATATTCTGAACATTGTGGAATCTTCAGTGACCATCCCCACTTCTGATCTTATGGTGGGGAGGGTGGGGGTGGGGAGACATTGATGAAGCAGTTGAAGATATTTGTGAAGAGAAAGCTACCCTGAGGATGTCCCACTGAACTGACCCAGGACTGAGATGATGAACATCTTCCTTTGTGCCATGTTTGACACCAAACACTGGAGAGTTTACTCTGATTCCCATTAAGTTCAGTTTTGTTAAGCTCCTTTATGTCAACAGAAGTTAACCACTGCCTTGATATCAGGGCCAGTCATTTTTACCTGAACCCTTGTCTCAACCTCTTTTGTTCACATCAATAAACCATGATATAGGAGCAGCAAGAATTTTCTTCAAACAGGTGGTATTGAATGTCAGGATTTCTCTTCTCAAGAGTGTTGGGGAGCTAGATGACTGAAAGTATTTGAAGAGGAGCTAGATGGATATTGACCTGTCAGAGAGTTGAGGGCTATGAAGAATTGGGTATGAAAAAGGATTTGAGGCCAAGAGCAGATCAGTCATGATCTTAATGAAGGGCAAGGCAGGTTTGGGGAGTGAACGACCTGCCCCTGTTTCTGATGTTCTCCCATTCTGTTATTGGAGTGTTAGTGGGTGTTATTTTCATGAATGCTCTGTTGTTGCATATTGCAGTCAGGGAGACCAGAGGATACTGTGAGCCATCTCTGGGTGAGGTATGGGGGCTGTATTCTCAGTGAACTTGGGTCTAAACATGACCAACAAATGAAGCACAAGTTGCAGATTGGGGAAACTCTGTAAAGAGAGATGAGGGGCCTCTTTCATACCCGTGCCTGGATTTTCCAATTATACTTCCCAAATCACCTCAAAGCGTGTGGGACAGTTTTGAAGGGCTGAATTGTCTTTGTTTCTGCACACCAGTTTATAGGAGTAAGTAGCATCGAACTGCTCCTGTCTCGCAGGTTTGATGGGCTGAATGGAACACAGAAACATGGGACTGAGGAGGAGGAGTGGGTCATTAGATACTTTGAGCCTTCTCCACCAGGCACTAAGATTTGGCCGATCAGGTTGGGGTCTCAGCCCCACTTCCCTGTCTATATCCCATTATGCATGACTCACACTTCTGTCAAATATTTAACTAATGCAGCTTTCAATCAATGTGAGCATGGAGGCACAATAAACTTCCAGTGAAGAGGATTCCGACTTGAAAGGGCCTTTCAGAATTATTCGTCATCCTTCTTATCGAATCAGAGAGTCATGCAGAATGTAAACAGACCCGTTAGTCCAACCTGTTCACTCCGATCAGATATCAAATCTGATCCAGTCCCATTTGCCAGCATTTGACCAATATCCCACTTCTTTCAGATACTTTTTAAATGTGCGATTGTAACCGCTTTCACCACTTCCTCTGACAGCACTTTCTGTACACACACCACTCTCTGTGTGAAACATTTATCTTCAGGTCCCTTCGAAATCATTCGCCCTTTCTCCTCCAACCTCTGCCCTCTTGTTCTGCATTTCCCTACACTGGGGAGAAGAACGTTGCTGTTTAGAATATCCATGCCATTGCTGATTTTGTGAACCTCTATAATGTCACCCCTCAGCCTCTGACACTCCAGTAGAAAGCACCTCAACCTAATTAACCTCTCCACGAAGCTCAAACTTCCAGTCCTGGAACATTGATGTCTAAATCATTTCTGCAGACAATGAGTTGTACGTAGTATTCTTAAAGCAGCCTCACCAACATCCTGTACAGATACAACATGCCACCACAACTCCTATACTCAATGCTCCTACTGATTAAGGCAAATGTGCCAAATGTGTTCTGTCCCACATTGTCCACCTGCGACTCCACTTTCAAGGAACAATGTACCTGCAGCCCTATGCCCCTTTGTTCCACAACACTCTCCAGGACCTTAACATCAGTGTATAATTTCTGCCATGATTTGCCTTCCCAAACTGCAAAACCTCGTATTTATCTAAATTAAGCTTCATCTGTCACTCCTTGCCCCTTTGTTCCATCTAATTGTGGTCTCGTTATACTCTGAGATAATCTACTACACCACCTTTCTGATGTAATCTGTAAACTTACTAACTATGGCCCCAATATTCACATCTAAAACCCTGACATAAATGATGAAATGCAGTGAACTCAGTACTGATTCTTACAGCACACTGCTGCTCACAAGCCTCGAGTCTGAAAAATACCCCTCTTCCTTCAAGCCAATTGTGACTAGCTTCCTCTGTATCCCATGTGACCGAACCTTACTAATCTGTATACCAATCAGAATGAAATACTCGCTATGAAGAGAGGCTGAGTAGGTTAGGTTTACTTTCACGAGAAAAAAGGACATTGAGGGGGGACCTGATTGAGGTTTGCAAAATAATGAAGGGTATAGACAGGGTGGACAGAATTGAAAAATGTGGTGCTGGAAAAACACAGCAGGCCAGGCAGCATCCGAGGAGCAAGTGAATCAACGTTTCGGGCATAAGCCCTTCTTCAGGAATCAGTGTGGATCGAGACAAGCTTTTTCCCAGGTTGTAGGATTCAATAACGAGAGGTCGTGCTTTCAAAGTGAGAAGTGGAATGTTTAAGGAGGATACACGCGGTAAGTACTTCACACAGAGGGTGGTGGGCGTTTGGAAGACGTTGCTAGCAGAGGTGGTAGAGGCAGGCACGGTAGATTCATTTAAGATGCGTCTGGACAGATGCATGAGTAGGTGGGGAGCAGAGGGTACAGATATTTAGGAATTGGGCAACAGGATGAGACAGTACATTTGGATCGGCTCAGGCTTGGAGGGCTGAAGGGCCTGTTTCTGGGCTGTAGATTTTCTTTGCTCTTTGTTCTTTAAATGAACACATTGCTGAAGTCCATATAGACAATGTCTACCAAACTGCCTTCATCAATCTTCTTTGTTATCTCTTCAAAAAACTCAACCAAATTAATGAGACATGATTTCCCATGCAGAAAGCCACGTTGTCTCCCCCGATCAGCCCTTGGCTTTCCAAATGTATGTAAATGCTATCCCTCAGAATCCCCTCCAACAACTTTCCCACCGCTGACATCAGGCTCAGTGGTCTATAGTTCACGGGTTTTGGGGTCACTGTTTCCTTTTCTAGTCCCACTCCTCCACTGCTCCCAACAAATGTTAAATGTCACCAGGTTTGTGATATGGTCGATCATATCGGTCTCAGATTGGGTCAGGGTCAGTTTTAGGAACAAGTCAGGCTAGTTTCTTTAATCTGCTCAAATAGCACATTTATGATCCAGAGCAATGTAACTCAAACTGTGATGGAAAGATGAATGGTAAACGGTTTGGGTATTGCAAGTATATAATCAATATTTCCCTTTCTAAACACACACACACACACACACACACACACACACACACACACACACAACACACAACACACAACACACAACACACAACACACACACAACACACAACACACAACACACACACACACTTTTAACTTGAAAGAACTCTGTTCAGATATTATTGGAACTCATGACTAAAGGGAAAATTGTGAGATTGTCCAAAACGCTATTCTGTTTCTGAAGGTATTGTGCTCACACAGCTGCTAGCAATGGGATTCCATCCTGGGACAGTTGGATTTGGCTTAATTTCTTTTGCTTTAGGCAGAGAGGAGATTCCAGTGAATTCTGGTCAGTGAGCACCCAAAGGGCAGCACGGTGGTGAGCACTGCTGCCTCACAGCACCAGGGACTTGGGGTCGATTCCAGCCTTGGGTCACTGTCTCTGTGGAGTTTGCACATTCTCCACTTTTCTGTGTGAGCTTCTAATGGGTGATCCAGTTTCCTACCACAAACTGTGTAGGTTCGGTGGATTGGTCATGCTAAATTGTCTGTAGTGTTCAGGGATTTCTAGGTTAGGTGAATTAGTCAGGGGTAAGTATAGGGAAATGGGTTGGGAAGGTTGGTATGGACTTGTTGGGTCGAAGGGCCTGTGTCAACACTGCAGGGATTCCTTAAAAATAAGAATGGTAACGATGACTGTAGAGGTTTTTTTTTTAGCTCACACACATTGCTGTGATGAGGAATAATGAAGGAGAGAGAGTGCACTAGGCCATTCCTTCTCAGGCAGATTACATTTTCTCCCTCTCTGAGTTGAATCACAAAGTAATGTCATCCTCTCCCAAACTGGACCATGTGAGGTCTCCTTGTACATTGTCCAAACTATGTCTCCATCACATTCCCTGTTCCATGTAGGTGCATCATTGCTGCTGTCATACACAGAGCAATACCCTGAGCAGAAAAATGGTCTCGTTTGATTTGAAATATGTTTACATGGCCCTGCATCATTAAAAAATAAAATGTTTAATTTATTCAGAATACCTGTGTTAAACTGAATGCATTTTTTAAAGAAATACAGAAATTGCTGGAAAAGTTCGCCAGGTCTGTCAGCATCCAGATGCCTTTTACATGCTGCAGTTGTACCAGCCTCCACCACTTCCTCTGGCAGCTCATTCCATACACACACCACCCTCTGTGTGAAATTGTGCCCTTTAGGCCTCATCAAAACTTTTCCCCTCTCACTTTCAACCAATCCTCTATCGTAGCATTTGAGTGGGAGCAGCGGCCGAGGAAAAACGAACCCGGGAGACTACAGCTAAGGTAAGACAGTTTGTTTCAAAATTACTTACCAGTAGCGGGCAGCGGTGTTTTTTTTTCTCTCTCTTCACAAAAAGAGCGGGAGCAGCAGAGGAAGTGACGGCAAGCAGAGGGGCAGCCGGGAAGGAGAACGGTGAGTATAAATACTCACCCTTTAATCACCAACGGACATTTGAGTGGGAGCAGCGGCCGAGGAAAAACGAACCCGGGAGACTACAGCTAAGGTAAGACAGTTTGTTTCAAAATTACTTACCTGTAGCGGGCAGCGGAAGTGAGGTTGGAGCGCATAGCTGGGCGGGAAGGCAAGTGATTAGTATTTGAGTGGGTGTGTTCTAGACCCCAGGTCCTACTATTGTAGGGCCTCCTCTAACCTAACTTTAAAGTCCACAGGTTATTGACTCAGTGTTCTTGTTTTTGGAGACAGTGTACAGTCATGGCAGCGCAGGCGGTGGAATGTTCCTCCTGCAGGATGTTTGAGGTAGGGGTGACCACCGATACTCCTGCCGACTTCGTGTGCAGGCAATGCAGTCAGATCCTGATCCTCACCGAACGAGTTAGGGAACTGGAACTGGAGCTGGATGAGCTGAGGATTATTCGAGAGGGTGATCGATAGAAGCTACAGGGACATAGTTACGCCGGAGAACAGAGGTAGCTGGGTAACAGAGGTGGGAAGGGGAAGAAGCAGGCAGTGCAGGGTTCCCCTGTGGTCGTTCCCCTAAAAAATAAGTATACAGCTTTGTTAACTGTTGGGGGGGGACAGCCTTGCAGGTGTAAGCTGCAGTGATGGGGTCTGTGGCTCTGAGATTCAGAAGGGAAAGGGCGAGAAGAGGAGAGCGCTAGTTATAGGAGACTCTCTAGTTAGAGGGACGGACAGGCTGTTCTGTGGAGATGGGCGAGACTCTCGGATGGTTTGTTGCCTCCCGGGTGCTAGTGTCCGAGACATCTCGGACCGTGTCTTCAGAATCCTTAAGGGAGGGGGGTATGCAGCCAGAAGTCGTGGTACACATTGGCACCAACGACATAGGTAGGAAGAGGGGTGGGGAGGTCATTCAAGGAGTGAGGCTGGAAGCTAAAAGCTAGGACAGACAGTCGTCATCTCTGGGTTGTTGCCGGTGCCACGTGAGAGGCAAAGAATAGGGAGAGAGTGCAGTTGAACACGTGGCTGCAAGGATGGTGTAGGAGGGAGGGCTTCAGATATTTGGACAATTGGACTGCATTCTGGGCAAGGTGGGACCTGTATAAACAGGACGGGTTGCACCTGAACCAGAAGGGCACCAATATCCTGGGGGGTAGGTTTGCTAGCACACTTCGGGGGGGTTTAAACTAATTTGGCAGGGGGATGGGATCCGGACTTGTAGTCCAGCAAGTAAGCTAGCTGTGTGTCAAGATGCCCAAGACTGTAGGGAGGCTGTGGAGAAGTTAGCACTGACAGGGACTACTTGCGGACACAGAGATGGGCTCAGGTGCGTATACTTCAATGCAAGGAGTATCAGAAATAAGGTGGGTGAACTTAAGGCGTGGATCGGTACCTGGGACTACGATGTTGTGGCCATCACGGAAACGTGGATAGATGAGGGACAGGAATGACTGTTGGAGGTTCCTGGTTACAGATGTTTCAGTAAGAATAGGGAGGGTGGTAAAAAAGGAGGGGGGGAGTGGCATTGCTAATTAGAAATGGTATAACGGCTGCAGAAAGGAAGTTTGAGGGGATCTGCCTCTGGAGGTAGTATGGGCTGACGTCAGAAATAGGAAAGGTGCAGTCACCTTGTTGGGTGTTTATTATAGGACCCCCAATAGCAGCAGAGATGTGGAGAAACAGATTGGGAAACAGATTTTGGAAAGGTGCAGAAGCCACTGGGTCGTAGTCATGGGCGATTTCAACTTCCCAAATATTGATTGGAAGCTCTTTAGATCAAGTAGATTGGATGGGGCGGTGTTTGTGCAGTGTGTCCAGGAAGCTTTTCTAAAGCAGTATGTAGATTTGTCCAACCAGAGGGGAGGCCATATTGGATTTGGTACTCGTTAATGAACCGGGACAAGTGGTGGGCTTGTTAGTGGGTGAACATTTTGGTGATGGTGACCACAATTCTGTGACTTTCACCTTTGTTATGGAGAGAGATAGGTGCGCACAACAAGGAAGTTTTTACAATTGGGGGAAGGGAAATTACGATGCTGTAAGACAGGATTTGAGGAGCATACGTTGGGAGCATAGGCTGTCAGGGAAGGATGTGGTGGAAATGTGGAACTTTTTCAAGGAGCAGATATGACGTGTCCTTGATATGTATGTACCGATCAGGCAGGAAAGAAATGGTCGTGTGAGGGAGCCTTGGTTGACGAGGGAGGTTGAATGTCTAGTAAAGAGGAAGAAGGAGGCTTACATAAGGTTGAGGAAACAGGGTTCAGACAGAGCAGTGGAGGGATACAGGATAGCCAGAAGGGACCTGAAGAAAGGGATTAGGAGAGCTAAAAGGGCATGAAAAATCCTTGGCGGATAGGATCAAGGATAACCCCAAGGCATTCTATGCGTATGTGAGAAACCTGAGAATGACGAGAACGAGGGTAGGTCCGATCAAGGACAGTGTTGGGAGACTGTGTATTGAGTCGGAAGAGATAGGAGAGGTCTTGAACAAGTACTTCTCTTCAGTATTTACGAACGAGAGGGACCGTATTGTTGAAGAGTGAAACGGACTGATAAGCTAGAAGAGATACCTGTTAGGAAGGAAGATGTGTTGGACATTTTGAACAACTTGAGGATAGACAAGTCCCCCGGGCCTGACGGGATATATCCTAGGATTATGTGGGAAGCAAGAGGAAATTGCAGTACCGTTGGCAATGATCTTCTCGTCTTCACTGGCAACGGGGGTGGTACCAGGGGACTGGAGAGTAGCGAATGTTGTGCCCCTGTTCAAAAAAGCGAATAGGGATAACCCCGGGAATTACAGGCCAGTTAGTCTTCTGTGGTTGGCAAAGTAATGGAAAGGGTACTGAGGGATAGGATTTACGAGTATCTGGAAAGACACTGCTTGATTAGGGACAGCCAGCACGGATTGTGAAGGGTAGGTCTTGCCTTACAAGTCTTATTGAATTCTTCGAGGAGGTGACCAAGCATGTGGATGAGGGTAGAGCAGTGGATGTAATGTACATGGATTTTAGTAAGGCATTTGATAAGGTTCCCCATGGTAGGCTTATGTGGAAAGTCAGGAGGCATGGGATAGAGGGAAATTTGGCCAATTGGATAGAAAACTGGCTAACCGGTCGAAGGCAGAGTGGTGGTAGATGGTAAATATTCAGCATGGAGCCCAGTTACAAGTGGAGTTCCGCAGGGATCAGTTCCGGGTCCTCTGCTGTTTGTAATTTTTATTAATGACTTAGATGAGGGAGTCGAAGGGTGGGTCAGTAAATTTGCAGATGATACGAAGATAGGTGGAGTTGTGGACAGTGAGGAGGGCTGTTGTCGGCTGCAGAGGGACTTAGATATGATGCAGAGCTGGGCTGAGGAGTGGCAGATGGAATTCAACCCTGCCAAGTGTGAGGTTGTCCATTTTGGAATAACAAATAAGAATGCGGAATACAGGGTTAATGGTAGGGTTCTTGGTCAGGTGGAGGAACAGAGGGATCTTGGGGTCTATGTACATAGATCTTTGAAGGTTGCCACTCAGGTGGATAGAGTTTGTAAGAAGGCCTATGGAGTATTATCGTTCATTAGCAGAGGGATTGAATTCAAGAGTCGTGAAGTGATGTTGCAGCTGTACAGGACTTTGGTTAGGCCACAGTTGGAGTACTGTGTGCAGTTCTGGTCGCCTCACTTTAGGAAAGATGTGGAAGCTTTGGAGAGGGTGCAGAGAAGATTTACCAGGATGTTGCCTGGAATGGAGTAGGTCGTACGAGGATAGGTTGAGAGTTCTCGGCCTTTTCTCATTGGAACGGCGATGGATGAGGGGTGACTTGATAGAGGTTTATAAGATGATCAGAGGAATAGATAGAGTAGACAGTCAGACTTTTTCCCCGGGTACAACAGAGTGTTACAAGGGGACATAAATTTAAGGTGAAGGGTGGAAGGTATAGGGGAGATGTCAGGGGTGGGTTCTTTACCCAGAGAGTGGTGGGGGCATGAAATGCGCTGCCCGTGGGAGTGGAAGAGTCAGAATCATTGGCGACCTTTAAGCGGCATTTGGATAGGTACATGGATGGGTGCTTAATCTAGGATAGAAGTTTGGCACAACATCGTGGGCCGAAGGGCCTGTTCTGTGCTGTATTGTTCTATGTTCTATGTTCTTGACACCCCTAACCTAGGGAAAAAAAACCGTGACTACTCACCCTGTCCATGACCATTCTGATTTTATAAACCTTTACTGCTGCGAAATGTGCCTCCAATCAACACGAATGGCTGTACTTTCAGTCATCCTGGGCCTAAATTCTGAAATTCAATACTGACACCTCTTCCTTCTCCATCAGGTCACAATTCTAAATCCATTTTAATCAGTTTGTTCAGATGTATCCTGAGACACTTCTGTGGGCTTTACACCTAGACCTTTGTGCCCGGAGGTAGGGACACTAGCATCACTCAGCAATACCCATAAAGCTGGAACATTATTCTCCTGTGTGTTTGCTCATAAGCCTGTTCTGACATGATGTGACATACTTCTGCAATAGGCAGGACTTGAATCCAGGCCTTCTATTCCAGAGCTAGGAACACTACCACACAAGTTCAGGAATTGGATTAAATTGAGAGCATTGACTGAGAGGCAGGGACACTACCCACTACGCTACCATATCCAGATTTTGGGACATATTTTAGTGCCCGCTTTCAGCTCTATGTGGATTTATTATAATCAGAACTGAAAAATATGTTGCTGGTAAAGCACAGCAGGTCAGGCAGCATCCAAGGAGCAGGAGAATCGACGTTTCCGGCATAAGCCCTTCAGGAATGAGGCTGGTGTGCCAAGCAGGCTAGATAAAAGGTAGGGAGGAGGGACTTGCGGAGGGGCGTTGGGAATGTGATAGGTGGAAGGAGGTTAAAGTAAGGGTAATAGGGCGGGGATGGAGAGGTCGGGAAGAATATTGCAGGTCAAGAAGGTGGTGCTGAATCTGAGGGTTGGGATTGAGATAAGTTGGATGGAGGGGAAATGAGGAAGGTGGAGAAATCCGCATTCATCCCTTGTGGTTGGAGGGTTCCTAGGCGGAAGATGAGGTGCTCTTCCTACAGGCGTCTTGTTGCCATGGTCTGGTGATGGAGGAGTCCAAGAACCTGCATGTCCTTGGTGGAGTGGGAGGGGGAGTTGAAGTGTTCAGCCGCGGGGCGGTTGGTTTGGTTAGTGCGGGTGTCCCACAGGTGTTCTCTGAAACGTTCCGCAAGTAGGCGGCCTGTCTCCCCAAACTCGAGAAGGCCATATCGGGTGCATCGGATGCAGTAAATGTGTGTGGTGGTGCAAGTGAATTTGCAGCAGATATGCAAGGATCCCTTGGGGCCTTGGAGGGAAGTGAGGGGGGAGGTGTGGGCGCAAATTTTGCATTTCTTGTGGTTGCAGGGATAGGTGTCTGGATTAGAGGTTGGGTTGGTACCGGGTGTGGACCTGACGAGGGAGTGGTCTTTCCAGAACGCTGATAGGGGTTGGGAAGGAAATATATCCTTGGTGGTGGGGTCTGTTGGAGGTGGCGGAAATGACGAAGGATGATCCGATGTATCCGGTGATTGGTGGGGTGGTAAGTGAGGACCAATGGGGTTCTGTTCTGGTGGTGATTGGAGGGGCAGGGTTCAAGGGCGGAGGAGCGGGAAGTGGAGGAGATGTGGTGGAGAGCATCATCAACCATGTCTGAGGGGAAGATGCGGTCTTTGAAGAAGGAGGCCATCTGGGTTGTTCGGTATTGGAATTGGCCCTCCTGGGAGCAGTTGCAGCCCAGGCGAAGGAATTGGGAATATGGGATGGAGTTTTTACAGGTGTTAGGGTGGGAGGAGGTCTAATCTAGGTAGATGTGGGAGTCGGTCGGCTTATAGAAAATGTCCGTGTTGAGTCGGTCGCCCGAGATAGAAATGGAGAGGTCTAGGAAGGGGAGGGAGGATTCTGAGACGGTCCAGGTGAATTTGAGGTGGAAAGTGTAAGTAAAGTGGATGAACTGTTCAACCGCCTTGTGGGAGCACGAGGTAGCGCCGATACAGTCATCGATGTAGCAGAGGAAAAGGTGGGGGGTGGTGCCAGTGTAGCTGCGATAGGCCAATGTCCGGCCTAATACCCTTACCTTGACCTCCTTGCAGCTATCACATTCCCAACGCTCCTCCCTACCTTTTATCTTAGCCTGCTTGGCACACCAGCCTCATTCCTGAAGAAGGGCTTATGCTCGAAACGTCGATTCTCCTGTTCCTTGGATGCTGCCTGACCTGCTGCGCTTTTCCAGCAACACGTTAGCTAGACAATATGTTGAAGGTGTTGGCCCCTTGTGTTCTGTCTATGCCATGATGTTTAGATTGATTCTAATCTGAAAAGTGAGACAACAGTTTTACATGAATTCATGCAGTTTTTGAGCAAAGTATAATATCACCCTGCAGGTACAAATTCACCCCACAAAATGTGTGCATTTAGGTCGTCTGTTTGTGTGTGCGTGTTTGTGTGGGTTGAGGGTTGAGTGTGATGTAGTGTATGTGTGCGTAGTGATATAGTCTGAAGTCTGAGGGGGTGCATGTGTGAATGTGGGAGTCTGTGTGCGTGTCTGGAGTGGGGGGGCTGAGTGTCTGAGAGAGTGTATATGTGTGTACACGTGTTTACAGTGGTCTAAGTCTCTGAGCGGATGCCTGTGTGAGTGTGGGTGTCTGTAAGTGTCTGTGGGAGTGTCTGTTCGTGTACATGTGTCCGTATGTATGTTTGGGTATAGGAGTGCGTTTGTGTGTAGTGGTGTCTGTCTGTGTGTATTGTGCAATGGTGGTCACCTGTACTGTGACATGAAGCCAAGGTCCCAGTTGATGCCCTCCCTATGGGTACCGAAATTAGCTATCAGACTCTGCTCGGCCACTTTTCGCTGCTGCTTGTCCTGAAGTCCGCCTTGGAGGATGGTCACCCAGAGGTCCGAGGTTGAATGTCCTGCACCACTGATGTGTTCCCCCAACTAGGAGGGAAAACTGTCTGTTTTTGTTTTTAATGTGAATCTCTCTGGTCCGACTTTCCATGGCCTTGGGTTTTGTCTCCCTAGTGTATCAAGTGCTGGCTTTGTGTAGCTCAGAAATAATGAAATGGTGTGTGACAGGCTATTGTTCACTTCCCGGTATGTCCCACGTGATGGCCAGGGACAGGTGTGTTTCAGAAGTTATGAGACACCCTTGTAACTTGGTTTGTACCAGTGGTTGGCCCCCTCAGGTGACCTTGCGATCAGTAACATGAAGCCCACTGAGGAAAGGACCAGGCATCTGAATTGTGTGACAATGCATTCACTATTTTAATATAAGGTTATTTTCTCCTTTTTTTTAAAGTAAGAGGTCATAAAGGCCAAACTGCCGACTGAAAACGGCTCAAGTAAATAACTTACGGGGCGTTTAGGGATTTTAATAAATGGTAGTAACAATGGCCAGCTCGCACAGACAAGTTTTTTTTTCTTGTAGATGTAACAGTTACCAGGTGAATGTGGTCCCAGAAGGGTTGGAAGTTTTAGTAAATTATCCCTAGCTGCTGTTCTCTCTGTAACTTCACTTCATGCTGTTTCCTCCTGAATTGGAGAACTGTATGCAAGAATGCATGTCTGAATGTTCCTTTTTGCCAAAGGGTGTGTTTAGGTTATTTTAGTATTTTAGAACAGTTGATTTGTAGAAGGAACTGTATCCATTATTCTGTTAAGGTTTCCAATAGTTATTTTATTCTAAATTCCTCTTCATTTTGTATGGATTTTCAATAGTGTTTAAATATATTGTGTTTTGTTTAATGGTGAGTGGTTTGACTAGTAGCATCACATCTGGAACACCCAACTCACATCTACCTTTAAAATAAGAAAAGGTTGGAATCCAAGCTACCTTCTTAAAATAGTCTTTTCAGTCTGGGAACTGGGGACAGCAAACTGGGGACACTCGTCTGGTTCTAAATCAGTAACAACAAATTGGGTTTAGAATTACAATCCCTACAGTGTGCAAACAGGCAATTCGACCCAACAAGTCCACACTAACCCTCCGAGGAGAAACCTACCCAGACCCATTCCTCTACCCTATTCTTACACATTTACCCCGACCAAAAACTCCTAACCCACGCATCCTTGAAAACTACAAACAATTTAGCATGGCCAATTCACCTGACATGCACATCTTTAGATTGTGGGAGGAAACCAGATAATCCAGAATAAGGTCATGCAGACGCTGGAGAGTATGCACCAGGAGGCTATTGGGTTCAAAGGTTGCGTATGGTAGTTGTTAGTGTCTTTGGTTCCAGATGTTGAATTCAGTTGGTTTAAACAGTGTTTTGTGTATAAAGATTCTTTCAGTCGCTGAGTTCTCGGGGTGTGGAAGAAGTGAAGTTGGGGGTTTTACAAAAGGTAACGATGGCAAAGCTGTAGGAATTGGCAGACAAGCTGGAGTTGGGTTTGTGTTTGTCTGTGAGAAAATGAGATAATTACAGCTATAGCTAGGCAATTATATTTGGTGAAACCATCATCAGAGTCTTCAGAAATGGCGAGAATTCAATTTCAAATGAGGCACCTTGAACGTGAGAAGGAATTGAAACTGTTTGAATTATGATGAAAAGTAGAAATAAAGAACAGGAAATGAAGAAGAAAGAAAAAGAGAGAAGGAAAGCAGAGTTTCAACTTCAAAGGTTAGTAATTAGAGGAAAGTTGACATAGAAGGTGTTGATGAAGGTAGCCGGTAGGCTGGATGAGGAGGATAGCGAGGATGATCAACCCTATAGTAGCCAAAGGCTTGATGGGGATCTGTTTAAATACATCCAGGTATTATCTACATTTGATAAAAAGGATGGGGGAGCCTTTTTAATTTCATTTCAGAAAGTGGCTAAACAAATGTAGTGCCCAGTGAACATGTAGATTTAGCTGATTCAAACAAAACTGATAGGTATTTGCATCCCTATCAGAGGTGGCGTCTGAGGAGGAGGAGGAGGTGAAGAAAGCCATCTGGAGTGCACATGAGCTTGTGCCAGAAGTCAAACAGTGTTTCAGGAATCTAAAATAGCGTCCATGGTTAAATGCACATTGAGTTTGAAAGAATCTAACAAAGTAATTTTGAAAGGTGGGAAAGGGTATTAAAAACAAAGTTATGGCATATGAGAGAGATTCTTATTTTGGTTAAGTTCAACAATTCACTTCCTGCAGTGGTGCGAACTCGTGTGGAAGAGCAGAGAGTAACAATAGCAAGATTAGAGGTTGAAATGGCTGATGGTGATGATTTGGTTCAGAAATCAAAGCTTGGTTTCTGTGAGAGATTGAGAAGTATGTGCGAGATCTTCTAAAAACATATCCCTGTGAGAGTAAGGTTTATTAGCATAGGCAAAGGATAGCAGGTAAAGAGGTTACAGCATTAAGAGGTACAGAAGTATGTAATTCTTTTATGCTGAGACATGAGGAGCTATGTCATTCAGAAGGACTATTGGAGAGATGAGAAGTGCTCCATTATGTAACGTGTGGTTGGAGTGTCCAGTGGAAACATCAACAGATTTATTCCACAATGGGGAAGGAGGCCTTGACTTGGTGTTGGTGTTACAACATTTCAGCATTAAAATTGCGAATACCATACATGAGACAAATCTTTATCACTGATCGTGACCCTTTCAAGTTTTAGGAGAAGTTTAGGGAGAAAAATACCTGAGCTTATTCTTGCTGCCATTGAATTTTAAAATTCACAGTTGACAGGGTGAGAAAACTTACATTTTGACACATTGTGGAGACTTGAATGAAGAAAGACAAAGGCATTCTGTGGCAGGAGTTAACTGACTGAAATGGAATCGAGTTGTGAACATTTGTATGCTCAATGTAATGTATATGCATTTCTGTCTCCTAATAGAGGAAGATTAGGAGGTCTAAAATGAATCCACTGTTGTATATTGATGGATCATTTTATTAAAGATGGAGTTGTGAGGATACTATCACTGTAAAAAGGTTATTTTCTCTTGTTTTTTTTAATGAAGAGAGGTTTTAAAGGCAGAGGTGCAGACCTTCTGTCTGAAAACACTAAGTAAATAACTGAGAAAGCCTTTAGGTTTTATTAAAACAGTGGTAACAATGGAAGGGCAGCGGCCAGCTCTCCCAGACCAGGTTTCCTCGTTTTGATTTTAGCTGCAGCATTCAGAAGCTGTTCGGGTCCCAGAATGGTTGGAAGTGTCAATACATGATGCCTAGCCGCCTTTCTCTCTCATATCTCTGATGTTGATTTCTCCTGGATCAGAAAACTGCTGTAAGAATCTGTATTTGAATATATCTTTGTACCAAGAAGGTACGGTATCTATTGTATGTGTTAATGTTCAAACATATAAGCTATCTCAAAATGTTGTTCTCTTTGATTGTATTTTAACTAAAGCATTTGAATAGATTATATTTTGCTTAATGTCGAGTTGGTAGACCAGTCACAACATAACTGGAAAGCACACTTCCCATCTATGTTTAAAATAAGGAAAGGTTTGGGTCTAAGCGGCCTTCTTAAAATATTTTGCGGGAATCTGGTCTGGTCCACAACGTTTGTAGCCGAGGAGTTTCTAACTGACTCCTGTTATTGAAAAGTTAGTGGAGGGGCTGGGGACGGTTTTCTGGAGGTTGTGCTGTGAGCTGCCTCAGACATTCCGGGAGACCTTAGGATTTGGTGACCCAACTCTGGATGGAGCATGGGGACTGTAGTTACAGCATCTGGGTCTGTAACATGAACAACAAATGGAGCAGAGGCTGCAGAGAGGGGAAACTGTGAAACCACGCAGTGAGTGCTTGTGGTGAAAGGGATCTGCTGTATCCACCGCGGATTTTCCAGGAACAGCTTCTCCAGCTCCACTTAACCCAGGAGCAGAGTGTGAGGGGATCCTGACTGAACAAGGAGCTGGTCACAGAGCGGTGTCACCTCCTTCAACACGACCTGCAGCTTCACACCAGGGGGAGGATGGTGCTGCCAGTGGATGTTAGGGTCACTGTTTCATTCAGCTTCAATAATCCAGAACTTTCCAGGCAGGACTGGGTGACATATCCATCAACTCCCAGTACCTCAACATCAATGTCACCATCGGGTGACGGAGGATATATATGGTGGATGAGTAAAATATATCGTTTCTCCCTCAGCGGGAAGCTGCCGGGTGTATCCTTATTTTCCCAGTATATTGGGAATCCCGATGGTGTACATGGCATCTGCGGTTAGCCATGTCAATGGGGAGAGGTAGAGGAACTGTAAGAGCTCTCTCTCTCTATTAATGTTACAGTGTGTCCATGCAGAGTACATGTTGGTGAATACCCCTGTCCTGACAGCAGTCACGGCCTCTTCATTCCGAAGCAGGCAGCCATTCCAATCGTCTTCATCTCTCCATGTAGAAAGGAATAAATGTATCTTGGATAAAGGCTGTCCCCTTGATATACGTTTCAAAACACCATCCCCATCACCAACCAACTACATTAAAATATTCCATGGGTACGGAGAGCAATGGGGTCACTTGGAGCATCAAGGAGCAGACGATCAGGGATGGAGCAAACCCTCCCATGTCTGAACAGGTCTGAGTGACCCCCCCCCACCCCCGCCAAGTACAAAGTATCATTAATCCCTATCCATTTCAGTAACATACTGCCTTCCATTATTCCTGTAAATGGAATGACAGGTTATATCATGTTATATTCCATCTGCCAAATTATTCTCCATTGAATTTACCTCTCTGTATCTATCTGTAGACACTCTACCCTCTCTTGATAATTTAATCTCTTGCTTATCACAGCAACATGACCAAACTCAGTATCTCTATATCTGTTCCATCCCCCTGATCATTGTTATAGATTGTAAATAGTGGAGGACCCAGCGCTGGTCACTGTGTGACTCCACTGGTGACGTTCTGTCTAACTGATGAAGACTGATTTATCCGGAGTGCCTGCTTCCTGTTTGATACACAGTCCTCTCCCATTCCTGTGTAACACAGTGGAAAAGCTGAATATGAATGAGGAGAATCAGTCAGGAACCCAACCTCTCGAATCTGCTCCGCCATTGAATACAATCATGGCTAATGTCATCGCGCCGTCTATTCCACTTTCCTGCTATCTTTCCATCCTCAATCTCTAGTCTCTTGTTGTAAATTGTGCGACATGAAAAAAAATCACTCCGCCTCTACACTTTCCATTACATTTAGCATTTGCAGACCTCAATGAGATCTCCTTTCATTCTTATAAACTCAAGTGTGTAGGCCTGAACTGCTCAATTTCTCTTCATAAGACAAACACTTCAAATTTGGAATCAATACAATGAACCTCTTCTGAATTGCCTCTAATGCAAATACCTCATTCCGCGGGACACACAATCTGTACTCCAGTACCGCCTCACTAATGCCTTGTATAGCTACAGCAACACTCCCTACATTTCTACTCTATACTTTTACAAATAAATGCTGAAATTATGCTTGCAATTCTCAATACTTGTAGTACTCGCAGGCAGGTTTTTTGTGATATGCAAGCTGATACCCTGATCACTCTGTATCTGAGCACTTTGAAGTTTCTCTCCTTTTAGATAATAATTTGCCTTTCTGTTACGCTGGCCAACTTGAATAACCCTATATGTATCCACTTCAATTTTCATTGCCAAATTTTGGAATATTCACCCAACCTATCCATGTAGTTTTAAACTTCTTGCATCACCATTCCGACGTACAACTGAAAATGTAGCTGAAGTATTTTCTATCCCGTCAAACGAGTAATTATATCGATCGCAAAAGGTTGAGGCATGAGAACTGAAATCAATGACACTCTACAAATTGCATTTTCCAAAAGAAAATGACACATTTATTCCATCTGACTCCATTTTGTTGGTTAACCAATCCTCCATTCAAGCGAATAAATTACTCCTAAACCCATGTTGTCTGATCTTACCACTTACTCTTTGGAGGAGCGACACATCCAATGCCTTCTGGAAGACAAGATATCACATATTTAAGTAACTCAAGCAAACACTTCAAACTTGATTTAATCTTTGTAAAACCATGTTGACTCCGATGGATTGTGGTTTAACTTTGCAAATGTCCTCAACAGTGGATTCTTATAATTTGCCTCAAATTACAATAGTTTATTGTTACATTTTACGCATTAATGTATACAGCTATTGTAAGTTCTTCCCTTTCGTAAACCTTTACGTTTTCTTTGAATTCCTGTCTCATGGGCAAAAGGATTTAAGAGATCTGCTCCAATTGCTGTGTGAGAGTCATGTGTGGCTGACTGGACTCATCATCCTGCTGGTGTACAAACTCGATGGGATGAAGTTTTTTCTGGTAATCTCATGTTGTCATCTCCAAGGCCAGAATGACCTCCTCCCGTTCATGCGTTAAATGGGTGGGGTAATATGGAATCTTCCCTTTGCAGTGTAACACATTGAGGGGCTGATGGGTCTTCTCATATTCATTCATAATAGGTGGAGATACTGAACAGTCTCCACATGTATCCTGGAGATGGGACCAAGGGATTGATTGGTCTTCTCTTGTTTCCATACCATAGACACGTGTCTAAATTACCTCCTCCTTTCTTATGAAATAAGTCTCAGATAGTTTTTATCATTATCCAATTCCCTTGCAACAGACTCGGTGGGTCTGAATGGCCTCCTGCTATCCCAGTGTAACACTCTCCAGTCACTGTGTGACCGCTTTCAGTTCCTATGTTACAGACTTGAGGAGGCTGAATGGACTGATCCTGTTGTTGTGTAACAGGATACTGGTGTCGCATGGCCTACTCTGGGGCCAGTGTTATAGATTCAAGGGGCTGATTGGCCTTCTCCTGTAAATATACAACTGTCTCCAGGGGCTGAACAGCCTCGACCTATTCTGGTCTAACAGGGTCAAAGGCCTCAATATCCTTCTGTTGTTCTTGTGTAAAAGGCTGAAGAACGGAATTGATTCGTCCTCTATCTGTGTAATTCGCTTCAGTTGTTAACTCTTTCCTGTCATCTGTGCTGAAATAAGATCTTCTTTCAGCTTTGTAAACTCCAAAGGCTATTGGATCAACCTGATCATACTTTTGTGAAAAGTTAGCATCTTCATTGCAGGAATCAGTTGAGGGGACCATCTCTGAGCTGCTTCCAACATAACAATATCCTTTCTTCATTGAAGAGACTAAATCTGTACACACTACTCCAGATGTGATCTCACTAAGATCCTGTACAGCAGCAGAAATGATTTACCATCCTGCTGTAAGGTTCCCACCCAGGTTAGAGCAGTCTCAGCTCTCTGGGGGAATACAGAGCATTGTTGAACGATCATTGTCCTTCTCTACTCCACTAGCATTACGGGAAATCTGGAGAAAATGTCACAATGATGGTTAAGAAGAACATAAATGATGTGGCGAGATGATCTCTACCACTAATCTCCCCAAATCCCACATCGCTCAGATTCTCCAGAATCTTGTCATGTCGAGCATAAAACCAGCATGGAGAAGGAAACATTGATGGGAGTTATACATCAAACTGAAAGCTGCAATACAAATGTAGGGCATGTTATAAAACAGGAAAATGAGACATACACATTTGTGGGTACTGCAGTAATAATGTCCTGTTTACATTATATCTAAACTGTGTTAACCCAACTGAATGCTAATGCTGGGAAAAATGGATTTCATGAGCATGTGTTAGATGGTGGCATTAACATTTTGTCGAGCACTGAGCTAGAGATCAGGTTATTTAGAAATTGGTGTTGGATGATCAGAAAAGCTAATTAAAAACTATGCTGTAGAGGACATTTTGGGATCAGTGACCACAATGCATTGGTTTTCTTTTATGCTGTTTGAGTACACATAGTTTTTGGTTTATTTGAAGTCACTGTTATAAATTAGAATCATACAAGTCCTGAAGGTGTGAGGAGAAATTGGGGACTGCAGCTGCTGGAGATCAGTGGCGCTGTAAAACCACAGTCAGGCAGCGCACTAGGAGCAGGAGCATTGACGTTTCGGGCACAACCCTTTATCAGGAATGAGGCTTCTGGGTCAAGGGAGCTGAGAGATAAATGATAAGGGGGTGTTGCAGGAGGCAGGTAGCTAGGAATGCGATAGGTAGATGAAGGTGGTGTTGAAAGTGATAGGTGATGAAGGGAGACAGAACGCCTCATCTACTGCATCCTTTAAACTCAGTGTGGTCTTCTCTACATTGGCGAGACATACATGGATCATTTCAGAGAACATCGCTGGAACAGCCACATTAACCAACTCCACCACCTGGTGGTTAAACACTTTAACTCTCCTTTCCACTCTGTCAAGGACATGTGAGTCCTGGGCCTCCTCCATTGCCAAACACTAACCACCCGAAGCATGGATGAAGAAAGGTTCCTCTTCCACGTTGGGACCCTCCAACCACAGGGTATTACTGTAGATTTCACCAGTTTCCCCATTTCCCCTAACTCCACCTTATCCCAGTTCAATCTTCCAACTCAGCACCCTCCCCCACTTTTTGAAAGTTCCTACGTGTTCATCTTCCTTCCCATCAATCTGGTCCACCCTCCTTTCCGACCTAACCCTTTCAGCCTCACCTTCAACTATCTATTAGACCAAAGGAAGCAGCTTAGAAAAATGCTAAGTGTTGTAGTAAGCCAGTGGATTCTGAGAAATGTGGGACCCAGCAACGGATGACCAAGAAAATGGGAAGGAAATCACAATGCGAAAAAGCATGCAAACAAAAGAAAAACATAACGACTGCTAAAGAAAAAACGTACATCAGTGTATGAAACAAAAGTAAAAACAAGGTCAAATGTGGAACAGTAGGTGTGCAGACAGGGTAACTTATTGTAGAGAACACAGAAATCACAGGGGAAAGAACAGTTCCTTTGGGTCTATCTTCAAGGCAGAATATCCTGAAATTCTCCCAGAAACAACAAGTGACCCTGGGATTTGTGCAAGTAAAGTCTAAGATCATTCTTTTCAGTGTTGAGGTCTTCTTTTAAAAGGAAGCTGGATTGAGTATTTATAAATCTGACAGATCAGATGTACTTCATACAAGAATTTCAGAGGAAGCAGCAATAGACATATTGATTGCATCACAGATTTTCACGTTATTTCCCAACACATTCCCGAAAGATATTTAGCCAATCTGGATAAGGCAAAGGGTATAAATATTATCCAACAGTTTAAGAAAGGATGAAGATGGAGAGTGGTGAACTACAGATCAGTAACTTGTCATCCGCGGTGGGGTGTCTGTTGGGCTCGATTATAAAGAACATGTTATTGGATATATAGAAGGGAATGGGAAAACTGGGGAGGATGATAATGCATCGATGAAATGAAAACCATAAGTGGCAAACATTTTTTTGGAATGGTTTGAAGATGATTCTTATGGACGTAGGCAATGAAGAGCTAATGGATAATGTTGGATACTCAGGAGGATCTTTTTTAAGAACTCTCCCACTAACATCATAAGAATTGTTAAAGTGAAAGGAATTCAGAAGAACGCATGCAAATAGGAAACGAAAAATTAGTTTTACATTCATGTGTATGTAATTGCAATATCGAAGATGTCGTGCACCAGCTGCATAGTGTTGCTGAGACTAAACTTACAGTATTGTGTACCGCGTGGAGTCCCAATCTAAGATAGAATATACTGACTACAGAGGAATTGCAAAAGGTATTCTCCAGATTAATCCTAAAATGGCAAGATTGTCTGATGGGGGACATTCAGCCTGTGATCTCGAATTTCAAAAGATGAGAGGTGATTGTAGAGAAATTTAGAAACTTAGGAACAGAGAGGGGACTGAATAACAGAGACATGGAGAAGTGCAAGCAGGTGAGATTAGGAAGAATCCCACGGTATTCTACACGGGCAAGTAGAATAGAACAATCAGCAAACAGTTAGTGTCCATTAGAAACCAAAGGGGGGCAATCAGTGTGTCAACCCGGAGAACATTGATAGATTGTTACATGTAAACATCACAGCTGTTTTACTTGGGAGAAGGAGGATGCAGGTACAGAATTCGAGAAGATGGACTGGAAAGCTCTTGGAAAGAGATTGATGTAAAATACGAGCGGCGGTTTGAGGCTTTGTCTGGTATAAAATTGGACCAATCCGCTGGTCTCGATACTGTTGGAGTCAAGGGAGGAAACTTTAATTGGAATCTGACCATAGGGGAGGTGCCAGAGGACTGGAGAGCAGCTAATATGATTCCACTTCACAGTAAGGGTGGTAGAGATTTGCCAAGGTAACTATGGATGATCACTGTTCGGGAGACTACTGGAGAAAATAGAAAAGGAGAAAGTGGAACTCCAATCAGAGTCGCAAGGTTTGATCAGGGATAATCATCATGACTTTATCAGAGTGAAGTCACACCTTATGAATTTGATTGAAGTAGTTTGAGGAGGTCGCTTATTTACTTTTGCAGCCAGGCCTTTAACAAAGTTCAACATGGGAAACTGAAAAAATTATAGTAAAATCTCACAGTATCAAGGATAAACTTGAAAAGTTACAGCGAAAATTGTCTTAGTGTCAGGAGTCAGGGGGTGGTGAGAGAAGGCTGTTTGTGTGATTGGAGACCAGTGTCCCCTGGTGTACCACAGGGATCAGTGCTGTGTCCCTTATTATTTGTAGCATTCTTAAATGGTATAGATGTGAATCTGGAGGGGGAGTGGGTGGAGGGGTGGGAGTTGTGATAAGTAAGTTTGTGTTTGATACAAAGATTGGCCGGGTGGTTGGCAGGAAGGTCTGATTTTACAGAAAAATACAAGTGGAATGATCAGTTGGGCAGATCAATGGCAGATGGAATGTGATCCTGATAAATATGAGGTGATGTACTTTGGAAGGAGGAACCAGACATGGGGTGTACACAATGATTGGCAGCACACTAGGCAGCTCAGAGGGTGTTTCTCCACACATCCCTGAATGTGACTGTACAGGGTAATGGACTAGTTAAGAATTGAACCTTGGGTGTAGCGTTTATTAATCAGGGAGTAGATTATAAGTGCTATACAGGGCTTGGTTTAGTCCATGATGGAGTACTGTATGTCGTTCTGGGAGCCTCATGACAGGAAGGATGTGATTGTACTGGAGGGGTTTGCAAAGGAGATTCGCCAGGATGTTCCCTGGGGTGGAGCATATCAGCTATGGAGAGAGGCTGGATAAGCGCAGGTTGTTTACTTTGGAGCAGAGAAGGCTGAGGGAGATGTGATTCAGAAGGATAAGTTAACAAGGGGCATCGACAGGGTGGATAGACAGTAGCTGTCCCTTTTAGACGAAGGGTCAAGAACAAGGGAACACATTTTTAAAGTGAAGGGTTTGAGGTTCAGAGAGGATTTAAAGATTACTTTTTTCACCCAGAGGGTGTTGATGTCTGGAATCTACTTCCTGAGAGGGGAGTTATCACGGCTATCCTCTCAACCGTTAAAAGTACTTGGACGAGCACTTGGAAGTTTCATAAAATTCCAGGCTATGGGCCTGGTGTTGGAAAGTGGGACTAATATAGATCGTGCTGTATTTCTGTTGGTACAGAGACTATGCTCCTGTGCGTGTATGATTTGGAGCTGAGCAGCTTAAGACATTAATTGGTGGATTTAAGAAGATAATGTTCACAAAGGTTATAAAAGTGAACTGTTATAGCTTGTCAAATTATGTCAATGTGAGAAGTATGAAAAAACAGTGCAGTTTCCTTCCAGTTTGAAACCGGAGAATGGGAAACAGGGAAATGGCAAAACTATGAATCACAACTTCAGTTCTGTCTTCACAAAACTTTCTGACAATACCAGGAAAACCAAGTCTGGTGTGGAAAACGAAATAGTACATGGAACATAGAACATAGTAAGTAAATGGTTTGGGAGAAATTATTTGACTGAAAATAATGGTCATAGACAACACTAGCATAGATTTATGAAATGGGAATTATGTTTCAGAAACAGACTGGGAGACAAATGAAAGAGAAGCAATCAATGTAAAACACGTGGATTTTGAGAAAGATTTTGGTAAAGCTCCAAGCCGAGTTTGCAAAATCAAATCTGAGTGGAATGGGGCGAATATATGGCCATGCTTCTAGAATGGGACAGCTGTCAGTAAACAGTGAATAGAAATAAACAGACTTGTGAAGCAACAGCCTGACACTGTCTGTAAGGTCTGATTCTCTGAGTATGACTATGTCCCTGACACCCCATCACCTTCCCCGGATATCTCCTCTCTCACCAGCAGGAGAGAAAAAAAAACAGAAATGGTGGCACAGTGGGATACAGTTTGAAGGGAATTGCTCTGGGAGTCCTCAACAGTGACTCTGTATCCCATGAACTCTCATGGCGTTAGTTTACACATAGGAAAGGAAACCTCCTGCTGATTACCATGTACCAGCCTCTCTCAACTGATGAGTCAGTACTCCTCCATGCTGAGCAACACTTGGAGGTAGGACTGAGGGTGGCAAAGGCACAAAATGTACTCTGGGTGGGGGATTTCAATGTTCACAAAAAGAGTGGTTCAGCAGCAGCATTACTGATTGAGCTGGTTGGGTCCGAAAGGATATAACTTCTCGACTCGGTCTGCAGCAGGTGGTGAAGGAACCCACAAGAGGGAAAAGCCATATTTGACCACAGCCTTACTAATCTGCCAGCTGCAGAAGTATCTATCCATGACAGTATCGGGTAAGAGTGACCACTATATAGTCATTGTGGAGACAAAGTCACACCTTCACATTGAGAATAACCTCCACATTTGTGGGTGGCACTATCACCGTGCTAAATGGGAGATAATTCGAATAGATCTAGCAGCTCATGTCTGGGTTTCCATAAGGTATTGTGGGGCATCAACAGCAGCAGAATTGTACTCCAGCACAACCTCATGGCCTGGCATATCCCCTTCACAACAATTACCATCAAGCCAGAGGATCAACCTTGATTCAATGGAGTGTGCAGGAGGGCAGGAGCAGCACTGGGAATACCTGAAAATGAGGTGTCTGCCTGATGAAGTCACCAGCCATGACTACCTGCGTGCCAAACAGCATAAGCCTTAAGTGATAGACAGAGCTAAGTGATCCCACAAGCAACGATTCAGATCTCAGCTCTGCAGTCCTTCTACTTCTAGTTGAGAATAGTTATGGACAATTAAATACGTCATTGGAGGGGGAGATTCCACAAGTATCCCATCCTTAATGATGGAAGAGCCTAGCACTTCAGTGCAAAAGATAACGTTCATGCATTCGCAACAATCTTCAGTCAGAAGTGCTGAGTGGATGATCCATCTTGGCCTCCTCCAGTGGCCCTCAACAGTTCAGTTACCAGTCATCAGCCAATTTGATTCACTCCACACGATATCCAGATTCAGTTGGAGACACTGGATACCTCAGAGGGTACATACCCTGACAACATTCTGGCAATAGTACTGAAACGTTGTTCTCCAGACCTTGTCACTGCCCTCACCAAGCTGTTCCAATCCCGTTACAACAACATTTCCCCGATTACGTCGAAAATTACCCCAAGTATCTCCTGTATATAAAAAGCAGAACAAATCCAATTCGGCCAATTACCACCCCATCAGTCTACTCTCGATCATCAGTAAAGTGGTGGAAGGTCTCAGTGCTTTTAATCAGCACCTGCTCAGCAATACCCTGGTCAATGACGCCCAGTTTGGGCTCCACCTGGGCCACTCAGCTCCTGACCTCATTACCGTGGTTCAAATATGGACAAAAAAGCTGAATTCCAGAGGTGGGGTGAGAGCGATAGCCCTTTAAATCAAGGCTGCATTTGACCAAGTGTGGTATCAAGGGGTCTTAGCAAAACTGGAATCAATGGGTATCAGGGGCAAACACGCTGCTGGTTAGAATCATACCTGACACTAAAGAAGATGGTCATGGTTGATAAAGGCCAGTCAACTTAGCTCCAGGGCAAGTCTGTAGGAGTCCTTCGGGCAGTGGCCTAGGCCTATACATCTTCAGGGCTTCTTCATAAATGGCCTTGCCTCTATTATAAGGTCAGAAGTGGGGATGTTCGCCAATGATTGTACAATGTTCAGCAATGTTATATGTCTCAATCAGATCCCCTCTCAGTCTTCTAAACTCATGGGTATACAAGTCCAGTCGCTCCAGTGGACATTCTGGAGGCAGGAAACATGTTTCCGCTGATGGGTGAGTGCCGAACCAGAGGGCACAGCTTAAAAATACGGGGTAGACCATTTTGGACAGAGATGAGGAGAAACTTCTTCACCCAGAGAGTGGTGAATGTGTGGAATGCTCTACCCCAGAAATAGTTGGATAGAGCTCTCAAAGATAGTGGAATCAAGGGTTATGGAGATAAGGCAGGAAGAGGATGTTGATTAGGAATGTTCAGCCATGATCATATTGAATGGTAGTGCAGGCTGAAAGGGCAGAATGGCCTACTCCTGCACCTATTGTCTATTATCTATTGTTGTCACAAGCTCTCAGATGTTAGGAAGGAGGTCTCTGCAGTATCAGCAGGACTGTGTTTCCCGTTCCCTTTTTCCGATACTGAGGCTGGGGCTGGGTGATCTGTCCAGGTTTATCATTTAAGACCTCAGAGCAATTTGATACAATAGAGTGTCTTGCTTGGCTGATTCAGAGATCATTGAAAAGTTTTATCCCATGTCTATGTGTCTGCAGTCACAGATTAACATAGATAATCATAGATAACAAACAGCAATGGACCCAGCCTCCAGTCTAACAAGCATCCTTCCACTAAACCCTCTGTTTCCTATCAACAACCCAACTGTGTATCAAATTGGCCAGTTCCCCCAGCATTCCACGCGATGTAACCTTCCTGAGCAGCCTTCGGTATGGAACTTTATCAAAGGCCTTATTGAAATCCAAAGAGACTACGTCTACCGCTCTGTCCTCGTCAATCTTCCTGGTCACTTCATCAAAGAACTCTAAGAAATTTTACAAGCATGATCTCCCACTCACAAATCTATGCTGACCGGTCCGAATCAAACCCTGTGTAAGCAATGGGTGCAGACAATGGTATGCTGTGCTTCATTGTAAGAAGATTCGATTACATATGTAAAGCCATCTTCCTGCTGTTGTAGAGCCTTCCTGAGCGAGCATTTGGGGCACTCTCGACAGATTTGATCTCCTTTGTAAGGAATGATCTCCTTACCACAGACCCGGGTGATGGTAACATGAGGATAGAGTGAAGAAGTTGAGTGTTTAATCTGTAGAGCTGTGAGAGACGAAGAAATGGTGACGCTGAAACACGAGGAGTGGCAGCGATCTCTTATTTCCAAAACAGACATTGACAGGGAGACAAATTACATACTTTACTCAGGATTGATTGGTTTGATTTATTGTCACGTGTACCTCAGTACAGGGAAACGCTTTAGTTATGAGCAGTGGGGGCAGGTCATAGTAAGCATGGCCAGACAGATCATAGGGTGGAAATAGACTTGGACAGAGTAAGGCATACAGGATACACTGAACAGGACGTGCACTAGACAAGATCAACATGAACAAGATCAGCATTATTTGATCTTAGAGAGTCCATTCATCAGTCTAACGTGAGTTTCCTAATAGTTTATTTGCCTAAATTAACGCTCCCCACGTTATTGTGCAGTCGGCGTGTGAACCTATACTGAACGTTATGTTGTACACAATCCACAACAGCAGCCACAATACCTTCCATCTGAAACAGGTAGCCATTCCCACCAGTTTCCACCTTACATAGAGAACACCAGGCTGTCTTCTCGGAGATGGAAGGTGCCTTCTTGAGACTTCACACACGACATATCGCTTCCCTGCTCACCACTAGAAAACCACGTTCAAGTCCCAAGTGTGGATCATAAGCAACAGAGCCAGGAGGAACAACGTGGAACAGTCTGTCTGTGCAGCCTCTGCTCCACTTGTTCATCATGTTAGAGCATCAATCTGGAGACACATAAGACTGCCGATGCTAGAGATCAGAGTTTCCAGCATCTGCAGTCATTGTTTTTACCGAGTTGATTTTAACCCTACTGCGAATCCTCTTGCAAGGATGCCTGCCTTAAAGAATGATTCCGCGATGCCGGTGTTGGACTGGGGTGCACCAAGTTAAAAATCACACAACACCAGGTTATAGTCCAACAGGTTTAATTGGAAGCACACTAGCTTTCGGAGCGGTGCTCCTTCATCAGGTGTTTGGAGCATCGCTCCGAAAGCTAGTGTGCTTCCAATGAAACCTGTTGGACTATAACCTGGTGTTGTGTGATTTTTGATTTGCCTTGAAGAAGTTTTCCTCCTCGAAGGGCTTTTCCCCGAATCGTCGATTTTACTGCACCTCGGATGCTGCCTGAACCGCTGTGCTCTTCCAGCACCACTAATCCAGGATCAGAGTAGAGCGTCGATTGCTGGAAAAGCACAGCAGGTCAGGCAGCATCCGAGAAGCAGGAGAATCGACGTTTCGGGAATAAGACATTCATGAGGAATCAGCATCAATTACCTCATTCTGCCCCTGTGTAAGTGCATTGAGGTGGGAATGGCCTCCTATTGTTCCTGTATAAGTGACTCAAGGGACTGATGACTTCTTCCTTGTCTGATTGGACAGGGCCAACGGCCTGACTGGTTACCCCTGGTTCCTGTTTGATAGCTCTATGTACTGACAAGTGTGATGATGCTGTAGCTTTAAGAGGTTATTTTGTCCTGGTTACTTTTAAGAGAGAGATTGAACGATCGTTACCAAGCTGGTGAGTTAAGACCACTTGGGTAAACAGCGAGGGATGCCTTAGGTTAATTTTAATGCAGCCTGAATGGTTGTGACCAGCTCTCACAGATGAGGATCACTGGGTTTTGGTTTCTCAGTAACATCAAAAACAAAAAGGGCTCTCCACAGAGTTGGAAGCTTCAGGGAATGTTTCCTGGCTGCTACTGTCTCTGAATTTTCTCTTGATGCTGTCACATTGCATCTGGAACAGACACTTTACGTTTCCTTTAAAATAAGAAAACATTAGAATCTAGGCTATTGCCTTCAAATATTTTCGAGGGGCTCTGGTGTGGTCCATCACACTAGACTCCTTCCCTTCCTGAGTAATAGGCCGGAGGCACTGAATGGGCTGTCCCTGTTCATCTCCAATAGTGTCAATGAGCTGAATAGTTTCCTCATATTCCTGTGAAACCAGTGTGAGGTGCTGAATGAACTCTTGTTTTATTGTGGCAATAGGCAGTGTCAGGCAGTGCTGTAACATGAATGTTACTGACACGTTAACAGCACAAGTCTCAATGGAGTCTGGGCCTTGCTGCACATGGACACAGACCAGTTCAGGAGCTGACGGGGGGACAAAATGTTCTGAACATTGTGGAGTCTTCAGTGACCATCCCCACTTCTGATCTTATGGTGGGGAGGGGAGACATTGATGAAGCAGCTGAACATGTATTTGAAGAGGAAGATACCCTGAGGATTTCCCACAGAGGTGACCCAGGACTGAGATGATGACCATCTTCCTTTGTGCCATGTTTGACTCCAAACACGGGAGAGTTTACTCTGATTCCCATTAAGTCCAGTTTTGTTAAGCTCCTTGATGTCAACAGACTCAACCACTGCCTTGATATCAGGGTCTGTCATTTTTTCCTGAACCCTTGTCTCAACCTCTTTAGTTCATATCAATAAGCCATGATATAGGAGCAGCACGTGTTTTCTTCAAACAGGTGGGATTGAATGTAAGGATTTGTGTTCTTAAGAGTGTTCGGGGAGAGAGATGACTGAAAGTATTTGAAGAGGAGGCAGATGGATATTGATCTGTCAGAGAGTTGAGGGCTATGAAGAATTGGGTATGAAAGAGGATTTCAGACCAAGAGCAGATCAGCCACAATCTTAGTGAAGGACAAGGCAGGTCTGGGGAGTGAACAACATGCCCCTGTTTCTGATGTTCTCCCATTCTGTTATTGGAAAGTTAGTGGGTGTTATTGTCATGAATGTTCTAGTATTGCATATTGCAGTCAGGGAGACCAGATGATTTTGTGACCCATCTCTGGGAGAGGTATAGGGGCTGTATTCACAGTGAATCTGGGTGTACAACATGACCAACAAATGAAGCACAAGTTGCAGAGACGGGAAGCTCTGTAAAAAGAGATGAGGGGCCTCTTTCATTCCCAGCCTGGGCTTTCCAATTACATTTCCCAAATCACCTCAAAGCGTGTGGGACAGTACTGAGGGGCTGATTGGTCTCCCCTGTTTCTGTGGACCAGGTTATAGGAGTAAGTGGCCTCCAACTGCTCCTATCTAGCAGGTATGAGGTGCTGAATGGAACACAGGAAAATGGGACTGAGGAACAGGAGTGGGTCATTAGATACTTCGAGCCTTCTCCACTAGGCTCTAAGATTGTGGCTGATCAGGTTGTGGTCTCATCCCCACTTTCCTGTCTATATCCCATTATCCGTGACTCACTTCTCTGTCAAATAGTTAACTAATGCAGCTTTCAATCAATGTGAACATAGAGGCACGAGAAACTTCCAGTGAAGAGAATTCCCTCTTGAAAGGTCCTTTCAGAATTTTTCATCATCCTTCTTATAGAATCAGAGAGTCATGCAGAACGGAAACAGACCCGTTAGTCCAAACTGTTCACTCCGATCAGATATCAAATCTGATCCAGTCCCATTTACCAGCATTTGGCCAATATCCCTCCTCTCAGATACTTTTTAAATGTGCGATTGTAACCGCCTTCAGCACTTCCTCTGACAGCACTTTCTGTACACACACCACTCTCTGTGTAAAATATTTACCTTCAGGTCCCTTCTAAATCATTCGCCCTCTCCCCTCCAACCTATGCCCTCTTGTTCTGGATTCCCCTACCCTGGGGAGCAGAACGTGGCTGTTCAGAATATCCATGCCCCTGATGGTTTATAAACCTCTATAATGTCACCCTTTAGCCTCTGACACTCCAGGGGGAAACACCTTAAACTAATCAACCTCTCCCGACAGCTCAAACTCCCAGTCCTGGGACTCCCGTGTAAGTCATTTCTGCAGAAAACCGAGTTGTACGCAGTATTCTTAAAGTGGCCTCACTAACATCCTGTACAGATACAACATGCCACCACAACTCCTAGACTCAGTGCTCTGACTGATAAAGGCAAATCTGCCAAATGTGTTCAGCACGACACTGTCTACCTGTGACTCCGCTTTCAAGGAAATATGTACCTGCAGCCCTATGTCCCTTTGTTTCAGAACACTCTCCAGGACCTTACCATTAAGTGGACTATTCCTGCCCTGGTTTGCCTTCCCAAAATACAAAACCTCGTATTTATCTAAATTAAACTTCATCTGTTACTCCTTGATCCTTTGTCCCATCTAATTGCGGTCTTGTTGTACTCAGAGATAATCTACTACACCACCTTTCTGATGTAATCTGTAAATTTACTAACTATTGCCCCAATATTCACATCTAAATCCTTTACATAAATGATGAAATGCAGTGAACTCAGTCCTGATTCTTACAGCACACTGCTGCTCACAAGCCTCCAGGCTGAAAAATACCCCTCTTCCTTCAAGCCAATTGTGACTAGCTTCCTCTGTATCCCATGTGACAGAAAGTTACTAATCTGTTTACCAATCGAAATGAATTACTCGCTATGAAGAGAGGCTGAGTAGGTTAGGTTTATTTTCACTGGAAAAAAGGAGATGGGGGGGGGGACCTGATTGAGGTTTACAAAATCATGAAGGGTATATACAGGGTGGATCGAGAGAGGCTTGTTCCCAGAGTGAAGGATTCAGTAACGAGAGGTCGTGTTTCAAGATGAGGGTTGGAAAGTTTAAGGGGGATACACGCGGTAAGTACTTCAACAAAGGGTGGTGGCGGTTTGGAACACATTGCCAGCAGAGGTGGTAGAAGCAGGCACGGCAGATTCATTTAAGATGCGTCTGGACAGATGCATGAGTAGATGGGGAGCAGAGGAAGACAGAAGCTTAGGAAGTGGCCGACAGATTTAGACAGTACATTTGGATCGGCTCAGGCTTGGAGGGTGTAGGGCCTGTTCCTGGACTGTAAATTTTCTTTGCTCTTTGTTCTTTAAATGAACACATTGCTGAAGTCCTTATAGACAATGTCCACCAAACTGTCTTCATCAATCTTCTTTGTCACCTCTTCATAAAACTCAATCAAATTATTGAGACATGATTTCCCATGCAGAAAGCCACATTGTCTACCCCGATCAGCCCTTGCCTTCCCAAATGTATGTAAATGCTATCTCTCAGAATCCCCTCCAACAACTTACCCACCACTGACATCAGGCTCACCGGTCTATAGTTCCCCAGCTTTTTGGGTCACTGTTTCCTTTTCTAGTCCCACTCCTCCACTGCTCACAACAAATGTGATATATAACCAGGTCGGTGATGTGGCCAATCATATCAGTCTCAGACTGGGTCAGGGTCAGTTTTAGCAACAAGTCAGGCTAGTTTCTTTAATCTGCTAAAACATCACGTTTATGATCCAGAGCAATGTTAGTCAAACTATGGTGGAAAGATGAATGGCAAACTGTTTGGGTATTGCAAATACATAATCAATGGTTTGGAAAGGATGGATGCTAAGAATTTGTTTCCGTTAGGCGAGGAGACTAGGCCCCGTGGACACTGCCTTAGAATTAGAGGAGATCAATTCAGAACAGAAATACAGAAACATTTCTTCAGCCAGAGAGTGGAGGGGCCTGTGGAATTCATTGCCACGGAGTGCAGTGGAGGCCGGGACGCTAAATGTCTTCAAGGCAGAGATTGATAAATTCTTGATGTCACAAGGCATTAAGGGCTACGGGGAGAATGTGGGTAAGTGGAGTTGAAATGCCCATCAGCCATGATTAAATGGCAGATTGGACTTGATGGGCCGAATGGCCTTACTTCCACTCCTATGTCTTATGGTCTTATGGTCTAATACTTCCCTTTCTAAACACACACACACTTACAGACAAACAAACAAACACACACACACGCACACACAAACAAATGCACACACACACACGCGCGCGCACACACACACAGATTAACAAAATTTTTGCAATTTTAATTTAAAATAACTTTGTCCAGATATTAATGGAACTCATGACAAAAGTAAAAATTGAGATTGTCCAAACCGTTATTCTGCTTCTGAAGATATTGTACTCACACAGCTGCTAGCAATGGGATTTCATCCTGGGAGAGTTGGATTTGGCTGAATTCCCTTTGCTTTAGGCAGTGAGTAGATTCCAATTAATTCTGATCAGGGAGCACCCAAAGGGAAGCACGGTGGTTTGCACTGCTGCCTCACAACACCAGGGACTTGGGTTCGATTCCAGTCTTGGGTCACTGTCTCTGTGGAGTTTGCATACTTTCCTGTGTGAGCTCCTAATGGGTGATCCAGTTTCCTACCACAAACTGTGTAGGTTCGGTGGATTGGTCATGCTAAATTGTCCGTAGTGTTCAGGGAATTCTAGATTAGGTGCATTAGTTAGGGGAATGGGTTGGGAAGGTTGGTATGGACTTGTTGGGCCGAAGGGCCTGTTTCAACACTGCAGGGATTCCATAAAAATAAGAACGGCAACGATGACTGTAGAGGTTTTTCTTTAGCTCGCACACATTGCTGTGATGAAGAACAATGAAGGAGAGAGAGTGCAATAGACCATTCATTCTCAGGCAGATTACATTGTCTCCCTCACTGATTTGAATCACGCAGTAATGTGTGATTCCCAAACTGGACCATGTGAGGTCTCCTTGTACATTGTCCAAACTATGTCTCCATCACATTCCCTGTCCATGTAGGTGCATCATTGCTGCTGTCATACACAGAGCAATACCCTGAGCAGAAAAATGGTCTCGGCCGATTTGAAATATGTTTACATGGCCCTGTGTCTTTAAAAAAATAAAATATTTAATATATTCAGAATATCTGTGTTAAAATGCATGTATTTTTAAATACAGAAATTTCTGGAAAAGCTCGGCAGGTCTGTCAGCATCCAGATGACTTTTACATGCTGCATTTGTACCAGCCTCCACCACTTCCTCTGGCAGCTCATTCCACACGCACACCACCCTCTGTGTGAAATTGTGCCCTTTAGGTATCATCAAAACCTTTCCCCTCTCACTTTCCACCAATGCCCTCTAGTTTTGGACGCCCCTAATCTGGGGAAAAACCCCTGATTACTCACCCTACCCATGACCATTTTGATTTTATAAACCTTTACTGCTGCGAAATGTGCCTCCAATCAACACGAATGGCTGTACTTTCAGTCATCCTGGGCCTAAATTCTGAAGTGCCATACTGACACCTCTTCCTTCTCCATCAACTCACAATTCTAAATCCATTTTAATCAGTTTGTTCAGATGTATCCTGAGACACTTCTGTGGGCTTTATACCGAGACCTTTGTGCCCAGAGGTAGGGACACTAGCATCACTCAACAATACCCATAAAGCTGAAACAGTATTCTCCTGTGTGTTTGTTCATCAGACTGTCCTGACATGCTGGGACATACCTCTGCAACAGGCAGGACTTGAATCCAGAACTTCTAGTCCAGAGCTAGGATCACTACCACAAAAGTTCAGGAATTGGAATCAAATCCAGAGTTCTGGCTCAGAGACAGGGACATTGCCCACTACACTACCATACCCAGATTTTGGGTCATATTTTAAGTGTCAGCTTTCAGCTCGGTGTGGATTTATTATAATCAGGTTACCATTACTGAACTACACAAAACACTTTGTATTGTTAAACAAATGCAAGATATTTGTCTCAACTGTAAGATATTGAGTGCACCTGCTGTGCCATCGAAGTTAACTATGAACAGCTTTAATCGCTGTTATCTGAAGTCTGCAATATTAGGGAAAGAAATCCTGCAGACATTCTGCACAATGAAGGGTCTCAAAAAGATATTTATTACTGAACACCAGAGACGGAAGGAGAGCTTAATTTCTGATCCCAAAGCACCGATCACTCTGAGCAACCTCCAACGTGCGACTGCCCTTTTCCTGGCCGATGATTACTGTCCAGCCTCTCCTCCCCACTGACTGTATCTGCAATCTGTCCCTCCTCCCTCTAACCACACAAGGCAAACCAAGCTCAGGGTCTTTGTGAAAAACAAGGCCTGAGTGTGCAGGCCTCCTGGATAGGGATGGGCATTTTAAAATTGAAGGGGGAAGGGGAGGTGGCAGTAATATCACTCACTGAACTGAGGGGTAGCAGATGGAGTTTAGTTTGGATTAATGCGAGGAATTGGATTTGGCAAATCAAACAAGAGCAGGATCTATACAATTAAATGTAGATCCTTTGGCAGTGTTGTAGTACAGAAACCTAGGCCGTCAGGTTTAATTCTTTAAAATTTGCATCTCATATCGATAGTGTGGTTAACAAGGTGTTTAATACACATGTCTTCATAGGACAGACCTTTGAGTATCGGAATTGGGATATCATGATGTGGTTGTACAGGACATTGGTGAGACCTCTTCTGGAATACTGTGTCCAGCCTGGTTATCCTGCCCGCTCACTCCATAGGCACACCACCCACTGGGTGAAAAAGCTGCCCCTTAGGTCACTTTAATATTTCCCCTCTCACCTTAAGCCTATGTCCTCTAGTTTTGGTGTCCCCGTACGCTTAGAACACACCTTGACTATTCACTTTGATATTATTGACCTTGATATTATTCAGCTGGAGAGGGTTCAAAAGAGATTAACCTGGAGGTTGCTGGGACTGGAAGGAGTGAGCAATAAGGAGAGGCTGGGTATGCTGGGACTTTTTTCACTGGAGAGGATGAGATTAAGGGGTAACTTTACAGAGGTTTATAAAATCGTGAGGGGGACAGATAAGCTGAAGGGCTGATATTTTTTCCTAGAGTTGGGGATTCAAAACTGAGGGATATTTTAAGATGCGAGGGAAAAGATTTACAAAAGTCATTAGAGGTCATTATTTTAGACAGAATCTGGCTTGTGTGTGGAATGAACTTCCAGAGGAAGTGGTGAAAGCAGGGACAGTTACAACGTTTAAAGGACATTTAGATCAGGACATGGATAAGACATCAGTTTGGATGGTGCTGTGAGCAGCTGCCCTCTCCCTCCCCATCTCTGAATCCCTGTTGGTTTTCACCCTCTGCCAATGCCTGTGCAGTGGCGAGTGGAGGCCAGCAGAGTGTGGCATTGCATCACTTTAAGCACCACAGAGACAGCCAGACCTGCCCCACACAGAGACACACAGATAAACACACGGGAATGGTTAGGGCACTGCGTGAAGCTCATCTGGTAACTTAAACTAAACATGAAAAAATGCTCAATTCGCCTCGAAAACTATTAAAATATGAGGGACAGAGAACTCCCAAATTCCACTGTTTAAATAAAATCATCAATTTATTTTTTCACTCTGAAAGTGAACATTTTACATGAACTATTCACAACTCTGGGACCCCCTTTCCCTTAACTGCTTATTACCCGACTCCAGCTCTATAGCAATATATTGTTTCTGTGTCTGCCATCCTCTCCTACCACAGGTGCTTGTAAGCCCTCAGTTCAGAACAGCATTCCCTCTCTCTTAAAAGTACAGTACACACTTTCAACTTCATCACATTATACCCTGATGAATATTGATAAGTGGGACCTATCCGGATTTCTCTTGCTCGGTGGTTTGTCAATATTTCATTCACTCCGTCTGGTGTGTGTCAGGAGTTTTGCTGCTCCATTGATAGCACGTCATCATTCGATTCCATCCGTGGGAATATATCAGTATTTCACATGGTCACACTCGCAAGTGTGGGCAGGATTTCAGTTGTTTCATGGGTACTGTGACGCTATGACAATCTCAATGTTTGTAGGTGGCACCGAACCTGGAAGAACTCTGAAGTCTATGGAGGACAGTGTGCAACTGTAACAGGACAGTGATACGTTGGAGTAGTTTTCGGGCAGATGGTGATCAGTGCAGAGCAGTGTGAGGTGATGTACTGTGGTAGGAAGGACATTGAAAGGCAGTTTGAAACAGGCTGTACCGTAATAAAGGGGCTGCAGGAGCAGAGAGCGCTGGGTGTATATGAGCACAGATTATTGAAGATTTCAGGACAAGTGGGGAGAGCAGTAACTATCACAGATTAGTTTCAGTATCTGAGCTGTTTATAGGAGGAGGTGTAGGAGGGAGCCTCCCTGCTCCCTTCCTGGGAGGTGGTGGTGACGATGTGTTGTGAGCCCACCCTCCTGCCCACCGAGACCGTGGGGATTCCAATTGTACCAGCTCGACACAAAAGGGAGATGGCATCAGGGCCACGGCTTCTAAGTTGTGCCGGGGGGAAACGGAGCTGCCAGTGGGTTTAAAGTGAGAATTGCCCTTCGCTGAACATTGCTCCTTATTCGGTTGGTGGGACGTGGATGTTTCAGAATCTCCACACGAGGTGTCCTGGTCCTCTCCGGCTCCTACCAGGGTCCTCCTCACATGGCGGGTGGGGGGGGGGGGGGGAGGGAGGGAACGGATATGGGAGAAAGGGGGGGAGGGATGGAGGGTGGGAGTGGGTGGCCCTGTTGTGAGTGCTGGTGTAGGTGAGGGATGGGGAGAGTCAGTCCACAGTATTGTATTCATGCAGTGTTATTAGTGTAATGGAAGGGGTGACACAGAGAGAGAGAGAGAGATGGGGATGTGGGGGAAAGGTGCTGCATGCAGCAGTGAGAGTGGTGGACCATGAGCCTTGTTCAGCGATAGGTCCTATAACAGATATACAGTGAGTGTGAGGCAGGAGAGAGAATACAGTGACCCTTATCCTAACAGAACAGGGAAGGTTATTGATGCTTGTCCTGTTTTGATGGACATTTCTTCAGACAGCAGGTACTGCACCGAGTTTGGTGGTGAGCACAGACCATGCTCGGTGGGTCTGGTGGAAAGGCCCCCTCTGGAAAGGCAATGGTCCCACACTGTACTAGCCCATCCACTATGCACACCATGCAGCATCAACAAACTGTGGTATAATTGCCGCTTATCTGCCATGCTCGGGGTAAACTATGCAGGGCAGCTCCTTACTGAGAAAACTCAACCATGTGCCCATTGGCCTTTTAAAAATGGCACCAGTGTCAGGGATCACCAAATATCCAGGACCACGCGGGTGATGGTGAGGATCTCCAGCCATGATTTTTGGGAGAATCAGGCGGATATTGAATGAGAGAGATACCATGGGGTGGGCTGGGTCGTTAATGAGGTGAGTCCGATAAGATAGGACCAGGAAACGAGCTCAGCCTCGTGTGGACAATCCCTCCGTCACACTGAAGGAAAATCAAACAAAGATCAATTATTGTTAGGATCTGCCCAATGAATCATAGACTCTGTTGAAACTAATTGCAGTTACAAAGATGCAGAACAAATGCTCATCTGGCCTCACACCAATATCATTTCCCATCTTTCCTGGGAAGACAGGCTCATGTTACAGGATGCTATCGAAGTGTCTACATTTCAGCATTCTGCAACCAGGGACCACATCCTTCCATGACACTGTTTCTCAGTCTCCCCCTCTCTGTCTATACCCCAAATCCCTCTCATGTGGCGATATTTAAACTGATTCCCCTGCCATCTCTCTCTGGCAGTGATGTTCATACCCACAGCACCCCCTTGTCAGGGCAGAATGGAGACATGGAGCTGTAAATGGGTGGGAGCTGCACATCCTGTCACTTCCAGCATGGGCTGCAAGTTTCCTCACGCTGGGCAGGGATCTAATACAGTGTTACTGAGGAATGCAGTGGGTTGGAGTACAGAGCTCTACATGCTGGGAGGGTAACTGCTGCCGGTTTACAGATCAATGTACTGGGGTGGTGTACACAGTCCTACATGCTGGGAGGGTAACTGCTCCTGGGTTACAGATCAATGTACGGGGGTGGGGTACACAGTCCTACATGCTGGGAGGGTAACTGCTCCCGGTTTACAGATCAATGTACTGGGGTGGTGTACACCGTCCTACATGCTGGGAGGGTAACTGCTCCTGGATTACAGATCAATGTACTGGGGTGTGGTACACAGTCCTGCATGCTGGGAGGGTAACTGCTCCTGGGTTACAGATCAATGCACCGGGTTGGTGTACACAGTCCTCCATGCTGGGAGGGTAACTGCTCCTGGGTTACAGGTCAATGCATTGGGGTGGGGTACACAGTCCTACATGCTGGGAGGGTAACTGCTCCTGGGTTACAGATCAATGTACTGCGGTGGTGTACACAGCCCTACATGCTGGGAGGGGAACTGTTCCTGGGCTACAGATCAATGTACTGGGGTGGGGTACACAGTCCTACATGGTGGGAGGGTAACTGCTCCTGGATTACAGATCAACGTACTGGGGTGTGGTACACAGTCCTACATGCTGGGAGGGTAACTGCTCCTGGTTTACAGATCAATGTACTGGGGTGGTGTACACAGTCCTACATGCTGGGAGGGTAAAAGCTTCCGGTTTACAGATCATATCATTGGGGTGGTGTACACCGTCCTACATGCTGGGAGGGTAACTGCTCCTGGTTTACAGATCAATGTACTGGGGTGGTGTACACAGTCCTACATGCTGGGAGGGTAACTGCTCCCGGTTTACAGATCAATGTATTGGGGTGGTGTACACCGTCCTACATGCTGGGGGTGTAACTGCTCCTGGATTACAGATCAATGTACTGGGGTGTGGTACACAGTCCTGCATGATGGGAGGGTAACTGCTCCTGGGTTTCAGATCAATGCACCGGGTTGGTGTACACAGTCCTCCATGCTGGGAGGGTAACTGCTCCTGGGTTACAGATCAATGTACGGGGGTGGGGTACATAGTCCTACATGCTGGGAGCGTAACTGCTCCTGATTTACAGATCAATGTACTGGGGAGGGTACACAGTCCTACATGCTGGGAGGGTAACTGTTCCTGGGTTACAGATTAATTCCCGTGCGATCACTGCACATCCTGCTGTGCTGGTCAGACTATCTGCGGTTGATAGATAATGCAATGATGTGGTCAGTGCACCCCCCCCCCCCCCCTTGGCCGGATGGATATGTAGCCTTTGCACAGTACATCATGTTGGTGGGGTGGATAGGGGGTAAAGGTCATGGACAGGTCAAGGGCTTCCCGGAACATTCTGTCCCTGACATTCTATAACTGACATTCCCCGGAACGTTCTGTACATGACATCCCACGGAACGTTCTGGCCCCAGCATTCTATAACTGACATTCCCCGGAATATTCTGTCCCTGACATTCTATAACTGACATTCCCCGGAACGTTCTGTCTCCAACATTCTATAACTGACATTCCCCGGAACGTTCTGTCTCCAACATTCTATAACTGACATTCCCCGGAATATTCTGTCCCTGACATTCTATAACTGACATTCCCCAGAACGTTCTGTCTCCAACATTCCATAACTGACATTCCCCGGAACGTTCTGTCTCCAACATTCTATAACTGAAATTCCCCGGAACGTTCTGACCCCGACATTCTATAACTGACATTCCCCGGAACGTTCTGTCCCCGACATTGTTTGTGAACGGCCGGACGTCAGTGAATTGAACAAACGATAAAATCCCGAGGGAAGAGATCCCGTTCCAGGGAGAAGGAGACACTGTTCCGAAGGCCCCTCAGGCAGTTAAAGCGGTGAATACGTTTTCCCTGCGTTTACATTTCTCCACGACACAGGATCGACCACAATTTAGAGCAAAATACAGAAATTTCCAAACTCCATTTGTCTTCAAGAAACTGGGAGAGAATCCTTCAGTACAGCAATGTTTCCACCCTCCGTATTAGGAACTGGGAAGGAGTGACCTGTGTCTGCTCTCGAGTGATCGAGTGTGTGGGAATGTTCTAGAAACAATCTGTCCTTATGGATGTGTCTCTGTGTGTTTGAGGAGGGAGGGTTTCTGGTAGTTTATGTCACATTTTTGTCAGTAATTCCGACCTTCCCATTTGTTATTCCAGCTCCAATTAATTTAATAAATCCCTGAATACAGGGACACATTTGAAAATCTCACTGGGTACCCAATCAAACGGGTCCCTTTGCCTCCAGGCTGATGGATAATGGGTTTATTTTCCTTCCTCACAGTTAACGTAGTGACCATCTACGTCCTGCTTTATAAAGATTGTGGATTGTCTCCATGTGTCAGACGTTACCTGGGGGCCATGGCAGCGGCGGATCTCCTGGTCATTATCCTCGACCTCATCCTGAGACACATTCCCATTGTTTATTGGGAACAGTTTTATTTCCTGGAGTCCGTCCCCGTGTGTAATATCCACGCCGTCCTGCTTTATGCAGCCACTGACTGCTCTGTCTGGTTCACCGTCACTTTCACCTTTGATCGGTTTGTGGCCATTTGTTGCCAGAAGCTGAAAAGTAAATATTGCAGTGAGAAAACGGTGGCTGTGGTTCTGGGAGCAGTGACAGTGCTGAGCTGTTTAAAGAACATTTCCTGGTATTTTATGCGCGAGGCTCAGTATTTGCTGATGAACACCCCCTGGTTTTGTGATTTAACAGAAGCTGCTCGTTACTCCAGTTTCTGGGGCACAATCGAGTTCCTCCACCACATTCTAACCCCGTGTGTCCCATTTCTCCTGATTCTGCTGCTCAATGTTCTCACCGTCAGACACATTTTCGTGACCAGCAGAGCCCGCAGGAGACTCCGCGCTCACACCAATAGGGACGCTCAGTCTGACACTGAAATGAGAAACCGAAAAAAATCCATCATTTTACTGTTTGTGATCTCGGCAAATTTCATCCTGTTATGGTCAACGTTAATGCTGTTTTCAACATGGAGACGGATGTGGTGGATTGGGTATCGGTCTGTGTATCTCCATTGGTTTGTACAGGAATTGGGCTTCATGCTGCAGCTCCTCAGTTGCTGCACAAACACCGCGATTTATGCCGTGACCCAGACTAAGTTCAGGCAGCAGCTGAAGAATGTGCTGAAATATCCCTTCACCCAAATCCATCCATCCATCAAATTCCCTCATTAATCAATCCATCCGGGATTTTCTCATTTCAGTTCAGTGTTTCAGCGATGGAGCAGCCTGTCGCTATGGTAACAGACTGAGGGTAGCGCTGGTTTGTCCATCCTTATCCCACAGGGGGGTTACAGGGAAACATTTCAATGTTTCTCACAACTCAGGGGTCAGTAAGAAAACGCACCATCCCACTGACTGTATCCATCACTTCCATTTGTAACCAATAAAAATGTTGATTAAAGCATGCCGAGCAGCAGAGTGACCGATGTTGTTGTGTGTCTTTGTGTTGGTGAAGCTGAGCTGGAGAGAGACAGACTCAGCGCCAATTCTTGGTCCTCAGGGAAGGGGAGGGCACCGCGCCCTGGGCTCAGGAGCTGGATTTTACTCCCTCTGTTCCCGCCACTCCAACCTGACCTCCCCATTTCCTCACCCCCACACTTTCTCCTCATTTCTCTCTGTCTCTTTGTCTCTCTCTCTCTCTGCATACTCTCTCTTTCACACCACCTCCCCTTTCACTCTCCATCGTCCACCAATCTCTCACACACACAACCCCAACCCTGGTTTCTCCACCTGCCTCCAGTCCTCCCCCCTCCCCTGCACTCTCTCTCTCTTCTGCCGTATGCCTCCCTCATGCAATTCCATTTCTACCACATTTTCCCCCTTCTCTCACCTCTCCCATCTCTGTATCATCTCAAAACCACTTCATGCAGCCACAGCAGCAACAACTGCATCCACCCCACAACCCCACCCCCAGTCTCTAGATCAGAGGGAGAGGGCCACATCAGGGAGACAGAGTGTGTCATAGAGAGAGGGAGGGGCAGGAGAGAGAGATTTAGTCAGAGAGAAACAGAGGGAAGCGGGGAGAAAGAGAGACCGAGGTAGGTGGATCGAGAGTAAGAGAAGGTGTAGAGATAGTGGTGGAGTAGGGAGAGACAGAGAGAGAGAGAGAGACGGGGGGGGGGGGGGGGAGATAAGGTGAGGGACGGGGAGAGAGAGAGAAATAGGGGAGGACTTAATGAGAGGGGGGATAGAGAGTGGGGGACAGAGAGTGGGGGTGTCAGAGATCGGGGGGACATAGTGAGGGGGTAAAGAGTGGGGACAAAGAGAGTGACACACTCTGACAGAAAATGACACACTGTGACACACTCTGACACTCTATAAGACACACTGCGACACTCTCTGAGAGACTGTGATACACTGTGACACTCTCTGAGACGCACTGGGCCCCTATCTGACAATTTGAGACGCACTGTAACACTCTCTGATCCTATCTGATGCTCTCTGAGACACGCTGTGAAACTCTCTGAAACTCTCTGAAAAGCACTGTGACACTCTCTGACAGACTGTGACACACTGTGACACTCTCTGAGATTCTCTGACACTTTGAGACGCACTATGACATTCTCAGATCCTATCTGACACTCTCGGAGACACACTGGGATACAATCTGACTCTCTCTGAAACACACTGTGACACTCTCTGAGAAACTGTGACAAACTGTGACACTCTCTGAGACACACTGGGACCCACTCAGATTTTGAGAGGCACTGTGACATGCTCTGACAGAAATTGACACACTGTGAACCACTCTGACACTCTCTGAGACACACTGTGACATTCTCTGACTCTCGCTGACACTTTGAGACACACTGTGACACTCTCTGACAGACTGTGACACAATCTGACACTCTCTGACACACACTGTGACACTCGCTGAAATTCTTTGACACACACTATGACACTCTCTGACAGACTGTGACACACTGTGACACTCTCTGACAGATAGTGACACATTCAGACTCTCTCTGAATCTCTGACACACACTGTGATACTGTCTGACACTCTCTGAGACACAATGTGACACTCTCTGACAGACTGTGACACACTGAGACACTCTCTGAGACGCACTGTGACACTCTCTGATTTTATCTGACACTGTCTGAGACACACTGTGACACTCTCTGACAGACTGTGACACACTGCGACATTCTCTGACACTTTCTGAGACTTTGAGACACACTGTAACACTCTCTGATCCTGCCTCACACTCTCGGAGACACACTGGGATACAATCTGACTCTACTTGTCACTCTCTGAGGCACAGTATGACGTACTGTGTCACTCTCTGATTCACTCTGACATCTCTGAGACACACTGTGACATTCTCTTACGGTGACCATCTATGAGCCAAAAGCTGAGACTCTCTGAGACACAGAATGACACCCTGTGACACTCTCTGACTCTCTTTGAGGCACACTGTGACACTCACTGACAGACTGTGACACACTGAAACACGCTCTGACTCTCTATGACACTCTCTTAGACAAACTGCGAAACTCGGACTCCCTCTAACACTTTGACACGTATTATGACACTCTATGATCCTATCTGACACTCTCTGAGACACACTGTGACACTCTCTGACTCTCTCTGACACTCTCTCAGACACACTGTAACACTCTCTGACTCTCTGACATTTTGAGATGCACTGTGACACTCTCTGATCCTAAATGACACACTCGGAGACACACTGTGACACTCTCTGACTCTCTGAAACACACTGTGACTCTCTATGAGATTCTCTGAGACACACTGAGTCCCTCTCTGAGAAACTATGACAACCTGTGACACTCTTTGAGATACGCTGGGAACATCTCTGAGATTTGGAGATGCACTGTGACACTCTCTGCCCGGAAGTGACACACTGTGACACACTCTGACTCTCTAAAGACACACTGTGACACACTGTGACACTCGATAAGACACACTGTGACACTCTCTGACATTCTTTGAAACACACTGTGATACTCTCTGACTGACTGTGATACACTCCGACACACTGCGACACACTGGGTCCCTCTCTGACAATTTGACACGAACTGTGATACTCTCTGATCCTATCCAACACACTCTGAGACACACTGAAACACTCTCTGATGCTCTCTAAAAGGCACTGTGACACTCTCCGACACTCATGGACACACTGTGCCACTCTCTGACTCACGCTGACACTTTGAGACGCTCTAATCCTATCTGACACTCTCTGAGATACACTGTGACACTTTTTACTCTCTCTGAAACACACTGCGACACTCTCTGAGAGACTGTGATACACTGTGACACTCTCTGAGACGCACTGAGCCCCTATCTGACAATTTGAGACGAATTGTGACACACTCTGACACACACTGTGACACTCTCTGACATTCTTTGAAACACACTGTGACAATCTCTGACAGACTGTGATACACTCTGAAACTTTCTGCGACACACTGGGTCCCTCTCTGACAATTTGACACGCACTGTGATACTCTCTGATCCTATACAATACACTCTGAGACACACTGTGACACTCTCTGATGCTCTCTGAAAAGCACTGTGACACTCTCCGACACTCTCTGACACACACTGTGACACTCACTGACATTCTTTGAAACACATTATTACACTCCCTGACAAACTTAGACACACTCTGACTGTGACACACTGAAACATGCTCTGACTCTTTATGACACTTTCTTAGACACACTGCGACACTCTGACTCTCTCTGACACTTTGAGATGCACTATGATACACTATGATCCTATCTGACACTCTCTGAGACGCACTGTGACACTCTCTGACTCTCTTTGACATTTTACTATGCACTGTTTCACTCTCTGATCCTATGTGACACAGTCAGAGACACACTGTGACACTCTCTGACTCTCTGACACACACTGCGACACTCACTGACATTCTTTGAAACACACTGTGACAATCTCTGACAGACTGTGACACACTCTGAAACTTTCTGCGACACACTGGGAACCTCTCTAACAATTTGAGACACACTGTGACACTCTCTGACAGACTGTGACACACTCTGACACTCTCTGACATACACTGTGATACTCTCTGACATTCTTTGAAACACATTATTACACTCCCTGACAAACTGTGACACACTCTGACACTGTCTGAAAAGCAATGTGACACTCTCCGACACTCTCTGAGACAAACTGTGACACTCTCTGAGACTCGTTGACACTTTGAGACGCACTATGACACTCTCTGATCCTATCTGACACTCTCTGAGAGACACTGTGACACGCTAACTCTCGCTGAAACTTTGAGATGCACTGTGACACTCTCTGACACACTCTGACACACACTGTGACACTCGATGACATTCTTTGAAACACACTGTGACAGTCACTGACAGACTGTGACACACTCTGACACTATCTGCAACACACCGCGACACTCTCTGACAATTTGAGATGCACTGTGACACTCTCTGATCCTATCTGACACTCTCTGAGACACGCTGTGACACTCTCTGAAACTCTCTGAAAAGTACTATGACACTCTCTGACAGACTGTGACACACTGTGACAGTCTCTGACAGATAGTGACACATTCAGACTCTCTCTAAAATCTCTGACACACCCTGTGATACTGTCTGACACTCTCTGAGACACAATGTGACACACTCTGACAGAGTGTGACACACTGAGACACTCTCTGAGACACACTGTGACACTCTGATCTTTTCTGACACTCTCTGAGACACACTGTCACACTCTCTGACACTTTGAGACACACTGTGATGCTCTCTAAGCCTATCTGACACTCTCGGAGACACACTGGAATATAGTCTGACTCTATCTGAAATACACTGTGACACTCTCTGAGAAACTGTGACAATCTGTGACACTCTCTGCGACACACCTGGACCCTCTCTGAGATTTTGAGATGCACTGTGACACACTCTGACAGAAAATGACACACTGTGACACACTCTGACACTCTATAAGACACACTGCGACACTCTCTGAGAGACTGTGATACACTGTGACACTCTCTGAGACGCACTGGGCCCATATCTGACAATTTGAGACGCATTGTGACACTCTCTGACACCCACTGTGACACTCACTGACATTCTTTGACACACACTGTGACAATCTCTGACAGAATGTGACACACTCTGACACTTTCTGCGACACACCAGGAACATCTCTGACAATTTGAGACACACTGTGATACTCTCTGACAGACTGTGACACACTTTGACACACTCTGACACACACTGTGATTCTCTCTGACATTCTTTGAAACACATTATAACACTCCCTGACAAACTGTGACACACTCTGACACTATCTGTGACACACTGGGACCCTCGCTGACAATTTGAGATGCACTGTAACACACTCTGATCCTATCCGACACACTCTGAGACACACTGTGACAATCTATGATCCCATCCAACACACTCTGAGACACACTGTGACACTCTCTGACACTCTCTGAAAAGCACTGTGACGCTCTCCGACACTCTCATAGACACACTGTGACACTCTCTGAGACAAGCTTACATTTTGAGATGAACTATGACACTCTCTGATCCTTTCTGACACTGTCTGAGACACACTGTGACACGCTGACTCTCGCTGATACTTTGAGATGCACTGTGACACACTCTGACACACTCTGACACACACTGTGACACTCGCTGATATTCTTTGAAACAGACTGTGACAATCTCTGACAGACTGTGACACACTCTGACACTATCTGCGACACACCGGGACACTCTCTGACAATTTGAGATGCACTGTGACACTCTCTGATCCTATCTGACACTCTCTGAGATACGCTGTGACACTCTCTGAAACTCTCTGAAAAGCACTATGACACTCTCTGACAGATAGTGACACATTCAGACTCTCTCTGAATCTCTGACACACACTGTGATACATTCTGACACTCGCTGACACACAATGTGACCCTCTCTGACAGACTGTGACACACTGAGACACTCTCTGAGACGCACTGTGACACTCTCTGATCTTATCTGACACTCTCTGAGACACACTAACACACTCTCTGACAGGCTGTGACACACTGCGACATTCTCTGACACTCTCTGACACTTTGAGACACACTGTGACACTCTGATCCTGTCTGACACTCTCGGAGACACACTGGGATACAGTCTGACTCTATCTTAAATACACTGTGGCACTCTCTGAGAAACTGTGACAAACTGTGACACTCTCTGAGACACACTGGGACCCTCTCTGAGATTTTGAGATGCACTGTGACACACTCTGACACTCTATAAGACACACTGTGACACTCTCTGACATTCTTTGAAACAAACTGTCACAATCACTGACAGACTGCGATACACTCTGACACACTCTGCGACACAGCGGGACCCTCTCTGACAATTTGACACGCACTGGAACAGTCTCTGATCCTATCCAACACACTCTGAGACACACTGTGACACTCACTGACACTCTCTGAAAAGCAATGTGACACTCTCTGACAGACTGTGACAAACTGTGACCCTCTCTGACAGATAGTGACACTTTCAGACTCTCTCTGAAACTCTGACACACACTGAGATACTGTCTGACACTCTCTCAGACACAATGTGACACACTCTGACAGACTGACACACTGGGATACTCTCTGAGACGCACTGTGACACTCTCTGATTTTATCTGACACTCTCTGAGACACACTGTGACACTCTCTGACAGACTGTGACACACCGCGACATTCTCTGACACTTTCTGACACTTTGAGACACACTGTGTCACTCTCTGATCCTGTCTGACACTCTCGAAGACACACTGGGATACAGTCTGACTCTATTTGACACTCTCTGAGGCACATTATGACGTACTGTGACACTCTGATTCACTCTGACATCTCTGAGACACACTGTGACACTCTCTCACTGTGACCATCTCTAAGCCAAATGCTGACACTCTCTGAGACACAGTATGACACACTGTGACACTCTCTGACTCTCTTTGAGGCACACTGTGACACTCTCTGACAGACTGTGACACACTGAAACATGCTCTGACTCTCTATGACACTTTCTTAGACACACTGCGACACTCTGACTCTCTCTGACACTTTGAGATGCACTATGATACTCTATGATCCTATCTGACACTCTCTGAGACGCACTGTGACACTCTCTGAATCTCTCTGACATTTTGAGGTGCACTGTGACACTCTCTGATACTATCTGACACACTCGGAGACACACTGTGACACTCCCTGACTCTCTGAAACACGCTGTGACTCTCTCTGAGACTCTCTGAGACACACTGAGACCCTCTCTGAGAAACTATGACAAACTGTGACACTCTCTGAGACACGCTGGGAATCTCTCTGAGATTTGGAGATGCACTGTGACACTCTCTGCCCGGAAGTGACACACTGTGACACACTCTGACACGCTATAAGACACACTGTGACACACTCTGAGGCTCTATAAGACACAATGTGACACTCTCTGACATTCTTTGAAACACACTGTGATACTCTCTGACTGAATGTGACACACTCCGACACACTCTGCGACACACTGGGACCCTCGCTGACAATTTGACACGCTCTGTGATACTCTCTGATCCTATCCAGCACACTCTGAGACACACTGTGAAACTCTCTGAAGCTCTCTGAAAAGCACTGTGACACTCTCCGACACTCTCTTAGACACACTGTGCCACTCTCTGACTAGCGCTGACACTTTGAGACGCACTATGACACTCTCTGATCCTATCTGACACTCTCTGAGACACACTGTGACACTCTCTGACACTCTGTAAGATACACTGTGACACTCTTTACTCTCTCTGAAACACACTGCGACACGCTCTGAGTGACTGTGATACACTGTGACACTCTCTGAGACGCACTGGCCCCCTATCTGACAATCTGAGACGCATTGTGACACTCTCTGACACACACTGTGACACTCACTGACATTTTTTGAAACACACTGTGACAATCTCTGACAGACTGTGACACACTCTGAAACTTTCTGCGACACACCAGGACCCTCTCTGACAATTTGATATACACTGTGACACTCTCTGACAGACTGTGACACACTCTGACACACACTGTAATCCTCTCTGACATTCTATGAAACACATTATTACATTCCCTGACAAACTGTGACACACTATGACACTATCTGTGACACACTGGGACCCTCGCTGACAATTTGAGATGCACTGTAACACACTCTGATCCTATCCGACACACTCTGAGACACACTGTGACCCTCTCTGACAGACGGTGACACACTGTGACACTCTCTGACACACTCTGAAAAGCACTGTGACACTCTCCGAGACTCTCATAGACACACTGTGACACTCTTTGACTATCCCTGAGACACACTGTGACACTCTCTGAGACTCGCTGACACTTTGAGACGCACTATGACACTCTCTGATCCTATCTGACACTCTCTGATACACACTGTGACAATCTGACCCACGCTGAAACTTTGACATGCACTGTGACACACTCTGACACACACTGTGACACTCGCTGACATTCTTTGAAACACACTGTGACAATCTCTGACAGACTGTGACACACTCTGACACTATCAGCGACACACCGGGACACTCTCTGACAATTTGAGATGCACTGTGACACTCTCTGACAGACTGTGACACATTCTGACACACACTGTGACACTCTCTGAACCTATCTGACACTCTCTGAGACACGCTGTGACACTCTCTGAAACTTTTTGAAAAGCACTATGACACGCTCTGACAGACTGTGACACACTGTGACCCTCTCTGACAGATAGTGACACATTCAGACTCTCTTTGAAACTCTGACGCACACTGAGATACTGCCTGACACTCTCTCAGACACAATGTGACACACTCTGACTGACTGACACACTGAGACACTCTCTGAGACGCACTGTGACACTCTCCGATTTTATCTGACACTGTCTGAGACACACTGTGACACTCTCTGACAGACTGTGACACACCGTGGCATTCTCTGAGACTTCCTGACACTTTGAGACACACTGTGACACTCTCTTATCCTGTCTGACACTCTCGAAGACACACTGGGATACGATCTGACTCTATTTGATACTCTCTGAGGCAGAGTATGACGCACTGTGACACTCTCTGATTCACTCTGACATCTCTGAGACACACTGTGACACTCGCTCACTGTGATCATCTCTGAGAAACTATAACAAACTGAGACACTCTGTGAGACACACTGGGAACTTTTTGACACTCTGACACTCTATAAGACACACTGTGACACTCGATAAGACACACTGTGACACTCTCTGACATTCTTTGAAACACACTGTGATACTCTCTGACAGACTGTGACATACTCCGACACACTGCGACACACTGGGTCCCTCTCTGACAATTTGACGCGCACTGAGATACTCTCTGATCCTATCCAACACACTCTGAGACACTCTGTTACACTCTCTGATGCTCTCTGAAAAGCACTGTGACACTCTCCGACACTCTTAGACACACTGTGCCACTCTCTGACTCGCGCTGACACTTTGAGAAGCACTATGACACTCTCTGATCCTATCTGACACTCTCTGAGATATACTGTGACACTCTTTACTCTCTCTGAAACACACTGCGACACTCTCTGAGAGACTGTGCTACACTGCGACACTCTCTGAGACGCACCGGGCCCCTATCTGACAATTTGAGACACACTGTGACACTCTCTGACACACACTGTGAAACTCACTAACATTCTTTGAAACACACTGTGACAAGCTCTGACAGACTGTGACACACCCTGAATCTTTCTGCGACACAACGGGAACCTCTCTAACAATTTGTGACACACTGTGACACTCTCTGACTGACTGTGACACACTCTGACACTCTCTGACACACACTGTGATACTCGCTGATATTCTTTGAAACACATTATTACACTCCCTGACAAACTGTGACACACTCTGACACTATCTGCGAAACACTGGGACCCTCTCTGACAATTTGAGATGCACTGTAACACTCTCTGATCCTGTCCGACACACTCTGAGACACACTGTGATACTCTCTGATCCTATCCAACACACTCTGAGATACACTGTGACACTCTCTGACACTCTCTGAAAAGCACTGTGACACTCTCCGACACTCTCTGAGACACATTGTGACATTCTCTGAGATCTCTGACACTTTGAGATGCACTATGACACTCTCTGATCCTATCTGACACTGACTGAGACACACTGTGACACGCCGACTCACTCTGAAACTTTGAGATGCACTGTGACACACTCTGACACACTCTGACACACACTGTGACACTCGCTGACATTCTTTGAAACACACTGTGACACTCTCTGACAGACTGTGACACACTCTGACACACACTGTAATCCTCTCTGACATTCTATGAAACACATTATTACATTCCCTGACAAACTGTGACACACTTTGACACTATCTGTGACACACTGGGACCCTCGCTGACAATTTGAGATGCACTGTAACACACTCTGATCCTATCTGACACACTCTGAGACACACAGTGACCCTCTCTGACAGACGGTGACACACTGTGACACTCTCTGACACACTCTGAAAAGCACTGTGACACTCTCCGAGACTCTCATAGACACACTGTGACACTCTTTGACTATCCCTGAGACACACTGTGACACTCTCTGAGACTCGCTGACACTTTGAGACGCACTATGGCACTCTCTGATCCTATCTGACACTCTCTGATACACACTGTGACAATCTGACCCATGCTGAATCTTTGACATGCACTGTGACACACTCTGACACACACTGTGACACTCGCTGACATTCTTTGAAACACACTGTGACAATCTCTGACAGACTGTGACACACTCTGACACTATCAGCGACACACCGGGACACTCTCTGACAATTTGAGATGCACTGTGACACTCTCTGACAGACTGTGACACATTCTGACACACACTGTGACACTCTCTGAACTTATCTGACACTCTCTGAGACACGCTGTGACACTCTCTGAAACTTTTTGAAAAGCACTATGACACGCTCTGACAGACTGTGACAGACTGTGACACTCTCTGACAGATAGTGACCCTCTCTGACAATTTGAGATGCACTGTGACACTCTCTGAAAGACTGTGACACATTCTGACACACACTGTAACACTCTCTGATCCTGTCCGACACACTCTGAGACACACTGTGATACTCTCTGATCCTATCCAACACACTCTGAGACACACTGTGACACTCTCTGACACTCTCTGAAAAGCACTGTGACAGTCTCCGACACTCTCTGAGACACATTGTGACATTCTCTGAGACTCTCCGACACTTTGAGATGCATTATGACACTCTCTGATCCTATCTGACACTGTCTGAGACACACTGTGACACGCTGACTCACTCTGAAACTTTGAGATGCACTGTGTCACACTCTGACACGCTCTGACACACAGTGTGACACTCGCTGACATTCTTTGAAACACACTGTGACAATCTCTGACAGACTGTGACACACTCTGACACTATCTGTGACACACCGGGACACTCTCTGACAATTTGAGATGCACTGTGACACTCTCTGATCCTATCTGACACTCTCTGAAACTCTCTGAAAAGCACTATGACACTCTCTGACAGACTGTGACACACTGTGACACACTCTGAGAGATAGTGACACATTCAGACTCTCTCTGAATCTCTGACACATACTGTGATACTGTCTGACACACTCTGAGACACAATGTGACACGCTCTGACCGACTATGACACACTGAGACACTCTCTGAGACGCACTGTGACACTCTCTGATCTTATCTGACACTCTCGGAGACACGCTGTGACACTCTCTGACAGACTGTGACACACTGCGACATTCTCCGACACTCTCTGACACTTTTAGACACACTGTGACACTCTCTGATCCTGTCTGACACTCTCGGAGACACACTGGGATACAGTCTGACTCTATCTGAAATACACTGTGGCACTCTCTGAGAAACTGTGACAAACTGTGACACTCTCTGAGACACACCTGGAACCTCTCTGAGATTTTGAGATGCACTGTGACACACTCTGACACTGTATAAGACACACTGTGACACTCACTGACATTCTTTGAAACACACTGTCAAAATCACGGACAGACTGTGATACACTCTGACACACTCTGTGACACAGCGGAACCCTCTCTGACAATTTGACACGCACTGGGACAGTCTCTGATCCTATCCAACACACTCTGACTCTCTTTGAGGCACACTGTGACACTCACTGACAGACTGTGACACACTGAAACACGCTCTGACTCTCTATGACACTCTCTTAGACACACTGCGACACTCTGACTCTCTCTGACACTTTGAGACGCACTATGACACTCTGTGCTCCTATCCGACACGCTCTGAGACACACTGTGACACTCTGACTCTCTCTGACACTCTCACAGACACACTGTAACACTCTCTGACTCTCTCTGACATTTTGAGATGCACTGTGACACTCTCTGATCCTATCTGACACACTTGGAGACACACTGTGACACTCTCCGACTCTCTGAAACACACTGTGACTCTCTCTGAGTCTCTCTGAGACACACTGAGACCCTCTCTGAGAAACTATGACAACCCGTGACACTCTGAGACACACTGGCGACCTCTCTGAGATTTTGAGATGCACTGTGACACACTCTGCCAGAACATGACACTCTGTGACACACTGTGACACTCTATAAGACACACGGTGACACTCTCTGACTCTGTCTGAAACACACTGTGACTCTCTCTGAGACTTTCTGAGACACACTGAGACCCACTCTGAGAATCTATAACAAACTGTGACACTCTCTGAGACACACTGGGACCCTCTCTGAGATTTTTTGATGCACTGTGACACACTCTGACACTCTATAAGACACACTGTGACACTCTTTGACATTCTTTGAAACACACTGTGATACTCTCTGACTGACTGTGACACACTCCGACATACTGGGACGCTCTCTGACAATTTGACACGTACTGTGATACTCTCTGATCCTATCCAACACACTCTGAGACACACTGTGATACTCTCTGATCCTATCCAACACATTCTGAGACACACTGTGACACTCTCTGATGCTCTCTGAAAAGCACTGTGACACTCTCCAACACTCTCTTAGACACACTGTGACACACTCTGACTCGCGCTGACACTTGGAGACGCACTATGACAATCTCTGATCCTACCTGACACTCTCTGAGACACACTATGACACTCCTTACTCGCTGCAAAACACACTGCGACACTCTGAGAGACTGTGATACACTGTTACACTCTCTGAGACGCACTGGGCCCCTATCTGACAATTTGAGACGCATTGTGACACTCTCTGACACACACTGTGACACTCACTGACATTCTTTGAAACACACTCTGACAAGCTCTGACAGACTGTGACACACTCTGACACTTTCTGCGACACACCGGGACCCTCTCTGACAATTTGAGACACACTGTGACACTCTCTGATAGACTGTGACACACTCTGACACACTCGGACACACACTGTGATACTCTCTGACATTCTTTGAAACACATTATTACACTCCCTGACAAACTGTGACACACTCTGACACTATCTGCGACACACTGGGACCCTCGCTGACAATTTGAGATGCACTGTAACACTCTCTGATCCTATCCGACACTCTCTGAGACACACTGTAACACTCTCAGAAAACTCTCGGAAAAGCACTGTGACCCTCTCTGACAGACGGTGACACACTGTGACACTCTCTGACACTTTGAGATGCACTGTGACACTCTCTGATCCTATCTGACACACACTGTGACTCTCTCTGAGACTCTCTGAGACACACTGAGACCCTCTCTGAGAAACTGTGACAAACTGCGGCACTCTCTGAAACACACTGGGACCCTCTCTGAGATTTTGAGATGCACTGTGACACTCTGCCCGGAAGTGACACACTGTGACAGACTCTGACACTCTATAAGACATACTGTGACACACTCTGACCCTCTATATGACACACTGTGACAGACTCTGACACTCTATAAGACACACAGTGGCACTGTCTGACATTCATTGAAACACAGTGTGATACTCTCTGACTGACTGTGACACACTCTGACACACTCTGCGACACACTGGGAACCTCTCTGACACTTTGAGATGCACTGTGACACTCTCTGATCCTATCCAACACACTCTGAGACACACTGACACTCTCTGATCCTATCCAACACACTCTGAGACACACTGTGACACTCTCTGATGCTTTCTGAAAAGCACTGTGACACTCTCCGACACTCTCTTAGACACACTGTGCCACTCTCTGACCCGCGCTGACACTTTGAGACGCACTATGACACTCTCTGATCCAATCTGACACTCTCTGAGATACACTATGACACTCTCTGATCCTATCTGACACTCTCTGAGACACACTGTGACACTCTTTACTCTCTCTGAAACACACTGCGACACTCTCTGAGAGACTGAAATACACTGTGACAATCTCTGAGATGCACCGGGCCCCTATCTGACAATTTGAGACGCATTGTGACACTCTCTGACACACACTGTGACACTCACTGACATTCTTTGAAACACACTGGGACACTCTCTGAGAAACTGTGACAAACTGTGACACTCTCTGAGACACACCTGGACCCTCTCTGAGATTTTGAGATGCACTGTGACACACTCTGACAGAAAATGACACACTGTGACACTCTCTGACTCTCTCTGAAACACACTGTCACACTCTCTGAGATACTGTGACAAACTGCGACCATCTCTGAGACACACTGGGACCCTCTCTGAGATTTTGAGATGCACTGTGACACACTCTGATCCTGTCTGACACTCTATAAGACACACTAGGATACAATCTGACTCTATTTGACACTCTCTGAGGCACAGTATGACGTACTGTGACACTCTCTGATTCACTCTGACATCTGTGAGACACACTGTGACACTCGCTCACTGTGACCATCTCTGAGCCAAATGCTGACACTCTCTGAGACACAGTATGACACACTGTGACACTCTCTGACTCTCTTTGAGGCACACTGTGACACTCACCGACAGACTGTGACACACGGAAACACTCTGTGACTCTCTCTGACAATTTGAGACGCACTATGACACTCTGTGCTCCTATCTGACACTCTCTGAGACACACTGTAACACTCTCTGACTCTCTCTGACATTTTGAGATGCACTGTGACACTCTCTGATCCTATCTGACACACTCGGAGACACACTGTGACACTCTCTGACTCTCTCTGAAACACACTATGACTCTCTCTGATACTCTCTGAGACACACTGAGACCCTCTCTGAGAAACTATGAAAAACTGTGCTACTCTCTGAGACACGCTGGGAACATCTCTGAGATTTTGAGAAGCACTGTGACACTCTCTGCCAGGAAGTAACACACTGTGACACACTCTGACACTCTATAGACACACTCTGACACTCTCTGACATTCTTTGAAACACACTGTGATACTCTCTGACAGACTTTGACACACTCCGACACACTCTGCGACACACTGGGACCCTCTCTGACAATTTGACACGCACTGTGATACTCTGATCCTATCCAACACACTCTGAGACACACTGTGACACTCTATGAAGCTCTCTGAAAAGCACTGTGACACTCTCCGACACTCTCTTCGACACGCTGTGACACTCTCTGACTCGCGCTGACACTTTGAGACGCACTATGACACTCTCTGATCCTATCTGACACTCTCTGAGACACACTGTGGCACTCTCTGACACTCGCTGAGACACACTGTGACACTGTCTGACTCGCGCAGGCACTTTTAGACGCACTATGACACTCTCTGATCCTATCAGACACTCTCTGAAAACACACTGCGACACTCTCTGAGAGACTGTGCTACACTGTGACACTCTCTGAGACGTACTGGGACCCTATCTGACAATTTGAGACGCATTGTGACACTCTCTGACACACACTGTGACACTCACTGACATTTTTTGAAACATAATGTGACAATCTCTGACAGACTGTGACACACTCTGACACTTTCTGCGACACACCGGGACCCTCTCTGACAATTTGAGACACACTGTGATACTCTCTGATAGACTGTGACACACTCTGACACACTCTGACACACACTGTGATACTCTCTGACATTCTTTGAAACACATTATTACACTCCCTGACAAACTGTGACACACTCTGACACTATCTGCGACACACTGGGACCCTCGCTGACAATTTGAGTTGCGCTGTAACACTCTCTGATCCTATCTGACAGTCTCTGAGACACACTGTGACACTCTCAGAAAACTCTCTGAAAAGCACTCTGTCACTCTCTGACAGACTGTGACACACTGTGACACTCTCTGATACTCTCTGATACTTTGAGACGCACTGTGACACTCTGATCCTATCTGACAGTCTCTGAGACACACTGCGACACTCTCTGACTCTCTCTGAAACACTCTGCGACACTCTCTGAGCGACTATGATACAATGCTACACTCTCTAAGACTCTCTGAGACACACTGGGACCCTCTCTGATTATTTCAGACGAACTGTGACACTCTCTGACAGACTGCGACACACTGTGACAATCGCTGACATTCTTTGAAACACACTGTGACACTCTGACAATCTATGACACACTCTGACAGACTGTGACACACTGTGACACTCTATGACAGATAGTGACAATTTCAGACTCTCTCTGAATCTCTGACACACGGTGATACTGTCTGTCACTCTCTGAGACACAATGTGACACTCTCTGACAGACTGTGACACACTAAGACACTCTCTGAGTCGCACTGCGACACTCTCTGACAGACTGTGACACACTGTGACACTCTCTGATATTCTCTGACACTTTGAGACACACTGTGACACTCTCTGATCCTGTCTGACACTTTCGGAGACACACTGGGATACAGTCTGACTCTATCTGACACTCTCTGAGGCACAGTATGACGTACTGAGACAACTCTCTGACTCACTCTGTCATCTCTGAGACACACTGTGACACTCTCTCAGAGACTGTGACCATCTCTGAGCCAAATGCTAACACTCTCTGAGACACAGTATGACATACTGTGTCACTCTCTGACTCTCTCTGAGTCACACTGTGACAATCTCTGGCAGACTGTAACACACTGAAACACGTTCTGACTCTCTCTGACACACTCTTAGACACACTGTGCTCTCGCTGACACTTTGAGACGCACTATGACACTCTCTGATCCTATCTGATGCTCTCTGAGACACACTGTGACACTCTTTGACTCTCTCTGAAACACACTGCTTCACTCTCTGAGAGACTGTGATACACTGTGACACTCTCTGAGACACACTGGGACCCTATCTGTCAATTTGAGATGCTCTGCGACACTCTCTCACAGACTGTGACACGCTCTGACACACTGTGTGACACAGCGGCACCCTCTCTGACAATTTGGCACGCCCTGGGACACTCTCTAATCCTATCCAACACTCTCTGAGACACACTTTGACACTCTATGACTCTCGCTGACACTTTGAGACGCAGTATGACACTCTCTGATCCTATCTGACACTCTCTGAGACACACTGTGACACTCTCTGAGAATCTCGGAGACACACTGGGACCCTCTCTGACAATTTGAGACGCACTGTGACACTCTCTGACAGACTGTGACACACTCTGACACACACTGTGACATTCGCTGACATTCGTTGATACACACTGTGACACTCTCTGACAAACTGTGACACACTCTGGCACTCTCTAAGACACACTGGGACTCTCTCTGACAATTTCAGATGCACTGTAACACTCTCTGATCCTATCCTACACTCTCTGAGACACACTGTGACACTCTCTAAAACTCTCTGAAAAGCACTGTGACACTCTCTGACAGACTGTGACACACTATGACACTCTCTCACAGATAGTGACACTTTCAGATTCTCGCAGAATCTCTGAAACATGCTGTGATACTGTCTGTCACTCTCTAAGACACACTGTGACACTCTCTGACAGACTGTGACACATTGAGACACTCTCTGAGACGCACTGTGACACTCTGTGATCTTAACTGACACTCTCTGACACACACTGTGACACTCTCAGACAGACTGTGACACACTGAGACACTCTCTGAGACACACTATGACACTCTCTGATCTTATCTGACACTCTCTGACACACACTGTGACACTCTCTGACAGGCTGTGACACACTGTGACGCTCTCTGACACTCTCCAGCACTTTGAGACACACTGTGACATTCTCTGATCCTATCTGACACTTTCGGATACACACTGGGATACAGTCTGACTCTATCTGACACTCTCTGAGGCACAGTATGACGTACTTTGACACTCTCTGACTCACTCTGACATCTCTGAGACACACTGTGACACTCTCTCAGACAGTAGCCATCTCTGAGCCAAATGCTGACACTCTCTGCCACTCTGAGACACAGTATGACAAACTGTGACACTCTCTGACTCTCCCTAAGGCGCACTAGACACTCTCTGACAGACTGTGACACACTATAAACATGCTCTGACTCTCTCTGACACTCTCTTAGACATACTGTGACACTCTTTGACTCTCGCTGACACTTTGAGTTGCACTATGACACTCTGTAATCCTATCTGACACTCTCTGAGACACACTGTGACACTCTCTGACTCTCTCTGACACTCTCTGAGACACACTGTGATACTCTATGACACTCTCTGAAACACACTGTGACACTCTCTGAGAAACTCACAAACTGTGACACTCTGAGACTCTAAGACACGCTGGGACACTCTGAGATTTTGAGATGCCCTGTGACACTCTCTGACAGAAAGTGACACACTGTGGCACACTCTGACACTCTTTAATACACACTGTGACACACTCTGACTCTCTCTGAAACACACTGTGACACTCTCTGACAGACTGTGACACTCTCTGACAGAATGTGACACACTGTGACACTCTCTGACTCTCTCTGAAACACACTGTGACACTCTCTGACTCTCTCTGAAACACACTGTGACACTCTATGAGAAACTGTGACAAACTGTGACACTCTCTGAGACTCTCTAAAACACGCTGGGACACTCGCTGAGATTTTGAGATGCACTGTGACACTCTCTGACAGAAAGTGACACACTGTGACACACTCTGACAAACTGTGACACATTCTGACACACTCTGCGACACAGCGGGGCCCTCTCTGACACTTTGAGACGCAATGGGACACTCTCTGAATCTATCCAACACTCTCTGAGACACACTGTGACACTGTCTGACACTCTCTGAAAAGAACTGTGACAGTCTCTGACAGACTGTGACACACTGTGACACTCTCTGACTCTCTCTGAAACACACTGTGACACTCTGTGACAGACTGTGACACACTGTGACAATCTCTGACTCTCTCTGAAACACACGGTGACACTCTCTGAGACACACTGTGACACTCTCTGACAGACTGTGACACACTGTGACACTCTCTGACAGACTGTGACACTCTGACTCTCTCTAAGACTCTTTTAGACACACTAAGACACTCTCTGAGACGCACTGTGACATGTCTGATCTTACCTGACACTCTCTGAGACACACTGTGACACTCTCTGACTCTCTCTGAAACACACTGTTACACTCTCTGACAGACTGTGACACTCTCAGAGACAGACAGTGGCACTTTCTGACACTCCCTGTCTCTCTGACACACACTGCGAAACTCTCTGATCCTATCGCACTCTCTCTGAGACACACTGTGACACTCTCTGACAGACTGTGACACACTGTGACACTCTCTGACATTTTGAGATGCACTGGGACAATCTCTGATCCTATCTGACTCTCTCTGAGACACACCGTGACATTCTCTGAAACACACTGTGACACTCTCTGACAGACTGTGCCACACTGTGACAAACTCTGACACTCACTGAGACACACTGGGGCACTCTCTAATCCTATCTGACACTCTCTGAGACAAAATTTGACACTCTCTAACAGACTGTGACAAACTGAGGCACTCTCAAAGACAGACTGTAACACGTTCTAACTCCCTCTGACTCTCTGAGACACACTGTGACACTCTCTGAATCTCTCTGAGGCGCACTGTGACACTTTCTGACTCCCTTTGACTCTCTGAGGCACACTGTGACACTCTCTGACTCTCTCTGAGACACACTGTGACACTCTCTGACACGCTGTGACACTCTCTGAGACAGACTGTGACACTTTCTGACTCTCTATGACTCTGATACACACTGTGGCACTGCCTGACACTGTCACATTCTCTGGCACACTGTGACACTCTCTGAGACAGACTGTAACACTCACTGAGACACACTGTGACACTCTCTGACAGACTGTGACACTCTCTGATTCTATCTGACACTCTCTGATACACACTGTGACACTCTCTGACACTCTCCGAGACACGCTGTGACACTCTGTGACACACTGTAACACTCGCTGACTCTCTGAGACACATGCTGATTCTCTCTGACACTCTCTAAGACAGAATGTAAGACTCTCTGACACTCTCTGAGGCGCAGCAGGACACACTGTGACACTCTCTGACAGGTTGTGACAAACTGACATTCTCTGAAACTCTCTTAGACACACTGTGACACTCTCTGACTCTCTCTGTCACTCTCTGAGACACACTGTGTCGCGCTCTGACAGACTGTGAGAATTTCTGTGTCACACTATGACACTCTATGAACGACTGTAACACACTGAGACACTCTCAAAGACAGATTGTGACACTTTCTGACTCTCTCTGATGCACTCTGTGACACTCTCTGACAGACTTCGACACACTGAGACACTCTCAAAGACAGAATGTGATACTTTCTGACTCTCTCTGACTCACTCTGAAAAATACTGTAGCCTTCTCTGACAGACTGTGACACACTGTGTGCAGCACGGGGGCACAGTGGTGAGCACTGCTGCCTCACAGCGCCTGAGACCCGGGTTCAATTCCCACCTCAGGCGACTGACCATGTGGAGTTTCCACGTTCTCCTAGTGTCTGCGTGGGTTTCCTCCGGGTGCTCCGGTTTCCTCCCACAGTCCAAAGATGTGCAGGTCAGGTGAATTGGCCATGCTAAATTGCCCGTAGTGTTAGGTAAGGGGTAAATGTAGGGGTATGGGTGGGTTGTGCTTCGGTGGGTCGGTGTGGACTTGTTGGGCCGAAGGACCTGTTTCCACACTGTAATGTTATCTAATCTGTACTGTAATCTAAACACTGTGACACTTTCTGAGACACACTTTGACACTCTCTGACTCTCTACTGACACTTTGAGACGCAGTGGGACACTCTCTGAGCCTATCTGACACTCTATAAGACACACTGTGACTCTCTCTGAAACACACTGTGACATTCTCTGAGACACTGTGACACACTCTGACACTCGCTGAGACACACTGGGACACTCTCTAACTCCTTCTGACAATTTAAGACACACTGTGACACACTCTGACAGACTGTGACACTTTCTGACTCCCTCTGACTCACTCTGAAATATAGTGTAACCTTCTCTGACAGACTGTGACACACTGTGACACTCTCTGAAACAAACTGTGACACATTCTGAGACACACTGTGATACAGTCTGACTCTCTCTGACACTCTGTGAGGTACAGTATGACACACTATGACACTCTGTGACTCACTCTGGCACTCTCTGAGACACACTGTGACACTCTCTGAGAGACTGTGACACTCTCCGACTCTCTCCGACATTTACTTAGACGAACTGTGACACTCGCTGACTCTCTCTGAAACTCATTGTGACACTCTCTGACAGTCTGTGACTCACTGTGACACGCTCTGACACTCTCTGAGACAGATTGTGACACTCTCTGACTTTCTGAGACACACTGTGACATGCTTTGACTCTTTCTGAGACACACTGTGACACTCTCTGACTCTATGAGACACACTGTGACACTCTCTGTCCCTCTCTAACACGCTCTGAGACATACTGTGACATTTATGACTCTCTCTCTCACACTCTCTGAGACACACTGTGACACTCTCTGACTCTCTCTGAGACAAACTGTGACTCTCTCTGACACGCTGGGATACACAGTGACGCTCTCTCACTCTCTCTGAGAAGCACTGTAACACTCTCTGACAGACTGTGACAGACTGTGACACTTTCTGAGACACACGATGACACTCTCTGATGGATGGTGACACTCTCTGACTCTGGGTGACTTTTTCTGAGACACTGTGACACTCTCTGAGGCACACTGTGACACTCTCTGAGACAGACTGACAATTTCTGACTCTCTGAATCTCTGAGACACACTGTGGCACTGCCTGACATTCTCTGAGACACTCTGTGACATTCTCTGACAGACTGTGACACGCTGTGACACTCTCTGACTCTCTCTGAAACACACTGTTACACTCTCTGACAGACTGTGACACACTGTGACACTCTCTGATACAGACTGTGACACGTTCCGACTCTCTCTGACTCTCTGAGACATGCTGTGACTCTCTCTTAGACACACTGTGACTCTCTCTGACACTCTCTTAAACACAGTGTGACACTCTCTGCCTCTCTCTGACACTCTCTGAGGCAGATTTAGACACTCTCTGAAACACACTGTAACACTCTCTAACAGACTGTAAAACTGTCTGACACACTCTGTGACACGCTCTGACAGACTGTGACAGACTGTGACACTTTCTGACCCTCTCTGAGACCAACTGTGACACTCTCTGACTCTCCCTGACACTCTCTGAGGCACAGCACGACATCTGTGACCCTCTCTGACAAATTGTGACAAACTGTGACACTCTCTGACTTTCTCTGACACTCTCTTAGGCACACTGTGACACTCTTTGACTCTCTCTGAGACACTCTGTGACACTTTCTGAGTCATTCTGTCACTCAGAGACCCTCTCAGAGACAAACACTGACCCACTCTGACACTCTCTGAGACACAGTAGGACTCACTGTGACACTCTCTGACTCTCTGACACACTCTGAAATACATTTAACCTTTTCTGACAGACTGTGACACACTGTGACACTCTATGAGACGGACTGTAACACGTTCTGACTCTCTCTGACTCTGAGACACATTATGACTCTCTCTGAGACACACTGTGACTCTCTCTGACACTCTCTTAAACACACTATGATACTCTCTGACTCTCTCTGACACTCTCTATGGCGCACTGTGACACTCTCAAAGATAGACGGCGACTCTCTGACTCTCTGAGACACACTGTGACACTCGCTGAGACTCACTCTGATACTCTCTGACAGACTGTGACACTCTCTGACTCTCTCTCACTCTCGTAGACACACTGTGACACTCTCTGATTCTACCTGACACTCTCTGACACACACTGTGACACTCTCTGACAGACTGTGACACACTGTGACACTCTCTGGCTCTCTCTGACACTCTCTTAGACACACTGTGACACTCTCTGATCCTACCTGAAACTCTCTGAGACGCATTGTGACACTCTCTGATCTTACCTGACACTCTCTGAGGCACACTGTGACACTCTCTGGCTCTCTGAGACACACCGTGACACTCTCTGACACTCTCTGAGACACACTGTGACACTCTGTGACAGACTGTGACACACTGTGACACTCTCTGACTCTCTGAGACACACTGTGACACTCTGTGACACACTGTGAGACACTGTGACACTCTCTGACTCTTTGAGACACATGCTGATTCTCTCTGACACTCTCTGAGACAGAAAGTGACACTCTGATACTCTCTGAGGCACAGCACAACACACTGTGACACTCTCTGTCAGGTTGTGACAAACTGTGACATTCTCTGACTTTCTCTGACACTCTCTGAGACACACTGTGACACTCCATGACTCTCTCTGACACTTATAGGCACACTGTGACACTCGCTGACACTGTCTGAGACACACTGTGACACTCTCCAACTCTCTCCGAAAGGCACTGTGACGCACTCTAAAACACGCTGTGGCACTCTCTGAGACACGCTATGACACTCTCTGACAGACTGTGACTCACTGTGAACACTTTCTGATGCTATCTGACTCTCTCTGAGACGCATTGTGACACTCTCTGATCTTACCTGACACTCTCTGAGGCACACTGTGACACTCTCTGAGGCACACTGAGACACTCTGTGACAGACTGTGACACACTGTGACTCTCTCTGACTCTCTGAGACACACTGTGACACTCTCTGACTGTCTCTGAGACACACTGTGACACTCTCTGACACACTCTGAGACACACTGTGACACTCTGTGACACACTGTGACACTCACTGACACTCTGAGACACATGCTGATTCTCTCTGACACTCTCTGAGACAGAATGTGACACTCTCTGACACTCTCTGAGGCACAGCAGGACACACTGTGACACTCTCTGACAGGTTGTGACAAACTGACATTCTCTGAAACTCTCTGAAACACACTGTGACATTCTCTGACTTTCTCTGTCACTCTCTGAGACACACTGTGTCACGCTCTGACAGACTGTGAGAATTTCTGTGTCACACTATGACACTCTCTGAACGACTGTGACAAACTGAGACACTCTCAAAGACAGACTGTGACACTTTCTGACTCTCTCTGACTCACTCTGAAATATACAGTAACCTTATCTGACAGACTGTGACACACTGACACTTTTTGAGACGGACTGTGACACTTTCTGACTCTCTCTGAAACACACTGTGACACTCTCTGACACGCTCTTTGGCACACTGTGACACTCTCAAAAACAGACTGTGACTCTCTCTGACTCACTGAGACACACTGTGACACTCACTGAGACTCACTAAGACTCACTGTGACACTCTCTGACAGACTGTGACTCTATGACTCTCACTGAGACTCTCTTAGACACACTGTGACACTCGCTGACTCTCCCTGATACTTTGAGATACATTGTGACACTCTCTGGTCCTATCTGGCACACTCTGAAACACATGGTGACACTCTCTGACTCTCTCTCTGAAACATAGTGTGACACTCTCTGACACACTCTGAGACACCCTGTGACTCGATCTGACTCTCCCTGAAGCACACTGTGACTCGCTCTGACAGATTCTGACACACTGTGTCACTCTCTGACACTTTCTGAGACACACTGTTACACTTTCTGACTCTCTCTGACTCTCTGAGACACACAGTGACACTCTCTGACACTCTCTGAGACCGACTGTGTGTCTCTCCCTCACTCTCTCTGACACTCTCTGAGGCACAGCACGACACACTGTGACACTCGCTGACTTCTCTGACACGCTCTTAGGCACACTGTGATACTCTCTGACTCTCTCTGACCCTCTCTGAGACACACTGTGACACTCTCTGACACTTTGAGACGCACTGTGACACTCTCTGACCCTAGCTGACACTCTCTGAAACACATTGTGACACTCTCTGACTCTCTCTGAAACACACTGTGACACTCTCTGACTCACTCTGACTCTCTCTGAAACACACTGTGACACTCTCTGATCCTAGCGGACTCTCTGAAACACACTGTGACACTCGCTGATCCTATCTGACTCTCTGAAACACACTGTGACACTCTCTAACAGACTGTTACACACTCTGACCCACTCTGAGGCACACTGTGACTCGCTCTGACAGACTGTGACACGCTGTGTCACTCTCTGACACTTTCTGAGACACACCGTTACACTTTCTGACTCTCTCTGACTCTCTGAGACACTGTGGCACTCTCTGAGACACACAGTGACACTCTCTGACCCTCTCTGAGACCGACTGTGCCTCTCTCTCACTCTCTCTGACACTCTCTGAGGCAGAGCATGACACTCTGTGACTTTCTCTGACATGCTCTTAGGCACACTGTGATACTCTCTGACTGTCTCTGACCCTCTCTGAGACACATTGTGACTCTTTCTGAGTTATTCTGTCATTCTCTGAAACACAACATGACACTCTCTCACAGACTGTGACCCTCTCTAAGACAAATGCTGACCCTCTCGGACACTCTCTGAGACAAAGTACGACTCACTGTGACACTCTCTGATTCTCTCTGACAAACTCTGAAATACATGTAACCATTTCTGACGGACTGTGACACTGTGTAACACTCTCTGAAACACACTGTGACACTCTCTGAGACACACTATGACACTCTCTGAGTATATCTGACACTCTCTGAGACACACTATGACACACTGTGACATTCTCTATCTCTGACTCTCCGAGGCACATTGTGACAATCTCTGACCCTCTCTGAGACAGACTGTGACTCATTCTGACTGAATGTGACATTCTCTGACAGACGGTGACACTCTCTGTGACACACTGTGATACTCTCTGACACACTGTTACACTCTCTGACCCTCTCGGACACTCTCTGAAACACACTGTGGCACTCTGACAGAATGTGACAAACTGACCCTGTCTGAAACTCTCTGAGACACACTGTGACACTCTCTGAATCTCTTTGACACTCTCTGAAACATACTGTGACACTCTCTGACACACTGTGTCACTCTCTGAATAACTCTAACAGACTGTGACATTTTCTGTGACACACTATGACACTCTCTGACAGACTGTGACACTCTCTGACACATGGTGAAATATTCTGACACACTGTGACACTCTCTGATACACACTGTGACACTTTCAGTATCTCTCTGACTCCCTGAGACACACTGTGCCACTCGCTGACAGACTGCGACACTCTCTGACCGACTGTGACACTCTCTGATACACGGTGACATTCTCTGAGAAATTGTGACATTCTCTGAGACACACTGTGACACATTCTGATGCTCTCTGACGCTCTCTTAGACACAGTGTGACACTCCCTGACTCTCTCTGACACTCTGAGACCCACTGTGACCCTCTCTGACACTCTCTAAGACACGCTGTGACACTCTCTGACCGACTCTGACACTCTCTGAGACACACAGTGACAACCTCTGACCCTGTCTGAGACAGACTGTTAAAGTCTCTCACTCTCTCTGACACTCTCTGAGGCACAGCACGATACACTGTGACACTCTCTGTCAGATTGTGATAAACTGTGACACTTTCTGACTTTCTCTGGCACTCTCTTAGACACACTGTGACACTCTCTGACTCATTCTGACCCACTCTGAGACACATTATGACACTCTCTGACAGACTGTGACCCTCTCTGAGACAAATGCTGACCCTCTCTGACACTCTCTGAGACAGAGTACGACTCACTGTGACACTCTCTGACTCTCTCTGACACACTCTAAAAAGCACTGTAACCTTCTCTGACAGACTGTGACACTCTCTGAAACACACGTGACACTCTCTGAAACACACTGTGACAATCTCTGACTATCTCTGACACTCACTGAGACACACTATGACACTCTCTGACAGACTATAACACACTGTGACATTTATGACTTTCTCTGACTTTCTGAGGCACACTTTCCAATCTCTGACAGACTATAACACATTCTGACCCTCTCTGACACAGACTGTGACACTTTTTGATGCTCTCTGAGACGCTCTTAGACACGCTGTAACATTATTTGACTCTTTCTGACTCTCTGAAACACACTGTGACACTATTTGACAGACCATGGCAGACTGTGACACTCTGTGACACACTGTGACACTCTCTGTGACACACTGTGACACTACCTGACCAACTGTGAAACTGTCTGACACTCTCTGAGACACACTGTAACACTCTATGACACTCACTGAGACACACTATGACACTCTCTGACAGACTATGAAACACTGTGGCATTCTCTGACTTGCTCTGACTCTCTCTGAAACACTCTGTGACACACTGTGACAGACTGTGACACCCTGTGACACTCTCTGAGAGACACTGTGACACTCTCTGACTATCTCTGACACTATGAGACACACTGTGACACTCTGTGACACTCTCTGACTCTCGCGGAGCCACACTATAACACTCTCTGAATCGCTCTGGTACTCACTGAGACACACTATGACACTCTCTGAGACACACTGTGATACTCTCTGACACACTGTTACACTCTCTGACACACGGTGACATTTTCTGATACTCTTTGACACTGACTGAGACACACTGTGACACTTTCTGTCTCTCTCTGACTCTCTGAGACACACTGTGACACTCTCTGACCTGCTCTGACACTCTCTGAGACAGACTCTGATACTCTCTCACTCTCTCTGAGACACACTGTGACACTCTCTGTGACACATTGTGATACCGTCTGACTCTCTCCGACACTCTCTGAGGGACAGTCTAACATACTGTGACACTCTCTGACTCACTCTGACACTCTCTGAGACACACTGTGACATTCTCTCACAGACTGTGACCATCTCTGAGCCAACCTCTGACACTCTCTGAGACACTATATGAGACACTGCATGAGACACTGTGACACTCTCTGACAGACTGTGACACTCCCTGACTCTCTCTGAGGCACACTGTGACACTCTCTGACTCTCTCTGACACTTTGAGACGCTTTATGACACTCTCGGATCATATCGGACACTCTCTGAGAAACACTGTGACACTCTCTGACTCTCTCTGAGGCACACTGTGATATTCTGTGACTCTCTCTGACACTTTGAGATACACTATGACACTCTCTGATCCTATCGGACACTCTCTGAGACACATTGTGTCACTCTCTGACCCTCTCAGAAACACACTTTGACACTCTCTGACAGCCTGTGATACACTGTGACACTCTCTGACAGACTGTGACACACTGTGACACTCTCTGACACTCTCTGAAACACATTGTGACACTCTCTGACTCATTCTGTCTCTCTCTGAAATACACTATGACTCTCTCTCACAGACTGTTACCCTCTCTGACACAAACGCTGACCCTCTCTGACACTCTCGGAGACACAGTACGACTCACTGTGACACTCTCTGACTCTCCCTGACACACTCTGAAATACACTGCAATCTTTTCTGACAGACTGAAACACACTGTGACACTCTCTGAAACACACTATGACACTCTCTGACAGACTATGTCCAACTGTGACATTCTCTGACTATCTGTCTCTCTCTGAGACACTCGGTCACTCTCTGAGAAACATTGTGACATTTTTTGACTCTCTCTCACACTCTCTGATACACACTGTGACACTCAATGACTCTCCCTGAGACACACTGTAACTCTCTCTGACACTCTGAGACACACTGTGAGACTCTCTGACGCTCTATGAGAAGCACTGTGACACTCTCTGACAGACTGTGAAAATTTCTGTGACACACTATGACACTCTCTGACACACTCTCTGATACACGATGACATTTTTTGACACACTGTGACCATCCCTGAGACACACTGTGACACTCTCTGACCCGCTCTTACACTCTCTGAGTCAGACTGTGACATAATCTGACTCTCTGACACTCTCTGAGACACACTATGACACTCTCTGACAGACTATGTCACACTGTGACATTCTCTGACTTTTTCTGACTCTCTCTGAGACAGACTGTGACACTCTCTGACCCTCCTGAGACAGACTGTGACACTTTCGGACGCTCTATGACACTCTCTTCGATACTGTGTAACACTCTCAGACTCTTTCTGATACACACTGTGACACTCGCAAACCCTCTCTGAAACACATTGTTACACTGTTTGACCGACTGTGACACTCTCTGAGACAACTTGAGACTCTCTGATACACTGTGACACTCTCTGAGACACACTTGAGACTCTCTGACACACTGTGACACTCTCTGACAGACGGTGACACTGTCTGACACTCTCTGAGACACACTGTAACACTCTATGACACTCTTTGAGGCACACTATGACACTCTCTGACAGATTATGAAACACTGTGACATTGTCTGACTTTCTCTGACTCTCTCTGAGGCACATTGTGACACTTTCTGACCCTCTCTGAGACAGACTGTGAAACTCTCTGATTATCTCTGACACACACTGTGACACTCTCTGAGACACACTGTGATACTCTCTGACTCTCTCTGACATGCTGACACACTGTGACCCTCTGTGTCTCTCTACACTCTGAAACACACTGTGACACTCTCTGTCCCTCTCTGACACACTCTGAGGCAGACTGTGATACTCCCTGACACACTGTGACACTCTCTGATACACAGTGACATTTTCTGAGACACTGTGACACTCCCGGAGAAACAAGGTGACACTCTCTGACCCGCTCGGACACTCTCTGAGACAGACTGTGACACTCTCTGACACTCTCTGAGACACACTGTGATGCAGTCTGACTCTCTGACACTCTCTGAGGCACAGTATGACATACTGTGACCCTCTCTGACTCACTCTGATACTCTCTGAGACACACTGTGACAATCTCTCACAGACTGGGACTTTCTCTGAGTCAAATACTTACCCTCACTGACACTCTCTGAGGCACTGTATGACACATTGTGACACTTTCTGACTCTCTCTGACACTCTCTGAATTACACTGTATCATTCTTTGACACACTGTTTCACACTGTGACATTCTCTGAGACAAACTGTGACGCTTTCTGACTCTCTCTGACTCTCTCAGACACACTGCGACATTCTCTGAGACACACATGACTCCCTCGGACACTCTCTTAGACACACTGTGACACTCTGACAGACTGACACATTGAGACACTCTCAAAGACTGACTGTCACACTTTCTGACTCTCTCTGATTTTGAGACACACTGTGACACTCTCTGACAGACTGTGACACTCTCTAAGTCTCTCTGACACTCTCAGACACGCTGAGACACTCTCCGACTCTCTTTGAGGCACACTGTGACACTGTCTGACAGACTGTGGCACCCTGTGACACTCTCTGACTCTCTCTGAATCTATCTTAGACACACTGTGACACTCTCTGACCCTCTCTGACACTTTCAGACGCACTGTGAAAATCTCCGATCCTTTCTGACACTCTCTGAGACACACTGTGGCACTCTCTGACACTCTCTGAAACATCGTATGACACTCTCTGACAGACTGTGACACACTGTGGCACTCTCTGACACTCTCTGAAACATTGTGTGGCACTCTCTGACAGAATGTGACACACTGTGACATTCTTTGACTCTCTCTGACTCTCTGAGACACACTGTGACACTCTTTGACAGAATATGATGGACTGTGACACTCTGTGTGACAGACTGTGACACACTCTGACCAACTGTGACACTCTCTCACTCATGGTGACATTCTCTGAGACAATGTGACACTCTCTGACTGACTGTGATAGACTGTATTAGTGGTGCTGGAAGAGCACAGCAGTTCAGGCAGCATCCAAGGAGCAGCGAAATCGACGTTTTGGGCAAAAGCCCTTCATCAGGAATAAAATGTGATAGACTGTGACATTTTCTGTGACACACTGTGACACTCTCTGACACTCTCTGAGACAAATTATGACATTCTCTGACTTTATCTCACTCTCTCTGAGTCACACTCTGACACTTTTTGACAGACTGTGACGCACTGTGACACTCTCCTAGACACACTGTGACACTCTCTGACTATCTCTGACACTCTGAGACACACTATGACATTTTTTGAATATTTCTCACAATCTCTGAGACACACTATGACATTTTTTGAATCTCTGTCACAATCTCTGAGACACACTGTGACATTCTCTTACTCTCTCTGAGACACACTGTGACTCTCTCTGACACTCTTAGATGCACTCTGACACTCTCTCAGAGACTGTGACATTCTCTGAGACAAATGCTGACCCTGTCTGACACTCTCTGAGACACAGTATGACACAATGTCACACTCTCTGACTCTCTCTGATACACTCTGAAATACACTGTAACCTTCTCTTACAGACTGTGACACACTGTGACACTCTCTGAGACACACTGCGACACCTTCTGAGATACATTGTGACACTTTCTGACTATCTCTGACACTCTCTGAGACACGCTATGACACTCTCTGACAGACTTTGACACACTGTGACATTCTCTAACACTCTCTGAGGCACACTGTGACACTTTCTGACACACTGTGACACTCTGTGACATTCTCTGATTCTCTGAGACACACTGTGACACTCTCTGACTGACTGAGACGCTCTCTCACACATGGTGACATTCTCTGAGACACTGTGACACTCACTCTCTGTCTCTCTCTGACACTCTGAGACACGCGGTGACACTTTCTGAACCTCTCTGAGACACGCTGTAACACACTCTGAATCGCTCTGACCCTCACTAAGACACACTATGACACTCTCTAACACTCTCTGAATCACACTGTGACATTCTCTGACTCTCTCTGACACTCTCTCTGACACACTGTGATACTCTTTGACACACTGTTACAGTATCTGACACACGGTGACATTTTCTGAGACACTGTGACACTCTCTGAGACTCACTGTGACACTTACTTTTCCTCTCTGACACTCTGATACATACTGTGACACTCTCTGAGACACACTGTGACACTCTCTGGCTCTTTTGCTGAGACACTCGGTCACTCTCTGAGACACACTGTGACATTTTTTGAATCTCTCTCACACTCTCTGAGACACACTGTGGCACTCTCTGACAATCTGAGATGCACTGTGACACTCTCTCACAGACGGTGACGTTCTCTGAGCCAAATGCTGACCCTGCCTGACACTCTCTGAGACAGAGTATGACACACTGTCACACTGTCCCACTCTTTCTGATACACTCTGTAATATACTGTAACCTTCTCTTACAGACTGTGACTCACTGTGACATTCTCTGAGACACACTGTTACACTTTCTGACTATCTCTGTCTATCTGAGACACACTGTGACCCTCTCTGACCCTCTCTGACCCTTTCTGAGACACACCGTGACCCTCTCTGACAGACTATGAGACACGGTGACATTCTCTGACACTCTCTGAGACACACTGTGACACTCTCTGACACTCTCTGACCGACTGTGATAGACTGTGAAATTTTCTGTGACACACTGCGACACTCTGACAGACTGTGACATTTTCTGACACTCTCTGATACTCTCTGAGACGCACTGTAAAACTCTGTGACACTCTCTGAAACACATTATGACACAGCATGACATTCTCTGACAGACTATGAAACTCTGTGACATTCTCTGACTCTCTCTGAGGCACACTGTGACACTCTCTAACGGACTGTGACAGACTGTGACACTCTCATAGGCACACTGTGACACTCGTTGACTATCTCTGACACTCTGAGACATACTCTGACACTCTGTGAGACACTCTGTAACACTCTCTGAATCGCTCTGACACTCACTCAGACACACTATGACACTCTCTGAGACACACTGTGACACTTTCACACTCTCTCTGACACTCTCTGGGGCACAATATGACACACTCTGACTCACTCTGACCCTCTCTGAGACACAGTGTAAAACTCTTAGAGAAACACTATGACACTCTCTGAGACACACTGTAACACTCTCTGACACTCTCTGAGAAACTGTGACACTTTCTGACACTTTCTGACACACACTGCGAAACTCTCTAACTCTCTCTGAGACACATTGTAACACTCTCTGACTCTCAGACACTTTGTGACACACTGTTACACACTGGGACCCTCTCTGAAACTCTCTGACACAGACTGTGACACACTCTGACACGCTCTGAGAGACAGTATGACACACTGTGACACTCTCTGAGACAAATTGTGACTCTATCTGACACTCTCTGCCATTCTCTGAGACACACACTGACTCTCCCTGACAGACTGTGACACACTGTGACACTCTCTGATTCTCAATGACACTCTCTGAGATGCACTGTGACACTCCCTAACAGACTGTGACACACTGTGACACTCTCTGATTCTCAATGACACTCTCTGAGATACACTGTGACACTCTCTGACAATCTGTGACACACTGTGACACTCTGATTCTCTCTGACTCGCTCTGAGATGCACTCTGGCACTCTCTGACTGACTCTGAGACACACTGTGACTCACTCTGACACTCTGTGACATACTCTGAGACAGTGTGACACTCTCTGACCCTCTCTGAGACAGACTGTGACACACTCTGACTCCCTCTGAGGCATAGTACGATGCACTGTAATGCTCTCTGACTCTCTCTGACACTCTCTGAAACACACTGTAACAATTTCTGACAGACTGTGACACACTGTGTCAATCTCTGACTCTCTCTGACAATCTCTGAGGCACACTATGATACTCTCTGACACACTGTGACATTCTGACTTTCTCTGACAGTCTCTGAAACACACTGCGACACTGTTTGACAGAGAATGACAAACAGTGACACTCTCTGACTTTCTCTGACACTCTCTTAGACACACTGTGACACTCTCTGACCATTTCTGTCACTCTGAGAAACACTATAACACTCTCTCACAGACGGTGACCCTCTTGGAGACAAATGCTGACTGTCTCTGAAACTCTCTGAGACACAGTATGACACACTGTGACAATGTCTGACTCTCTCAGACCCACTCGGAAATACACTGTAGCCTTCTCTTACAGATTGTGACACACAGAGACACTCTCTGAGACACACTGTAACACTTTCTGACTCATTCCGTCACTCTCTGTGACACACTCCGACCCTCTCTGCGACAGATGTGACACTCTCTCACAGACTGTGACATTCTCTGAGACAAATGCTGACCCTGTCTGACACTCTCTGAGACACAGTATGACTCACTGTGACACTCTCAGACTCTCTCTGACACACTTGGAAATACACTATAACCTTCTCTGACACACTGTGACACACTGTGACACTCTCTGAGACACACTGTGACACTCTCTGACTCTCTCTGACACTCTCTGAGACACACTATGACACTCTCTGACAGACTATGACACACTGTGGCGTGCTCTGAGACAAACTGTGACATTCTATGACGCTCTGTGACACTGTCTTAGACATTCTGTGACACTCTGTGACTCTCTCTGACACACTAAGACACCCTGTGACACTCTCTGACAGACTGTGACACACTGTGACCCGCTCTGAGTCAGACTGTGACATTCTCTGATGCCCTGTGACACTCTCTTAGACATTCTGTGACACACTGTGACTCTCTCTGACTCACGGAGACACCCTGTGACACTCTCTGACAGACTGTGACACACTGTGTGACACTCTGACTCTATATGACTCACTCTGAGACACACTGCGACACTCGTTGACGCACTGTGACACTCTCCAAGACACACTGTGGACTCTCTGACCCTCTCTGAGACAAATGCTGACCCTCTCTGACACTGTCTGATACACTCTGAAATATACTGTAACCTTCTCTGACAGACTGTGACACAATGTGACACTCTCTGAGACAAACTGTGACACTTTCTGGCATTCTCAGACCCTCTGAGACACACTGCGACACTCTCTGAGACAACCAATGAAACACTCTGACACTCTCTGAGACACACTGTGACACTCTCTGACCCTCTCTGTCACTCTCGGAGACACAGTGTAACACTCTCCGATTCTCTGACACTCTCTGAAGCAGTTTGTCACACTCTGTGAAACACACTGAGACACTCTCTGACAGACTGTGACAGACTGTGACACTCTCTGACAAGCTGTGACACTCTCTGCCCGACTATGATTCTATCTGACACACTGTGACATTCTCTGAGACACTGTGACACTCTCTGAGACACACTAGAACACTTTCTGTCTCTCTCTGATACTCTCTGAGACAGACAGTGACACTCTCTGACACTTCGACACTTTCTGACTCTCTCTGACGCTCTGAGACAAACTGTGACACTTTCTGACAGTCTATGACAGACTGTGACATTCTCTGAATTTTCTGACACTCTCTGAGGTACACCGTGACAATCCCAGACAGACTGTGACACACTGTGATACTCTCTGATTCTCTATGACACTCTCTGAGACACACTGTGACACTCTCTGAGACACACGGTGATACTCTCTGACTGGTTCTTAGACACACTGTGACACACTATGACACTCTCTTAGACATGCTGTGACGCTCTCTGACAGACTGTGACAATTTCTGAGACACACGATGACACTCTCTGACCTAGTGGGACACTCGCTGACACGCGGTGACATTTTCTGCGATACTGTGACACTCACTGAGGCACACTGTGACACTTTCTGACAGACTGTGACACACTGAGATACTCTCTGTCACTCACTGTGACGCATTTTGACACTCTCTGAAATACTCTGTGACACTTTCTGACAGACGGTGACACACTGTGACACTCTCTGTGACAGACTGTGACACATTCTGACTCTCTCTGACATGCTCTGAGACACACTGTGACACTCTCTGACAGACTAAGACACATTGTGACATTCTCTGACTTTCTCTGACACTCTCTGAGGAACACTGTGACACTCTCTGACAGACTGTGACACACTCTGACCCGCTCTGACACAGACTGTGACACTCTCTGATGTTCTGTGACACTCTCGTAGACATGCTGTGACACTCTGTGACTCTCTCTGACTCACGGAGACACCCTGTGACACTCTCTGACAGACTGTGACACACTGTGAGACACTCTGACTCTATCTGCCTCACTCTGAGGCACACTTTGACACTCTCTGACTCACTCTGAGACACACTGTGACACTCTCTGAGACTCTCTGAGACACACTGTGACACTCGTTGACACACTGTGACACTCTCCGGGACACACTGTGGACTCTCTGACACTCTCTGAGACAGACTGTGACACTCTCTGACTCTCTCTGACACTCTCTGAAACACACTGTGACACACTATGAAACTCTCTGACACACTATGGCACACTCTGACACACTGTGACACTCTGACACACTGTGACACTCTGACATACTGTGACACACTCTGACACACAGTGACATTCTCTGAGACACTGTGACACTATCGGAGACACACTGCGACACTTTTGACTCTCTCTGAGACACACAGTAACACCCTCTGACAGACTGTGACCCTCTCTGAAATAAATGCTGACCCTCTCTGACACTGTCTTATACACTCTGAAATATACTGTAACCGTCTCGGACAGACTGTGACACAATGTGACAATCTCTGAGACACACTGTGACACTCTCTGACCCTCTCGGGGACACAGTGTAACACTCTCCGACTCTCTCTGACCCTCTCTGAAACACACTGTAACACTCTCTGACACTCACTTAGACACACTGTGACACTTTCTGATTCTCTCTGACACTCTCTGAAACACACTGTCGCACTCTCTGACAGACTTTGACACTGTCTGTGACACTCTCTGACACACTGTGACAGTCTCTGCCTGACTGCGATGCTATCTGACACATGGTGACATTCTCTGAGACACTGTGACACTCTCTGAGACACACTGTGACACCTTCTGTATCTCTCTGACACTCTCTGAGACAGACTGTGACACTCTCTGACACTGAGGCACAATGTGACGCTCTCTGACGTTTTCTGTCAATCTCTGAGACACACTTTAGCACTCTCTCATGGACTGTGACACTCTCTGAGACAAATGCTGACCCTCTCTGACACACTCTGAGACACAGTATGACAAACTGTGAAACTCTCTGAGACACACTGACACTTTCTGACTTTCTCTGATTCTCTGAAATACACTGTGACACTCTCTGAGACACACTGTAACACTCTCTGACTCTCTCTGACACACTCTGAAATACACTGTAACCTTCTCTGAAAGACTGTGACACACTGTGAAACTCTCTGAGACACACTGTGACACTTTCTGACTTTCTCTGATTCTCTGAAATACACTGTGACACTCTCTGAGACACACTGTAACACTCTCTGACTCTGTCTAAAACACTCTGAGACATACTATGATACTCTTTGACAGGTTGTAACACACTGTGACACTCTCTGACCCTCTCTGAGACCGACTGTGACACTCTCCGACACACTCTGTAACACACTGTGACACTTTCTGACAGATCGTGACACACTGTGATACACTCTGAGACACACGGTGACAATTTCCGACTCTATCAGACACTCTCTGAGACAAACTGACTCTCTCTGACACACTGAGACACTCTCTGAAAATCTTTGAGACACACTGTGACACTCTCTGGCAGACTGTGACGCTATCTGACTCTCACTGACACTGTCTGAGACACACTGTGACGCTCTCTGGCACACACTGAGACACTCTCTGAAACACACAGTGGCTCTCTCTGACACTCTCTGAAACGTACTGTGACACTCTCTGACAGACTGTGACACACTGTGACACGTATTTGACTGTCTCGGACTCTCTCTGACATTCTCTGAAACACACTGTGGCACTCTCTGACAGGCTGTGACAGACTGTGACACGTTTTGACTCTCTCTGACACTCTCTGAAACACACTGTGGCACTCTCTGACAGACTGTGACAGACTGTGACACATTTTGACTCTCTCTGACACTCTCTGACTATCTCTGACACTCTCTGAAACGTACTGTGACACTCTCTGACAGACTGTGACACATTGACACATTCTGTCTCTCTCTGACTCTGAGACACACTGTGACACTCTCTGCCTCTCTCTGAGACACTCGGTCACTCTCTGATACACTGTGACACACTATGACATCATTTGACTCTCTATCACACTGTCTGAGACACATTTTAACACTCTCAGACAATCTCTGAGACACACTGTGACACTCTCTGACAGATTGTGACAAACTGTCACACTCTGTGACTCTCTCTGACACTCTCTTAGACAAACTGTGGCACGCTCTGTCTCTCTCTGACATTCTCTGAAACTCAGTGTGACAGTCGCTGACTCTCTCTGACACCCTATGAGACACACTGTGACACTTTCTGACTCTTTCTGTCACTCCCTGAGACACACTGTAACACTCTCTAACAGACTGCGACCCTCCCTGGGACAAATGCAGACCCTCTCTGACAGTCTCTGAGACACAGTAGGACTCAATGTGACTCTCACTGACTTTCTCTGACACACCTTGAAATACACTGTAACCTTCTCTGACAGACTGTGACACTCCCTGAACCACACTGTGACTCTTTCGGACTCATTCTGCCACTATGAGGCACACTCTGACGCTCTCAGAGACACACTGTGACACTCTCTGACTCTCTCTGACACTTTGAGACACACTATGACACTGTTTGACTCGCCTCGACACTCTCTGAGACACACTGTGACACTCTCTGAGACACACTGTGACACTCTCTGACACACAGTGACATTCTCTGAGACACTGTGACACTCTCTGAGACACACTGTGACACATTCTATCTCTCTCTCTGACTCTCAGAGACACACCCTGCCTCTCTCTGAGACAATCGGTCACTCTCTGAAACACAGTGTGACACACTGTCATATTTTCTGACTCTCTCTCACACTCTCTGAGACATACTGTAACTCTCTCTGACAGATTGTGACACACTGTGACACTCTCTGCCCGACTGTGACACATTCTGACACACTGTGACATTCTTTGAGACACTGTGACACTCTCAGAGACACTATGTCGCTCTCTGACCCTCTCTGACACTCTCGGAGTCACACTATGACACTCTCTGAATCTCTCTGTCACTCTCTGAGACACACTGTAACACTCTCTGACTCTTTCTGACTCTCTCTGAGACATACTACGACACTCTTTGACAGGTTGTGACACACTGTGACACACTCTGACCCGCTTTGAGATAGACTATGAAACTCTCTGACACACTCTGGAACACACTGTGACATTCTCTAACAGACTGACAAATTGTGACACTCTGTCTTTCTCTGACACTCTCTGAGGCAGACTGTGACACACTTTGGCAGGCTGTGACACACTGTGTCACACTCTGACCCTCTCTAAGACCGACTGTGACACTCTCTGACACTCTCAGAAACACACTGTGATGCTCTCTGACAGACTGTGACACACTGTGACACTCTTAGAGACACATTGTGACACTTTCTGACTATCTCTGATTCTCTAGAGACACACTGACTCTCTCTGACAGACTGTGACACACTGAGACACTCTCTGAAAATTCCTTGAGACACACTGTGATACTCTCTGGCAGCCTGTGACACTATCTGACTCTCACTGACACTGTCTGAGACACACTGTGACACTCTCTGACACTCCGAGACACACTGTGTCACTCTCTGACACTCTCTAACATTCTGGGATACACTGTGACACTTTCTGACTCTCTCTGACACTCTGATACAGACTGAGACACTCTCTGGCACTCTCGGACACTCTCTGAGATATAGTATGACACACTGTGACACTCTCAGACTCTCTCTAACACACTCTGAAACACACTGTGACACACTGCGACACTCTCTGACACACGGTGACATTCTCAGAGACACTGTGTCACTCTCTGACCCTCTCTTAGACAAATGCTGACTCTCTCTGACACTCTCTGAGACACACTGTAACACTCTCTGACAGACTGTGACATTCTCTGAGACTAACACTGACACTCTCTGACACACTCTGAGACACAGTATGACACACTGTGAAACTCTCTGAGACACACTGACACTTTCTGACTTTCTCTGATTCTCTGAAATACACTGTGACACTCTCTGAGACACACTGTAACACTCTCTGACTCTCTCTGACCCACTCTGAAATACACTGTAACCTTCTCTGAAAGACTGTGACACACTGTGAAACTCTCTGAGACACACTGTGACACTTTCTGACTTTCTCTGATTCTCTGAAATACACTGTGACACTCTCTGAGACACACTGTAACACTCTCTGACTCTGTCTAAAACACTCTGAGACATACTATGATACTCTTTGACAGGTTGTAACACACTGTGACACTCTCTGACCCTCTCTGAGACCGACTGTGACACTCTCCGACACACTCTGTAACACACTGTGACACTTTCTGACAGATCGTGACACACTGTGATACACTCTGAGACACACGGTAACAATTTCTGACTCTATCAGACACTCTCTGAGACAAACTGACTCTCTCTGACACACTGAGACACTCTCTGAAAATCTCTGAGACACACTGTGACACTCTCTGGCAGACTGTGACGCTATCTGACTCTCACTGACACTGTCTGAGACACACTGTGACGCTCTCTGAGACACACTGAGACACTCTCTGAAACACACAGTGGCTCTCTCTGACACTCTCTGAAACGTACTGTGACACTCTCTGACAGACTGTGACACACTGTGACATGTATTTGACTGTCTCGGACTCTCTCTGACATTCTCTGAAACACACTGTGGCACTCTCTGACAGGCTGTGACAGACTGTGACACGTTTTGACTCTCTCTGACACTCTCTGAAACACACTGTGGCACTCTCTGACAGACTGTGACAGACTGTGACACGTTTTGACTCTCTCTGACACTCTCTGACTATCTCTGACACTCTCTGAAACGTACTGTGACACTCTCTGACAGGCTGTGACACACTGACACGTTTTGACTCTCTCTGACACTCTCTGTAACACACTGTGCCACTCTCCGACTCTCTGTTTCACTGTCTGAGAAACACTGTGACATTCTCTGACAGACTGTGACACACTGTGATACTGTTTGACTCTGCATGCAGCACTTTCTGACTCTCTCGGAGACACACTATGACACTCGCTGACACACTGTGACACTCTCTGACTCTCTCTCTCTGACACACTGACAATCCCTGACACACTGTAGCTCCCACTGAGACGCTGTGACACTTTCTGACACTGTGTGAGACAAACTGTGGCACTCTCTGACACACTGTGACACTCTCTGAATCTATCTCACACACTATGACAATCTCTGACACACTGTGACATTCTCTAAGACACTGTGACACTTTCTGACACTCTCAGATACATACTGTATCCTTCTCTAAGACACTGTGATAATCTCTGACGCACTCTGAGACATACTGTGACACTCTCTAACAGACTGTGACACACTGTGATACTCCCTGACTCTCTCTGATACTCCCTGAGACACACTGTGACACTCTCTGGGACACACTGTTACACTGTCTGACCCTCTCTGGCACTCTCTGTAACACACTGTGACACTCTCTGACACACAGTGACGTTCTCTCAGATGCTGTGACACTCTCTGAGACGCACTGTGACACATTCTGTCTCTCTCTCTGACCCTCAGAAACACACTGTGACACTCTCTGAGACACACTGTGACACTCCCTGCCTCTCTCTCTGAGACACTCGGTCACTCTCTGAGACAAAGTGTGACACACTGTGACATATTGTGACTAAATCTCACACTCTCTGAGACACACTGTAACTCTCTCTGACAGATTGTGACACACTGTGACACTTTCTGACACACTGTGACAATCTCTGAGACACTGTGAAACTCTCTGAGACACACTGTGACACATTCTGAATCTCTCTGACACTGATACAGACTGAGACACTCTCTGGCTCTCTTGGACACTCTCTGAGATATAGTATGACACACTGTGACACTCTCAGACTCTCTCTAACACACTCTGAATCACACTGTGACACACTGCAACTCTCTCTGACACACGGTGACATTCTCAGAGACACTGTGTCACTCTCTAACCCTCTCTGACCCTCTCTTAGACAAATGCTGACCCTCTCTGACACTCTCTGAGACACACTGTAACACTCTCTGACAGACTGTGACATTCTCTGAGACGAACACTGACACTCTGACACAATCTGAGACACATTATGACACACTGTGACACTCTCTGACACACTCTGAAATGTACTGTAACCTTCTCTGAAAGACTGTGACAGACTGTGAAACTCTCTGAGACACAATGTGACACGTTGTGACTTTCTCTGATTCTCTGAAATACACTGTGACACTCTCTGAGACACACTGTAACACTCTCTGACTCTCTCTGACGCGCTCTGATACATACTATGACACTGACAGGTTGTGACACACGGTGTCACACTCTGACCCTCTCTGAGACCGACTGTGACACTCTCGGACACTCTCTGAAACACACGCTGACACTTTCTGACAGACTGTGACACACTGTGACACACTCTGAGACACACTGTGACACTTTCCAACTCTTTCTGACACTCTCTGAGACAAACTGACTCTCTCTGACAGACTGTGACACACTGTGGCTCTCTCTGACACTCTCTGAAACGTACTGTGACACTCTCTGGCAGACTGTGACACTATCCGACTCTCACTGACACTGTCTGAGTCACACTGTGACACTCTCTGACACTCTCTGACTGACTGTGTGACTCTGTGACAATCTCTGATACACTGTGACACTCTCTGAGACACACCGTAACACTCTCTGAAACACACTGTGGCTCTCTCCGACACTCTCTGAAACGTACTGTGATACTCTCTGACAGACTGTGACACACTGTGATACGTATTTGATTGTCTCTGACTCTCTCTGACATTCTCTGAAAAACACGTATACACTCTCTGACAGGCTGTGACAGGCTGTGACACGTTTTGAATCTCGCTGACACTCTCTGACTATCTCTGCCACTCTCTGAAACATACTGTGACACTCTCTGACAGACTGTGAGACACTGTGACACACTCTGAGACACGCGGTGACACTTCCCGACTCTATCTGACACTCTCTGAGACAAACTGACTCTCTCTGACAGACTGTGACACACTGAGACACTCTCTGAAAATCTCCGAGACACACTGTGACACTCTCTGGCAGACTGTGGCACTTTGACTCTCACTGACGCTGTCTGAGACACACTGTGAGACTCCCTGTCTCTCTCAAAAGATTCTTGGTCACTCTCTGAGACTGAGTGTGACACACTGTGACATCTTCTGACTCTCTCTCACACTCTCTGAGACAGACTTTGACTCTCTCTGACAGATTGTGACACGCTGTGACACTTTCTGACTCTCTCTGACACTCTGATACAGACTGTGAGACACTGTGAAAATCTCTGATACACTGTGACACTCTCTGTGACTCACCGTGACACTCTCTGAAACACACTGTGGCTCTCTCTGACTCTCTCTGTCACTCTCTGAGAAACACTGTGACATTCTCTGACAGACTGTGGCAGCCTGTGATACTGGTTGACTCCGCATGCAGCACTCTCTGACTCTCTCTGAGACACACCATGACACTCGCTGACACACTGTGACACTCTCTGATTTTCTCTCTCTGACACACTGTGACAATCCCTGACACACTGTGACACTCTCTAAGACACTGTGACACTTTCTGACACTCTCAGAGACATCCTGTATCCCTCTCTAAGACACTGTGATAATCTCTGACGCTCTCTGAGACATTCTGTGACACACTGTGACACTCCCTGACTCTCTCTGATACTCCCTGAGACACACTGTGACACTCTCTGGGACACACTGTTACACTGTCTGAACCTTTTTGGCACTCTCTGTAACACACTGTGACACTCTCTGACACACGGTGACGTTCTCTCAGATGCTGTGACATTCTCTGAGACGCACTGTGACACATTCTGTCTCTCTCTCTGACCCTCAGAAACACACTGACACTCTCTGAGACACATTGTGACACTCCCTGCCTCTCTCTCTGAGACACTCGGTCACTCTCTGAGACAGAGTGTGACACACTGTGACATCTTCTGACTCTCTCTCATAATTTCTGAGAGACACTGTGACTCTCTCTGACAGATTGTGACACACTGTGACACTTTCTGACTCTGACACTCTGATACAGACTGAGAACTCTCTGACTGTCTCGGACACTCTCTGAGATATTATATGACACACTGTGACACTCTCAGAGTCTCTCTAACACACTCTGAAACACACTGTGACACACTGCGACACTCTCTGACACACGGTGACATTCTCAGAGACACTGTGTCACTTTCTGACCCTCTCTTAGACATATGCTGACTCTCTCTGACACTCTCTGAGACACACTGTAACACTCTCTGACAGAATGTGACATTCTCTGAGACAAACACTGACACTCTCTGAGACACAGTATGACACACTTTCACACTTTCTGACTCCCTCTGGCACACTCTGAAATATACTGTAACCTTCTCTGAAAGACTGTGACACACTGTGCAACTCTCTGAGAAACACTGTGAGACTCTCTGACTGTCTCTGACACACTCTGAAATACACTGTAACCTTCTCTGACATACTGTGACACACTGTGCAACTCTCTGAGAAACACTGTGAGACTCTCTGACTGTCTCTGACACACTCTGAAATACACTGTAACCTTCTCTGACAGACTGTGACACACTGTGAAACTCACTGAGACACACTGTGACACTTTCTGACTTTCTCTGATTCTCTGAAATACACTGTGACACTCTCTGAGACACACTGTAACACTCTCTGACTCTCTCTGACACACTCTGAGACATACTATGATACTCTTTGACAGGATGTGACACACTGTGTGAAACTCTGACCCTCTCTGAGACTGACTGTGACACTCTCCGACACTCTCTGAAACACACTGTGACACTTTCTGACAGAATGTGGCACACTGTGACACACTCTGAGACACATGGTGACAATTTCCGACTCTATCTGACACTCTCTGAGACAAACTGACTCTCTCTGACAGACTGTGACATTCTGAGACACTCTATGAAAATCTCAGAGACAAACTGTGACACTCTCTGGCAGACTGTGACACTATCTGACTCTCACTGACACTGTCTGAGACACACTGTGTCACTCTCTGACTCTCTCTGCCACTCTCTGACTGACTGTGACACCGTGTGACAATCTCTGATACACTGTGACACTCTCTGAGACACACTGTGACACTCTCTGAAACACACTGCGGCTCTCTCTGACACTCTCTGAAACGTACTGTGAAACTCTCTGACAGACTGTGACACACTGTGACACGTATTTGACTGTCTCTGAATCTCTCTGACACTGTGTGAAACATACTGTGACACTCTCTGACAGACTGTGACACACTGTGACACGTTTTGACTCTCTCTGACACTCTCTGAAACACAATGTGCCATTCTGAGAAACACTGTAACACTCTCTGACTGTCTCTGACACACTCTGAAATACACTGTAACCTTCTCTGAAAGACTGTGACACACTGTGAAACTCTCTGAGACACACTGTGACACTTTCTGACTTTCTCTGATTCTCTGAAATACACTGTGACACTTTCTGAGACACACTGTAACACTCTCTGACTCTCTCTGACACACTCTGAGACATACTATGATACTCTTTGACAGGATGTGACACACTGTGTGAAACTCTGACCCTCTCTGAGACTGACTGTGACACTCTCCGACACTCTCTGAAACACACTGTGACACTTTCTGACAGAATGTGGCACACTGTGACACACTCTGAGACACATGGTGACAATTTCCGACTCTATCTGACACTCTCTGAGACAAACTGACTCTCTCTGACAGACTGTGACACACTGAGACACTCTCTGAAAATCTCTGAGACACACTGTGACACTCTCTGGCAGACTGGGACAATATCTGACTCTCACCGACACTGTCTGAGACACACTGTGACACTCTCTGACTCTCTCTGACACGCTCTGACTGACTGTGATTCACTGTGACAATCTCTGACACACTGTGACACTCTCTGAGACACACTGTGACACTTTCCCACTCTATCTGACACTCTCTGAGACAAACTGACTCTCTCTGACAGACTATGACATACTGAGACACTCTATGAAAATCTCAGAGACAAACTGTGACACTCTCTGGCAGACTGTGACTCTGTCTGACTCTCACTGACACTGTCTGAGACACACTGTGTCACTCTCTGACTCTCTCTGCCACTCTCTGACTGACTGTGACACCGTGTGACAATCTCTGATACACTGTGACACTCTCTGAAACACACTGCGGCTCTCTCTGACACTCTCTGAAACGTACTGTGAAACTCTCTGACAGACTGTGACACACTGTGACACGTATTTGACTGTCTCTGAATCTCTCTGACACTGTGTGAAACATACTGTGACACTCTCTGACAGACTGTGACACACTGTGACACGTTTTGACTCTCTCTGACACTCTCTGAAACACAATGTGCCACTCTCCGACTCTCTCTGTCACTCTCTGAGCAACACTGTGACATTCTCTAACAGACTGTGACACACTGTGATACTGTTTGACTCTGCATGCAGCACTCTCTGACTCTCTCTGTGACACTATGACACTCGCTGACACACTGTGACACTCTCTGATTCTCTCTCTCTCTGACACACTGTGACACTCTCTGACTCTCTCTCTCTGACACACTGTGACAATGCCTGACACACTGTGATACCCACTGAGACGCTGTGACACTTTCTGACACTCTGTGAGACAAACTGTGGCACTCTCTGACACACTGTGACACTCTCCGATTCTATCTGACACACTATGACAATCTCTGACACGCTGTGACACTCTCTGACACACTATGACATTCCCTGCCTCTCTCTGATACACTGTGACACTCTCTGAGACACAATGGGACACACTGAGACCCTCTCTAAGACACACCCTGAGACACACTATGACACTCTGACTCACTGTGACGCTCTCTGAGACACATTGTGACACCCTCTGACTCTCTGAACACACTGTGACTGTAATAGAAAACTATCCATTCACTATGAAATTAATTATCCATTTACTGTAAAATTTAAAGAGAATGCTTTGTTTAAATCAATGCTGTGCTGAGCTTTGTAAACGATGCTTTGATGAAGGGTTGCAGTTAGCTTATCTCTGTTTGATTTCTGTAAGCATTAAACTCGACCTTGCGATAGTCGAACTCAGCGAAAGCTGAATAACTGTTATGTCTAGCACCAGTGGATGAGAGGATAACAACTTGAGTTTCCCCAGTCTCTGCCCTTGAGAGTGTTGTAAGGAACGCTATAAGGCAGGTGTCTGTGTAAATGTTTGGGTACTTATTGCATTGAACATCTGACTTAGTGTAATGGGCCAATCTTGTAAAATTTTTAATGAAGGCCCTTGTTAATTATTGAGTCAAGTCAATTTAATTTCCATGACAGTAAACTTGGGGGCTCATCCCCGGACCGAGCGACTGGATGAGATTCTGAAGATTCCCAGGAAGCGCAGGTGCCAGCGCCTTGAAGGTCTTTCACTTCATCTCGAGAGCTGAAATGGACCTTTTGCGTGAGAGGACTGGGAATCTGTAGATATACCTAGCGCCGGGGTTTCAAATCAATTAAGGTTGGGTAATAGTCGTGGTTTGCGTAATCCTACATGGAGAGTCATTCTTAGAGAATAAATACAACAGGAAAAGGGTACAGTGAACTCTCACGTGGTATTAGAGTAAAACCCCAAGGGGAAGGGGATTGCTGTCTGAAGAGTGTTTAGGAGACAGCAAGGTTAAGGCTGGTTTTAGACTTGGAACCACCACTGGCTGAGTTGGACTCGCCGAAGATGTACCAGGTACGTGGTTTCTTGGTTTACGAAAACCAAGGCCTTGAGGCGGACGTGCTCAATGTGAGAGGGGATCTCCGGAAGTAAAAGAAAGTCAAAAGGGAATAGATAACTGTACCACGAGAGCGAGAGACAGAGAGAGAGAGAGAGAGAGAGCTGAACACTTTTGATGTTACACTAAAAATGGGTTCTGGCAAGAGCGAACAAAGGGGGAGTCCACACAAAATTTGGAATAGCCAACCAAAATTTCAATACATGCTAAAAAAGTACCGCCCAGAATATGTAAAGCAGTTAGAATTGTGGATTAAGGAATGTGGTTTTCCGGAGGGAGGAAGTTTTAGTAAAAGAGAGCTGGAAATATTAAGGTTGAGGTAGGAGGAGAGAGAGAAGGAGAAAAGGGACGGAAAGATCGAACCTGTGAATTGGAGTGTTTCTTGTAAGTGGAAGGCTGAGGCTGATATCAGAGAAAGGAATTCTCAAGTAAAGGATAGATCAAATACACGTACAACCACCAGTGCCCATGTGGGAAACAACCTAACGAAGCTGTACAGTGTCTGAAATCTGTTTCAGACCCTGACCTTGATGACTTCCCTCCGAGACCTGCCCAGCCCCCCCCCCCCCCCCCCCCCCACCGCCACGGGATCCGCCTGGTGAAAGTTCCACGTCAACGACCACCGTCTCAGGGCCTGCTAGATTACCGAGAGCACACCATACCCACATCAGACCGAAGCAAGAAGGCCAAAAGAAGGACGACCACTCCAAGATGGAAAGGCATCCAAGGCCTGTCCGTGATCACCCCCCGACAGATGATGAGTCCGTGAGGGTACTGGTGTACGATCATCTAACCAGGTCGTTCTGCAAGACCCAATGGTTGAAGTTGCAGGTCCAGAAGGGCGCCCAGTGTTGGCCCACCAGCCATGGACCATGAAGGATCTGGAAAGTGCCTGTGGGCAGTTGCCTGACCCACGCGAGGTTGGAGCTAATAAGAAGTGACAAAGTTCTGTACTGAATTCCGTCCCATGTCACAAGAGATAAGACGTCTCCTGGGATGAAAACTAGGTGCCAATGTCACCAAACACAAGGATACCTGGCCAGCTGCAAACGTCCATGCCAGAGCAGCCAACCCGCAAGTGGAAGAGAAGGGAGACTTTAATGCTTTTGTTGCAGCGCTGGGAACCGCCTGTAGGGAGGCATTCCCAGTGCGCAGGGACATGACCAAAACAGCAATGTGAAAATAATGGGAATGTGAGAGAGTGTCCCAGTACCTTACGCACCTCACTGAAGTCCATAACACCCATAGTGCACTGAGACGACATGAGGACATGACGACGGCAGAAATCACACTGTATGAGGCACACCTGAGGAACAGCTTCATCAATGGAATGAAGGAAGAAATAGCGAAAAAGGTAAAAGACACATGTATTACCTGGACACGGGAAAGCTGAATTTGATAGAACAACATGCAATACATGCTGAAATATTGCTTACCCAAGGGAAGGATAAGCGGAAATTAAGATGGAACAGCAAACACATAAAGCTCAGCTTACTCTGATGCAAATGGTCACCCAGCTGTTGGAGGGAGGTGCTGCAGGAAGAGATAGAGGCAGAGGGGGAGTTCGCGGAAGAGGAAGAGGTCAGAAAAGAGGCACTGATAGATGGAGATCTGGTGGGTGCTTTGTTTGCAGAGCAATGGACCACTGGGTGAGACGGTGCCCACACAGACAGCCTCACCCGTCCCTAGAGGTGGGACATGAGGGTGACTAACAGGGGAAGGCTGAGGTGGAGGTGGGCAGCCCACAATGTACAGGTAAGCCTCTTTCCTTTATGCTTGGCAACGAAGACTTGCTTATGCTAATCTCTTCTATTAACCTTTCGCACACTGAGACATATCTCACCTCAATGTTCAGCACTGAGATTGCAAAGTGTGGATGGTATGTCCAATATCACAATGATGTGTATAAGTTGATGCCCACCTCTATATTATATGTGAACGTACATCAGTTACCTTTTTGGTAAAACAGGGGCAACATACTCAGTCCTTACATTAGGCCCGTTTAGACAATCAACACAAATAAAGATGAGTGAAAGGTTCCTGAACACAATGGGTGCATCAGGAGTCATGGTGCGGGAGAGATTTTCTGCACCTCTAGTAAAAGGGAAACATTCTAATTCTCCTTCTTGTTATCGGAATTTTGTCCTTTAAATTTGATGGGCCGGGATCTCATACGGAGACTGGGATTGGATTTGATCAGTACTCCGACGGGCTTGTAGATAATTCAAAGAAACGATTTACCAGTGCAGGCTGTAAAATATGACCTACGACCCCTAATGTATGTCTATGAGTGGCTATTAATCCAGAGAGAGATAAGTTCAGTGAGCAATTCATTCACCCTGGAAGCAAGTAACTATGTTAATCCTACTAACATTGATTTTCTTGCTGGACACATGCTGCACTGCACAGCACATATACATCACGTTGGCCCTGACGAACCACATGAGAAGGATTGGTTCAGGAGATTGGTTAAACCAGATCAGTTGTTATTGTCTGAATTTTATTGGAACTTATCTAAAGTATCTGTGACGGCAAGTCGACCCTATTTTGTTGATGTGGAAGGTTCTGCTCTCACGTGTCACTGGTGAAGGTGTCCAGTGACAGGTGGTAGGATTTAGGAGCATGGGTGCTAAAGGCACAAAGAATGAAAGGTTGGGTCTTCAGGGACGATGTGGGTATCTGATTAAATGCAGATATGCGGACATATAAGAAGAAACTAAATTGGTTACCCAGGCAGATAGGACAGTCCAGGTAACGCCCGCTAGTTCTGAGAAGCCTAGGGGGATAGCCTGGCGTTTCCCGAAGATAGAAGTCTCAAACCCAAGATTAAAAATTGTCCCTACTGAGTTGTGGACAAAGGGCAAACATGATATGGGGCTTAAATGGGGTTGTGAGCCCATAAGGATAACCCCGAAGTCTGAGGATCGTCCTCGCAGAGCACAATACCTTTTAAAACCCGAAGCCAAAGAAGGAATTACTGCAGTCTTTGAATCCCTCCTAAAGGCTGGAGTGATAATCCCCTGTGAAAACTCACCGGTGAGAACCCCCATTTATCCGTTCAAAAAGACAAACATTCCCGGTGAACCAGAGGAATGGAGGTTTGTTCAAGACCTTCTGTCAATGACGCTGTTATTCCTCGTGCCCCAAATGTTCCCAAACCCTGTACTATACTGGCTCAAATTCCACCGTACAGTAAATGGTTCTCTGTTGTGGATTTAGCAAATGCTTTCTTTACTGTAATGTTAGGCGTCTCCAATAACAAAGTATTGTATCGGAGCCAACGTGCTGCTATCTGGTGCACCCAGATAGTCAATTCTGGTTCGCTTTTTCATTCAAAAGGAAATCATATACCTTCACGCGAGGTTACTGTGAGTCTCCCACCATATATAATGTGGCTCTACGCAGGAGTCTGGAGACTCTTGTTCAAACCCCGGGGTCAGTGCTGCTGCAGGATGGAGACGATTGCTTGACTGCGGCACCAACAAAGGAACAATGTGGAAGTAGACCCTTCCGTTGCTCTGCCATCTAGCGGGGGAAGGGTACAAAGCCAGTCTCGCAAAGCTACAATTTGTGCAACAACATGTGACGTTCTTATGTCACCTAATATCTGAATAAGGGAAGGCTATTAGTCAAGACAGAGTTCAAGCTATCCAGCAAATATTCCAAAGCCTCACACGAAGAGACAATTTCTATCCTTTTTGGGTATGTGCTCCTACTGCAGGATGTTTAACACACATTACACAACACTTGAGGGTCTCCTAAGTGACATAGCCCATGGAAAAGGGTTGCAGATCCAGAGTCCATTACAGTGGACCCCAGAGGCCGAGTGTGCCTTTGTTGAATTAAAAAGGGGCGCTCCAAACTCCACCTACACTAGGGATTCTGAACCCAAACTAGCCTTTTGTACAAACGGTAGATTATTAGCGTGGCTGCATGACATCTGTGCTGTTCCAGGATCATTGGGGAAGATTGAGGCCGGTAGCATATTTTTCAGCTAAACCTGGCCCCGTAGTGGCAGGATTGCGTCAATGCCTGTGAGCTGTGGCTGCAGCTGAAAAGGCTGTTGTAGCATCCAGGGATAGAGTCGGCTGTGGTGAATTAACCCTCCTGATCCCACATGCAGGATCCTGACTGCTTTACGAGCAAAAGACCACACACATGTCAGCAGCACGTTGGCTCCAATACAATACTGTGTTATTGGAGACACCTAACATTATAATAAAGCGATGTAACGCCCTTAACCCTGCTAGCCTTCTCCCCACAGAAGGAGACAGAGACACACACGATTGTGTTGCTGTAACTAATGAAATTTGCAGCCCCAGACCAGATTTGCAGGATTGACCATGTCAGAATCCAGAGATGGAATTTTTTGTGGATGGGTCAGCATTCAGGAGCAAGGGGACAGGCCAGAATTGTATTGGGTATGATGCAGTGACTATCTACGAGGTAGTCAAAGTGGGATCACTCCCTTCTCATCTGTCAGTGCCAGCAGCGGAGCTGATTGCCTTGACTGAGGCCTGTAAGTTGGCTGAGGGAAGGACAGTGAATATTTACACCGATAGCAGATATGCCTTTGGGGTCGTACATGATTTTGGAACCCTGTGGAAACACAGGGGATTCTTGGCTTCCACCAGAAAGCCCATCACACACCGCGACCTGATTTCGGACCTCCTGGAAGCAGTCCTGTTGCCTAAATCAATCGCTGTGTGTAAGTGTGAAGCTCACACAAAAAATAATGATCTTATTTCCCAAGGCAATGCGGGGCAGACTCAGCAGCAAGAACAGCAGCCCAGCAGCTGCCAACTGAGCAGATTGACATGTGTCTGATAAAAATTTGTACTCCAACAGCAGATGTACGGGAGTTACAGTCACAGGCCACACCAGAAGAAAAGTGTGAGTGGACGAAAGCAGGATGCAGTGTGGGGGAAGGAGTATGGTGTGGTCCCAATGGGAAACCCTGTCTACCACCATCATTATTTCCATTCTATGCCGAACTGACACACGGTAAGGACCATGTGTCCAAAGGGCGGGCGTACGACAGTATTTTGACACACTGGTACACTAAGGGATTTACTCATTAATCCCAGAAATATTGTTTTATCTGTGTCACTAATAATATGGGAAGGGGAATACAGATAATTCATGCAGCACACCCCCAACCCCAAAAACCTTTTGAACATTTACAGATGGATTTCATTGAGCTAACACCCAGCGAAGGGAAAAGGTATTGTCTGGTAATAGTCGATATGCTTTCCAAATGGGTGGAAGCGTTCCCCACGTCTAACCAGGATGCCAGTGCAGTAGCCAAGGCTTTGCTCACTGAGATAATTCCGAGATAGGGCATCCCTGAAAGGATCAATAGTGACAATGGGACACCATTTGCCAATAATGTCTTACAGCAGATCAGTGATTATTTGGTAAAATATATGAGACAACCCTGTGTCTACCACCCAGTGAGTAGTGGGGCAGTGGAAAGTGAAAATGCTCCCCTAAAAAAATAAATGGACAAAATGTTGTGAGGAACTAGGGGTGACATGGACAAAGGCACTTCCGATTGTGCTAGTGTATATGAGATCGAGGAGGAGAGGAAGAGTTAATCCTAGCCCGTTTGAGATTTTATTTGGTAGACCGTCCAACACAGGAATGGGCCCAAGACCTAAGGTAACACAGATAACAGGCCGCTGTGAGGATGAGATGTTGTGTTACTGTATAAAACTCTCTGCACTTTTGTCTCAAATACAGAATCAAGTGAAAGCAGCACTACCCCAACCAGCAGGAGGGAAGCTGTATGATCTAGAACCTGGAGACTGGATAGTGGTGAAAGACTTCAGGAGGAACAACTGGAAGGCGAAGATGTGGCTTGGACCATTTCAAGTGCTCCCCACAACACAGACAGCAGTTAAGATCGCAGAAAGAGCCACGTGGGTACACACCAGCCTTTACAAGTGTGTAGCTGGGCCCGAGGAGATATCGGACAGCACCAGAACCAATTAAGGGCAAGTAGTGATTAGAAGTCTCATACGGTTATGGGGCTGCCGCAGCTCACAGACGGGCTGTGTACAGGGTACACCAGAGCAAGGGAAGGTACCACCACAAAGCTGTGTTTCGGGGAGGTGGTATCTGAGGAAAGGCCTGGTGTTTCCTAAACATTTTTTGATGTATAGCTATTACGGCTCTGTATTTCTTTGTAGTTGTTGCTGTTGGTGGGCTTGATGTCATAAAATGACAAAAAGGGGGAAAATGAAATGGGAAATTAACCATTTACTGTGAAATTAATTATCCATTTGCTTTGAAATTTAAAGAGAATGCTTTTCTTTAATGCAATTCTGTGCTGATCTTTGCAAACGATGCTTTGATGAAGGGTTGCAGTCAGCTTAACTCTGTGTGAATTCTGTAAACATTCTACTTGACCTTGCGATAGTCGAACTCAGCGAAGGCTGAAGAACCATTATATCTGAAAGACCAGGGAGTTGCCCTTGAGAGTGTGATAAGGAACACTATATGGCAAGCATCTGTACAATGTTTCAGCGCTCTTTGCATTAAGGCATCTGGCGTAGTGAGTCAATCCTGCAGGATTCAAAATAAAGATCCTTTCTTTGCTCCTGCTAATAGTTGAGGAGATTTAATTTCCATGACAATGACTCTTGATTGTATTTTTGTTGAGAAAATCTACAGGACCATCTTCATTGATCTGCTCTGATACTAGCTTAATAAACTGTCCTTTCTTTTCTATACATGTGTTTTCCATTTGCGTCTCTATTCTAGTTGCTTTGTGTAAATCCAATGTTTCTGAGGAACAGATTATTCTCCCCAAATTGTAGACTCTGGAAGTATCCTCAATATTTTCATTATGTTATATTGGCTATTCTTTATTACAGGGTTTGTTTCTGCTTTTATGAAAAGAGATGGTAATTGAAAACTCTTCAGTCCTCTGACTACACTTCCATATCTATGGAGCATTAAATAGTTAAGATCAATCACTTTGCTGTTGTGTCCATTGCTCAGAAACACTCAGACATCCCATCCAGACTGAGCAAATGTATTAATTTACCATGGTATAGAACAAATTGGTTTGAATGGGGTTACGTGAACCTGCTCGTTCAGTGATTGTAGTTAATGTCAGTCTCCATGCATCAAATTATTTCACTAAAAAGTTTACTTCCTATTAATAAGGGGCTCTTACAATATTATCACATAGTATTAGTAGGAACTTAACTTGCAGCACTAACCAGTATCAACAGTTCAAGAATGAGGGACAGAAGAGATCAGGGTCTGAGAACAATGCACGAGAGTGTTCCAACAATGGACCAGAATATGGGAACAGTAGACTGGAATGTTTCAATACTGACCAGGGGTTTTCATTTGGGTCTTCACAATCTTCCTCAAGATTGGGTGGACCTGAAGAGTGCTTTGGCTGATTCAAGCTGATTTCTATCCTCTCCTCACTATTATTCCTGTTAAGTCTTTCCATCTGACTATGAATTCAATAAACTTTGTTGAACTAACTTACTGTCCTCATAACTTAAATACTGAAAAAAAGGAAGCTGTTGCCATGAATTCTGTCCTCAAACTCCATTCCTAACCAAACAATTTTAATGCCAATATCTGAAGTGGAATCAAACTGCGTATAACTACAACGTGTACTTCGGCTCGAAGCTGATATCTATTTCCATATTCTCTCCAGCACCAATCCTGTTCACTATCAACTCCGCAATATCTCAGGTCTCCCATTTTGTCTCAGTCTAGCTGCTGAATAAACCATCATCTGCACCTTTGTTATATCCAGATTCAACTGTTCCTATTCTCTTCCTGCCACAAATAATTTGACTAGAAATATTGTGTGTTCTCCCTGAAAGGTGCTGACTTCAGGAGAGTCAGTGGGATTGTGATAATATCACTACACTTGCAATCAGAGCCCCAGGCTATTACTGTGGATAGTCAGAGCCTTTTTCCCAGGATACTAATCTCAATTACAATGGGACATAGTTTTAAGGTAAGAAAGGAAAGTTTAAAGGAGATGTGAGACAGCTTTTTTATACCGATGGTGATAAGTACCTGAAATGTGCTTCTGAAAGGTAATGGTGGAGGTGGATACAATAGCAATTTCTTGAATAGGTGGGGAATCAAGGAATATGGACCATGAAAAGATAAATGGTTTTTCATTTGGGAAGGCATCAAGTGTGAGCACAGTCTTGGTGGGCCGAAGGGCCTGTTCCTGTGCTGTACTGTTCGTTATTCATTATTCTCTGTTTCCTCTATAGTTTAGATTAGATTAGATTGCTTACAGTGTGGAAACAGGCCCTTCGGCCCAACAAGTCCACACCGACCCATTCCCCTACATTTACCCCTTCACCTGTTTGAGGTTTGGGAGTTCTTTAAAGACGAGCAACAACTGCCAATTTCCGAGCACCGTCCTACAACTCATACGCTTTATCCTCAATTATAATGTCTTCACCTTTGACAACAGGTTCTTCATCCAGACACACGGTTCAACCACGGGGACCAAATTTGCACCCCAATATGCCAACATCTTTAGGCACATGTCTGAACAAGACTTCTTCTCTACGCAGGACCTCCAACCAACACTATACACCAGGTACATCAACGACATTTTCTTCCTCTGGACCCATGGCGAGGAGTCACTGATAAAACTACACAGTGATATCAACACGTTTTATCCCACCATCAAACTCAAAATGGACGACTCTCTATTGTCTCATTCTTGGACAACTGTATCTCCATCAAGGATGGGCACCTCACTCTACCGCAAACCCACAGATAACCTCACAATGCTCCACTTCTCCAGGCTCCATCCAAAACATATTAAAACAGCCAGACCCTATGGACAGGCCCTACGCATACACAGAATCTGTTCAGATGAGGAGGAGTTGTTTAAAAGAGTTAAATCATCTCCTTGGTACACTGTGCAGTATGTTCTAAGTGCTGAATACAAGTTACTATGCAACTCTTTAGAGGGGCTGAATGGTTTATTCTTGTGCCTCAGTAATAGCCTTAAGAAATTCTGTCAGAGACGTGTTGTGTGACATTACACGGGAGGTAGGAGCACCAGTTGGCCATTCGGTCTCTGATTCACCATTCAGACAGATCAGAGCTGATCTGAATGTGGCTGAACCCCCTGTCCATCTCTGTTCCCAATAATCACGGGCTCCCTTTACTATCAAGGAGCTACTGAGCTCAGCCTTGAATATCTTCACTGCTCCCTGCAGATGAGAATGCCACAGTTAGCACATCCCTCAGGACAAAGGAGCATCCTCATCTCAATCTGAAATGGGAGCACCCTTACATTTAAAGTGATTGCCCTTGGACCAAATCACCTCCTATTTGTGACATGATGCACAACAAATCAAAACAGACGTAGACCATTCAACCCCCTCAAACCTGGCCCCCATAAGCACTGGCTGTCTAGTTGATCAAATATCTATCAAATTCAGCCTTCAATGCTCTCTGGGCAACACATTATCAGATACATCCTTATCTCAGTCTGAAATGGAAGAGGCTACATTTTCAAACATTCTCCAGTTCCCCTAGTTCGACACAACCTCATGTGGGGAGCCATCCTCTCAGCATCCAGCCTGTGAAGTCCTCTCAGGGTCAGTTATGTCTCAATATGATCATGTCTGTTTCTGCTGAACTTCAAAGGGTATAGATTCCAAACTGCGCATGGGATGAACTCGTCATCCCAGGAATCAACCGAGTGAGCTGTGTCCACACACTTTCTCATGTAATTAAATTCTTTCTGAGGCAAGGAGATAAAAACAGTCTCATACAGTCTTCCAGCTGCGATCTCAGTAAAACTGGGAACAGCTACAGCAACGCTTCCTTCATGGGTGACTCCTTGCAAGAAACACTAAAATTGTGACAAGAGCTAGAGGGCACTTGTTGTTTTCTCTGAAATTAGGCAACTTTGATTGGCTACAGAGATGAAGAGATGATTTCCCACACACAAAACCATTGCTACTTTAAAATTAATCAAAGTTTGGTCACTGGCCCCAAAGTGTTCCCCCACTGACACCTCAGTCACCTATCCTCAGTCTGTTACCATTGTAATAGGCTGCTTCATTGCTGTGAATTTGAATTAAAATGAGAAAAACCTGGACTGACTGGAAGCTGCTCCTCCATCAGGTAGGGAGTGGGGCAGGATCACACGACACCGAATTTATAGTAAATTCTGTGTTCCATGATCTTGCCCCACGAACTACCCAAAGAAGCTCTCGAAAGCTAATATACTTCCAAATAAACCAGTTGGACTATAACCAGGTGTTGTGTGATTTTTAACTTTGGCCAGTCCAACACTGACACATCTCTGTCCTCATAGAATCCCTACAGTGCGGAAACAGGCCGTTCGGCCCAATAAGTACACACCAAATGAATTTAATTGATTCACTCATTGATTAGAGTGAAGGCATATTTCAGCACCTTCTTCAGTTGCTGCCTGAACTTTGTCAGGGTAAAGGCAAAAATACCATGCAGCAACTGAGAAACTGCATCATGAATCCCAATTCCAGCACAATTCATGTTGATACGTAGACCAATACCCTATCACAAACATTTGGCTCCATCTTGAATACATTGTTAACACGAACAGTAACAAGATAGATTTACTTCAGCTTTGCATTTCGGTGTCTCTGTGAGACTCTCCACTGGTCTCCTGTGGGCTCTGCTGGACATTAACATGTGTCTGATGATGAAAACATTGAGCAGCAGAATCAGGGGAAATTGGAAAGTCGGGTTAGAATGTGGTGGAAGAACTCGATTATGACCCAGTCTCAGGAGCATTAAACACTGATTGTTACATCACAAAGACAGGGGGTGTTATCCAGCCAATACTGAGCTGGGAGAATAAAATACCAGAAGATGTTCTTTAAACAGCTCAGCACAGTCGCTGCTCCCAGATCAAATTTCCTATGGGGCTTTCCCTTGGCTGGCCTGTCTGAACTCCTCCCTCATCCTGTTCCTGCAGATACTGCACAGAGTGTCCCTGCAATAATGACGGTGGGCAACAAAACTGCATTCTATGCTGTATCTACAGCACAGAGACCCAGAGATGGAGAGCAGGAGGAAGTCTGTGATTTTGCTCCTCACCATGTCTTGGAGCTTCATCCTCCTGTTGTTCATCTATGTTTTAAGTTTCTTACATTATGTTAGTCAAGGAGTCCAGCCTGAAGATTACTCGCTTTTCCTGCATAACTTCACAAAACTTGGTTATATGCTGCAGACCCTACGTTGGTGCACAAACAAGTTTATTTATGTAGCAACATTATCTCGGTTCAGAGTGAAGATCACTAACATAGCAAAGTAGCGAGTTACACAAATTCCTTGCATAATGAATAAATAAAACTCCTTAGCGAAGCCACAGGAGGGTCCTGTTGTTCCAGACATGAAACAATTTTTCAAATTCATTCATGGGATGTTGGCGTCACTGCCCAGGCTCAACATTTATTACCCATCCCTAGTTGACCCTTGAGAAGTTGGTGGTGAACTGCCTTCTTGAACCGCAATTGTCCATGTAGGTCAACCCATAACGTTGTTAGGGAAGGAATTCCAGGAATTTGACACAGGGATATATTTCCACTTCAAGATGGTGAGAAGTTTGGAAGGCAATTTGCACTAGGTGGTGTTCCCATGTATTTGTTGCCATTGTCCTAAATGGAAATGGCTGTGGGTTTGTAAGGTGCTGTCTGAGGATCTTTGGCGAATATCTGCACTGCATTTGTAGGTGGTACACACTGCTGCTACTGAGCATCTTTGGTGGAGGGAGTGGATATTTGTGGTTGGGGTGCCAATCAAGCAGGTTGCTTTGTCCTGGATGGTGTCAAGTTTCTTGAGTGTTTATTGTAGCTGCATTCATACAGGCAAGTGGAGCATATTCCATCACATCCTACAGAGAGTCCTTATCCCAGTGTAGAGGCAGGGTTGAGCTGGGAACCTGCAGATTCCCCATCTTAGCATAATCCAAAGGAATTGTCCAGGAAAGTGGAATTTCCTACTGGGTAAGTCCTATCAGCTTGGAACCCTCGAAGTGTCCATCAAAAATCAAATTCTTCAGCGGGTTCTGATCCAGTTAAACAGCCGAGTTAATCTATAAATATTCCATGTCAACCAACCCTATACTAATGTCCCAAATCGCGATCTATGAGCTGTTGTGAAGTGAGAAATCGTGGTAGGTGATAACATCATATTATTAGAACCCACTCACCAAAGAAATGGCTGGCCTCTATTTTTCAGCATCAAGTTCCAGTTTCTTTGGGCTGCTTATCCATTGCAGTCTCATCAGAAATTTCCTGCCATTGATAACGATGCAGAAGTCGAACCTCTCTGTTAATTAAACCAAACACCCAGAGAGTCTTGGTTCACTCTGTAATCTGTTAAAGTAAAAGGGACAGAGAACTCTAAAATTCCAATACATTAAGAAAATTATAATTATTTTCTAAACTCGAATAGTGAACACTAAACAACAACTGTTCACAAATCCAAGTCCCCTTCTTTTACCTACTTAGTATCTGACTCCAACTCCACAAAAGTACACTGTTCCAATTATTAAACTTGACACTTATTAAGCATTACATTAACTTAATCTCAAGACAAAACAGATTCCTCTGAATTCAATCCTCTGCCTGCTGATCTCGATAGGCCATCTTGTTTCTTTTTTATAATGTGAGAAGGTTTTACATGAAAAGGTACTTTGGTTAAAATTGTTTTCTAATTTCTTTGAGAGGAAGATGTGAGATGGCCATTTAGCTCTCGGGCTCGGCAGCAGTTGGTCGCTATTCGATGGCAGTTGCTCTCCCTCATACTTTCAAAATACCGGGTTTATATAACATCCACGACTCAATAAACTCTTAGAATCAGTTTCAAGGTGTCAAAACAATCAAACCAAATGCCATTGGTTTCTGGTATCCTGGGCACAATTGAAACTAATTGGGTAAATTGGAATTGTGGTCAAAACAGCAGCAAAACCTCAAGTAATTGGAACATTTATCTATTTTGGAACAGCTCCTCTCTCAGATGGCAGGTGTTGCTGTGTAAAATTCAAAAAGCACTTTCGATCTTGCAGCCAACATACACTCTGTTGGCTTTCGAACAATGTGGATTTGTTGGTTACAGTTCCAGATACAGACTGTACATCCATCTGTACTGTCACCAAAAAAAACAGATTCACCGAAACTGCAGTCACCCCTCCCCCCGACTGATCCCTACCTAACACTGCAATCTCCCCCTCCCTGACTGATCCCTAAGCAACACTGCACTCACCCCTCCCTGTCTGATCCCTACCCCACACTGCACTCTCCCTCTCCCTGACTGATCCCTACCCAACACTGTAATCTCCCCCTCCCTGACTGATCCCTACCCAACACTGCAATCACCCCCTCCCTGACTGATCCCTACCCAACACTGCAATCTCCCCCTCTCTGACTGATCCCTACCCAACACTGCAATCTCCCCCTCCCTGACTGATCCCTACCCAACACTGTAATCTACCCCTCCCTGACTGATCCCTACCCAACACTGCAATATCCCCCCTGACTGATCCCTACCCAACACTGCACTCTCCCACCTCCCTGATTGATCCCTAACCAACACTGCACCCACCCCCTCCCTGACTGATCCCTACCCAAAACTGCAATATCCCCCCTGACTGATCCCTACCCAACACTGCACTCACCCCCTCCCTGACTGATCCCTCCCCAACACTGCACTCACCCCCTCCCTGACTGAACCCTACCCAACACTGCAATCTCCCCCTCCCTGACTGATCCCTACCCAACACTGCAATCACCCCCTCCCTGACTGATCCCTACCCAACACTGCAATCTCTCCCTCCCCGACTGATCCTTACCCAACACTGCAATCTCCCCCTCCCTGACTGATCCCTACCCAACACTGCAATCTCCCCCTCCCTGACTGATCCCTACCAAACACTGCAATATCCCCCACCCTGACCTATCCCTACCCAACACTGCAATCTCCCCCTCCCTGACTGATCCCTACCCAACACTGCAATCACCCCCTCCCTGACTAATCCCTACCCAACACTGCAATCACCCCCTCCCTGACTGATCCCTACCCAACACTGCAATCTCCCCCTCCCGGACTGATCCCTACCCAACACTGCAATCTCCCCCTCCCAGACTGATCCCTACCCAACACTGCAATATCCCCCTCCCGGACTGATCCCTACCCAACACTGCAATCTCCCCCTCCCAAGGAAAAAAGAATAACTAGAGAGAAAATAGGACCCTTCAAGGACCAAAGTGGACATGTTTGTGCAGAATCACAGGAGTTATTTCTCCTCTGTGTTGACCTTGGAGAAGGACATGAAGGCTTGGCAACTTGGGGAAGTTCGTGATGATCTCTTGGGGTCAGACCATATCACAGGAGAGGACGTGTTGAATGCATTAGAATGTATGAAGGTGGATAAATCTCCTGGACCTGACCTAACATAACCAACCGCACCTCAAGAGGCGAAGGAAGTACTTGTGGGGTCCCTGCTGATCTTTTTGCCTCACCGTTAGCCACGGGTGAGGTCCCGGAAGACTGGAGGACAGCATCTGTTGCGCCTTTTTCAAGATTGGCTGTAAAGATAAACCTGGGAACTATAGATCAGTAAACCTAACATCCGTGGTAAGTAAGTTACTTGAGAAGATGCTGAGAGATTAGATAGACATGGATTTGGAAATACAACATTTGGTTGGGAGTAGTCAGCAAGGCCTTGTGCATGGGAGACCATGCCTCACAAATTAGTCAGCGTTCTTTATTGAAGTGATCAGGAAGTTTGACGAGGGCAGGCCAGTACATCTGGACTCTACAGATTTCAGGAAGGCCTTTGATAAGGTTCCACATGATCAGTTGCTTTGGAAGGTTAGATCGCATGGAATCCAGGGGGCGTTGGCAAGCTGAGTACACAATTGGCTTGATGGTAGGAAGCAGAGGGTAACAGTCAGACTGGAGGCCTGTGACTAGTGGTGTGCCTCAGCGGTCATAGAATCATAGAATCCCTCCTCTGTGGAAACAGGCCCTTCGGCCCAACAAGACCACTGCCCCTCTGAAGATCATTTCACTCAAACCCATTCCCCTACTTTATTACTCTGCATTTACCCCTGAGTAATGCAACTTACTTACACATCCATGAACATTCTCGGCAATTGAGCATTGCCAATTTACTTGACCTGCAGAGCTTTGGATAGTGGGAGGAAACCGGTGCACCCAGAGGAAACCCACGCAGACATGGGGAGAACGTACAAACTCAGTTGGTCTGGCATGGTGGCTCAGTGGTTGGCACTGCTGCCTCACAGCGCCAGGGACCCGGGTTCGACCCCAGCCTCAAGTGACTGTGTGGAGTTTGCACATTCTCCCTGTGTCTGCGTGGGTTTCACTTGGGTGCTCTGGTTTCCTCCCCATTCCAAAAATGTGCAGGTCAGATGAATTGGCTAGGCTAAATTGCCCATAGTGCTCGGTGCATTTGTTAAGGGTAAACATTGGTAGGGAGAATGGCTCTAGGTGGGTTACTCTTCAGCAGGTCGCTGTGGACTTGTTGGGCCAAATGGCCTGTTTCCATACTGTAGGAAATCTAACCCTAACAGGATCTAACCCACACAGACCATCCTGTGAGGTTGGAATTGAACCCAGAACCACAGTGCTGTGAGGCAGCAGTACCAACCACCGAGCCATTGTGCTGCTGAGCTGGTCAGTGCTAGGCCCATGGCTGTTTGTTATCTATATCAATGATTTGGATGAGGATGTTTAAGGCATGATTAGAAAGTTTGCAGATTACACTAAAATAAGTGAGGAAGGTTCTCAGCAATTGCAACAGGGCCTTGATCAGCTGGGGAATTGGGCTGAGAAATGGCAAATGGAGTTTAATACAGACAAGGGCGAGATCTTGCATTTTGGAAAGTCACATCAAGACTGGGGTTTCATGGTGAATGGTAGGGCCTGAAGGAGTGTAGTGGAACAGAGGGACCTTGGATTCCAGGAGCACGGCTCTCTGAACACAGGGAGACAGGGTAGTGAAGAAGGCTTTTGGCACACTGGGCCCTTCACCAGTAAGGGCATGGAATATCCAAGTTGGGAAGTTCTGTTGTAGTTGTACAGGATGTTGGTGAGGCCGCACTTGGAATATTGTGTTCAGTTTTACCCACCTTGCTATAGGAAGGATGTTATTCAACTGGAAAGAGGGCAGAAGAAACTTCCAAGGATGTTGCCAGAACTCAACTAGAGTTATAGAGAGAGGTTGGACAAGCAAGGACATTTTCTTTAGTGTGTAGGAGGCTGAGGGGTATCCTTATAGAGTTGTACAAGATTATGGGAGGCATAGATAGGGTGAATGCACTCAGTCTTTATCCAAGGCTTGGGGAATCAAGGATGAAAGGGCATCAGTTTAAGGTGAAAGGGGAAGATTAAAAGGGAACCTGAGGGACAATGCTTTTACCCAGAGGGTGGTACACATACGGAATGAACTACCAGTGCAAGTGGTCGAGGAGGATACATTTAATAACATTTAAAAGGCACTTGGACAAATACATGGAGAGGAACGTATTGGAAGGATATGGGCCAAGTGCAGGGAAATGGGGTTAGTGTGGATGGGCCAGTTTGGGCCAAAGAGCCTGTCTCCATGCTGTAGAACTCTATGAACATATCCAGGTGTCCCATAATACAGAAGCGGCCAAAGCAACACGAACACGAGCCGGGACAAATGTGAAACAGTCCTGCAGAATTTCACAGGATGCCAGCCTGGCCTTTCAGTGAAGGATTCCTGGTACAGGAGCTGTGGTGAGATGCCCAAAGAGAACTGGGGAAGGAAGCTGGAAAGCTCACTCCACTGCCGATAGCCTGGAGGACCCCCGGGTGGGACAAGGCAGCTGGGATCCGGTCACCCCAGGGAAACCTACAGGCTGTGACAGAGCTAGGTCTCTGACACAATGAGCAGGACAGAAGGTTGCAGGAACATGGGACTACTCCAGTTCCAATTGGGAAGAGCCCAATCCAGTGAAAGGAGGGTCTCTGGGGATGGGGAGGCAGCCTCAGGTTACATTGACAATCTGGAAGGACAGTGTATGATCTCCAAACAGCTGCATGGGTCCTGTACACTTGCAACACACATCAGGCCCTAGTAGAAGGTGTCAGGAGCAAATACAATCCCTAGGGAACCAGGACTCCTCCCAGAATGGGATAATGTGTGCCTTTGGGGTTCTACCTCCCCAGGGAGATAATGACAGGCTCCACACTGACACATCCACACCCACTCACAGATGGGGTCTCCCACTGCCTGTCTCCCAGGTAACTGCACCTTTTGCCCCCAGCCCTGAGCCACAGCCGAACTCAGATTCTATGAACCATGTGGTTACCCAGTGTAAAGCAGCTTATGGTCTCACTCCGTACACAACAGCCATTCCAGGCACCCAGCTGGTGGGCAGTACCAAAAAGATCACGTTTCTGGCCCAGATACTGACTGACAGTCTGTCATACTCAGAGTGGACGCTGAGGAGCAAACCAAATGAATCGCCATATGCCTTAGTCCAGCAGGCCATTCAGCCCTCCCTGAGGGCCAACAGCTAGGGAGGGGCATCCATGATGAGATGAAGGCAGCGATTCTCACTGCTCGAGGGCAGGATAAGGCACATCCTGCAGAGGCGCTACATAACTGCAGAACAATAACCAGGGGAATGACCCTCCTCTCCCCCTCAGGTTCACCCGGAGACTCTAGGTCCAATTTGTCTGGATTTTTGGGAATATGACCTGCACCTCTCTTAGCGATCAGAAACTGGGCCCGACCCTTTGTCTCCCATGTCTCAGAAAGGAGGAGGGACACCTGGGATTCGAACCCTCAATCGCACCCGTAATGAGGCTTGGGTTCTCAGCTAATTAATTGCTGAATACGAAATAGACTTTAGGGATTTCCACATTGTGTTACAGGAGCTCAGGGATCAGAAGCGATTGGTAGGGTTTCCCCGAGAATGGGTGCATGGTAGTAAGATACCAAGCACACAGCCTGGACTAGTGGTCATTTTCGGACAGTGATATCCCAGGAAGCCCACCAGGGAGAATTCCTCAGAAACAAAATTAAAAATGGGCTGTGACCAGGAGGGAAGGCTCCTCCCCCAGCTTGTCCCACACATACCAGGCTCTCACAATGGAATAGGCATTAAACTCACAGGGAATTCCTTGCTCACGAACATTTATCACAAACTGATAATAATCATAATGAATGTATCAGGGATACAGTAATCAGAGTGGGGTCCTTTCCCATTAAAATAATCATGTTCCCAACTGATCCACAGGATAATGGGACAAGGGACAGGGAAATTTGAGGAAAAACACAGAACCCAGAAAAGTAATTAAGAGACAAAAGAAAAGGGAACTCCTTAATGATTTAGCCACAGTATACGAGTCCACTCCCAGGGCAGGAGTGTTACTGGTCAGTACGCTGACTTGGCTAATTTGGAGAATAAACTCAGGATCCTAACCCAACAACTCTCTAATGAGCCTGAGAAAGACTGAACACAGAAAACCCAGAGGAGACCATGGGACAACTGGTGGAGAATCAGGCTAACCATCACTTAGTGACCAGCCTGGAGGGTCACGCCAACACGATTAACCAGGTCATCCACGGCCCAATCAGAGATTATGGTGAGCAGTAAAACCACATCCTGTGCAGTAACAGGATGGTGGAACAGCTGAGGGAGGAGCTCAGACAGGCCAGCCAAGGGAAAGTCCCATCCCGGGTTAGTGACAAACAGCATAAATATTTGTTCCAGGAGAACACCCACACCAACGTCTCTCACTGTCAGTGACAGCAGCTCACTAAGGGCTGGGTTAATAACAGCTGTAAGGACACTCTCGGTGGGACACCTGGGCTTGGTATGAGGGATTCCACTTAACCCAAGTGACCAAAGTTAGGATGAAGTCCAAATTATCGGAGTTATATAAAAAAGGTATTTGGATGGGCTACCATGATAACCTCCCATTACTGTGGAGATAGAGGGAACATTGACAGGGACCATACTTACGTAAATGGGAAGGACCAGGTCATACCATGACATTCCCATAGCCTGTTATCCACGAATTCGGCTCCTCTCACATCAAGCTGTGGTCCTAACCGCACTCACCTTGATATATCTCGGGATCCCGGTGGTTAGGATTGCAGGCTGTAACAGATGGGTCCGATCATGGACAGCCCCCCCCCCCCCCGCCCCCCCAGGGGCTGGAAGGTAGATGGAACTCCCCGGGTGATCACCTTAGTTTCATTCATTTGCAGTGTTTGAGTGTTCCTGGCTGGGCCAGTATTGATTTCCTGCCCATAGTTGCCATTACGACAGATTGGCCATATTAAATTGCCCATTGTGTCAAGGGATATTCGGGCGAGCTGGAATAGCCATAGGAAATGCAGGGTTTCAGGGATATCATTGGGGGAGTGGGTCTGAGTTGGATTCTCTTCAGAGGGTCATTGTGGACTCAATGGGCCGAACGGTCTGATTCTGTTCTGTCAAGATTTTATGATATCACTTATCAGCTATAAGACTTAGGGTGTAGGTTTGCTCGGTGATAGGTTTGATATCCAGACATTTCGTTACCTGGCTGGGTAGCATCATCAGTGGCTACCTCCAAGTAAAGCGATAAGACCATCGGTTTGGAAAACGTACACAATGGCTTTTGCACAGACAGGACAGACTGGCTACTCTGACAACAAGCATAATCAGCTTTTAAAATTAGGTTTGTAATTTATTGCATAAGCTTTTTTTTTGTTTCCATTCAAGTGGATGAGTTGGGGGAGATGTCACAACCTCCTGGCTAAAACACAGAGAGACAGCCAAGGTTTTTTGGCCAAGAAAATCTCCCAAATCACAAAACCCGCACACCAGGCACAGCACAAACACAGTATAATGTAAAAGGCAACAGTTATTCTGGACAGACGTATCCCCCAAACAAATGAGAGCCCAGACAGGAAGGCACCGGGTCCTGCTACACAAAGAAACTAACAGCAACAAACCATCCAAATGGTTGGCAACGCTTCAAACTATTAACGGATTCTCCTAATTGGCCAGAACGAGAAAATTCCGGAAAACCATCCAGAAATGAACCAAAACAGGGTTTATCTGCAGACTGATTGACTGAATCTGTGGACGCCTTCTGAGGAGACAAGCAGGGCAAGAGACAGAGACCATCTGACCATCCAGAGAGAGAGAGGCTGAGAGAAAACAGTTTCACAGACACAGAAGCAGAACCAGAGAGAGAGAGAGAGAGAGAGAGAGAGACAGGCTGAAGCAAAACCCAGAGGCATGGGAGAGAGGGAATGTGAAAATCCATTGAAAGAGAGAGTTGGAAGAAACTGGAATAACAAGTGTCACCCCTTCAGTCTGTCCATGTTTTAACTCCTCAGTCTTAGTCTGACTTCCCCTTCTCTCCCTCTCTCTGTCCCCTCTCTCTCTATCCTTCTGTCCCTCGCTCTCACACATACACACTCTTTCTCTCACTCTCTCTCCCTCTCCCTGTCTCTCTCTGCCTCTCTTTCGCCCAAACCCCTTCTCCATTCCCACTCTCTCCATTTCTGTCTCTTTCTCTCACACTCCCTTTCTGTTTTTCGCTATTTCAGACCTAAAAGATCTCACCCAAATTTATCCCCTTTCCCAAATATCTTCCCTCCCAAATAATTACCTCACCAACTGTGCCCCCCTCAAATATTTTGATGCCCCCCCCCCCAACATTGCTGTGAGCCCCACTCCCTGGGGCAGAGGGAGTTGAGTGGAAAAGTGTGGAGCTGGAAAAGCCCAGCAGGTTAGGCCTGAACCATCGACTCTCCTGGCTGACCCGCTGTGCTTCCCCTGCTCCACACTTTGTAACTCTGACTCTCCAGCATCTGCAGTCCTCACTTTCTCACACAGGTAAATGAGTCTGGGTTGACTGACTGGCCTGTGGTGTTTTAATACACAGCAAGATCCCAGTCCCAGAATTATAGAAGGCTTGTATCACAGAGGGAGTCCTTTCTGCTCATTCGCCCCCTCCCCCATTAAATGATCTTGGTCCTGTTCAGGATCCTGAGGATTGTCCCCTGAATGGCCTCATTGACTATCCTTTCTGTGGAGACCCCTTCTCCGTGTTGTGGTTCTGTTCGCCGAGCTGGGAATTTGTGTTACAGACGTTTCGTCCCCTGTCTAGGTGACATCCTCAGTGATTGGGAGCCCCTGTGAAGCGTTTCTGTGATGTTTCCTCCGACATTTATAGTGGCCTGTCTCTGCCGCTTCCGGTTGTCAGTTCCAGCTGTCCGCTGTAGTGGCTGATATATTGGGTCCAGGTGGATGTGTTTGTTAAAAACACCAACCTGGACCCAATATACCGGCCATTGCAGCGGACAGCTGGAACTGACAACCAGAAGCGGTAGAGACAAACCACTATAAATGTCGGAGGGACCAACACAGAAGCGCTTCACAGGAGGCTCCCAAACACTGAGGATGTCACCGAGACAGGGGACGAAACGTCTGCAACACAAATTCCCAGCTCGGAGAACCACAACAACGAGCACCCGAGCTACAAATCTTCTCACAAACTTTGAACACCTCTTCTCCATCCTGTCTCAGACTTTGTGTCTCATGCTGTCCCTCCCTCAATCTCTCTGTCTCTCACAGCAGCCTCTCCTTTCTCCACCAACCCCAAAACCCCATCAAACAGTCCCACATCTCTGGCTGTCCCACTCCCCCCTTGTCTCCCAATCTCCTCCTTCCCATGTAGACCCACAGATCCTGGGCTGGAGGACATGGTGCAGAGACGAACACACCTTTTGACTGACTGCTGTCATGCACAGAAAGATCCCACTCTGCAACCATTCCCCATCCACACACACTGTCCTTCTCCCTCCATATGTGTCCTTCTTCCTCTCCCTGTTTCTCACTCCACATCTCTCTCTCTCCTCAATTTCTCCATCCCCACTCTCTCCATGTCTCTCTTTCTCTTTTTGTCACCCTCCCCTTCTCTTTTTCTTCATTTCAGACTCAATGAGAAAAGTACTTTTATGTCCCTTACACTAACCCCCTCCCCATAGTCGGGGTAACATTCGGGAGAGACCAGGAAAAGGTTGATCCCCGCATTAACTGTACAGCATCCAGCGACCCAGAGACAAACTCTTCCCAATGTCCCTTCCCCAGTCACTGGGACAGGGGTCTAGGGAGACAGAGGGAGAGAAACTAAAGGAGAGAAAGAGAGATGGGTAGACAGACAGTGAGAGGGAGGGAGAGAATAAGAGAAAGACGGGCAGGGAGAGGGTGGGAGAGAAAGTGAGAAGAACTGAAAAAGAGCAGGAGAGAAGTAGAGAGCGAAAGGGCGAGAGAGAGAGAGTGTAAAACCCCCGGAAGAGAAATACAATGTAAGACAGATACAACGGGGAAAAGGGGAGGCAAAGACAGAGAGTGAAGATCAGATAGACAGCAAGAGAGAAAACCCAGGGAGAGATATGGGGTAGAGAGAGAGAGAGAGAGAGAGAGAGAGAGAGAGAGAAGGGGGGGGGGCGGAATTGCAGCAGCAGCATAGAGCTGAGAGAGTGGAGTGGGGGGGGGGGTGCTGCTGCGATGCAACGAGAATGATTTACAGACAAGAAAGGCAAGATCCCACAGAGCTGAGAGAAAGATGCAGAGAGAGATGAGCAAGGTGTTGGTTTGGTGGAAGATTGAATGATTAAACATTCCTGAAAAACATGATCGGGTGACAAAGGGGCAGAGTGTTGGAGGAAGGGAATCTGCAGGGAAATGTCAACAGGGCAGAGATATGAAGGATGTTGTGAGATAGGGATTGAAGGAAAAATGTGGGAGAGTCAGCTGGGAACACAGAAATATACATAAGAGCTCTCATGGGAGTGGGAAGCAGTGAGATCGGTGGGATCAGACTGTGCAGCTGCACTCTCTCTAGTATTTTGCGCCTTTGTCTCTCCTCAGTGTAGAGTTCGCGTCTTGTGGTAAAATTCAGACAGCCTGAATCCCACAATGTGTGTGTGTGTGTGTGTGTGTGTGTGTGTGTGTGTGTGTGTGTGTGTGTGTGTGTGTGTGTGTGTGTGTGTGTGTGTGTGTGTTATCTCTCTCTGGTTCCACCCCCTGTCTGATGATTCCTTATAGCAGAATAATTTGATTGTCTGTCTCTGTACTGTCTGTGTCTGGGTTTCAGATCCCAAATCAAATGCTAAATCATCCACGATCCTATTGAAGAGTAGAGCAGGCTCAAGGTGATGAATGGTCTCCTCCTGTTCCTATTTCGGATGGTCTTATGTTCTTAACACTACCTCCCAGCTCTTGGCCCCCACACTGGAGGTTATGACTCCACAAGGCCCTGATCTGTAGAGTGCTGCACTCTTCCGTGAGTCTCGGACGGAACCAGCCTGATTTGGATTGGAGTTGCAGCCTCTCAGTGAGAAGTGAAATCTCCTCGAGATTCCCCTCAGTCTCTCACTGTAAGTCAGGCCAGTCTCGGGGAAGCAAACAGCAGGTCAGGTCTGCCATGTCCTCCAGCTCTATTTCAGAAGGCCACATGGGAGGGGCTTGTTTCCTTCATCAGCCTCCCGTGCTCTCCCTTCTGGGTTAGGGTGGGGGCCGAATGGCCTTGGTCCTGGCTCTTATTGAGGTGCAGGCTGGCTATGATTGGGTTATACAGGACATGCCCCTGGAGTGAAGTCAGTTAGCTCAGTTAGCTGGACAGTTGGTTTATAATGCAGAGTAAAACCAATAGCGTGTGTTCAATTCCCACACCAGCTGGGGTTACCCTGAAGGACTCTCCCTCCCAACCTCTCCACTCAGCTGGGCCCTGGTGATCCTCTGATTAAGTCCCCACCAGACCCCGCTCTGTAATGAGGAGCTGTCCCATGCTCTGGTAAAACTACGGTGACATTACATTGGTTTGTACCTGTGGCTCTGTGTGCAGGACTAGTCACTGCATTGCCTGAGGGATGTTAGTGTGTGGGGAAGGTTTACTGGATGAAACCCCACTGGAATGAACAGCAGTCTCTTTCTCCCAGTTAATTCACTCTTGCAGCCTTTGTGTCTTTGGAGACACGAGGACCAGTTCACCTGAAACAGCAGCTGGATTTTATATTCATAAGATTGGCTCGTTTACACACACACACACACACACACTCTCTAAAAGACACACTCTCACACACACATACACGAAGGACCCCGCCACACACAGGCTCTCTCACACACACAGACACACACACACACACATACACTCCCTCAAACACACACACACACACACACACCCACACACACACACACACACACACACTCCCTTAAACACACACACACAGACACACACACACACTCCCTAAAACACACACACACAGACACACAGACACACATACACATACACAGACTCAGACACACACACACACACACACAGAGGCACAGGCATACACACACACACAGACACACACACAGACACAGACACACAGACACACACTCCCTCAATCACACACACAAACATACACACACACAGACACACAGACACACAGAGACACACACACAGGCATACACACACACAGACACACACAGACATACACACACATACACACACACAGACATACACACACAGACGCATACACACACACAGACATACACACACACATACACACACACAGACACACACACAGACACACACACAGAGAGACACACACAGACACACACACACACACACACACGCACTCCCTCAATCACACACACACACACACACACACAGGCACAGGCACACACACAGACACACACACACACACACAGACATACACACACAGACACACAGGCACACACACACAGACACACACAGACACATACACACACACAGACATACACACACACAGACACAGACACACACACACACTCCCTCAAACACACACAGACACACACACACACACACATACACAGACACACACTCCCTCAAACACACACAGACACACACACACACACACACATACACAGACACACACTCCCTCAAACACACACAGACACACTCTCACACACACATACACAAAGGACCCCGCCACACACAGGCTCTCACACATACACGGACACTAACTCCCTCAAACAGAAACACTCTCACACATACACATACACACAGGCACAACTCTCTCTCACACACACACACAAAAGCACACACTATATCTCTCACACACACATACATGCATAGACATACGCTCCCTCAAATACACACACGGACACACACACTCACACACACACACCCTCAAACACACACAGCCACACACTCTCACATGAACATTCACTTTCTCTCTCACGCACACATATACAGACACACAGAGATATACATGCATCCACTCTTTCACACACACAAACACGGGCAGTCTCTCTCTCTCTATCTCTCTCTCTCTCTCTCTCTCTCTCTCACGCACACACACACACACACACACACACACACACACACACAATTATAACCGAGGGACATGGAGAAGTGCAACCAGGAGAGATGAGGGAGAATCCCATGATATTCTACAAGGACAAGTAGAACAGAATAATCAGCAAACAGTTAGTGTCCATTAGAATCCAAAGGGGCAATTTGTGTGTCAACCCGGAGAACATTGATAGATTGTTACATGTAAACATCACAGCTGTTTTACTTGGGAGAAGGAGGATGCAGGTACAGAATTCGAGAAGATGGACTGGAAAGCTCTTGGAAAGAGATTGATGTAAAATACGGGCAGGAGTTTGAGGCTTTATCTGGTATAAAATTGGACTAATATGCAGGTCTGGATAATGTTGGAGTCAAGGGAGAAAAGACGCTGACTGGAAATTTTAATTAGAATCTGACAATAGGGGAGGTGCCAGAGGAGTGGAGAACAGCTATTATGATTGCACTTCACAGTAAGGGTGGTAGAGATAGACCAGGAAACTATAGACGAGCGAGTATTATATCACTGTTCGGGAAACTACTGGAGAAAATAGAGAAGGAGAAAATTGAACTCCAATCAGAATGGCAAGGCTTGATCAGGGATAATCATCATGACTTGATCAGAGTGAAGTCACACTAATGGAGTTGATTCAATTAGTTTGAGGAGGTCGCTTATTTAGTTTTGATGCAATGCCTTTGACAAAGTTCCGCATGGGAAACTGAAAAAAATAAAGTAAAATCTCAGAGTATCAAGGATAACTTGAAAAGTGACAGCGAAAATTGTCTTAGTGTCAGGAGGCAGAGGGTGGTGGGAGAAGACTGTTTGTGTGACTGGAGACCAGAGTCCCCTGGTGTACCACAAGGGATCAGTGCTGTGTCCCTTATTGTTTGTAGCATTCATAAATGATATAGATGTGAATCTGGAGGGGGAGTGGGTGGAGGGGTGGGAGATGTGATAAGTAAGTTTGTGTTTGACACAAAGATTGGCCGGGTGGTTGGTAGTGAGGAGGAAGTTCTGATTTTAAAGGAAAATACAAGTGGAATGATCAGATGGGCAGATCAATGGCAGATGGAATGTGATACTGATAAATATGTGCTGATGTACTTTGGAAGGAGGAACCAGACATGGGGTGTACACAATGATTGGCAGCACACTAGGGAGCTCAGAGGGTGTTTCTCCACACATCCCTGAATGTGACTGTACAGGGTAATGGACTAGTTAAGAATTGAACCTTGGGTGGAGCGTTAATTAATCATGGAGAAGATTATAAGTGCTATACAGGGCTTGGTTTAGTCCATGATGGAATACTGTATGTCGGTCTGGGACCCTCATTACAGGAAGGATGTGATTGTACTGGAGGGTGTTGCAGAGGAGATTCGCCAGGATGTTCTCTGTAATGGAGCATATCAGCTATGGAGAGAAGCTGGATAAGCTCGGGTTGTTTACTTTGGACAGAGAGGCTGAGGGGGATGTGATTCAGAAGGATAAGTTAACAAGGGGCATCGACAGGGTGGACAGACAGCAACTGTTCCTTTTAGACAGAGGGTCAAGAACAAGGGAGCACACTTTTAAAGTGAAGGGTTTGAGGTTCAGAGAGGATTTAAAGATGACTTTTTCTTCACCCGGAGGGTGTTGGGGTCTGGAAAGTAAATTCTGAGAGGGGAGTTATCAAGGTTAACCTCTCAACTGTTAAAAGTACTTGGACAAGCACTTGGAAGTGTCATAACATTCCAGGCTATGAGCCTTTTGTCGGAAAGTGGGACTAATATAGATCGTGCTGTATTTCTGTTGGCACAGAGACTATGCTCCTGTGAGTATATGATGTGGAAGGTCAATGATTGAGCAGCTTAACACAAGAATTGATGGGTTTCTGAAGATAATGTTCACAAAGGTTATAAGAGTGAACTGTTATAGCTTGTCAAATTATGTCAATGTGAGAAGTATGAAAAAAAGTGCACGTTTTTTCCAGTTTGAAACCAGAGAATGGAGAATGGGAAACATGCAAATGGCAAAACTATGAATCCACTACTTCAGTTCTGTCTTCACAGAACTTTCTGACAATACCAGGAAAACCAAGTCTGGCGTGGAAAACGAAATAGTACATGGAACATAGAACATAGTAAGTAAATCGTTTGGGAGAAATGATTGGGACTGAAAATAATGGTCTTAGACAACACTAACACAGGTTTATGAAATGGGAATTATGTTTGAGAAACAGACTGGGAGACAAATGAAAGAGAAGCAATGGATGAAAAACATGTGGATTTTCAGAAAGATTTTGGTAAAGCTCCAAGCCTAGTTTGCAAAATCAAATCTTCGTGGATTGGGGTGAATATATGGCCATGCTTCTAGAATGGGACAGCTGGCAGGAAACAGTGAATAGAAATAAACAGACACGTGAAGCAACAGCCTGACATTGTACTTACGGTATGATTCTGTGAGAATGACTATATCCCTGACACCCCATCACCTTCCCCGGATATCTCCTCTCTCACCGGCAGGACAGACAAAGCTGAAGTGGTGGCACAGTGGGATACAGTTTGAAGGGAATTGTTCTGGGAGTCCTCAACAGTGACTCTGTATTCCATGAAGTCTCATGGCGTTAGTTTACACATGGGAAAGGAAACCTCCTGCTGATTACCATGTACCAGCCTCTCCCAACTGATGAGTCAGTACTCCTCCAAGCTGATCAACACTTGGAGGAAGCGCTGAGGGTGGCAAAGGCACACAATGTACTCTGGGTTAGGGACGTCAATGTCCACAAAAAGAGTGGTTCAACAGCAGCATTCCTGATTGAGTTGGTTGGGTCCGAAAGGATATAACTTCTCGACTCAGTCTGCGGCAGGTGGTGAAGGAACCCACAAGAGGGAAAAGCCATATTTGACCACAGCCTTACTAATCTGCCAGCTGCAGAAGTATCTGTCCATGACAGTATTGGGTAACAGTGACCACTGCATAGTCATTGTGGAGATAAAGTCACACTTCCGTATTGAGAATAACCTCCACCATTTTAGGTCGCACTGTCACCATGCTAAATAGGACAGACTTTGAACAGATCTAGCAGCTCAAGTCTGGGTTTCGATAATATGTTGTGGGTCATCAATAGCAGCAGAATTGTACTCCCGCACAACCTCATGGCCTGGCATATCCCCCTCACAATAATTACCATCAAGCCAGAGGATCAACCTTGATTCAATGGAGTGTGCAGGGGGGCAGGAGCAGCACTGGGAATACCTGAAAATGAGGTGTCTGCCTGATTGAGTCACCAACCAGGACTACCTGCGTGCCAAACAGCATAAGCAGTTAGTCATAGACAGAGCTAAGTGATCCCACAAGCAACGGTTCAGATCTAAGCTCTGCAGTCCTTCTACTTCTAGTTGAGAATAGTTATGGACAATTAAACAAGTCATCGGAGGAGGACATTCCACAAGTATCCCCATCCTTAATGATAGAAGAGCCTCGCACTTCAGTGCAAAAGATAACGTTCACGCATTCCCAACAATCTTCAGTCAGAAGTGCTGAGTGGATGATCCATCTCGGCCTCCTCCAGTGGTCCTCAACAATTCAGTTACCAGTCATCAGCCAATTTTATTCACTCCAAGCGATATCCAGATTCAGTTGGAGACACTGGATACCACAGAGGGTACATACCCTGACAACATTCTGGCAATAGTAATGAAAAGTTGTTCTCCAGACCTTGTCACTGCCCTCACCAAGCTGTTACAACAACATTTCCCAGATTAAATGGAAAATTACCCCAAGTATCTCCTGTATATAAAAAGCTGAACAAATCCAATCTGGCCAATTACCACTCCATCAGTCTACTCTCGATCATCAGTAAAGTGGTGGAAGGTCTCAGTGCTTTTAAGCAGCAGCTGCTCAGCAATACCCTGGTCAATGACGCCCAGTTTGGGCTCCCCCAGGGCCACTAAACTCCTGACCTCATTACCGTGGTTCAAACATGGACAACAGAGCTGAATTACAGTGGTGGGGTGAGAGTGACAGCCCTTTAAATCAAGGCTGCCTTCGACCAAGTGTGGTATCAAGGGGCCTTAGCAAAACTGAAATCATAGGGTATCGGGGCAAACACGCTGCTGGTTAGAATCATACCTGACATGTAGGAAGATGGTCATGGTTGATAAAGGTCAGTCAACTCAGCTACAGGGCAAGTCTGTAGGAGTCACTCGGGCAGTGGCCTAGGCCCAAACATCTTCAGGGCTGCTTGATCAATGACCTTGCCTCTATTATAAGGTCAGAAGTGGAGATGTTTGCCAATGATTGCACAATGTTCAGCAATGGTTGTTGCTCCTCAGATACTGAAGCAGTCCATGTTCGAATACAACAAGATCTGGACAGTATCCAGGCTGACAAGTGGCAAGTAATTTCACGTAACACAAATGCCAGACAGTGAACATCACCACTAAAATACAATCTAAACACTGCCCTTGGCATTCAATGGTGTCACCAACACTGAATCCACAGTGGACTGCAGCGGTTCAACAAGGCAGCTCACCACCACCTTCTCAAGGGGCAACCAGGGACAGGAAATAAATGCCGGCCCAGCCTGTCACGCCCAGATTCAGGAAATAAATATTATTTTTCAAAAAATAACAGAGGAAGGTTTCTGGGATATCACAGAGATCGGTGCTCAGGTCCCAGCTGGTCACAATACCCATGAAACATTTGGTTGCAGGAAATAAATACAATATATCCCAACCTGCTGAGAGAACTAAAGGATGTTGGATTGCGAGTGGGTGAGGAGGTTGTAAAAAAGCTTCAAGGTGACTAAGACAAGTGGAGTGAATGGGCAAATACGTGGCAGATGGCGAGCAAGGTGGATTGAGGTGACAGTGTGCCCTTTGGTTGGAATAAGAGATTGGCAGCTTTTCGTTTGAAAAGGGATTGTTTGAAACATGTTGATCTGAAAAGCGACGTATGGGCCTTTTTGTTGTTTCCTTCTGCGCAGCCCTCCGAGGTCCCTGCAGCACAGTGAGGTCTGAACCCACAAGGCAATACTGGGAATGGCATTCACACGCTGCCCAGTGTACATAGACCTACCAAGTGGGGAGCTGTAACATTGCAAAGGATCTGGATCTCCCTGTAGACCAGTCACTGAAAGCAATATTGCAGGAGCAAGAACCAGATAGGAAGATCAATGATGTGCTGACCTTCATTTCAGGGGGATTTGAGTCCAGGAGTAAGGGTGTCTTACTGTAGCTGTAGAGGGCTTTGGTGAGACCCTATCTCAACACTGTGCTGTATTCTGTGCAGTTTTGGTCTCAGTACATAATAAAGGACAAACCTGACATTGAGGGAGAGCAGTGAAGGATGACCAGACTGTTCTCTGTGATGACAGGCTTGTTGTGGGAGCAGAGTTTGGGGCGACTAAGCCTGTATTCCATGGAGTTTAGGCAAATGGGTGGAGATCTCAATGAGATATATAAAGCTCTGACAGGGTGAGACGGATTGGAAGCAGGGATAATAATTCCCCTGGCTGTGGTGTCTAAAACAAGGGTCCACAGTATTAGGTACAGACAGACCATTCTGCAATGAGATGACAATAAATGTCTGCACTCAGCGACTGGTGAAACTGGGGAATGCGCTCGAAGCTGGAAGGCAAGACACTGAATATAAATAATGATTTAGAGACAGTAAAGGAATGGTGGGAGAGAAGGAGAACGATATGGAAATAAAGGGCAATGTATCATTATATTGAATTGGGTAGCAAAATCGTCAGACCAAATGGACTACTACACTTCCGATTTTATAGCTTCCCAAGGTTAATCACAAGCTCTCAGATGTTAGGAAGGAGGTCTCTGCAGGGTCAACAGGACTGTGTTTCTCATTCCCTTTTTCCGGTACTGAGGCTGGGGCCGGGTGTCCTGTCTGATTTTATCCTTTAGACCTAGGAAAAGTTTGATACAATAGAATGTCTTGTTTGGCAGATTCAGCGATCATTGCAAAGTTTATCACATGTCTGTGTGTCTGCAGTCAAATTTAGGCCAGACCAGGAAAGCACAGGGGATTCACTTTCTGAAAGGACATTTGTGAAGCAAATTGGTGTTTCCAAACGACATTGGCTTGAAGGTCACTATTTACGGACACCAGATTTTGCATCTTAATATTTTGTCAATTGTGTTTAACTTACACCAGCTGCCAGAGCATTAGCCTGGTCTGGATTAGTAATCCAGTGACCTTTCCACAGCAGCACCATCTCTACATGGGGATCTATCTGAAATCATACTGAGCAGGTTATTTCTGTGCTGCTTGATAACTCTGTCAAAAAGAACTCCCACCAATTTGACTGTCGTGGTGGGTCTGAGGGGGAGGTAACTGGACAGATTGTAATTATAATCCCCTTAGGAACTTGACATAGTTGAGTAATTTTCCACATTTCCAGGGAGATGTCAGAGTTAGTGCTGGAATGAAACAGCTTCCCCAGGGACACGGCTTGTTGTGCAGCACAAGTCTTCAGTCCTATTACAGGAATGGTGTCAGGGACCATTGCCTTTTTCGTACGTACTGTGTTCAGCTGTTTTTTTCATGTCACGAACATCAAATTGAATTGGTTGAAGACGGGCATCTTTGATTCTGTGGGTATCATGGCGAGGGTGAGGTGGATCATCAACTCCACACTTCTGGCTGAGGGTGGTGCAGATACCACATCCTAGTCTTTTACACTGATGTACAGGACTGTTCAATTATTTAGGATGGGGATATTTGTGGAGCCCTTTCCTCCGTCATTTGAGTAATCATCCATCACCATTTATGACAGAATGTGACAGGATTGCGGAGCTTTGATCAGATCTGTTTGTCAAGAGTGGTAGCTTTAATGGGTTAGCATCAGGTTTAGGTTCACGTGGTTCTGACCCGGTCATGTTCACCCACAGTCATTACTGAAACCTAGATCGTATTGATGGTAATGGCAGACTGAGGAAATTATTCGAGGCTAAAAGTTACAGGTTGTAGTTGAATGCTGTTCTGCTTCTCCTGCTGCTGTAGTCTACAGCACTACATAAATACGCAGTTTTGAGCTGCAATATCTACAATGCAATTTAGAATGTGTTGTGCACATGTGAAAAATGTTATATATCTGCACACACACATTATTTAAACAGTGTATATAAAATCATTTTTCCGACATTGAAATGGTCTGTTGTCATGTTACCAGGATAGACGAACACCAGCTGTCCAAAAAAGACATGACCCATTATCACTATGTTCCATACATACAGACAAAGAAGGGCACGACTTTAATTGGGACAAAGCACACACATACTAAGACACGCAAGGATGTTCTTAGAGGAATGGCATTCTGACCAGAAGTCCATCAATAAACGCATCAATTTAGATCCTACCTACCTACTCTTATAAAACAAAAGAACTGGAAATGACATCATCCATCTTAAGAACCCAAGACCTATAAATAGAGAGGCACGACATACCACCAGCACTTCAGCAGAGACTCTCACTGATGATGTTACCTAGTTATAGTGTCGAATCATCAGAAAACAAACCTTCAAGCACAGCGAGCTAATTTGCATACATACAAACTGTTATTTTTCTTTTATTAGTGGAATTTGGGAGTTCTTTGTCACTCATGTATTAACAGATTACGAGGTGTGGTGAGCTTTCTTGGGTTTGTGGTTTTAATTAACTGAAGTCCTCGACATAGATGTCTTCACAGTTTCGGGCCCTGCCATATGGGACTTGGACAGATTTGAACAGATTTCGGGTACAAAATGTCTCAGCAAATTCCAACACGTTGCAATTAGTGACCTAGATCTTCAAATAAAACCGGTCTGAAAATCTGTTTAATTTTGTTTACTGGTGGTTGTCCAAATTAAAAGTGAGGGATATGGCTTTTAACACTACTAAAGAGGTTCCCAATTTTGCCAAGAAAGTTTAGAAAGACAGAAGCAGGACATTTTTTTAGAATTAGCAAATAGGTTGGAATTGGCTTTATCCAGTGACAAAAGGAAACCAGAAATTATAATGGAGTTGGTCAAGCACTTTGATGTATCAAAGAAACAGTCGAGTTAGAAAAAACTTAAATTGCAAATTTGGCAACTGAAGTTCGAAGATAAAGAAAGAGATAGAAACAGAGAGAGAAAAAAGAGGAGAGGAAAAAAAAAGAGAGAATTTGAAATTCAGAAGTTGGGAATTAGACAAGAAAGTTAAATTAACAGGATGGAGCTGAAGGGAGAACATCGGGATGTATACAACTATATTAGTACCTTGCCATATTTTGGTGACAAAAATGTCAAAACCTTTTTTATTTCATTTGAAAAAATGGCTCGGCAGATGGTGTGTCCAGTGAACTTGTGGGTAATGCTCGTTCAGACTAAGCTGGTGGGCACAGCTGGTGAGGTATGTGCAGCGCTGTCAGATGAGAGATCAAGAGATTATGCAGATGTCAAATTGGCTATTTTGATTCGCTATGAATTGGTACCAGAAGCATATAGACAGAGGTTCATAAAAACAGAGACGGAACCAGGTCAGACTTATGTTAAGTTTAAAAGAATTAACTACAGTCATTTTGATAGATGGCTGCTGGCCTTACAAATAGATAAGACCTGTGAGGCTCGAAGGGAGATTATTCTGCTGGGCGTGTTTAAAGACTCACTTCCAGAGATGGTAAGAATTCATGTGCATGAACAGAAAGTTCAAGAAGCGAGAAGCGCAGCAGAAATGGCAGGTAAATCTGCATTGGTGCATGAGGTAAAATTTAGCTTCCGGAGAATTTTCATCCTGTGAGGGATAGAAATTGGGAGAAGGGAAGATCACACATTACAAAGCAAACAGTAGCGCACAATAGTTTACCACAGTTGAGAAAAGTAGCCCAAAGGGGTTGAAAGGAGGTGAAAGGCCTCAGGTGTTCTCAGTATAAGGGCGTGGAACACATAAAATGACAGTGCCGATGCTTTAAGGAAGGCACTGGGAAAAGGTGGTTTCACTGCAGTAAGCTGGAACCCACAATGATGGTCATTGAAGGAAGGCACTTTGGGGAAAGATGAGCCAGAAGAGGCTAAGCCCAGTGGAATTAGTGAAACTGGTAAAGGAGACGCAAGTGGAGCGAGGAGCTGCAGGAGAGTGCACAGCTGAGGCAGGGTCTGGGTATGGAGTTAGTACCTGATCTCTGAAAGAATTCACCTCTGTGGATAAAGTTTACTCAGAAAGAACGGAGGGAGAAGGAAAAAAAGTTATAATTTTGTGAGATACGGGATCTGCTCAGTCTCTAATAGTTGAGAAGTGAGGCGCTGGAAAAGCACAACAGATCAGGCAGCATCCAAACAGCGGGACAATCGAATATCAGGCAGAAACCCATCGTCAGGAACATGGTGGGGGGACAATGGGGCTGAAAGATAAATACGAGGGGAGTAGCTGGGCAGATGGGAGGGTCACTGGGAAGGCGATAAGAAGATGTAGATGGGAGTGACAGTGATATGTCAGCGGGGAGGGTGGAGTCGGTAGGTTGGAAGGAAGATGGCCAGTTAGGGCGGTTCAAGAGGGCAGTGCTAGGTTGAATGGTTCAATGTGGGAGAGGTTGGTGGAGGGGAGATTTGGAATTTGGTGAAGTCAACGTTGATGATGGTTCTAGTTTGAGGGTTCGAGTTGTCCTACCACCTCTCCACAACACCCTCCTCTCCGACCTATCACCATCACACCACAGCTGCATCTACCTATCGCCTTCAAAGCTATCTTCCACCCAGCTCCACTCCCACTCTCCAATTTATTTCTCGGCCCCATTCCCCCTCCCTTACCCCACCCCCCACTTTCCTGTTGAAGGATTTATGCCTGAAACGTCAACTCTTCTTCCCCTTGGATGCTGCCTGGTTGGCTATGCTTTCCCAGGCCCACACTCATCTCCAGCATCTGCAGCCCTCACTTTCTCTCGGCCTCTAATCGTGAGAGATGAAAATATTTTCATTCTTTCTGACATATTAATCAAGATCGTGACAATTTGTGGAATGGGGTTCGAAATTAAGTATTCCCTTGTGTAACATCAGGTTGGAATGCCAAATTAAGGCTGGGGAAGTAACAGTAACAGAGTGTCATTTTCAGGAATACAGTTTGTTCTTGGGAACGATTTAGCAGGATCCAAGGTGGGAATGGCACCCCTTGTATTGGAGAAGGCAAAAGGAAAACTAGGGAATTGGGGCGTTAGAAGAAAAATACCCAGGACTTTTTCCAGACTGTGTAGTAACAAGATTCCACTGTCATAAGTTAGAGCAGGAAGGAAAACCAAAAGAAAAAGCTAAAGGAGTTGATGCTTGATGAACTGACCCCCTGTTTGATGTAACGGTGCAGGAAAAACCTGAACAGGTAGAGGATCAGGCAGAGGGGTTTAGTCCAGAAAGGCTAATGGACTTACAACAGATATATACACACACATTCACACACACATACACATGCACACACACAGAAAAGGAATCAGAATATATTGTTGAACGTTATTAACTTAAAGGTAGAATCATAAAATTAAAATGGTGAACCCAATAGGTTAGTGCAGAAGGGAAATGGGCCGAAGTGCACCAGATTGTTTTAGAGGTATCGGACAGTGTTACGGGTAGCTCATAAACTAACTGCAGCCAGTCACCTCGGTGTACAGAAGACTCAGGTTAAGGTACAGAGGCATTTCTCGTGGCCTGGAATGCACACGGACGTGGTTATTTTTTGATGTGCATGTCAAACATTCTAAATGATAGGTAAGTCACAGGTAGTAATAAAGCCAGAACCTTTGTTACCAATTCCTGCATTCGAAGAACATTTCACGTGAGTTTTGATTAGTTGTATAGCTCCATATCTCAAATAAAAGTTAAAACTAATATTTGCTAGCCATAATGGATGTATCTGCCAGATTTCCAGAAGCAATTCTATTATGGAGTGTTAAGGTAAAAAGGGAGGTGGAGGAGTTGGTAGCTTTCTTTAATCACTGTGAGCTCCGCAGAGAGATTCAGTCAGACCAAGGTCTCAGTTTACCGCTCAGCTGTTTAAGGAAGTCATGGATGGCTGAGGCATACAGCAGTTTAAATCAAGGGGGTCCCATCCTGAATCCCAGGGAGTCTTGTAAAGTTGTCATCAGACGCTGAAGACCATATTAACAGTGTATTGTCAGGATTACCGGAATGATTGGAATGAAGGTGTCTCATTAAATTGTTTGCCATTGGACAAAAATTATTTGCCCCAAATAAATCTACTCGGTTTACTTCCTTTGAGTTAATATTTGAAGTGAGAGGTCCTTTGGAATTAATTGAATATAAATTGACAGGACCGAAGTCAGAGATCTCACACTCGGATTATGTATGTGAGGTGAGGGAGCGATTAGATGGAGTAGGTGAGTTAGCTCAACAGAACCTGAAGGGCACAGCATAGAATGAAGCACGTGGCAGATAAAAACTCGGAAATTTTGACGATTTCCTGTGGGGATGACATAGTAGTATTGCCACCAGTGATAGGAATTCCCATCAAAGCCAGGTTTAGTGACTCAGGAACAGAGTTATGGTCAGATGAACAAATTGTGCAGTTTATCTGTATGATGTAGTGACCTTTAGCAAGTGAATGAAAGCTCACATGTTACAGTTGGCAGAGCATGTTGAACGATTGCAAGAAGCAAACTTGGTAATAAACTTAAAGAAAACAGAATTCGCGAAGGCAGAGGTGAGGTTCTTGGGGCATTACATTGGACATGGAAGGTTGACCCCATGGAACACAAAGACAAAGGGCTTTGAGGAATTTCCACGATCATCCTTGAAGAAAGAGGTACTTCAATTTTTGGAATTGATTGGATTCTATCGGAAGTTTGTTCCAAACTTCAGCAGCGTATTTGCACCACTGATGGACTTAGTAAAGAAGGAAACAGAATTGTGGTGGACAGAACAATGCCAGGAGGCATTTGAGAATTTTAAAGCAGGATTAATCACCGCACCAGTTTTAGCTATACCAAATATTTTGAAACCCTTTGAAAATTGTATTTGCTACTAGGGATACAGGGCTTGGAGATGTATTGATACAGAAAGGTTATGATGGATTTGAATGGCTAATTGGCTACTTGTCGAAAAAACGCAATATCCACCAGAAAGAAAAATACAACATTCTCCATTATTGAAAAAGAATTTTTAAGTTTTGCACTGACCTGACAATGTTTTAATGTTTATGTGACAAATAAATTGTCGGAGATGGTTGTGGATAACGACAAACCTCTCACGTTTTTTGGAATATTTAAAGACCAGAATATGAGAGTATTTCATTGGAGTCTTATCACTCTGACTTTAAACTTACGAAATGTACATGCTGTGGGTCCTAAAATGTGATAGCAGATGTGTTATCGCGGATTTAACGGAAAAAGTTTTGATAAGATTTGACTTATTCCAGTTTAAATAGGTGTACAAAATTAATATGAATGACATAACTGAGATTAATATTTTTGTATTTCATAATAATGGGATTAGGAATTAGAGGAAAAGAAACGAAGCCATCTTTTCATTCTGATGGTTCTTTTTTTTTTCTGAAGGAGGGAGGTGTTATGAAGCCGAAAGCATGTCAGGTCACTTTAAGACAGAACGGGTTTTGTTGAATAGAAAGTACAGCACAGATGTCAGGCTGTTCCATATGTCACAATTAGCTGGGAAATTGATACCTGAGTTTTGGTTGCTGTTTTGACAACAATTCAAGTACAACCAAAGAGTTTAAATAATGGTCAGGATACCAGAAGCCAACGGAACTTGAATATTATTGTTTGGACACCTGGAAAGCAATCAAATTTTGAGAATTGTTGTATCATGGGGAGTACATAAACCCAGCATTTGAACACTAGAGAGAGAGCCATTGCCATCCAACCGCAGAGTAACTGCTGTAGAGCAGGAGTGCTAACTGACCATCTCAAACACTCTCTGTCAAAGACACATGTTCATGTAAACCTACTTGCAATAAAAACATGACCCAGGGAGATCAGCAGCTGGAAGAGTAAACACAAGTAACATGGAAGATAGAGACTGTGTGGTCTTGAGATTGTAATGTTTAATATGTTGGCTGTTGGAACAGAATATTTTTACAGAGTTGGAGTCAGATAGTAAGTAGCTAAGAAAAGAGGGGCTTGTATTTGTGAATAGTTGTTGTTTAGTGTTCACTATTAAGTTAAGAAACTAACTTGTTAATTTTTGATTAAATAGTGGAATGTAGGGGATCTGTGTCGCTCATATTTTTACAGATTACAAGGTGAGGCGAGCTTTTCTGGGTGTTTGGTTTTAATTAACAGAGGGGTTTCGACTCCACCTTGTAAATGTCCATCCACGCTAACCCCAATTCCCTGCAGTTGGCCCATATCCTTCCAGTCCATTCCTATCAACATATTTATCCAAATGCTTTTGAAATGTTGTTAATGTATCTCCTTCAATCACACCTGCTGGCAGCTCATCCACATATCAGCCTCTGTGGAAAGAAGTGGCCCCTCAAGTTCCCTGTTATTCCTTCCCCATTAACATTAAACTGATTTCTCTCGTCCTCGATTCTCTAAACCTTGGAAAAAGACTGAGAGCATTAACCCTACCATCATGATCTTATTCAGCTCTGTAAGGACTCCCTCAGTCTTCTACATGCTAAAGAAAAAGTCCTAGCTTGTCCAACCTCTCCCTATAACTCAGACCATTGGGTCCTGGCAACGTCTTTGTAAATTTCTTCTGCATTCTTTCTAATTTAATAGCATCCTCCCTATAACAACGTGACAAAACTGAACACAATACTCCAAGTGCGGACTTACCAAAGTCCTGTGTAACTGCAACATAAATTCCCAACTTCTATACTCAATGTCCTACCTGATGAAGTTCAATGTGCCAAAAGCCTTCTTCACTGCCCTGTCTACCTGTGACTCCACTCTCAGAGAACCATGCACCTGAACTCCAAGGTCTCTCTGCCCACTACACCCTTGAAGATTCTCCCATTCACCATGAGACTCCTAACTTGATTTGAGTTCCCAAAACGTAAGACATCACGCATCAATATTAAATTCCATTTGCCATTTCTCGGCCCACTTCCCCACCTGATTAAGGTCCTGCTGCAATTTCTGATAAACTTCCTCACTGATCATGCTCCCACTTACTTTAGTGTCATCTGCAAATTTACTCATCATACCTTGTACATTCTCAACCAATTCATAGATAACAAACTGCTATAGACCCATCCTCCAGTCTGACAAGCATCCTTCCACTAAACCCTCTGCTTTCTACCATCAAACCAACTGTGTATCCAATTGGCCAGTTCCCCCAGGATTCTACGTGATGTCCCCTTCCAGAGCAGCCTGCCGTGTGGGACCTTATCAAAGGCCTTACTGAAATCCATAGAGACTATGTCTACCGCTCTGTCCTCATCAACCTTCCTGGTAACTTCATCAAAGAACTCTAACAAATTTGGGAAGCATGATCTCCCACTCACAAATCGATTCTGACTGCTCCGAATTAAACCCTGTGTAAGTAATAGGTGCAGTCAATGATATGCTGTGCTTCATTGTAAGATGATCCGAGTACATAAGTAAAGCCATCTCCCTGCTGTTGTAGAGCCTTGCTGAGAGAGCATTTGGGGCACTCTCGACAGATTTGATCTCCTTTTTAAGGAATGATCTCCTTACCACAGACACGGGTGATGGTAACATGAGGATAGAGAAAAGAAGCTGAGTGTTTAATCTGTAGAACTGTGAGAGATGAAGAAATTGTGACGCTGAAACACGAGGAGTGGCAGCGATCACTTATTTCCAAAAGACACATTGATAGGGTGAGAAATTCCATACTTTACCCAGGATTGATTGTTGTGATTTATTGTCACATGTATCTCAGTACACGGAAACACTTTGTTTATGAGCAGTGGGGGCAAATCATAGTAAACATGGCCAGACAGATCATAGGGTGGAAATAGACTTGGACAGAGTAAGGCACACAGGTTACACTGAACAGGAGAAACACGCGACAAGATCAACATGAACAAGATCAGCATTATTTGAACTTCGAGAGTCCATGCATCAGTCGAAGGTGACCTTCCTAATAGTTTATATGCCTTTACTAACTCTCCCCACGTTATTGTGCAGTCGGCGAGTGAACCCTGTACTGAACTTCAGGTTGCTCACAATCCCCAACAGCAGCCACAATACCTTCCATCTGAAACAGTTAGCCTTTCCCACCAGCTTCCACCCTACATAGAGAACACCAGGCTGGCTTCTCAGAGATGGAAGATGCCTTCTTGAGACTTCATACACAAGACATATGGCTTCCCTGCTCACCACTATAAAACCACGTTAAAGTCCCACGTGTGTATCATGAGCAACAGTGCCACGAGGAACAACGTGGAACAGTCTGTCTGTGCAGCCTCTGCCCCACTTGTTCATCATGTTAGAGTATCAGTTAGGAGACACTTAAGACTGCCGATGCTGGAGATCAGAGTAGAGCATCAATTGCTGGAAAAGCACAGCTGGTCAGGCAGCATCCGAGAAGCAGGAGAATCGACGTTTCGGGGATAAGACATTCATCAGGAATCAGCATCAATTATCTCATTCTGCCCCTGTGTAAGTGCATTGAGGTGGGAATGGCCTCCGACTGTTCCTTTTGTAAGCGACTCAAGGGACTGATTGGCTTCTTCCTTTCCGATTGGACAGGGCCAAGGGCCTGACTGGGTTACCCCTGGTTCCTGTTTGACAGTTCGATGTACTGACAAGTGTGATGATGCTGGAGCTTTTCGACATTATTTTGTCCTGGTTTCTTTTAAGAGAGAGATTGAATGATCGTTTCCAAGCTGGCTATTTAAGACTCTTGAGTAACAGCTAGGGAGGCCTTCGGTTTATTTTAATGCAGGCTGAATGCGTGTGGCCAGCTTTCACAGATTCGGATCTCTGGGTTTTGGTTTCTCAGTATCATCAGAAACTATGGGGGTCTCAACAGAGTTGGAAGCTTCAGGGAATGTTTCCTGGCTGCTATTCTCTCTGAATTTTCTCTTGATGCTGTCACATTGCATCTGGAACAGACATTTTACATTCCCTTTAAAATAAGAAAACATTTGAGGCTCGGCTATTGCCTTCAAATATTTTCGAGTGGCTCTGGTGTGGTCCATCACACTAGACTCCTTCCCTTCCTGAGTAATAGGCCGGAGGTACTGGGTGGGCTGTCCCTGTTCTACTCCAATAATATCAATGGGCTGAATGGCTTCCTCACATTCCTGTGAAACCAGCGTGAGGTGCTGAATGAACTCTTGTTTTACTGTGGCAATGTGCAGTGTCAGGCTGTGCTGTTACATGAATGTTACCGACACTGTAACAGCACAAGCCTGAGTGGTGTCTGGGTCTTGCTGCACACGGACACAGACCAACTCAGGAGCTGAGGGGGCAAAATGTTCTGAACATTGTGGAATCTTCAGTGACCATCCCCACTTCTGATCTTATGGTGGGGAAGGTGGGGGAGGGGATACATTGATGAAGCAGCTGAAGCTGTTTGTGAAGAGGAAGCTACCCTGAGGATCTCCCACAGAGGTGACCCAGGACAGAGATGATGACCATCTTCCTTTGTGCCACGTTTGACTCCAAACACTGGAGAGTTTACTCTGATTCCCATTAAGTTCAGTTTTGTTAAACTCCTTGATGTCAACAGAAGTCAACCACAGCCTTGATATTGGGGCCAGTCATTTTTATTTGAACTCTTGTGTCAACCTCTTTTGTTCATATCAATAAACCATGATATAGGAGCAGCAAGTGTTTTTTTCAAACAGGTGGTATTGAATGTCAGGACTTCTCTTCTCAAGAGTGTTGGGGAGCTAGATGACTGAAAGTATTTGAAGAGGAGGTAGATGGATATTGACCTGTCAGAGAGGTGAGGGCTATGAGGAATTGGGTATGAAAGAGGATTTCAGACCAAGGGCAGATCAGTCATGATCTTAGTGAAGGGCAAGGCAGGCTTGGGGAGTGAACGACCTGCCCCTGTTTCTGATGTTCTCCCATTCTGTTGTTGGAAAGTTAGTGGGTGTTATTTTCATGAATGCTCTGTTGTTGCATATTGCAGTTAGGGAGACCAGAGGATTCTGTGAGCCATCTCTGGGTGAGGTATGGGGGTTGTATTCTCAGTGAACTTAGGTCTAAACGTGACCAACAAATGGAGCACAAGTTGCAGATAGGGGAAGCTCTGTAAAGAGAGATGAGGGGCCTCTTTCATACCCAGCCTGGGTTTTTAAATTACATTTCCCAAATCACCTCGAAGCGTGTGGGACATTTTTGAAGGGCTGAATTGTCTCCTCTGTTTCTGTGCACCAGTTTATAGCAGTAAGTAGTATCCAACTGCTCCTGTTTAGCAGGTTTGATGGGCTGAATGGAATACAGAAACATGGGACTGACGAGCAGGAGTGGGTCATTAGATACTTTGAGCCTTCTCCACCTGGCACTAAGATTGTGGCTGATCAGGTTGGGGTCTCAGCCCCACTTCCCTGTCTTTATCCCATTATGCATGACTCACTTCTCCGTCAAATATTTAACGAATGCAGCTTTCAATCAATGTGAACATAGAGACACGATAAACTTTCACTGAAGAGAATTCTCACTTGAAAGGGCCTTTCAGAATTATTCGTCATCCCTCTTATAGAATCGGAGAGTCATGCAGAACGGAAACAGACCCGTAAGTCCGATCTTTTCACTCCGATCAGACATCAAATCTGATCTAGTCCCATTTGCCAGCATTTGACCAATATCCCTCTTCTTTCAGATACTTTTTAAATGTGCGATTGTAACCGCCTTCACCACTTCCTCTGACAACACTTTCTGTACACACCACTCTCTTCAAGTCCATTCTAAATCAATCCCCCTCGTCTTCAACCTATGCTCTCTTGTTCTGGACTCCCCAATCCTGGAGAGCAGAACGTGGCTGTTCAGAATATCCATGCCCCTGATGGCTTTATAAACCTCTATAATGTCACACTCCAGCCTCTGACACTCCAGGGGGAAACACCTCAACCTAACCAGCCTCTCCCTAAAGCTCAAACCTCCAGTCCTGGAACACCCGTGTCAGTCATTTCTGCAGAAAACCGAATTGTACGCAGTATTCTTAAAGTGGCCTCACCAACATCCTGTACAGATACAACATACCACCACAACTCCTATACTCAATGCGCTGACTGATTCAGGCAAATGTGCCAAATGTGTTCTGCACCACACTGTCTACCTGCGCCTCCACTTTCAAGGAACAATGCCCCTTTGATTCACAACATGCCCCAGAACCTGACCATGAAGTATATAATGTCTGCCCTGATTTGCCTTCCCAAAATGCAAAGCTTCATATTTATCTAAATTAAACTTCATCTGTTACTCCTTGCCTCTTTGTCTCATCTAATTGCGGTCTTGTTGTACTCTGAGATAATCTACTGCACAACCTTTTTGATGTCATCTGTAAACTTACTAACCAATGCCCCTATATTCACATCTAAATCCTTTACATAAATCATGAAATGCAGAGAACTCAGTACTAATTCTTGCAGCACACTGCTGCTCACAAGCCTCCAGACTGAAAAATACCCCTCTTCATTCAAGCCATTTGTGACTAGCTTATTCTGTATCTTATGTGACTGAAACTTACTAATCTGTCTACTAATCAGAATGAAATAATAGCTATGAAGAGAGGCTGAGTAGGTTAGGTTTATTTTCAGTAGATAAAAGGAGATTGAGGGGGGACCTGAATGAGGTTTGCACAATCATGAAGAGTGTAGCCAGGGTGGAGCGAGACACGCTTTTTCCTAGGTTGAAGGATTCAATACTGAGGCATAAAGGTTACTCCAGAAAGGGCATGCAATAGGCAACATCAATGTGAGCAAGTTCAGCATTATTTGAAGTTAGAGAGTCCATTCCTCAGTTTAATAATGGGCTGGGGAGATGCTGTTCATGAGCCGCTGGTTTGTGTGTTCAAGCTTCTGTATTGTCTGCATGATGGAAGAGATTGTAGGAGATCCAGGGTGCGATGGGTCTTTGATAATGTTATCAGCCTTTCCGTGGCAGTGAGCTGTGTAAATGGAGACAATGGATAGGACGTTGGTTTCCGTGACGGCATGGGCTGTGCACACAACCTTCTGTCATTTCTCTTACTGTCCTGGACAGGTCTGTGGCCACACCAGGTCATTATGCACACAGATACTTTGCTGTCAGTGGTGCACTTGTAGAAATTGCTGAGGGTCCTTGTGGACATGCCAAATGTCGTGAGCTGCCAGAGAAAGAAGAGGCTTTTCTTGTGCCATTTCGGCTGTCACATCTACATGGGAGGTCGGTTATCGTCACTCCAAGCAACTTAATGCTTTCCACTCTTTCAACTTCAGTTCCATTGATGCAGATGGGGGCATGTTCTCCTCATTTCTTTCTCAAGTCATTGATCAATTGGTTCGTTCTGCCGACGTTGAATTAGAGGATGGTCTCAGTGCAGCACATCACAAAGTCTTCTATTTCCGTTCTGTATTTTGACTTGCCATCATTACATACCTGTCCTACTATGATGGTGTCATCAGTGAACACGGAGATGGCATTCGTTCAAAATTTGGCAATACAGATGTGGGTGTACAGGGAGTATAGTAGGGGGCGGAGGACACATCCTTTGGTATTTCAGTGTTGAATGTATCATGGAATAGACACACTTACCTATTTTCACTGATTGTGTACTGTAGGTCAGAAAGCTGAGGATCCAATTTCAGAGGGCGGAGCCAAGACTAAGGTCAGGGAGTTTTGTGATTATTCTGGAGGGAATAATGGTGTTGAAAGTGAACCTATAGTCAATGAGTAGGAATCTGACTTGGGTGTCCTTGTTGTCCAGATGCTCCAGGGATATGCCACCCGCTATGGACCCATTCCACTGGTAGGAAAATTGTAGGGGATCGAGGTAGGCTGGGAGACTGGAACTGATGTGGACCATGACGTGCTTCTCGAAGCACTTCACTCCCCTCAGTCTCCTGCGCTCTAAAGAGATATGTCCCAGCTTGTCCAACCTCTCCCTATGACTCAGACCCTTGAATCCTGGCAACATCCTTGTAAAATTCCAGTTTAATACCATCCTTCCTACAGCAAGGTGACCAAAGCTGAACACAATGCTGAACTTGGAAATATTTGGAACTGTAAGTTTTACTCTGCTGCCAATTATTATGCTGCTGTGATATTGCTTTATTTTTTGTGCTATTCTGAAATCTTATTATTCATTGAATCCTCTGACAGCAATCCCCTTGGGTGAATGTTCTCCTGACTGCTTGAATTTGAATCAATCTATTTTGTTTGGACTGATATTTTGAGGGCGCTGTATATCAGAGAACAGGAAGAGATGATGGATGGCACTGTGTGTCCTTTACTGGACCAGCTTGACTCTCCAGGCACCTAAAGCGTTTATTGTGGGCCAGAGTACCTCAGAATCGTTACATCACAGAAGGAAGCTATTTAGCCCATTGTAGGTCCATGCACATAGAACATTACTGCTCAGTTCCTACAACATCCTTCAGCACTGTCGACAGATCCACCGACCTTACTGTCAACCGTACATTTACTAACTCATCCTTCTATACCCTCATTAAGGTTATTCAAAAGGACAAACAACAGTCACTCTAAAGCAGATCCTTGCAGTATACCACTAGCGACTGAAATCCAGGATGAACATTTCCCATCAACTACCACCTTCTGTCTGCTTTCAGCTAGCCGATTTGTGATCCAAACGCTAAATCACCCACAATTCCACATCTCCATATTTTCTGGGAGATAGTAAGGACTGCAGATGTTTGAGGTCAGAGTCGAGAGTGTGGCGCTGGAAACGCACAGCAGGTCAGGCAACATCCGAGGACCGAGGAGAAAATGAAGACTGCAGATGCTGCAGACCAGAAAACTGATTCCAGATGAAAGGCTTACAAGAGAAACATCAACTTGCATGCATCTTGGACGCTGCCTCATCTGTTCTGCTTTTCCAACACCACACTCTCCATATTTTCTTCAATAGCCTACCATGAGGGACCTTATCAAACGCTTCACTGAAATCCACATACCTCACTTTACCCTCATCCACCTGTTTGGTCACCTTCTCAATGAACTCGGTAAGATTTGTGAGGCATGACATGCCTTTCACAAAACCTTGTTGACTATTCCTAATCAAATGATTTCTTTCTAGATGATGGTAAATCCTATCTCTTATAATCCTTTCCAACACTTTACTCACAACCAAAGTAAGACAGGTATGTAATTACCAGGTTGTCTCTTCTCCATTTCTTGAACAAAGGGCCACATTTGCTGTCCTCCAGTCTTCTGGCACTATTCCTGTAGACAATGGCGATTAAAAATCCGAACAGATGGTTGCGTAAATTCCTTCCTAGCTTCTCAGAGAATCCTAGGATAAATCCCATCTGGCCCAGGGGACATATCTATTTTCACACTCTCCAGAACTGCTAACATCTCGACGTTACGAACTTCAATCCCGTCTAGTCTAATAGCCTGTATCTCAGTATTGGCCTCGACAGCATTTTCTTTTTCCATTGTGAATACTGATTCAAATATTAATTTACAGCCTGTCCTATCTCCTCAGACTCCACACGCAACTTAACACTACTGTCCTTGATTGCCATTAATCTTCATTTGTTCATTCTATTATGCATGACGCACTGATAGAAAGCTTGAGGGTTTTCCACGATCCGACTTGTCAAAGACTTCTCAATCTCTCTCCTGGCTATTCTTAGCTTTTTTTAAAGTCCTTCCAGGCTGACTTGTAACTGTCAAGTATCCGACCTGAGCCTTCACGTTTCATCTTTACATAAGCCTCCCTCTTCCTCTTGACAAGCGATTCAACTGCTTCAGGAAACCACAGCAGCCTCACTTGACCACTTCCTCCTTTCTTGACATGTATAAACTTATCAAGGATACACAGTAGCTGTTGTTTGAAAAAGCTCCACACTTAAATTGTACCCATCCTCTGCAATTTCCTTCCGCATCCTATGCATCCTATGCATCCTAAAACCTTTCCAAATCGCATCATAATTGCCTTTCCCCCAGCTATAACTCTTGTCCTGCGGTATACACCTGTCCCTTTCCATCGCTAAGGTAATCATATCTGAATTGTGGTCACTATCAGCAAAGTGTTCACCTACCTCCTAATCTAACACCTGGTCTGGTTCATTACTCAGTACTAAATCCAACTTGGCCTCGGCTCTTGTCGGCCTATCAACATACTGTGTCAGGAAACAATTCTGCACACATTGGACAAAAGCTGTCCCATATAAAGTAAGTGAACTGCAGCACATCCAGTCAATATTTGGAAAGTTAAATTCTTCCATAACAACTACTCTGTTATTTTCGCTACTATCCAGTATCATTTTTGTAATCCTTTCCTCTATATCTCTGGAACTTTTCAGAGGGCAATAGAGAACTTACAACAGGGTGACCTCTCCATTTTTGTTTCTAACATCTTCCCATACGACCTCACTAGACGAGTCCTGATCAAGCATCCTTTCTACCAACGTAATTCCGTCTTTGATTTTCAATGCCACCCCACCCTCCCCCGCCCCAACCCCCACCCCGCCTCATTGTTAGTACCTTCCTTGTTCTTATTGAAGCATCTCAACCCCGGACCCTACAACAATCATTCCTGTCCCTGCTCTATCCATTTCTCCAAAATGGCCAAAACATCAAGCTGTACAACTGCACAATTTGGAAACAGGGAGTGATTAGAGGGATTTTAAATGAGTGTGAGTTGGATAGATCAGAAGACAGCATGAGGGGAGATAGACAGGAACAGACAGAAAATGGAAGTTTTATTTAGAAATTCTCACGGACTGCATGGTCTTTATCTATTGCCATACAGTTTGAGCACTGTGCGGATACTGGCTGTGGTCCCAGAGCATTTATCGCCAATAATATCACAGAGCTGAGTTGCTGACAGTTAAACAGAGTCCAAAAGGCCGAGTGATTTTTTTTCTCTACAGTGAGAAGGTGATTTAATTTAAATAGACTGGGTGAACAACACCAGGAATTATGAATCGTGCTCGATACTGAGATACTGCGCCAGATTATCTCACTGAGGTGGATCACTGACAGAGGGGAAATCAGCATCTCATCTGTGAGCCAAATAATGATTGATAAAGATTGGACACCACTTCCGTGGTTTTGTAACACCCATTTAAATTTATGTAGCTCAATATCATGAGTGTATCTTATTTCTTTGTACTTCCCATAGTTTAGTACGGACAGAAAATCATTTTGTCCCCGTATTTTGTGTTCAATAAACAGATTTTACTCCTCATTCTTCACTTTAGATATATCCTTGAATCTGTTCTTCATATGAGGTATAAAGAATAACATTCCAATACTGATGACTGAGGAATATTATTGTCCCTCCCTCCAGTCTGAACTGCCATGTCTCACAATTCTCTCTGTTTCCTGTCTCCTCCACAATGCCATAATCACACTGTAATTGAAGTCCAGTAAATGACATTTCATCACAGTTCACTAACATCGATAACATCAATAGCACAGACCTCATCTGCCTCTCTCTAAACCTGGAATAACAATCTGAATTGCATTTTTCACGTCCAATTCTCTGTTAACATATCAATGCTACTTGTCTGTGACAACCCCACGCTTCTCAGACGCACATTCGCCTCAGATCATGAACTATAAAAATTGTCTCAATGTTTTATTGAAATTATGATGCTTGATCAATAGTTCCAGGATGTATGTTTCCATTTGTAATCAGAGACGTTCTGATAAACTTATGGCATTACTCCTGCATCCAAGGCAGATTGAATGGTTACACTCAATTGATCTACCAGACCCAAGATTTGTTCCATCAGTAACCCTCACATAGCCCATCCAGAAAATGACATTGTTTTAAATTTGAATAAAACAATATTGAATTGAAAGGCGTTGGCTGGAGCTATTTGCTCAGTGACTGAGATTGATGTCAGTCTCCATGGATCCGAGATGTGTCACTGGAGGGTTTGCCTCTTCTATTCATTAAGGACTCGGTTCAATCTGTTATCCCAGTATGGGCGGGAGCATCAATGACTGGACTAACAGGGATCAGCAGCTCGAGAGACAGGGGGAGGAGAGATCAGGATCTGAGGACATTAGACTGGAATGTTCCATTAATGAATCAGAATCTGAGAACATTAGACTGGGATGTTCCATTAATGGATCAGAATCTGAGAACATTAGACTGGAATATTACAATAACAGACAGGAGTTTATCCGAGGGTCGTTTCTACCTTTCTCAGCCTTGGATATCATTAGCATCGTGGGTCGAAGATATCCTTTGGATTATTCAAGGTGGTTATTATCCCATCCTTGCTATAGTTGGTGTTCCTAGTAAGTCATTCCATCTGACCATTAAACTGAATTGAACTGAATTGCTGTTCATATTCAAATTTTAAAATTTGGAAGTCATCAATTTCAGATCCAGTCAAAAATTTTATTTCTTTCTGATTATAACTCGCAAATTACTCAATTCACAACTTACTCAACAATACGCAAGGAGAAACCAGACTGTTCCTAATCTCCATGATCTTTTTTCTTCATTCATATTTACATTTCTACATATTCTCCCCACTCACTAATCCTGCCCAAGACCACGATCAGGATATTTCAGTCACCTTCTCAGCCTCAATGCAACTGCTGAATAATCCATCGTTTGTGCCTTTGGTAGATCCAGATATAACCGTTTCAAGTCCCTTCTAACTATGCTTACGTCACAAAATATTTGCACTTGAGCTGGTTAATTTGTCCTCTCCACAGACTCTGTCAGATGGACAGACAGTGCATGGTGGTCAAGTCATTGACTCATAATCAAACGGCACAGAATAATAATCTGTTGGTATCTCATGAAGGAAGTTGATGGAATGCAAATGAAGTCATCACCACAGTTTTCAACAGAAGCATATCTATTTGCTTTAGAGAAGGCAATGGGTTATCCTTCCATGTTGAGGACTCTGTGTGTCTGCAAACCCACAGCAATGGGGTTTACTCTTTATTATCCTGTGCAACAGCTGATTCAGCCACTCAGTTCAAGATCAGTATAACATGCTGGCCTGACCAGGGCTGCACACATCCCGTGAGGGAAGAACAAAAGGAAAGATAGCTCCCTTTCTCTGCCTGATTTCCATTCTCCTGTAAGGCATTTCCATTCAGGTAGGTGACCATTCCCTGTTTCAAGTGAATTCTTTCTGATTGAGTCTCCCTCTGAACGTGATCTGCATCTCCATCGACACCTCTGGTAATGACCGATGCACAGATGCAAGAAACTTCAAAATTCCACATCATTCGCAGTGCAGAGAGAAGGAATGGCTTTTTATACAACAGGAAAGAAGCTGAGACAGCTAAGTGAGGGAACAGCATTATTGTGATCAACCCTGGAGTGTTGTTGAGATAATATTTGAAGTATTGTGCACAGATTTTCTCTCCTTTATAAGGAATAAGCCTCTTGGCAGAAAGAGTATAAAGGAGTTTCGCCTGACTAATTGTTGGGATGATTGTACCATCGGGCGTGCATGAGAATTATTCTGTAGCGCTTTGAAGAATAAGAGGTGATTGCATTGAAACGTAAGGTGATGGACAGTCATTCATTATATTCCAAACAGAACTAATACGGTGATAAATTCCATGTTTTTTAACTTGGTTTACATGATTCTCTATGGCTTAAAAGACTCTGAGAACGTTCCTCTCACTCCACGCCACTCCCCATTTCGATTGAGAGAGAGAGAGAGCCATTCTTTAACTAAACTCTTCCAACATTCATACAGTGCATTTGGTGCGTGATCATTCATAAAACTTCATGTTATTCACCAACGCAACAGGAGCCACAATACCTTCATTCTAAAACAGATAACCATTCCCACCAGCTTCTGACCCCACAGAGAACATGGGTCTGTCTTCTTGGAGATGGAAGATGCCTCCTTGAGGCTTGGCACAAAACATTTGGTTTCCTTCCTCACTGCCGGCAAAACACGTTAAAGTATAATTTGTTCCACAGGCAATGGAGCCACGAGGAACATTGTGAGCAGTCTATGAGTGCGTTCTCTGCTCTATTCGTTTTCCAGGTTGGAGCATCAATGACACCCTCTTATTCCTGTAAAAGCGTCTCGAGGGATGAATGGTCTCCTCCTGGTTCCATAGAACAGGTTTAGCGGTCTTACTGGACTCTGCCTGTTCCTGTTTAACAGTTCAATTTACCGACCAAACGCCTCCTCTTCCTGTGGAACAGGCAGGAGGATTGAATGGGCTGTCCCTCTTCTTGATCAGTCATTTCGATGGGCTGAATAGTTTCCACATATCCGGATGTAACCAGCTTGAAATGCTGAATGAGCTCCTCTTTTAATTGTGGAAATGTGCAATGCCTGGCCGTTCTGTTACATGAATGTTACCGACACTTTAACAGCACAAACGTGAATGTTGTTTGGGTCTTGCTGAATATGGACACAGACCCGTTCAGGAGCTGAGTGGGGACAAAATGTTCTGAATATTGTGTGATCTTCAGTGATCACTCCACTTCTGATCTTGGGATAGATGGGGGACGCTGGGAATGGAGGCACATAGACGTTGACGAAGGAGCTGAAGATGTTTGTGCTGAGGAAGTTAATCTGAGGATCTCCTGAAGAGATGTCCCGGGACTGAGAGGATTGTTGGCCACCGACCACAAACACATTCCTTTGTGCTCTGAAAGACCCCAACCAGTGAGGAGGTTAGACCTGATTCTCATTAAGCTGAAAAAATTAGGTGGTCCCGATGACATCCTCAGTCAACTACTGCCTTGATATCAAGGCCATTCGTTCTTTCCTGAGCCCCTGTGTTCACCTCTTGTTCAAATCAATAGGTAACGGTGTATGTGTAGAGAGTGTTTTCCTCTCACAGAGGGTAACCAATGTCAGGGATTATCTGGACTAGAGAGTTAGGGGAGCTACATCACTGAAAGTATTTAAAGACGTGGTACATGAATCTTTGATCTGTCAGAGAGTTGAGGAGTGTGAAGAACTGGGCATTAAGGAGGAGTTAATGCTAACAGTGGATCTGCCATGATCGTATACAATGGCTTGACCGTCCGAATTCCTTATGTTTTCATTTCCAGTAATTTCAAAGTAAACGGCTGTAATTTTCCTGGATGTACTGTATTTGTATGTTGTAATCAGAGAGAGCAAAACATTTTTGAGTCATCTCTGATTGAGGTATGGAGCTTTATGCATAACGAATCCTGGTCTAGACCAGACCAACAAATGAAGCACAAGTTGTAGAGACGGGGCACTCTGTAAACAGACCAGAGGCGCATTTCAAAACCGGCCTGGATTTCCAAATAATATTTTCCAATCCATACCAATCTGAGTGTGACAGTTGTGAGGGATTAAATGAAATCCTGTGTTACTGTGGAGCATTGGCCCCCATCTGCACCTTGCAGGAGCTGTGAGAGGCTGAATGCACCATAGTCACACGGGACTGTGGAGCAAGAGTGGGTCATCAGACACTTTGTCACGGCTCTACCATGCACTATGATCTGATTAAGGTCTCAGCAGCAGTTTTCTGTCAGTGTACCATTTCCTTACATTCATTTGTCTTTCAAATGTCTTACATAGACAATTTTGAACAAATAGAAATATCCAGGCATCACAATTTTCTGTGGAAGGGAATTCACACCTTGACAACCCTTTGAGAATCTCTTGTTCGTGTTCTGACCAATGTTGGAGGGTCACTCATGTCTTTTCCCACTCCTCTATTGGTGAAAGCAAATTTTAAATGTAACCAGTTGAGTGCTGTGTCCAATGGTATAGGTCTCAGACTGGGTAATTTTCTAGAAAAATCTGAGACACAGAAAGTTGAACTGTGAACAAATGGTAAAATGATAGAGTGTCTCAAATATGTTTCTGGCTTTGAATTTATTCTGCTCACTCTAATGTCTGGGAATGCGGATTTCTTCCAGGAACAGTTGGATTTGGATTTGTCTGAATTCCCTTTGCTTCGAGCTGTACAAAAATTCCTATGAATCCTCATCAGGAATCCTCCACGAGTGGTAAAGATGACTCAGGATTTTTCTGCTCTTAAACCTTGTTTTCAGGCAGAACAAAGTAAGGGAGAGAGAGACCAATTGGTTGCTGCTTCAGAAGCAAGTAATATTTTTCTCCGTCTCTGTGTGGAAAAATACAAGAATGTCAACTGAACACCAAACTGGACCATGTGCACTCTCCATGTACATTCTCTGGAATGGATGATAATAGACTGTATGCTGTATGCAGCATCATTGCTGTTGTTGTGAACAGTGCCTTGCATTAGCAAATGAAAATAATGTACCCGTTTTATGATTTGATGAGATGCTTATATGCATCTGCGTAATTTTTAAAAATGGGTTGATATCTTCATAATATTTGTGTTAATACCAATGCATCTCATTCAAAAAAATATTATCTAGCTTTAGTCTTCTTAACAAGAGAAAATATGTATCCAGCTGAAAGACTTTCCTGAAAATCGTGGTTCAGTAAGATTTCTCATCTAAGATCTAAACAGATAATACCCGATAACAAAAGGCCTTCATTTCAGGAATGAGTAAAGGGAAGCACCTTTGAACATCTTTGAAATAAATTGAATCCTTTTTTTTAGTTTAGAGGATCAGAACTGCACCCAGTGTATCTGATGTGGTCTCAACAATCCTTGCACAGATACAGTGAAATATCCCTAATTAAACCCAATACCACTTACCTTCTGAATCACTTGCTGCATCTGCAGACAATCTTCATATGATTCATGTACCAAGAATATGAAAAACATCTGCATCACAGAGTTCTGCAATCTCTCTCCATTTAAATTGTTCCCGACTGCAATAGACAACTTACATTATATTATTTCTGCTGAGGGTATGCTCACTAACCTTCCCTGTCTACATCATAATGCAGATTCACTCCCTCCATTTGAAGATCTATTGAATGATCATTTTGGTGTACAAGGTCGTTCAGCTTTGATCCATTCAGTCCCTTCATCCAGATATTTTACATAGATTATTGATCATTGATGACCCTACAGTGATCTCTGAGTCAAAACTAGTTACAGTTTTATTTTAAAAAATCATATGTCACTACTGTCTATTTCCTGTTAGTGACAACATCCCTGTCCCTGTGCAGCAGTTCAGGCGGGTTGAATGGCCTCGTCCTGGCCTGTGTAATGTACTCAACGAGCTGAATCACTTCATCCTATATTCCTGTGTAATTCCTTAGAGGGGTAGAATGGTCTCCTCCCATCTCATTGTAACGATTCAGTCTGGCTGAATGGGATGGTCCTCTACCCTGTAATCGCACTTAGGGGTGGATTGGGGTTGGGTCAGCAGTATATCTCTGTAACTGCTTTGAGGGGTGGATTGAGGGAACAACTCATGAGGTAGGGACAGCAGTATATCTCTGTAAAAGCATCGATGAGTGGATTGAGGGAACAACACATGGGGTAAGGGCAGCAGTCTATCTCTGTAACGGCCAGGAGCGTGGATTGAGGGAACAACACATGGGATAGGGGCAGCAGTATATTCCTGTACCGGCCGGGAGGGTGGATAGACGGCACAACACATTGGAAAGGGGCAGCAGTTGGCCATTTGGCTGCACCATTCAGAATGCTCCTGGCTGGTCCGAGTGTGTCTGACCATCAGTTTCCTGTTTGTACCTAATAAACATTGACTCTCCTGTCCAGCAAAGATCAGTCAAGCTCAAACTAAAATACCTAAATTAACCGAGTCTTCACTGCTCCCTGAGGATGAGGACACCACAGATAGCACAACAGTAAAGGGAAAGGGACAACCTTCTTTCATTGTGGGACACATTTTTTAAAAACTGTGTTAACCTCTTTTCAAATCACTGTCCCTTTTCGGATATAGTGGTACAATAACTAGGAATAGACATGAACCATTCTGCCCTCCAATCTTTTCCCACATTACCAGTGACTGTTTCCAATCAAATATGTTGCTGTTGCTGTCTCAGGAAGAGAATACCTGATAGCATAACACCAGACTAGCATTACAAAAAGGAGCAGAATTAGACCATTTGGTCCATCGAGTCTGATATACCATTCAGTCATTTCTAATATGTTCCTCATCATCATTCTTCTACCTTCTCCCAGAATCCTTGATCTCCTTTTAAATCAAAAAATTATTTATTTATCTTAATGGCACTCGTGTCTGTGTCTTAATGTGTATTTAAGTGTGTGTGTCCATGTACTTGTTATTTTTGTATTTGTGTGACTATGTCTGTCTGTCTTTGTATCAGCCTGTGTGTTTCTATCTGTGTTTGTGTCCATTTGTGTGTGACTTTTTATGTGTTTGTGTGCTTCTCCGTGTGTGCATGCTTACCTCCTTGTATGCATTGTGTATGTTAGTAAATTGGGCTATTTACCAATAGTCTGTGTATTTCAATGCCTGCATCTCTGTGCAATGGGATATCTGTTCTTCTACGAGTGAGAGAGATGAGGTTGGAACTGACAGTAGGTTTGAATTGAGAATTGCTCTTTACTAAACACTGCTCCTTATTAGGTTGGTGGGACCTGGATGTTTCAGAATCTCCACCCAAGGCCTCCTGGTCCTCCCTGGCTCTTTCCAGGATCCTCCCCACATATCAGGGTAGGGATATGAGGGTACGGATATCTGGCACTCCATCACCCGGCGTGGAGCGTTCTGTCCTATTCCAGGCTGTTTCTCCTGGAATGGGAGAAAGGGAAGGATTGAGTGTGGGTGGAAGTGGATGGACCTGCTGTTAGTGCTGGACTAGATGAGGTGTGACATGGTGAGGTAGCCGGAGGGAGTCTGTCCATAGTGTTGTATCCATTAGTGTGCGGGGCTATTGCATCAGGGGCAGAAAATGTGGGGGAGGGAAGGTGCTGAATTCAACAGCGGGAGTGGTTGTGCTTGAGCCTTATTTGGAGTGTGGGTTTTGGTCGAGGGAAGGTGCTATAAGAGATATACAGTGAGTGTGAGGGAGCAGTGAGAATATACGGTGACACGAATACTGACAGAGCGGAATGGATATTGATGCTTGTCCTATATTGCTGGACCTGTCTTCAGATCATCTCAGCATCGAGGTGAGCCTCCCCGAATGTCTTATCCAAGTCTATCACTAATAACGACACAGGCTCTGTCCCTCAGATTCCATAGAATGAGTTTGGGTGGGTCCTACAAATAGCAAGGAGAAACAAACTTGTGTTATATATTTGAACCAAAACTGTCGCGCAAATATTTTGCATCATATGCTCTGGAAATTATATATGCAACTCTATGTAAAGGGAAGCTATGACATACTGATATTATCGCTGGGCTCTTAACCCAGAGACCCAGGTAATGTTCTGGGGGCATGGTCTCAAATCCTGCCATGGCAGATTGTGGAATTTGAACTCAATAGTATCTGGAATCGAGGGTTTATGATGATCAGGAATCCATTCCTGATTGTTGGAAAAACTCATCTGGTTCACTGATGTCCTTTAGGGAAGGAAACGGCTGTTCTTATCTGGTCTGGCCTGCATGTCACTCCAGATCCAAGGCAACGCTGTTGACTCTTAACTGCCGTCTGGCATGGCCAGGAAATGCTGGTTATCCAGCTAAGCCCTCATCCTGTGAATGAGTAACAAATACTCGTGGGTTCTGCAGTAATAATGGATGGTGTCAATTTGCATCGAAACTGAGTTAACTAAGTGACTGCTAATGTTGTGAAAAATAAATTCCTATAGTGCATATCAGGTAGGTTGAAGAGTAAGTTGTGAACCAAACTAGAGAGCGGATTACTTCGGATTTGGTGTGTGTGATACTGATTAAGGATGATCAGCCATGATCGTATTGAATAGTGGTGCAGGCTCGAAGGGCAGAATGGCCTACTCCTGCACCTATTGTCGATTATGTATTGTCTATTGTGTGGTCGGAAGGACTAAATACTAACCTTGCTCTGAAGCAGCTTTGGAGGAATTGTGACATTAATATGTTATATTTTACACGGCGTCTGCATTCAATGTGGAATGTTTGAACATTCTTGTCAAACATCATGGAAACCCAGAGGCTAGAGTGTCAAGTTCGCTCCAGTGAATTGGGAAAATACAATATAACATTCAGTAGGAGAACAATGGTTGTTAGACTCATATAGTCTTACAGCACGGAGACAGGCCATTCGGCCCAAACTGGTCCATTCTGAACAAAATGTCCATTCACACAAACCCCATTTCCCTGCCATTTCCCTGTATCCTTCTAATCCTTTCTGACCTGTGTATTTGTCCAAATGTATTTTATATTTTTTTATTGTACACGCCTCAACCACTTCTGCTGTCAGCTCATCCCATATGCAAACCACCCTGTGTTTAAAAGAAATTGCCCCTCAGGTTCCCTTTTACTCTTTCACCTCTGACCTTAAATTGATGCCGTCTAGACTGTGATTGCTCAATCCTGGGGAAAAAAAGACTGAGTGCATTGACTCTATCCATGTCTCCCATGATCTTATACACTACTATCAGATCCCCCTCAGCCTCATACATTCTGAAGTAAAATCTACTAGCTTGTTCAACCTCTCATTATAACTCAGACCATTGAGTCTTGGCAACATCCTTGTAAATTTCTTCTGCACTCTTTCCAATTTAATAACATCCTTGCTCGAGGAAAGTGAACAAAACTGAACATGACCCTGCAAGTATGGACCCGCCAACATCTTGTAAAACTGCAACATAACTCCATAATTTCTTTACTCAGTGCTTTATCTGATGAACACCAGTGAGTCAAAAGCCTTTTTCAGTGCCTTGTCTACCTAGGACTCCACTTACTGAAAACCGTGCACCTGAATTCCAAGGTCACTCTGTTCCACTGCAATCCTTAAGGCCCTGCCAGTCACCATGAAACTCCTGCCTTGATTTGACTTTCTAAAGTGCAAGAACTTACACTTATCGGAATTAATTTCTATTTGCCATTTCTGGGCCCACTTCCCCACCTGATCAAGGTACTGCTGTAATTTCTGAAATTTCTGATAACCTTCCTCACTGTCCACGATACCACCTGTTTTAGTGTCACCTTGAAACTTACAAATCATGCCTGTACATTCTCATCTAAATCATAGATATATGTAATATATGAATATATGGTCGCAGCACCGACCCCTGAGGCATTTCACTCATCACAGGCCTCCAGTCCGACAAGGATCCTTCCACGATTACACTCTTCCTCCTATCATCAATCCAATTTTCGACCTAATTTGCCAGCTATTCCATATGATCTAACCTTCCAGAGCAGCGTACCATGGGGAACCTTATTGAAGGCCTTACTGTCATCCATATAGACTATATATACAACCATGCCCTTGCCAAAGTTACTGGTCACTTCATCAAAGCAGTCTAACAAATGTGTGAGCCATAATCCCCCATTCACAAGGCCCTGTCTTTCCAAATGCATGTATATCTTCTCCCTCAGAATCTTCTCAAGTAACTTACCTGCTACAGATTTTAGGTTTACTGGTCGAAAGTTCCCCGGTTTTTCTTTGTAGCCCTTCTTGAATAAGGGCACAGCACTCACTACCTTCCAGTCCTCCAGGACTTCACCCGTTGGCTACCGCTGATGCAAAAGTACCAAGCAGTGCCCCCGATATTTCTTTCCTGTCCTCCTGCAGTGTTCCTGAATATATCTGGTCAGTACCAGGAGATTTATAGAAATACTACAAAGTCTGAAAAATATCTTTATTTATTTCAGGTAAAACACCCATGCGTGAGAAAGTGAGTTAACAATGATTAGCATAATAAATTAAAGATTACATGAATCACAGGAATTGACTTCAGAAGAATTCCAGACATTGTGGAATCCTGAGAATTCTCAGAAATTTACGATCCAGTAAAGAAGGGCCATGAAACGGGTAAAGAAATCAAAAAGCGAACATGCAGACAAACCGGAACACAAAGACTGCATAAATCTATGTTCTATATTTCAAAAAAAAGAGAAAAGCATAGTCAAATGTGGAAATCTGCAATCAGGAGAGACGAGCTTATTATGGATAACAGGGAAATGGCCAAGCAAATAACCAGTTACTTTGCATCTGTCTTCATGGAGGAAGATCCAGAAAATCACCCAGAATTACAACGTCATTATATAGGACTTATGGATCAAAAGACATAAAGACAATTTATATCAGTAACAAGGCTCTACTTGAAAATACAGCTGGATTGAGCATTGTTAACCATGACAAACCAGATGTAGTTCATACCAAAATCTTCAGAAATAAACCACTAATAGAAGTATTAGTTGCACTGTCGATGACTGTGTTCTATTACCCAATGCATTCTGCATCGTCTGGAAGCCGTTGTAGATAAATGGACATTAGTAAACGTGATCCAAGCACTACAGATGAACGGTAGTGACCCAAGCATCTACAAAGGGAAGAAGAGACAGTGTGGAGAACTACAGACCAATTAACTTGACATTTGTGGGGAAACTGTTGGAATCTATTATATAGGATGTGATATTCGTTATTTAGAAATTAACAGCAACATTGGAGAGAATCAGTCTGTATTTCTGAAAGGGAAATCAGACTTGACAAGCTTTGGAATTGTTTGAAGTTGATTCTTACAGCATAGATAATGGGGAACCAGTACAATTGGCATATTTTAGATTATCAGAAGGTTTTCTATAAGAACTCACACAATGAGTTCATAAATGCAATGAATGTGAAGGGCATTTGGAGGAATATATGCAAGTGGTAAGTTAAAGTTTGGATTGCCTTGCTTTAAGGGAGTCAGAATATAGATGTAAAGACATTTTGAAGCAGTTTAACAGCGTGTTGTTGAGTACTGTACCTGGAATATTGAGTACAGTTTTGGTCACCAAATCTGAGAAAGAATATACCGATCACAGAGGAAGTTCAATGGACATTCCCCAGATTAATCCCTCAGTTGGCGAGATTGCGTGATGAGGAAACTCGGCCTGTGTTCTCTAGAGTTTCAAAGAATTAGAGATGGGTCACTGTGAAATGTATAAAATTCACAAAACAAATGACAAGTTGGAAATTAACAGGATGTTTCTCCGGCTGCCTAATCCACATTCAAGGGAAATAATGGCAGGATAAAGGACAGACCATTTAAGGCTGCAATAAGGAGGAAATTCTGCACGCGTAGGGGACTAACTAACACAGGGGCATGGAAACCTGCTGGCAGGGCAAGATTAGGGAGAATTCCCAGATATTCTACAAGTGTGTCCAGCGGAACACAATAACCAGGAAACAGGTAGGTCTCATTAGTGACTTGGCAAATTGCATCCAAATGAAGTTTAGTGGGAGGAGACACAAGGTGGTGGCTGACTGCTTGTGTGATTGGAGGCCAGTGTCCAATGGTATAGCACAGGGATCAGTGCTGTATCTCTTATTGTTTGTGATTCGGAGGTGCTGATGTTGGACTAGGTGGACAATGCTGTAAATCTCATAACACCAGGTTAAAGTCCGACAGGTTTATTCAGCGGCAATAGCATTTGAAGTGCTGCTTCTTCATCAAAGCGCACAATCACCTGATGAAGAAGTAGCGCTTCGAAAGCTAGTGCCTCCGAACAAACCTGTTGGACTCTCACCTGATGTTGTATGATTTTCAACTTTAATATTTGTGGTAATCATAAATGATGTCGCTGTGAATATGGATGAGGGGTGGGAAGTGTGAGAAGTAAGTGTGTGTTTGATACTCAAATTGGCTGTTGGCTGGCATTGAGGAGGAAGGCCTTAAGTTAGGGGAAGATACAGATGGAATGGTCATCTGGAAAGATCAATGGCAGATGGAATGTAACCCTGATAAATAGGAGGTGATACACTTTGGGAGAAGGAACCAGACGGGGGAGGACTCAATGAATGGCAGCACACTAGGAAGGTCAGAGGGTGCTTCTCCACATATCCCTGAATGTGAATGGACAGGTTTATACACAATTTGGGAAAGTATAAGGGACTCTAAACATTGAGGCGCAGATTATAAGAGCTATGCGGAACTTTGGTGAGGCCAAGATGGAATACTGTGTATAGTTCCGGGGACCATATTACAGGAAGGATGTGACTGCATGCGAGGGTTTGCAGAGGGGATTCACCAGAATGTTCCCTGGGATGGAGCATATCAGCTATGGGGAGAGGCTGGATAAGCTTCGGTTGTTTAGTTTGGAGGAGACGAGGCTGAGGGGGACGTGATTCTGAAGGATAGAATTACGAGGAGCAAGGACAGGGTGGATGGACAGCAGTTGTTCCTTTTAGTCAAGGGGGCACACTTTTAAAGTGAAGGGTTTGCGATTTAGTGAGGATCTGAGGATTACTTTTCAGCCAGTGTGTATTGGGGTCTGAAGTACACTTCTTGAGAGGGGAGATATCATGGCAAAGTCAAAATTATTAGAAAATACACGGTCGTGCTCTTGAAATGCCTTAAGATTCACGGCTCGGCGTATTGTGTCGGAAAGTGGGCCTTATGTAGACCATGCTGTATTTCTGATAGTACAGAGTCTTTGCTTCTGTGATTGTATGGCTGTAGAAGGCCAATCAATGAGTACCTTAAAATAGGATTTGATAGGTTTCTGAAGAATGTCTTAACAAAGTCTATAAGACAGAAATTGTTATATTTTCGGAAAATATGTTAATGGCAAAATTAAGAGAAAGAAATGTGCAGCTTTCTAACAGTTTGATGTCAGATAATTGAGGACCGGGTAATGGTAGAACTATGGAACAAAAGTTTCAGTTATGCCTTCACAGAGGAAAACAAAATAAAAAAGAAAACTTCCTAGCGATCTTTAGTCTGGTTAGAAAAAGGGAATAGAATGAAATTAACAACAAAACAGTTTAGAGAAAGTATCGTAAAGAAATTAATGTACATAGACAAAGTCAACAGAGATTTATGAAATGGGAATCATATTTGAGAAAGTGGCTTTTAGCAACATTATGGAGAAGGTATCAATGTAATACGAAGGGAATCTCAGAAAGATTTTTGATAAAGCCCCAAGCCTATTGTGCGAATTCGAATCCTGAGGGACTCGGTCTAATGTATGGTCATGGTTTTAGAATGGGACAGCTGGCAGGAAACAGTGCGCAGGAATAAAACAACATTTTTTTTTAAAATGTAAGTCTAGGAGGATATAGCAAGGATCGTGTCTTGGGCCCCAGCTATTCCCAATACACATCATATATTTGGTTGACGGGCTCAAATGCAATATTCCCAAGTCTGCTGACAGCACTAAACGATATCACCATGTGAGTTGTGAGGAAGATGTTAAAAAGCTCCAAATTGACTGAGACAAGTGAAATTACTGGGAAAATACGCGGCAGATGGAGAGTAATGGCAGAGATGAGATGTTGTGTACTTTGATGGGAACAATAGAATGGCAGCCTCTCATTTGAAAAGGGAATGTTTGAAACATGTTGTTCTATAAAGGAACTTAAGCTGCATTTTCGTTTATTTCCGTGCAGCCCTCTGAGTACATGAGACAGTGAATCTGAAGCCAGAAGTCAATACTGGGAATGGCATTGACACGCTGACCAGTGTACATAGACCCAGCAAGTGGGGAGCTGTAACATTGAAAAGAATCTGGATCACCTTGTACACCAGTCACTAAAGCAATATTGTAGGAGCAGTAAGCATTTAGACAGATAGATGATGTATTCACCTTCATTTCAGGGGAATTGAGTGCAGGAGTAAGAGTATCCTACTGCAGTTGTACAGGGCCTTGGTGAGACCCCATCTCGAACATTGTACAGTATTGTGTGCAGTTTTGGTCTCCTTACCCAATAAAGGACAAACCTGACATTGAGGGAGAGCAGGGAAGGATGACCAGACTGATCTCTGGGATGACAGGCTTGTTGTGGGAGCAGAGTTTTGGGCGACTGGATCTGTATTCCATGGGATTTAGGAAAATGAGTGGTGATCAGGGTGAAATATATAAAACTCTGACAGGGCGAGACAGATTGGAAGTTGGCTTGGACGCCTCAGACAAGGGGCCACAGCATTAAGTATAGAGAGGTCACTTTGCATTGAGATGAGAATAAATGTCTTCACTCTGAGACTGGCGAACCAGGAGTACTCTCTCCCAGCTCAGGCTGTGGAAACCTAGGCACTGAATATAAATAAGGATTTCTGGAAATTAAAAGGATAGTGGAGTATCGTGTGAAGTTAGAAGATCAGCTATCAATCCAGGTTATTCTCCAATAACTCAGTAGCTGTGTTCCTGTACAACACCGTGTTGTGTAAAATCGTGCAATATTAATAATGGGGTCTATGGGAAAAAGAGGGTAAGGGGCGAACCCCCAAAAATATTAGTAAAGCCAAAATTTAATTTAGTCTAACACACATGCTAGCACAGTCTAAATAAATCTTTAAGTCCCAAATTGTAATAAAACAGTGCTGTAAATGTAACACTTTCAAAATACAGGTCACTGACTACAGCAGTGTACCTTTCACCACACTCTTCACCAGAAAGCGCGTGAGGCTGACTGATCACGTGATGCCGATGGGGAAACTCCAGTTCTCCTCAAGATTCTCCCCACAATTTGAAATAAAGTTCTTTCTAAGTGGATACTACAACTCCCCGTCTCAGGCCCAGTTTCAAGGCTTCCACACCGGATTTCATTCCTGTTTTAGCTGAACACATTGATTGTACATTTTGCAGACAGAGGATCCTGAGGCTGGGTTTTGCTGTTCAGTTGGTTCCCGGCAAGGAATTGCGTCACAGTGAACGGGAGTTCACTTTATGGAAAAAGGTTCACGAATTACATTGCAACCAAATTGTATTTAATCAGCATGCGTTTTCTGAGAACTGCATGTATATTGAATGGAGGAGCAAAATTGATGGGCTGAAGGGACTACAGCAGTTCTCACTTTATATTTCACAATGTTTAAACATATTAAGGGATATGAATATTGTCTGGGTAAAACTGCATTAAGGAGATGTTCGACCATTAACTTGCACAGAGAAAGCTCGATGTGTTGTGTGACGTACTCATTTCCCAAAGTTCCTGTGCAGTCTGTGGGAAAGCTCAGTAAGTGCTATCACAAACCGTCAGATGTTAGGAAGGAGGTCTCTGCAGGGTCAACAGGACTATGTTTCCCGTTCCCTTTTCCGACACCAAAGTTGGAGCCAGGTGTTCTCTCCGGGCATATCCTTTAAGAATTCGGAACAGTTGATACAATTGAGTGACTTGCTTGGCCGTTTCAGGGACTATTGAAGAGTTTATCACATGTCTGTGCGTCTGGAGTCACTTTTAGGCCAGACCAGGAAAATACGGGAGATTCACTTCCTGAAAGTACATTGGGGAAGGAAATCGATGTTTACAATCAACATTGGACACAAGATCACTATTACTGACACCAGATTTTAGATCTTGATATGTTAATAATTGTTTTTATCTTCCACCAGCTGCCCAAGCATGAGCCTGGTCTGTATTAGCAATCCAATGACAATTCCACAACAGCACCATCTCCAAATGGAGACCTATCTGAAACCACACCGAGCAGGTTATTTCTGTGCTACTTGACAGCTCTGTCATATCGAACTCCCACCAATTTGACTGTCGTGATGGGACTGATGGGGTGGTAATTGGTCAGATTGTATTTATTCCTCTCTTAGGAAACTGGACATAACTGAGTAATTTTCCAAATTGCCAGGGAGATGTCAGAGTTGGAGCTGAAATGAAACAGCTTCCCCAGTGACACGGCTTGTTGTGCAGCACAAGTCTTCAGTCCCATTGCAGGAATGGGTTCAGGGCCCATTGCCTTTCTTGTATCGACTGTGTTCAGCGGTTTCTTCATGTCACGTGCAGCGAATCGAAATGGTTGAAGACTGCCATCTGTGATTCTGTGGGCATCATGATAGGGTAAGTTGGAACATCCACTCAACACGTCTGGCTGAGGACAGTGCAGACACCACATACTTGACTTTTACACTGATGTACAGGACTGTTCCATTATTTAGGATGGGGATATTTGTGGAGTCCTCTCCTCCAGTACGTTGTTTAATGGTCCATCGACATTTATGCTTGGATTTGGCAGGATGACAGTGCTTCGATCTGATTTGTTACTCGTGGTATAATTTCTGCCTCTGTACAAGATGTTAGTTCTGCTGTTTCCAGAGTAACCAGCCAATTGAGGTAGCTTTAATGGGTTGTCATCAGGTAAAGGTAGACATGGTACTGACCCTGGCATCTTCACCCACACTCGTCACTGGACTATAGATCAGCTTGAGGGTAATGGTGGACTGAGGGATTATCCTGAGGGAAAGGTTACAGATTGTCATTGAATACAATTCTGCTTCTGCTGTTGCTGCTGTGACCTAAAGCATCAGATGATAACCCAGTTTAATCTGCAATATCTACAATTCAATTCTACTGACTGTCCCCCAGTTAACACCAATACCCATTCACCCAACAGCCCTGTATTCAGTGACCTACTCTGGTTTCTGATGCGGTAACACTTTCATTTTCATATTCTCATTCTGCTGAAATTCTTTCCATGGTGTCACGCCTCCAATTTGTTACTTTCTCTCAATCAATTTAAGATACGAATCTAAATCTTTTCCTTTGAGTAATGCCATCTTCTGTATTTGAAGTGAATGTCTTTCCTTCTGTTTTTCTCCCTGACCATAATTCAGAGCTCTGTCGTGTCAGTGATGCCAGCCTTATGCAGTTTCAGAGTTAAGGAACTTGTCACCATGCGTTATCGTTCAGTTCCCAGTGTACGGCACTCCATGTTCGACAGGCTGTTTGAGCATCTTTGACATTCATCGTTGGAAATTGTTCAAAAACAGAAATTGCTGATGATATTGCAGCATCTTCTGGAGTGAATGCAGATATAAACTTGCAGGTCCATTGAAACTTTTACAAAGCTCTCTGTTTCTCCAGCAATTTTTGGTATTTTTATTTCCAGTATCGATCGCTTTTTGTTAATTGAAAATTTGTTCTGTGCCCCTATTCATTTCTGGAGAAACTCAGCAGGTCTATCAGCATCTGCAGAGACAGGGAAACAGAATTAGTGTTTCAAGTCTAGTATGAAACTTCTTCAGAACTCAAAATGATTGGAAAATGTGCTTTAGATCCCTAGCCAGAGTTGGGGAATGGGTGACAGGGGAAAGAGGGTGTGGCAAAAGATAAAAGAAGATTCTGTGAAATGAGTATAAATTAAGATGCGATGGTCAAAGGGGTTCTCTGTATTGAGTGCAAGGTAAGGTTTACACAAGCACAGAAGATCATTGGGAGGCCAGGTGGGGGAATGTTGACTATATGGTACTATATAGATCTGGCCATAGTTACGTTTTCATTGTCGAGATCATCACCGCCGTTAGACAAATAAATTCAGGTGCGTGACTTGTTATTGGCACTAAATAAGCGTTTCATGCTGCCTAAATATTGTAATATGGAGAAAAACAAATAGTATGAAGTTTTGGCTGTGTATTGTTTTACTGTCATGTTTAATATCGTTTCAAATTTGCAGCACTTGTCTTTAAATGCTTGTTCTTGAAGTTAGGATCAGATGGAGTGTAGAAGGTTGTGGACTGACATTATAGAAGTTTATGAAATCATGAGAGGTACGCATCAGGTGAATAGCCAAGGGCTTTTCCACAGGAGGGGAGAGTTCAACCATAGGAGGCATAGGTTTAAGGTGAAAGGGGGAAGATTTAAAAGGGACGCAGGGGCAGTGTTTTTATACAGAGTGGTACGGGTACAGAATGAGCCTTCAGAGGAAAAGTGGTAGATGCCAATATAGCTATAACATTTAAAACTCATTTGGACAAACATGCGAATGGGAAACATTTAGAGGCCTATGGGTCAAATGAAAGCAGATGGGGCTAGTTTCATTTGGAAAACCTGGCCAGCATGAACATTAAGAAAAGCTTCACGTAGTGTCAGTGAGGGTTTGTGAAAGGGAAATTATATTTTGCCCTGTAAGATCATGCAAAGATTTATGGAGATGCCTGGAAATATAACAAGCGGACTTGATAAAGGAGATCTGGTAGACACGAGGCTTTTCAGAGATTTTCCGCAGGGTATTACAAAATAAAAGATCTTACTCAAGCCGGAAGCTTGTAGGATGATGGACAATGTATTAACATGCGATGATGACTGGTTAACACATAGAAATCAGTCAGTCAGGATTAATGGATCTTTATGATAAAGGTGTATCTGCTGGATCACCACACATATCAGTCCGATGGTATCAGTTATTGCAATCTATACTGACAGCCTGAAGGAGGGAGCTGAGTGCAATATGCATCCGAGTTTGTGGAAGACACTGAGAACCGAAAGGCTGTCTGTTATTTAATGGAGAGGACTTCCAAAAAAGGAGGAGTACAAAGTGATTGGAGTCTTCCTGAGTATGAAGCATAACGTCAGCATGCTGATGCAGCAAGTAATGCGGTTGGATCATTAACCGGCTTCCAGAGATGAAAGGGTTGAGTTATTCAGAATCTCTATAATGGTGAGGTGATTATTCATTGGAGTTTAAATGAATGAAGAGGGATACTGCTGAAATATATAAGATACAGAGCGGGCTTGAGAAGGTAGATGTTGAGAAGTTGCTCCCATTCCTGGACAGAGTGAAGAACTCGAAGATAAAGACACAGAATAAGGAACATCGATTTCAATCTGAGATGCAAAGTGATGCCTTCTCTCAGGAGGTAGTGAATATCTGGAATTCCCTAACCCAGAGAGGTGTGGAGAGATACAGGGGTCGGCAAGAAAGTGGAGTTGAGCCCTGGAGTAGATCAGACATGTTCTTATTTTATGACAGGGCAAGCTTGAGGGGGCGAATGACCTACTTCCGTTTCTATTCATTAATTTCACATGTTACGCTATTGGAAACTAACAGGTTATTTTCCTGGAAGTCGTGTTGCACAATGTTGCATTCAGGGACAGCAGATGATTTGTTTAGGTTAACCGTAGGTGGGGTATGGGGGCTGTATACCCAGCGTATCTAGGTCTGTAACATGACCCACATCTGGAGCAGATGTTACAGAGAGGGGAAACCTGGAAAGAGAGCTTGGGGGTGGGGGTCGGTTCCTGACCCAGCCTGGATTTTCCAAGTAGTTTTCTGAAACTACACCCCACCATCGGGGTGGCCTCGATGTGCCTCTGTGAGCAAGTCTGAATGGTTGAACGTAACATCAGAACATGGGGCTGAGGCAGATGAGTGGGCCATTCAGCCCATTGACACTACTCCACCAGTAAATAAGGTTGTGGTTCATCTCATTGTGTTCCCAGCTGCACTTTGCTCCCGATGCACTATTATCCCTGATTCACCTGTTTGTGGAAAATCATTTTATATTATATCGAAGCCAGCCTCGATATAATATAAAGTTTCAGCCATCCCAAACTTCCGGGAAAGAGAATTCCCACTGGAATAAATTCCCACTTGGTGAATTTCTCCAAATTCCTGCTCTGACTGAGGTTGGAGGGTGTCACTGTTTCATTTTTATCCCACTCTTCCACTGCTCCGAACAAATTTAAAATGTAGCTTTAAAATGTATTGCTGGAAAAGTGCAGCAGGTCAGTCAGCATCCAAGGAGCAGGAGAATCGACGTTTCGGGCATATGCCCTTCTTCAGCAATGAGGAGGGTGTGCCAAGCAGGCTAAGATAAAAGGTAGGGAGAAGGGACTTGGGGGAGGGGCGTTTGGGAATACGATAGGTGGAAGGAGGTTAAAGTGAAGTTGATAGGCTGGAGAGGGATGGGGCGGAGAGGTCGGGAAGAAGATTGCAGCTCAAGAAGGCGGTGCTGAGTCTGAGGGACTGAGAAAAGTTGGGGAGAGGGGAAATGAAGAAGCTGGAGGAATCTGCATTCATCCCTTGTGGTTGGAAAGTTCCTAGGTGGAAGATGAGGCGCTCTTCCTCCAGGCGTCGTGTTGCTATGGTCTTGCGATGGAGGTCGTCAAGGACCTGCATGTCTTTGGCGGAGTGCGAGGAGGAGTTAAAGTGTTCAGCAACGGGGCGGTTGGGTTGGTTGGTGCGGGTGTCAAAGCGGTGTTCTCCGAAACGTTCTGCAAGTCGGCGGCCTGTCTCCCCAATGTATAGGAGGCCACATTGGATGCAGCGGATGCAGTAAATGATGAGTTTGGAGGTGCAGGTGAATTTCTGACGGATATGGAAGGATCCCTTGGGGCCTTTGAGGGAAGTGAGGGGGGAGGTGTGGGCGCATGTTTTGCATTTCTTGCGGATGCAGGGGAAGGTGCCAGGAGCGGAGGTTTGGTTGGTGGGGGGTGTGGATCTGACGAGGGAGTTGCGGAGGGACTGGTCATTCCGTAACGATGATAGGGGTGGGGAAGGAAATATATCCTGGGTGGTGGGGTCCGTTTGGAGGTGGCGGAAATGATGAAGGATGATACGATGTATCTGGATGCTGGTGGGGTGGTAGGTGAGGACCAGTGGGGTTCTGTCCTCTTGGCGATTGGAGGGGTGGGGTTCACGGGCGGAGGAGTGGGAAGTTGAGAAGATGCGGTGGAGAGCATCATCAACCATGTCTGAGGGGAAATAGTGGTCTTTGAAGAAGGAGGCCATCTGGGTTGTTCGCTATTGGAATTGGTCTCTCTGGGAGCAGATGCGGCGGAGACGAACGAATTAGGAACATGCGATGGCGTTTTTACAGGGGGCAGGGTAGGAAGCGGTGTAATCTAGGTAGCTGTGGGAGTCGGTCCGTTTATAGTAAATGTCCGTGTTGAGTAGGTCATCCAAGATAGAAATGGAGAGGTCTCGGAAAGGGAGGGAGGAGTCTGAGACGGTCCAGGTAAATTTGAGGTCGGGTGGAAGGTGTTAGTAAAGTGGATGAACTATTCTCCTAGTAAACTTTAAATGTAACCAGGTTGGTGATGTGGCCAGTCACAAAGTTCTCAGACTGCGTCAGGTTCAGTGACAGGAACAAGTCAGGCAGATTTCTTTAGTCAGCCACAAATAACTAATAGAACTGATGGATGTGCATGGTGGATATCTGGTTTGCACTGCTTCCTCCCATCATCAAGGAGCTGCATTCAACATAACCTCAGGCGACGCTATGTGTGGAGTTTGAGCATTCTCTCTGCAGTTTTCTGTGTGGGTTTCCTCCCAATGCTCCAATTTCCTCCAACAGTCCAAAGATCCGCAGCTTAGAGTGGATTGGCCATGCTAAATTGCCCATCATGCCCAGGGATGTGTAGGTTAGGTAGGTTAGTCATGGGAAATGCAGGGTTACTTGGATAGGGTAGGGGGGGCAGGTCCAGTGGATGCTGTTTGGCGTGTCAGTGTGGAGTTGATGGATGGGATGTCCTGCTTACACACTGTAGAGATTCTGTGAAAATGGCAAGAAATTTAGACTATACCCAGTGGGTATCTATCTGATCCACTCTCGTCTAGGTCTTGTATGTTTCAATAAGATCATCTCTCTTTCCAAGGGTGACCTGTTAAATCCTTCCTAATATAAGGTACTCATTCTCGAATGCGTGAAGTGAAACATCGCCGAACTGCTTCTCACGTAATTATATTCTTTCTCAGAGAAGGAGACAAAGAAAAAATAATCTCACACTCAGATCTTGAGTTTTATTTTTTTTTCTCAGTGTTGTGGTTCTTTGTAACTCTCTTCCCCACAGAGCATTGGAGGCAGAGATATTCAATAATTTTGAGGAACAGACAGAAGGTTCTTAAATAACAACGGTGTCGAGGATTATCAGGGATTGGCATAATATGCGGTATTGGGGTAAATGTAGACAGTGGTACCAAATGACACTGCTCCAGAACATCCAGGAATATAATTCAAAACGAAATGGTAATATCGATAAAATGTTAAGGGGGAAGCTCAGATGGCGGCGATCTGGAAGGTCTGTTTTACTGGGGTCTGCATCAGAGCACAGGCTAAGTGGTTCTCTAACCCACCCCATCCCAGCCAGTTACTTAACATTCAACACTAAAAAGAGCGATAGAATCTTTACTAATCCCGTTTTGTCAAGTGGAAATGACAAAACATGGGAAAGGATTGAGTAAGTCCCAACACGTGGTGCACCCGTCAGAAGCATTGACAACCTGAGGCTGTCGCTGCAACCCACTCTGCTCGTTCAATAGACCCAGTTACTCACCAGGCCTTGGTCACTGAGTTCACCAAGTATGTGAAATGATCGAAGGCATGACTGAACAGAAGTCCAGCTGTGGCTAGAACCGCTCTCAGACGTGCTCCAAAAACATGAGCAGCAGCTAGACAGCCTTGGAAGCAGAACATACAATGTCAAGTGACGAAATGCATTGACTGAGACTGTGATCAATTCCTCTCGGGAGAGGATCCTTCCCCTTGAAATACAGGTCCATACCTTAACTGAACAAGATGACCACCTCGAGAACAGGGACAGGAAGAATGTTCACATCGTCGGTCTGCTGGGCCAGACGGCAGGTGGTCTGCTTTGATCTGGCTGCTGTGATTCCTTCACTTCGAAGCTGAAGTTCATTGGGTTACGGCACGGTGGTTAGACTCAGTCCAACGCCTCTGCCCTGTCCTTGTGCGGTTACATAGTTACAGGGATAAACAAAGACTGATGGAAGGTCAGTGTGGTTTCCGATGGCTTTAATTCACGAGAGATCCAGGATTATGTTCTTTTATGACTTTTCAGCATCGGTGATTCAGGAAAGAAAACCTTTTGATGATATCAAGAGAAGAGTAAGGGAACTCGGGATTCAGTATTCCTTAAGGTTCCCAGCGGTGCTCTGTATTGCTTTGAATAGATCAATGAACTCGTCTGATTCTCCAGTGAAAGCGAAAACTTTGTGGATATTTTAAAGAAAGCTAGATGTTTAGATGATCATATTTCTCCCTTAAAGAAATTTTGTTGGATTTTTCTGGTATTAACCAGTGTTAAATTATAGCCGGGGATGGGTAGAGTTCACACTTTCAAGGAAATTGGTACAGTTCAGATAACGGATATAACATTTATGGAGTATTGTCCTAACCCAATAATTATCAATACTGTTAAAGCATCAATGACAATGTGTCAGATTGAGGGCAATACAGTCAAAACCATGTTTCTTACCCCTGTAATTGGTATACCGGGTTGTCATCCTGGGATAATGGATTCCAGGTTTAAACTGTGGGCAGCAAGGGGTGTGTCTTACTTGAGTGATTTAGAATTAGTAGAATCCTTACAGTGTGGATAAAAGCCCTTGGGCCCAGCACGGGTAAAAACATTCTCTGCTCGAAATTGTATTTTATAACAAGACGCGTTTAGAAGTTGTTTTTGGTTTAATATCATTATGGTGAGTCAACTGAAATAACCAGAATTACACAGTGTGATTGGATATCTATAACCATAAAATAAGAGTATATTTTTGTTTGGCCCGTGTAAAGCATGCTGACTGTTGCATGAAAGTATACAGTTGATGGAATATACTGTTAGGAGAGTGCGTTCCATTGGAAATGCCCTCAAACAGGCGCTTGAAGAAAATTGGGGTAAAAATGCCTGAGTGCCGTCTGGACAGTGACAGGAACGCAGAGGGTTGAATGACTGAAAGCTCCTGTATCTGAGAAAAGCAACAGATCAGCTGGGAACTTCTTAAATGCTAGAGCACATTTGAAGGGCTGAATGGCCTCAACATGGTTTGAAATATATGTGATTTGGAAAACGTGCATCTCTACTCCTTCCTCTTATGTGGTTACACACTGGGGCACTGCCATTTTCCTGAAACTGGGCATTATTTGGAACACTATCTGGAACATTCCATATTCGGTGTTCTCCAGAATATTCTCTAACTGTGTTGGGGGGTATTGCAAAGGCGAGAGAGAGAGAGAGCGAAGCTGTTGCATGCAGCAGTGAGAGTGGTGGAGCATGAGCCTTGGTCGTGCTATAACAGATATACAGTGAGTGTGAGGGAGCAGAGAGAATACGGTGACCAATTACCCTGACAGAGCGGGGAAGGTTATTGATGCTTGTCCTGTTTTGCTGGACATTTCTTCAGGCCGCAGATGCTACACCATATTCGGTGGTGAGCACAGACCATGCTCGGTGGGTCTGGTGGTATGGCCCCCTCTGGGAAGGCAATGGCCCCGCTCTGCACTAGCCCATCCACTATGCACACCATGCACGGTCAACAAACTATCTGCCATGATCGGGGTAAACTGTACAGGGCAGCTCCAAACTGAGAAAGCTCAGCCGTGTGCCCCTTGGCCTTTTAAAGATGGCACCAGCGACAGGGAACACCGAATATCTAGGGAAATCCTGGCGACTGTGAGTACCTCCAATCATGATGGGTGGGAGAATCGGGCTGGAATTCAATGAGAGGTGGGTGGGGTGGGTGGTATTTAATGAGGTGAGTTCTATAGGACAGCACCAGGAAACTAGCTCTGCTTCGTACAGACAATCCCTCTGTCACACTCAATGAAAATGACACTGAGACAAATTACTGTTTTATACAGTTCAATGAGCCGAAGACTCTGCTGTCCTCATTCCCAGTTACAAAGTTGCAGAACAAATGCTCATTCAAAACTCCCCATCGCCTGAACTCACAGCATTATTCCATTCACTCATAATTCTTCATAATACTGACCCGTGTTGCATGATACTATCGAAATGTCTTCATATCAGCATTCTAAAACCTGTGAACATATCTTTCCATAACATTTTTTCTTAGTCTGTCCCTCTCTGTCTCTATCCTGAAACACACGTATTTACTGCATGGAAACAGGCCCTTCGGCCCAGCTGGTAGATGCCGACCAAAATGTGCATCCACACTCACCCCATTTCCCTGCCCTTGCTCCTTTCCTATCCATGTATTTATCGAAATACCTTTTTAATGTTGTTATTGTACCCACCTCAACCACTTCCACTGGCAGCTCAGTCCAAAGGCAAAACACAGTCTGTGTAAAAACGTTGACCCTCAGGTTTCTTTTTATTTTTGTCCCCTCCAAACATTAACAGATGTCCTCTAGTCCTTGGTTTCCCAACCTTGCAAAAAAAATTGAAATATTCACCCTATGCATGGTTCTCATGATTTGATAAGAGGTACACTTCTATATAATCCCCCTCAGTTTCTTACGCTGTAAAGAAATATGTTCTAACCTGTCCAACTTCTCCCTATAACGCAGACCCTTTAGCCCAGGAAACATCTTTGTAAATTTCTTGTACATTCTTTCTCGTTCAATAATATCCTTTCGAGGGCAAGGTGAACAAACCTGAACACAATACTCCAACTGCAGCCTTACCAACATCCTGTACAACTGCAATATAACGTCCCAACTTCTATACTCAATGCCCTGATGTAGGCCAGTGTGCCAACAGCCTTCTTCACTGTCCTGTATATCTGTGACTCAAATTCAGACAACCATGCACCTGATTTCCAACATCCTTTTGTTGCACTACACTCCTTAAGGCCCTCTCATTCACCATTAAACTCCCACCTGAATTTGACTTTCCAAAACGAAAGATGTTGTATTTATCTATATTAAACTCCATTTGCTATTTCTCAGCCCACTTCCCCAGCTGATCAAGGTAGTGCTGCAATTTCTGATAATGTTCCTCACTGTAAACAATACCTCCTATTTTAGTGCCATCTGCAAACTTACTAACCTGCATTGTGCACTCTCGTCTAAATCAATGATCTAGATCACACACAGCAATGGAGACAGTACCGACCCCTGAGGCACTCCACTGGTCGCAGGCCTCCAGTCCGACAAGCATAACTCCACCATAGCCATTTGCTTTATAATGTCAAACCAATTGCGTCGCCAAATTGCCAGCTTACCTTAGAGTCTGTGCAATCTAACCTTCTAGAGCGGCCCTACATGTGGAATCTTACTAAAGGCCTTACTGAAATCCATATAAATTATGTTGACCGCCCTGCCCTCGACAACTTTCCTGGTCACTTCCTCAAAAAACCCGAATAATATTTGTAAGGCATGATCCGCCATGCACAAAGCTATGCTGACTGCTCCACGTCAAACTCTGTCTTTCCACATGCATGCCTATCTTGTACCTCAGAACCTTCTCAAGTAGTTTACCGCAAACAGATGTGAAGCTTACTAGTCTGTATTTCCCAGGCATTTATTTGCAGCCCTTCTTGAAGAAGGGCACTATATATTTGTTACCGCCCAGTCTTCCGGGACCTTGGCCCCTGTCTTCTCTCACCTCTTGCAGTGCTCTTGGATATATCTGGTCAGGACCAAGCGATTTATCTGACTTTGTGCATTCTAATATGTCCAGCAGCACCTCTACTGTGATTTCGACAGTACCAAGATATGACAATTAACCTCCCAAAGGTCACAGGATTTCATGTCTTTCTTCATGGTAAACACAGAGGGGAAATTGAGGACCTCAACCATCTCTTGTAGTTTTACACATGCGTGCCTATTTTGGTTGTTAAGGCATCCTATTCTCTCTCTAGTTGTTCTTTTTCTTTACTATAGTGAATTTGGGTTCACCCTAATCATCTCAGCCAAGGCTATCTCATACTCCCTTTTCGCCTTCCTGATTTCCTTCTTCAGTAAACTTCTGTATCCCCTGTGTACCTCCAGGGATTCCCTTAATTCCAGCTGCCTGTACCTGAACCACGCCTCCTTTTTGCTGGTAAGAGCCTCAATATCTCTTGTCATCCAGGGTTTTCTCTTCCAGCCTCACTTTCCCTTCACCCTCACAGGAACATGTAAACCTTGAACTCGAGCTATCTCACTTTTACAGCCCTCCCTCGTGCCCGACATCCTTTTACCTGAAAACAAACTACTCCAATTAACACTGCAATCCTCTGTCTAATTCCAACAAAATATGCCTTGCCCCAATTTAGAACTTGAATCTGTGGACCAATTTTGTCCCTCCCATAACTATTTTAAAATTAATACAATGCCAGTCACTTTTCCCAAAATATTCCCCACTTTACCACCGTTACCTATCCTTCCCTATTTCACAACAGTAGGTCGAGTTTGTCCCTTCCCGTGTAGGACCCTTTATATACTACTTGGGAAACTTTCTTGAACAAACTTAAGAAATTACGTTCCATCGAAGTTCTTAACCATCTGGATGTCCCAGTCTATGTTAGGAAAATTTAAATCACCTATTATGACAATCCTAATGCTCCTGCTGCTCTCAACAGTTTCCCTGCATATTTGTTCCTTTAATTCCCATTGATGATTTGGAGGCTTATAGTGCAACCACTATAACATCACTAACCCCCTCTAACTTCCTTGTACCATTCACAGAACCTCATCAGATAATATCTCAGTTATTTCATCTTTAAATACTTGTGGGATACTCGCCTTAATCAGAACTATTGGTGTTTCAACTGTTTCCATTTACATCTCTCCCTTGCAATGATTTTTCACATCTGCATCAAAACTTGTCAAGGTACAGTGGAGATATGGCGCTGTAACTGGATGGGAGCTGCACATCCTGTCACTTCCAGCAAGTTTCCCCACACTGGGCAGTGATCTAACACAGTGTTACCGAAAACTGGAACAACCTGTGTTTATATATGAATAAACCAGTGAGGTCTGCACATCTCCCCCCGCTGGACATTTATCCCAGGAATATAGATCAAGTATTAGTGTGGGCTGCACAGAGTTCCATTCTGGATATTGTTGGGTTGCATTCAGCAGTACGCTAGCCATATCTACACAGTGCTCCATCCCGAATGTATTATGGATGGGCTGTTTATGTGAGTTTGATTGCGAATGTGAGAGAACTAAACATCTGGCAATACCTTTATTTTGTGTTTTCATTCTTGTTATTGGACCCTTCAAATCCAGACTCATCTGGTTAGACCCGGCCCTCTGGACGAGTCATGGTGACTGTTGTTACAGCATCTGAGTCTGCAACATGACCAACAAATGGAGCAGAGGCTGCAGAGAGGACAGTCTCCGTAAAATGGAATGAGGAAATCACCATCAGATCAGCCGTGGTCTTCGTGAATGGTGGGGCAGGATTGAATGGACCACTAATGCAACTTGTTCATGTATTTATGTTTGTTCCAAGCAAACTCCTCTTCTCTCCCAATGTCCCATACTGGTGGGAAGTGAGTCACCCCCTCCTGTTCCTGCGTAACAGGATCCTGGGGCCTCACTAGCCTACAGATTTCCCTGTGGCCCAGTTTCGAGCACTTGAGTGACGACCTCCTGTTCCTTTTCCTGTTCCCGTGTCCTAGTCTCAAGCAGTTGAGTGACTCCCTCCTGTTCCTGTGTCCCAGCCTCGAGCAGTTGAATGACTCCCTCCTGTTCCCATGTTCCAGCCTCGAGCAATTGAGTGACTCCCTCCTGTTCCTGTGTCCCAGTCTCACGCAGTTGAGTGACTCCCTCCTGTTCCTATGTCCCAGTCTCAAGCAGTTGAGTGACTCCCTCCTGTTCGTGTGTCCCAGCCTCGAGCAGTTGAATGACCGCCTCCTGTTCCTGTGTCCCAGTCTCACGCAGTTGAGTGACTCCCTCTTGTTCCGATGTCCCAGTCTCGAGCAGTTGAGTGACTCCCTCCTGTTCCTGTGTCCCAGCCTCGAGCAGTTGAATGACTCCCTCCTGTTCCTGTGTCCCAGTCTCACGCAGTTGAATGACTGCCTCCAGTTCCTGTGTCCCGGTCTCAAGCAGTTGAGTGACTCCCTCCTGTTCCTGTTTCCCAGTCTCAAGCAGTTGAGTGACTCCCTCCTGTTCCTATGTCCCAGCCTCGAGCAGTTGAGTGACTCCCTCCTGTTCCTGTGTTCCAACCTCGAGCAGTTGAATGACACCCTTCTGTTCCTGTGTCCCAGCCTCGAGCAGTTGAATGACCGCCTCCTGTTCCTGTGTCCCAGTCTCGAACAGTTGAATGACTGCCTCCTGTTCCTGTGTCCCAGTCTCAAGCAGTTGAGTGACTCCCTCCTGTTCCTGTGTCCCAGTCTCAAGCAGTTGAGTGACTCCCTCCTGTTCCTATGTCCCAGCCTCGAGCAGTTGAATGACACCCTTCTGTTCCTGTGTTCCAGTCTCGAGCAGTTTAGTGACTCCCTCCTGTTCTCGTGTCCCAGCCTCGAGCAGTTGAATGACTCCCTCCTGTTCCTGTGTCCCAGTCTCAAGCATTTGAATGACTGCTTCCTGATCCCAAGTCTGTGAAAATGGATATCCTCCTCCTGTTCCTGTGTAACAGGCTCCAATAGCTCTGTGCTCACCTCCTGCTCCTGTGGAATGGAGGTGAGGGACTGAATAGCCTCTTCACATTCCTTACAGCTTCTGTTGACTAAAGGCAATTCTCCTGATTCTGTAAATCACCATCAAAATCTGAATGATGTATTTTTGTATTTTTCTCTCAGTAATTGAGCAAACAATCTGACTGACAGAATTCAGAAGCTGAGTAGCCTCCTCCTGTTCCTGTGTTATACACTCAAAAGGCAATGGAGTCTCAGAGATGTACAGTACAGAAAACGATCCTTCAGTCCAGTCGTCTATGCCAACCAAATATCCTAAATAAATCTCGTTCCCCTTGCCAGCATTTGGCCCATTTCCGTCTGAACATCTCTCATGCATGTATCCATCCAAATGCCTTTTAAATGGTGCAACTGTACCTGCCTCCACCACCTCTTTTGTCTGTTCAATCCATACTCACAGCAGTCTCTGTGTGAAAATGTTATCCCTCATGTCCCTATTTAAATCTTTCCCCTCTCACCTTAAACATTTGTCTTCTAATTTTGGACTCGCCTATCCTGGGAAAAGACGTTGACTGTTTACCTTATCTATTCCACTCATGATTTTATAAACCCCTTTAAGATCACCCCTCAGCCTCAACACTTGAAAATAGTCCCAGCCTATTCAAACTCTCCCTGTAGCTGTAACTCTCCAACACCTGCAACATTCTTTTAAATCTCTTCTGTACCCTTTCAAGTTTGACAACATCTTTCCGACAGCAGGGAAACTGGAATTAAAGGCAATATTACAAAAGTGGCCAAACCAATGTCCTGTACAGATGCAACGCGTCGTGAAAATCTTTAGACACAAAGCACGGACCAATAAAGGAAAGATCACCAAGTGCCTTCTTCACTGCACTGTCTACCTGTGATGGCACTTTCAAGGAACAGAGAACCTGCACCACAAGGTGACACAGTAGCTCAGTGACTAGCATTGCTGCTTCAGAGCACAACGATCTGGGTTTAACTCCATCCTTGAATGACTGACTGTGTGGAGTTTGCACATTCTCCCCGTGTCTGTATGAGTTTCCTCCGGATGTTATGTTTTCCTCCGACAGTATAAAGATATATAGATAAGTGTAGATCGGCCATGCTAAATTGAGTAAAGTACCCAGGGATGTGTAGGCGAGGTGGATTAGCTATGGAAAATGCAGGCTCAGAGGGATAGGGTAGGGGTTTGTCGAGTGGGATACTGTTTAGAGGGTCGGTCTGGCCTCGATGGGCCGAAAAGCCTGTTTCCTCACTGTAGGAATTCAATAACTTCTATGGAATTCTCCTTGATTGGCAGCTTTCGACAGGACCCTACCTACATGTCTTGCCTTGATATGTATTGCCAAAATGCTACACCTCACATTTAACTAAAATAAACTCTATTTGCCACTTCTCGGCTCACCTAAGCAAAATCCCATTATAGTCTGAGAGATCATTCATCACTGTCAACGTTTCCACCAAATCTGGTATTATCTACAAACTTACTGACCATACTTCATATACTCAAATGTAAATGATTTGTATCAGTGACAAAAGGCAGTGGACCCACTATTGATCTTTGCGGCACGCCACTGGTCACAGGTCTCCAAGTTTAATGAACAAATGTCACTGTCACGCCCTGTCTCCAATATTCAAGAAAAGTTTGGACCTAAATGGCGAGTTCTCCCTGGATCCCAGGCAGTCTGACCTTGCTAACCAGTCTACCATGTAGAACATTTTGGTTTTCTTACTGAATTCCATAAAGACAACATCCACTGTCCTGTCTTCTTCAATCATTTTAATCACATCCTCAAAAAATTCCACCGAGTCAGTGAGACGTAATCTCAATTGTACAAACCCCTCTTCAGTCCTTGTCTTTCCAAATACATATCGATCTTTTTCCTCGAAATCCCCTCCAACAATTTAGTCACCATTGACGTCATGCTCACCAATCTCGAGTTACCTGTTTTTTCTTTACTTTCTTAAATAATTGCGCTATGTTAGCAGCCCTCCAGTCTTTTGACACCTCACCTGTGAAAATCAATGTTACAAATATATCAGCAAAATGCATAAGCAATCTATTTCCTAGCTTCCCGCAAACATCTGGGATACAACTGATCAGGTCCCGGGGATTAGTTCACCTTTATGTGTTTTAAAATGTCCAACACCTCCTTGTAATATAGACACTTTTCAAGGTATCGTTGCATATTTCTTCATTCTCTCGCTCTTGTAACCTCCTCCACATTAAATACTGAGGAGAAATACTTGTTTAGTATCCCTCAAATTTGTTGTGGTTCCATAAATAGGTAGCCTTACTGATCTTTAAGGGGCCCGATTGTCTCCCTAGTTAATCTTTTGCCATTGAAGGATTTGTAGAATTTGTTCAATGCCACACTAACCCAATTTCTAAAGCAATCTCTTGTCCACATTTTTCTGGCCCGATTTCCCGATTGATGATACACTTGCTGCCCTTATACACCTCTCGGGATTCACTTGATCTCAGCTCTGTTTACCTGACATATGCCTCCTTCCTTACCTTGACCATAACATCAATATATCTACCCATCCACCACTCCCTGCACCCACCAGCCTTTCCCATCTCACTAATAGGAACACGTTGGCTCTGGACTCTCTGAAACCAAGTTTTGATGGTCTTGCATTTACCAACCATCCCTTTACCTGTGAATAGGGTACCCCAATCAGCCTTTCACAGGGCTCGCCAAACACTTTCAAAATTGGCCTTGTTCAAAGTTAGAACTTTAATGTTGACATCAGGTATTTCCGACTCCATAATTAATTTAAAACTAATATTTATGCATAACAAACTTGAAAGTTAAATAAACACTTCCTGTGCCTCTATAACGGGCTCGAGAGACTGAATAGGCTCCTCCTGTCCCTCTGTATTACACTGGAAATGCTGTCCCTCTGTAATAGACCCAAGAGGCTTAATGGCCTCCTCCAGTTCTTCTAAACACACTCGAGAGGCTGCATGGCCTCCTCGTGTCCCTGTGTAACAGATCCGAGACACAGCAACCTGTGGATTACGAGCAGCCGGTAAATTGTATCTAATGGAGACCCATTCCTTTTCAGTTACAGAAACACAAACAACACAATGTACTCCAGGTGCCCTCTCAGTGACACCTCATACGGATGCAGTGACAAATCTCTTTGTTTTGAATGATTCTGTTGGCAAAATGTGCCAATATTCCAACTTTCCACCTTTTTAAGTAGCAACAGGTTAATATGGGCTGAATGGCCTTCTCCTATCCCTCTGTAAGGGGCCCATAGGGACAGAATTGCTTTGGCCTGTTACTGAGCAGCAGTCTCAATGCTCTGTCTCAAGGTTATGAAAGGATTTGAAAACAGGGCATTAAAACCAGGAGTAGCCTCACACTGGTCAATAAGTACCATACTTTGTTTCAGGTATCTAGAAACTTGCCCACCAGACTTTTTTTTTTACGCAGCAGATCTGTCATTTTGTAACTGCCTATTTTCATAAACAGAGTGGAACATATATAGACCGCTGCAGTGTTCTGTTAATACTCTCATATACAAGGGGAAAAAAGATTAAAAATATTGAAAGATTTATGGTCCATCCCTCAGCAACCTTATCCATTCCGTCCAACACCAGTAAATGAAAAGTGATGAATTGGTTAACTGAGCCTGTTTGTTCAGTGACTGTGATTAATGCCAATCTCCATGGATTCTAATTATCCCAGTGGAGGGTTTCCATCTTTTAATGATAAATTGGCTCCGTTCAATGTGTCAACCCATAACATGAGCGGGAGCATCACCGACAGCACTGCCAGGGATCAGCAGATCCAGAGAGAGGGGAGGAGAGATCAGAATCTGAGAACATTAGACTGGAATGTTCCAACAATGGATCAGAATCTGAGAACATTGGACTGAAATATTCCAACAATGGATCAGAATCTGAGAACATTAGACAGGAATATTCCAACAATATACAGGAGCTTATCCGATTATGTTTGGTATCTTTCTGAAATTGATTGGATGTCATTATCAGTGCGGATCAATTTCGCTCTTCTCATTATTCAATACTTTTATTATCCCTTCCTGGCTATCGTTGGTGTTCCTGGTGAGTGTCACTATCCAGATTTTGTTTTCTATAAGCCAGTTATGAGTGTATTATTGTTATGTCATATTGTCTACACTTCCTGCCACTGTTATTTTTTCCTGTTGAATCTCTCAATCCAGATATTCACTCTACAGACCACTACTAACTGTATCAATGAAGGTGTTCAATTACTGTCTCGCTCTCTGTTCTGGCAGTGTTACTCACGGGTCTCTATGTTGGACTAATCAGTTTCAGGGGAGAACCACAATGCATTGTCTCATTGCCTTTACTGTTAAGAGCATGGAGGTCACTTTCTACTCTTCTGGTTACAAACTCCACTTCCTTCCACTGTTTCCATCCCATTCCTGGCCAATATCTGCAGCTGAAGCAGTCAGGTCACAACTGTGGGAGATCCCTTTGACTATGAGCGGATTCTTGACACCATACCCTGAACATTTCTAACTTGAAATACTCACCACTCCAGAATATATCTCACTGGTTTATTCGATCTGTTGTTTGAACCTTGAGCTATGAAATACAGTCATAATGAAGCCAATAATCTGCTGCTGACACTCCGGGCTTCAAACCTGCTGAAGCAAATCTGATTCAACCTCACACCAAACTCCCATCCATTTGTCATTCATGTGCACGCCGATGGATATTGCTATTGTGTCTGGCAATGCCTTTATTTTAACATTCTCAAACACTTTAGCTCATCTGTCCATGAAACTTTTCTCGCTCTCTCTACTGATTAACAAAAAGCTTGCCTGTTGTTCGTATTTAAAATAATTTCCTCCATGTGCATTCCTTCTCAAACAATGAGTTTTGCACTCAACCACGCCAATCGCGTTCACACACACACACACACTCTCTCAGTCTCTGATGAACACACACACACACACACTCAGTCTCTGATGAACACACACACACACACACACACACACACACACACGCAGAGAGAGAGCAAACCTTCCCACTGTAAGCAGTAAATCTGTTGCGAGTATAGTTAGCATATGATAGTAAAGTTTGCAATACTCTCATGCTGTGCAGATAGTGCAGTTCACTGAGCAACACACGAGCATGGTGTGCACAGCTCTCCATGCTGGGCTGTCATCTTGTCCCAGTTTATGTTGTTTGTGGTGTTCTGTGAAGCAGATTGAGAACTTGATGTAACAAACCATTTCAGCTGATCTGACAATGCCTTTATTCATTGTTCTCATTCTTGTAATTTTACTCTCGAAGATCTCACTTCGCCAGTTAGTCCCACTGCCCTGACGTTTTCCACATATTTCCACAACATCTTTTCAGTTAATTAACTGTCTGTTTCTGTCTTTAATGTGAATCTCTTGTCCCTTTCTTTCTTTCCCTGGTCTTGGGTTTTGGCCTCCCTAATATATCGAGTGCTGGCATTGTGTAGCTCAGAAATAATGAAATGGGGTTTGTCAAGCTGTTGTTCACTTCCTGGTATGTCCCATGTGATGGTCCATGGAAAGGCATGTTTCAGATGTTATGAGAAACATCCTTGTAACTTGGTCTGTACCTGTGTCTGTCGCTCTCAGGTGACCATGCGATAAGTAACAAAAGGAAGCCCACTGAGTAAAGGACCACGCATATAAATTGCCTGACAATGATGTCACCTTTTAAATAAGAGGTTATTCTCTCCCTTTTTTTAGTAAGAGACCTTAAAGGCAAAACTGCCGACTGAAAACGGCTCAAGTAAATAAGTTATGGGGCTTTTAGGGTTTTTAAATAAATAGCAGAAACAATGGCCAGCTGGCACAGAGCAGGATTTCTAGGTTTTTTTTTATATTGTAGCTATAACAATCAACAAGTGCTTGGGGTGCCAGAAGGGTTGTAAGTTTCACTAAATTATCCACAGCTGGTATTCTCTTTGGACCTCACTTGATGGTGTTTCCTCCTGGATTGGAGAACTGTATGCAAGAATGCATGTCTGAATGGTCCTTTTTGCGAAGGGGTGAGTTTATGGGATGTTGATATATTGGAGCAGTTCATTAGTAGAAGGTACTGTATCCATTATTCGGTTAAGATTGCCAATAGAAATATTATTCTAAATTCATCTTCATTTCTAATTGGATTTTCATTAGAGTGTTGAAATATATTGTGTTTTGCTTAATGGTGAGTGGTTTGAATAGTTTGACATCTGGAACACCCAACTCACATCTACCTTTAAAATAAGGAAAGGTTGGCATCCAACCTACCTTCTTAAAATAGTTTGAGGCAGTCTGGTTCGTCCAAAGCAAACTGTGGACTCTTGTCTGGTTCTATATCGATAATACCAAATTGGGTTTAGTATTGCAATCCCTACTGTGTGCAAGCAGGCCATTCTCCCCAACAAGTCCACACCGACCCTCCGAGGAGTAACCTACCCAGACCCATTCCTCTACCCTATTATTACACATTTACCCCGACAAAGGCAACTAACCCACACATCCCTGAAAACTATGAACAATTTATCATGGCCAATACACCTGACATGCACATCTTTGGATTGTGGGAGGAAACCAAATCATCCAGAATAAGCCCATGCAGACACTGGAGAGTATGCACCAGGAGGCTATTGGGTTCAAAGGTCGTGTATGGTAGTTGATAGTGTCTTTTTTCTGGATGTTGAATTTGGTTGGTTTAAACAGTATTTTGTGTAAAAAGATTCAGTCCTTAAGAGTTCTCTGGGTGTGGAAAAGTGAAGTTGGCGGTTTTACAAAAGGTAATGATGGTAAAGCTTTCGGAATTGACAGACAACCTGGAGTTAGGGTTGCGATTGTCTGTGAGAAAATGAGAGATAATTACAGCTATAGATCGGCAATTACGTTTAGTAGAACCGCCATCAGACTCTTTGGAAATGGCTGGAATTCAATTTCAAATGATGGTCTTTGAACCTGAGAAGGAATTGAAAGAGTTTGAATTATGATGAAAAGTAGAAATAAAATAAAAGGAAACGAAGAAGAAAGAGAGAAAAGGATAGAAGAAAAGCAGAGAGTTTCAACTTAAAACGTTAGCAATTAGAGAGGAAAGTTGATATAGAAGGCGGAGATGTAGGTAGAATGTCGGTGGGATGAGGAGGGTAGTGCGGTTGAGCAACCCTATTGTAACCAATGGCCTAACGAGGTTCTATTTAAATGCATCCAGGCATTCTCTAAATTTGATGAGAAGGATGGGGAAGCCTTTTGAATTTCATTTGAGAAAGTGGCTAAACAAATGCAGACACCAGTGACCATGTGAATTTATTTGATCCAAAGCTGATAGGTATTTGCATCCCTATCGGAGGAGGTATCTGGGGAGTATGAGGATGTGAAGAATGCCATCTGAAGTGCATATGAGCTTGGGCCAGACACTGACAGTCAGCGTTACAGGAATCTAAAAGAGGGTCCCTGGCTAAACGCACATTGAGTTTGAAAGGATCAAACAAAGTAATTTTGAAAGGTGGTAAGGGTATTAAAAACAGAGCAAACCTATGACACTCTTAGAAAGATTCTTATTTTGGAGAAGTTCAACAATTCACTTCCTGCAGTCGTGAAAACTCGTGTGGAAGAGCAGAGTTAAAACGGCAAGATTAGAAGCTGAAATGGCTGCTGATGATGATTGAGTTCAGAAATCAAAGTTTGGTTTCTGTGAGAGATGGAGAAGAATGTGCGAGGTCTTGTTAAGGTTTACAGGCATAGGCCAGGAGTAGCAGGTAAAGAGATTAGAGCATTAAGAGGTACAGAAGCATGTAATTCTTTTATGCTGAGACATGAGGAGCTATGTCATTCAGAGGGAGTAGTGGAGAGATTAGAAGCGCTACATTATGTAACGTGTGGTTGGAGTGTCCAGTGGAAACATCAACAGATTTATTCCACAATGGGGAAGGAGGCCTTGGTGTTGGCGTTGCAACATTTCAGATTTACATTGCTAATAACATACCTGAGACAAATCTTTATCACTGATCATAACCCCTTAAAGTTTTTGGTTAAGTTTAGGGAGAAAAATACCAGTCTGTTTCGATTGAGCTTATTATTGCTGCCATTCAGTTTGAAACTATACAGGCGACAGGGTGATAAAACCTAAGTGTGGAGACTTGGATGAAGAAAGACAAAGGCATTCTGTGGCAGGAGTAAAATGACTGAAATCGAAATAGATGTGAATATTTGTATGCTCAGAGTCAATGTAATATATATGCATTTCAGTCTACTAATAGAGGAAGATTAGGAGGTCTAAAATGAATCTATCTTTGTGTATTGATAGATTATTTTATTAAAGATGGAGTTGTGAGGACATTATCACTGTAAAAAGATTATTTCTCTTGGTTTTTTTTGAAGAGAGGTGTTAAAGGCAGAGGTGCAGAACTCCTGTCTGAAAACAGTTTAAATAAATAACTGAGATTTTAGGTTTCATTAAAACGGTGGTAACAATGGAAGGGCAGTGGCCAGCTCTCCCAGACCAGATTTCCTCATTTTACTTTTAGCTGCAGCATTCAGAAGCTGCTGGGGATCCCAGAAGTGTTGGAAGTTTCAATACATGATCCCCAGCTGCTTTTCTCTCTGAGATCTCTGTTGATGTTGTTTCCCCCTGGATTGGAAAACTGCTGTAAGGATCTGTATTTGAATATATCTTTGTGCCAAGCGGTGTAAACCAAGAAGGTACGGTATCTATTGTTTGTGTAAGTGTTCCAACATATAAGCTATCCCAAAACGTTCTTTTCTTTGATTCTATTTTAACTAAAGCATTTGAATAGATTATATTTTGCTCAACGTCGAGCGGTTTGACTAGTCACAACATAACTGGAACGCACACTTCACATCTATATTTAAAATAAGGAAAGGTTTGCGTCTAAACGGCCTTCTGGAAATGTTTTGAGGGAATCTGGTCTGGACGAAAACACTTGTAGCGAGGGGCTTCTGACTGGCTTCTGCAATTGAAAATTTAGTGGAGGGGCAGGGGATGTTTTGCTGGAGGTTGTGCTGTAAGTTGCCTGAGACATTCAGGGAGATCTGAGGATTTGGTGACCCAACTCTGGATGGAGCATGGGGGCTGTAGTTACAGCATCTGTGTCTGGAACATGAACAACAAATGGAGCAGAGGCTGCAGAGGGGGGAAGCTCTGAAATCACACAGTGAGTGTGTGTGTGGAAAGCGATCTGCTGTATCTACCCCGGATTTTCCAGGAACAATTTCCCAAACTCCACTTAACCCAGGATCAAAGTATGAGGGGACCCTGACTGAACAAGGAGCTGGTCACAGAGAGGTGTCACCTCCTTCAACACGACCTGCAGCTTCACACCAGTGGGAGGATGGTGCTGCCAGGGGCTGTTCAGGTCACAGTTTCATTCAGCTTCTATGATCCGGAACTTTCCAGGCAGGACTGGGTGACATATCCATCATCTCCCAGTATCTCAACATCAATGTTAACCATTCGGTGATGGAGGATATATATGGTTGATGAGGTAAATAGATTGTTTCTCTCTCAACAGGGAGCTGCGGGTTGTATCTATACTGGATAGTGGGATTCCTGATGCATCTGCAAAGTATCCATATCAATGTGGAGATGTAGAGGAACTGAAGGAGCTCTCTCTCTCTCCATTAATGTTAGAGTGTGCCCATCACAGTACATCATGTGGTGAATACCCACTGTCCTGGCAGCAGTCATCGTCTCTTCATTCAGAAGCAGTCAGCCAGTCCCATCGTCATCAGGTCTCCACGTAGAAAGGAATGAATATATTTTGGATAAAGGCCGTCCCCTTGATGCACGTTTCAAAACACCATCCCCACCACCAATCAACCACATCAAAGTATTCCATGTGTATGGAGAGCAATGGGGTCACTTGGGGTGTCTGGGAATAGACGATCAGGGATGGAGCAAAACCTCCCATGTCTGAACGGGGCTGAGTGAACCCCCCAGTACACAGTATCATTAATCCCTGTAATCCCTCTCCATTTCAGTAACATACTGCCTTCCATTATTCCTGTAAATGAAATGACAGGTTATATCATGTTAAATTTCACCTGCCAAACTATTATCTAATGCCTTTACCTCTCTGAATCTATTTGCAGACTCTCCACCCTCTCTTGATAATTTATTCTCTTGCTTACCACAGCGACATCACCAAACTCAGCATCTGTATATCTGTTCCATCCTCCTGATCATTCATATAGACTGTAAATAGTTGAGAACCCAGCGCTGGTCAATATGTAACCCTACTGATTACGTTCTGTCTAACTGATTGAGACTGATTTATCCTGAGTACCTGCTTCCTGTATGATACCCAGTCCTCCCCCATTCCAGTGAAACACTGTCGAAGGGTTGAAAAATAACAAGGAGCATCTGTGAGGAATCCAACCCCTCGATGACACTGATGTCAACGCGGCCTCTGTTCCACTTTCCTGCCATCTCTCCATCCTAAAACTCTAGTCTCTTATTGTAGATTGCGCCACATGAAAAAAAAATCCACTCCATATCTACACATTCAATTACTTTTAGAATGTTACAGACCTCAATGAGATCTCCTTTCATTCTTATAAACTCGAGAGTATAGGCCTAAACTGCTCAATTACTCTTCATAAGGCAAACACTTCAAATATGGAATCATTCTAATGAAGCTCTTCTGAATTGCCTCCAATGGAAACACCTCATTCTGCAGGACACCCAAACTGTACTCCAGTTGCAGCCTCACTAATGCCTTGCGTAGCTACACCAACACTCCCTACCTTTCTACTCTATCCTTTTATAAATAAACACTGAAATTATGCTTGCATTTCTCATTACTTGCAGTACCTGCAGGCAGGTTTTCTGTGATATGCAAGCAGGCACCCACATCCCTCTGCACCTAAGCACTTTTAACTTTCTCTCCATTTAGATAATAATTTGTCTTTCTATTATACTGGCCAACTTGAATAGCCCCATATTTATTCCCTTTAATTTTCCTTGCTAAATGTTGGCCTATTCACGCAACCTAGCCATATAGTTTTAAAATCTCTTGCATCATCATTCCAAAGTAATTTCCCACCGATGTGAGAGTCATCTGAAAATGTGGCATTGTATTTTCTCTCCCGTCAACCGAGTACAGTAATCCAATCAATGTAAATGGTTGAGCCATGAGTGCTGAAATCAATGGCACCCCACAAATTCCATTTTCAAAAGAAAATGACACATTTATTCCATCTGACTCCATTTTGTTGGATAACCAATCCTCCATCCAAACTAATAAATTACTCCTAAACCCATGTTGTCTGATCTTACCATTTACTCTTTGGAGAAGCGACACATCCAATGCCTTCAGGAAGACCAGATATGTCCGATCTCCCACGATCCACCTTTTTTGTGACATCTTCAAATAACTCAAGCAAACACTTCAAACTTGATTGTCCTTTGTAAAACCATGTTGACTCTGACGGATTGTGGTTTAACTTTGCAAATGTCCTGAACAATGGACTCGAACAATTTGCCTTAAATTACAATGATTTATTGTTATACTTTAGTCCCTAATGTATACCATTATTATAAGTTCTTCCCTTTCTAAAGCCTTTACGTTTTCTTTGAATTCCTATTTAATGGGCACACGTTTTTAAGAGATCTGCTCCAGTTGCTGTATAAGAGCCATGTGTGGCTGAATGGACTCATCATCCTGCTGGTGTACAAACTCGATGAGCTGACGTCTTTCTGGTGTTCCCAAGTTGTCATCTCCAAGGCCAGAATGACCTCCTCCTGTTGATGCTTTAGAGGATTGGGAGATATGGAATCTTCCTGTTGCTCTCTAACATTTTGATGGGCTGATGGGTCTTCTCATACTTCTTCATGGAAATATTGAACAGTCTCCTCATGTATCCGGAGATGGTTCCCAGGGATTGATTGGTCTTATCTTGTTCCCATACAACAGACACGTGTCTAAATTACTTCTTCCTTTCTCATTAAAGAAGTCTCAGATAGTTTTTATCCTTATCCAATTCCCTTGCAATAGTCTCGGTGGGTCTGAATGGCCTCCTGTTATCCCAGTGTAACAATCTCCAGTCACTGCGTGACCTCCTCCAGTTCCTATGTTACGGAAATGAGGAGGCTGAATGGACTGATTCTGTTGCTGTTTCACAGGATACTGGTGCAGCATGTCCTACTGTTATAGGCTCGAGTGGCTGATTGGTCTCCTTCTGTAAATGTATATCAGGCTCCAGGGGCTGAATAGCCTCATCCTGTTTTGGTGTAACAGGGTCGAAGGCTTGAATATCCTCCTGTTGTTCCTGTGTAACACACTGGAGAACGGAATGGTTCCTCCACTATCTGTGTAATTCGCTTCACTCGTTGACGACATCTGTCATCTATGTTGAAGTAAGTTCATCCTTATTTTTTGTAAACTCCAATGGCTACTGGATCAACCTGATCATCCTTTCGTTATAAGCTAGCACCTTCATTGCAGGAATCAGTTAAGGGAACCATCTCTGAGCTGCTTCCAATATAACAACATCATTTCTTCACTGAAGAGATTAAATCTGTACACACTACTCCAGATGTGATCTCACTAAGATCCTGTACAGCAGCGGCAACACTTTACCAGCCTGCTGTAAGGTTCCCACCCAGGTTAGAGCTGTCTCAGCTCTCTGGGGGAATATAGAGCATTGTTGGAAAATAATTGTCCTTCTCTACCCATCAGCATAACGGGAGATCTGGAGAAATTAAAGTTTGAGAAGTTCATAAATGATGTGGCGAAATGATCTCTACCATTAATCTCTGCAGAGCCCACATCGCTCAGATTCCACAGAATCTAGTAAGATGGAGCAAACATTGATGGGAGTTATATATCAAAGTGAAAGCTGCAATACAAATGCTGGACATGTTATAAAACAGGAAATGAGATATACACATTTGTGGGTACTGCAGTAATAATATACTGCTTACATTATATCTAAACTGTGTTAACCCAATTGAATGCTAATGCTGGGAAAATGGATTTCATGACCGCGTGTGAGATGGTTTACATGAACATTATGTTGAGCACTGAGCTCGAGATCAGTTTATTGAGGAATTGGTGTTGAGTGATCAGAAGTGCTAATTGAAAATTTTGCCGGAAAGGACATTTTGGGAACAGTGACCACAATGTATTGGTTTTCTTTTTTGCTGTTTGAGTACACGACAGTTTTTGTTGTATTTGAAGTAACCATTTGAAATCTGAGTCATGCAGACCATGAAGGTGTGAGGAGAAAGTGGGGACTACAGATGCTGAAGATCAGAGTCGAAGAGTGTGGTGCTGGAAAAGCACAGTCAGGCAGCATACTTAGAGCAGATAAATCGATGTTTCGGGCATAAGCCTTTCATCAGGAATGAAACTTATGGGCCTAGGGGGAGGTAGCTGGGATTACGATAGGTAGATGAAGGTGGGGTTGAAAGTGATAGGTGATGAAGGGAGACAGAACGCCTCATCGACTGCATCCATTAAAGACAATGTGGTCTTTCTACATTGGCGAGGCAGGAGGTGAACTTGTAGATCATTTCAGGGAACATCTCTGGTACAGCCATATTGAACAACTCCATCGCCTCGTGGCTGAGCACTTTAACTCCCCTTCCCATTCTGCCAAGGACATGAGAGTCCTGGGCCTGCTCCATCGCCAAACCCGAGCCAACAGAAGCCTGGAGGAAGAAAGCCTCATCTTCTTCCTTGGGACCCTCCAACCACAGGGGATCATAGTGGATTTCCCCATTTCCCCATTTCCCCTAATTCCACCTTATCCTACTCCAACCTTCTAAGTCAGCACCGCCCTTTTGAATGTTCCTATATGTCCATATTCCTTCCTATCAATCTGGTCCACCTTCCTCTCCGACTATCACTTTCAACCCCATTTTCATCTACCTATTAGATGAAAGGAGGCAGCTTAGAAAAATGCCAAGTGTTGCAGTGAGCCAGTGGATTCAGAGAGATGTAGGACCCAGCAAAGGATGACCAAGAAACTGAGAAGAAAATCAAAAAGAGAAAAAGCGTGCAAACGAAAGAAAAACATAAAGACTGCTAAAAAGCGTCTATCCATGTATCAAAAAAATAAAAACATGGCCAAATGTGGAACAGTTGGTGTGCAGACAGGGTAATTTATTGCAGAGAACAGAGAAATCGCAGGGAAAAGAAACAGTTTCTTTGTGTCTATCTTCATGGAAGAATGTCCTGAAATTCTCCCAGAAACACCAAGTGACCATGGGACTTGTGCAAGTAACGTCTAAGATCATTCTTATCAGTGTTGAGGTCATCTTTGAAAATAAAGCTGGATTGAGTATTTATAAATCTGACAGACTAGATGTACTTCATGCAAATATTTCAGAGGAAGCAGCAACAGACATGTTGATTGCATCGCGGATTTTCACTTTATTTTCTGACACATTCCCGAAAGGCATTTTGCCAATCTGGATAAGGAAAAGGTGATAAATATTATCCAACGAATTAAGGAGAGATGAATTTGGAGAATGGTAAACTACAGACCAGTTAACCTGTCATCCGCATTCAGGTATCTCTTGGACTCGATTACAAAGAACATGCCACTAGATATTTAGAAGGTAATAACATAACTGGGGAGTGTGAGAATGTACCGATGACCGGAAAATCAGAAGTGGCAAACATTTTTTTGGAATGGTTTGAAGATGATTCTTGTGGACATAGGCAATGAAGAACCAATGGATAATGTATAGTTGGATATTCATGAGCTTTTTTAAAGAACTCACACACTGAGCTCATAAGAAAAGTTAAACCGAGAGGTATTAGGAAGAACATATGCAAATGGGAAAGTAAAAATTAGGTTTACATTCATGTGAATCTAATTGGAAGATAGAGGATGTCGTGCACCAGTTGCATCGAGCGTTGGTGAGACTAAACTTAGACTATTGTGTATCGTTCGGAGTTCCAATCTAAGAAAGAATATACTGACTACAGAGGAACTGCAAAAGGTATTCTCCAAATTAACGCCTAAGTTGGCAAGGTTGTCTGACGGGGTAACTCAGCCTGTAATCTCGCGTTTCGAAACATGAGAGGTGATCGTAGTGAATCTTAGAAACATCGAAAGGACTGAATAACAGAGGGACATGAGGAAGTACAAGTAGGTGAGATCTGGGAGAATCCCATGGTATTCTACACGGACAAGTAGAACAGAATAATCAGCAAACAGTCAGTGTCCATTAGAAACCAAAGGGGCAATCTGTGTGTCAAGCTGGAGAACATTGATGGATTGTAACATGAGACCTTCACATCTATTTTACTTGGGAGAAGGAGGATGCAGGTACAGAATTCAAGAAGATGGACTGGACAACTCTTGAACAGATTGATGTAAAATACGAGTAGGGATTTGAGGCTTTGTTCTGTACAAATTTGGACCAATCTCCATGTCTGAATGAGTTGTATCACAGTCGGCTGTTGGGGTCAACGGAGGAATGACCCAGATTGAATTTTTTAATTAGAATCTGACAATAGGGGAGGTGCCAGAGAACTGGAGGACTGCTAATACGATTACACTTCACAGTAAGAGTGGGAGAGATAGTCTAGGTGACTATAGATGAGCGAGTATTAGATCACTGTTAAGGAAACTACTGGGTAAAATAGGGAAGGAGAAAATCGAACTCCAATCAGAGTCACAAGGTTTGATCAGGGATAATTATCATGACTTGATCAGAAGGGAGTCGCATCTAATGGATTTGATTGAATTAGTTTGAGGAGGTCAATTGTTTAGTTTGGTAGGAAGGCCTTTGACAAATTTCCAGCTGGGATACTGAGAAATAAAGTAAAATCTCACAATATGAAGGATACCTTGGCAGGTTACAAGGAGAATTGTCTTAGTGTCAGCAGGCAGAGGGTGGTAGGAGAAGGCTGTTTGAGCGACTGGAGACCAGTGTCCCCTGGTGTACCACAGGGATCAGTGTTATGTCCCTTATTGTTTGTGTTATTCATAAAAAAAGATGTGAATGTGGAGGGGGCTAGGTGGAGAGTGGGGGAGGTGTGAGCAATAACTGTATGTTTGACATAAAGATTGACCGGTTGGTTCGCAGTGATGAGGAAGGCCTTAAGTTACAGGAAGATGCAGATGGAATGGTCAGATGGGCAGATCAATGGCAGATGGAATGTAACCCTGATAAATATGAGGTGATGCACATTGGGAGAAGGAACCAGGCAGGGGAGTACTCAATGAATGGCAGCACACTGGGAACCTCAGGGTGTGCTTCTCCACACATCCCTGAATGTGACTGGACAGGTTAATGGGCTAGTTAAGAATTGGACCTTGGGTGTTGTGTTTCCTAATCAGGATGTATAGTATAAGAGCAATACAGGGCTTTGGTTCGGCCAAAATGGAGTACTGTATGTGGTTCTGGGAGCCACATTCCAGGAAGGATGTGATTGTACTGGAGAGGGTGCAGAGGTGATTCACCAGGATGTTCCCTGGGATGGAGCATATCAGCCATGGAGAGAGGCTGGATAAGCTTGGGTTGTTCACTTTGGAGCAGAGAAAGCTGAGGGGTCCGTGATTCAGGAGGATAAGTTTATGAGGGACATGGACAGGGTGGATAGACAGCAGCTGTTCCTTTTAGTCAGAGGGTCAAGAACAAATGAGCCCAATTTAAAGTGAAAAGTTTGAGGTTCAGAGAGGATTTAAATATTTTTTCACCTCGAGGATGTGGGGTTCTGGGATTACTTCCCGAGAAGGGGAATTATCACGGGTAACCTCACAATCATTAAAAAGTACTTGGACGAGCACGTGGAAGTGTCATAACATTCCAGGCTATGGGCCTGGTGTAGGAAAATGGGACTAATATAGATTGTGCTGTATTTCTGTTGGCACAGAGTCTATGCTCCTGTGAGTGTATGGTGTGGAAGGTCAATTATTGAGCAGTCTAAGGCAGGAATTGATGGCTTTCTGAAGAGTGTATTCACAAGGGTTAAAAGAGTGAACTGTAATAGCTGGTTAAGTAATGTCAATGTGAGAAATATGAGAAAACAAGTGCAGTTTCCTTACAGTTTGAAACCAGAGAATAGAGAATGGGAAACAGGGAAATGGCAGAACTATGAAGCCACTACTTCAGTTCTGTCTTCACAGAACTTTCAAACAATACAAGGAAAACCAAGTCTGGTGGAGGAAAATGATAGAGTACATTGAACATTGAACATAGTAAGTAAATGGTTCAGGAGAAATTATTGTGGCTGAAAGTATTGGTCATAGGCATCACTAACGTAAATTTATGAAATGGGAATTATGTTTGAGAAACAGAATGGGAGACAAATGAAAGAGAAGCAATGGATGTAAAACATGTTGATTTTCAGAAAGATTTTGGTAATTCTCCAAGCCCAATTTGCAAAATCAAATCTGAGTGGATTGGGGGCTAATATATGGCGATGTTTCCAGAATGGGACAGCTGGCAGGAAACGGTGAATAGAAATAAACAGACTCGTCAAGCAACAGCCTGACATTGTCTGTAAGGTATGATTCTGTGAGTATATATATATATATATATATATATATCGCAGACACCCCATTACCTTCCTCAGATATCTCCTGTCTCATCAGGACGGACACAGCAGAAGTGGTGGCACAGTGGGATACAGTTGGAAGGGAATTGCTCTTGGAGTCCTCAACAGTGACTCCGTATCCCATTAAGTCGCATGGCATTAGTTTGCACATGGGAAAGGAAACCTCCTGCTGATTACCATGTACCATCCTCTCTGAACTGATGAATCAGTACTCCTCCATGCTGACCAACACTTGGAGGAAGCACTGAGGGTAGCACGGATGCAAGATCTACTCTGGGTGGGGGATTTCAATGTTCACCACCAAGAGTATCTCAGCGACAGCATTACTGATCGAGCTGGCCAGGCCCCAAAGGATATAACTGCTCGACTGGTTCTGCAGCAGGTGTGGAAAGAACCAACAAGAGGAAAATACATACTTGACCACAGCCTTACTAATCTGCCAATTGCAGAAGTATCTGTTCATGACAGTATCGGTAAGAGAGACCATTGTAGAGACAAAATCACACCTGCATATTGAGAATAACCTCCACCATTTTGGGTGGTACTATCACGTTGCTAAACAGGGCAGACTTCGAACAGATCTAGCAGCTCAAATCTGGATGTCCATAAGGTGTCGTGAGTCATCAATAGCAGCCAAGTTGTACTCCCGCATAACCTCATGGTCTCCCGCATATACCCCTCGCAACAATTGCCATCAATCTAGAGGATCAACATTGGTTCAGTGGAGTGTGCAGGAGGGCAGGAGCTGCACCAGGCATACCTGATAATGAGGTGTCAGCCTGGTGAAGCCAACAATCAGGACTACTTGTGCGCCAAACAGCATAAGCAGTAAGTGATAGACACAGCGAAGTGATCCCACAATCAAAGGAACAGATCTAAGCTCTGCAGTCCTTCCACATCCAGCCGAGAAACGTTGGGGACAATTAAACAATTCACTGGAGGAAGGGATTCCACAAATAACCCCCTCCTCCATGATGGAAGAGCCCAGTACTTCAGTGTATAAGATAAGGCTGATGCATTCGCAACAATCTTCAGTCAGAAGTGCTGAGTGGATGATCCATTTCAGCCTCCTCCAGTGGTCCTCAGCAATTCAGTTACCAGTCATCAGCAATTCGATTCAGTCCACGCGATATCGATTGGAGAAACGATTGGAGATACCGGATACTCCAAAAGGTGCATAATCTGACACCATTATGTCAATAGTACTGAAAACTTGTTCTCCATAACTTGCCACTCCCCTAGCCAAACTATTTCAATACAGTTACAACAATGGCTTTTCCTGATTATGTGGAAAATTACCCCAAGTAATCATTGCTCCTGTATGTAAAAAGCAGAACAAATCCAATCCGGCCAATTACCACTCCATCAGTCTCCTCTCGATCATCAGTAAAGTGGTGGAAGTTCTCAGTGCTTTTAATCAGCACCTGCTCAGCAATAACCTGGTCAATGACGCCCAGTTTGGGCTCCACCAGGGCCACTCAGCTCCTGACCTCATTACCGTGGTTCAAACATGGACAAAAGAGCTGAATTCCAGAGGTGGGGTGAGAGTGATCGCCCTTGAAATCAAGGCTATCTTCGACCAACTATTGTATCAACGGGCATTGACAACACTGGAATCAATGGGTATCAGGGGCAAACTCCCCGCTGGTAAGAATCATACCTGACACGTAGGAAGATGGTCATGGTTGATGAAGGTCTGTCAACTCAGCTCCAGGACAAGTCTTAGGAGTCCCTCGGGCAGTGACCGAAAACTTCTTCAAGGCTGCTTCATTCATGACCTTCCCTCCATTTTAAGGTCAGCAGTGGGGATGTTCGCCAATGATTGCACAATGTTCTGCAACATTAGTGGCTCCTCAGATACTGAAGCAGTCTATGTCCAAATGCGACAAGATCTGGAGAGTATCCAGGCTGACAAGTGGCAAGTAATATTCAGGCCACACATGCCAGACCATGACCATCACCAATAAAATACAATCTAACCTGCCCCTTGGCATTCAATGGTGTTACTATCACTGAATCCCCAGTATCAAATTCCTGGTGGGTAATCATTGCTCAGAAACCCACTGGTCTCGCCACATGAACACAGTAACTATAAGAGCAGGTCAGAAGCTAGGAATACTGTGGCGAGTAACTCACATCCTGACTTCCAAACGTTTGTCCACCATCTACAATGCATAAGTCAGAAGTGTGATGGAAGACTCCCAATTTGTCTGGATCAGTGCAGCCCCAACAACACTCAAGAAGCTTTACACCATCCAGGACAAAACAGCCAATGTGACTGTCCCTTCGTCCACAAGGCTCCACCATCAACGCTCAGCAGCAGCAGCAGTGTTTTACTATCTGCATGCTGCAATGAAATGGTTCACCAAAGATCCTCAGATACCATCTTTCCAACTCATGACTAAGTCTATCTAGAAGGACAAGGGCTACAGATGTATGGGAATACCATCATCTTCAGGTTCCCTCCAAGCCATTCACCATCCTGACTTGGAAATATATCACAACCCCTTCACAGTCACTGGGTCAGAATCCTGGAATTCCCTCCCTAATGGCACTGGAGGTAAACGACAGCAGTTGGACTGCAGCGTTCAACAAGGCAGCTCACCACCACCTTCTTAAGGGCAATTAGGGACAGGTAATAAATGCTGGCCCAGCCAGTCACACCCAGATTCATGAAATAAATAAATAGAAATTAACAGAGGACGGTTGCTGAGGTGTCGCAGGGATCGGTGCTTGGGGCCCAGCTGTTCACAATGCCCTTTAAACATTTGGTTGCTGGAATCAGATACAATATATCCCAGCCTGCTGACAGCACTAACGGATGTGGGATTGTGAGTGGGTGAGGAGGATGTAAAAAACACCAAGAAGATTTAGACAAGTGGAGTGAATGGGTAAATACGTGACAGATGGAGAACAATGTGGATAGAGGTGACGGTGTGCCCTTTGGTGGAAACGATAAATTGTCAGCCTTCCATTTGAAAGGGATTGGTTGAAACATGTTGATCTACAAAGGGATGTATGCTCCTTTTTGTTGTTTCCTTCTGCGTAAACCTCTGAGGCCCCTGCAGTGCAGTGAGTTCTGCAACCAGATGTCAATACTGGGCATGGCATTGGCACGCTGCCCAGTGTACACAGACCCACCAAGTGGGGAGCTGTAACATTAAAAAGGATCTGCATCTCCCTGTACACCAGTCGCTGAAAGTAATATTGCAGAAACAGAAAGCAGTGAGGAAGATAAATGGAGTGTTGACCTTCATTTCAGGAGGATGTGAGTCCAGAAGTAAGGGTGTCTTACTGCAGCTGTACAGGGCCTGGTGAGATATGATCCCGAACATTGTGCATTATTGTCTGCAGTTTTGGTCTCCTTCCCTAATAAAGGGCAAACCTGACATTGATGGAGAGCAGTGAAGGATGACCAGACTGATCTCTGGGATAACGGGCTTGTTGTGGGAGCAGAGATTGGGGAGATTGGATAAGTATTCCACGGTGTTTAGGAAAATGAGTGGAGATCTCAGTGAAATATACAAACCTCTGACAGGGTGAGTCAGATTGGAAGTAGGTCACTCTGCATTGAGATGAGAATAAATGTCTGCACTCGCAGGCTAGTGAACCTGGAGAATTCGCTCGCACCTGGAAACCGAGACATTGATTATAGATAAGCATTTAGAGACAGTAAAGGGATGGTGGGAGAGCAGGAGTACGGTGTGGAAATGAAGGGCCAACCATCATTTCAATGAATTGGGTAGCAAACTCGATAGACCAAATGTACTACTGCACTTCCTATTTTATAGCTTCCCAAGGTTACTCACATTAACGGATATGTATATCGTGTGGGGTAAGTGCATTGAGGAGATTTTTTCCATGAACTAGCATGGGGAAAGCTCAATGTGTTGAATGACGTACTCCTTTCCCGCTGTTTCTGTGCAGTCTGTGGGAAAGCTCTGTAAATGCTGTCACAAGCTCTCAGATGTTAGGAAGGAGGTTTCTGCAGGGTCGACAGGACTGTGTTCCCATTCCCGTTTCCGACACTGATGCAGAGGCCGGTGTTCTGTCCGGTTTCATCCTTTCAGACCTCGGAGTATTTAGATACAAATGAGTACTTTGCTTGACCGTTTCAGAGACCATTGAAATGTTTATCACATGTCAGTGTCTTTGGAGTCAGTTTTAGGCCAGCCCAGGAAATCATTGGAGATTCACTTCCTAAAAGTACATTGGAGGATGAAATTCTGTTCACAATCGATATTGGCTTCAAGGTCACTGTTACTGACCTCGATATTTTATTAATTGTCTTTAACTTCCACCCGCTGGCAGATCATTAGCCTTGTCTGGATTAGTAATCCAGTGACATTTCCACAACAGCACCATCTCCACATGGGGACCTATTGGAAACCACACTGAGCTGGTTATTTCTCTGCTTTTTGCCATCTGTCAAAAAGAACTCCCACCAATTTGACTGTCGTGATGGGACTGAGGGGGTGGTAATTGTTCAGATTGTAATTATTCCCGTCCTAGGGGACGGGACATAGGGGAGTAATTTTCCACACTGCCAGGGAGATGTCGGAGTTGGAGCTGGAATGAAACAGCTTCCCCAGGGACACAGCTTGTTGTGCCGCACAAGTCTTCAGTCCTATTGCAGAAATGGTATCAGGGCTCATTGCCTGTGTCATATCGACTCTGTTCAGCTGTTTCTTCATGTCACGTGCAGTAATTGAAATTGGTTGAAGACTGACATCTGTGATTTTGTGGGCATCATGATGAGGGTGAGGTGTATCATCGACTCAATACTTCTGGCAGAGGATGGTGCAGATGAAACATCCTTCTCTTTTACACTGATGTGCAGGTCTGTTCCATTATTAAGGATGGGAATGTTTGTGGAGCCCTCGCCTCCAGTCGTTTGTTTAATCATCCATCACCATTTATGACTGAATGTGGCAGGACTGCAGTGCTTCGACCAGATCTGTTGGTCAAGTCTGGTAGCTTTAATGAGTTAGCATCAGGTTAAAGTTCATGTGATTCTGACTCTGACATGTTCACCCACACTCGTCACTGAGCCGTAGATGGTGTTGATGGTAATGACAGACTGAAGTGTTACCCTGGCAAAAAGTTACAGGTTGTGGTTTAATGCAGGTCTGCCTCTCCTGCTGCTGTGGTCTACAGCAGCACATGAATACGCAGTTTCGAGCTGCAATATCTGCAATGCAATTCTGCTGTCTGTTCCCCAATTCTCACTGAGACCCATTCACCCATCAGCCCTGCACTCAGTGACCTGACCTGGTTTCTGATGTGGAAATACTTCCATTTCCAAACTCTCATTCTGCTGAGGATCTGTCTTCCCGGGTCTTGCTTCCAATCTGACACATTCCGCAAAAGCATTTAACTGATCTTAATGCAAATGTTTAATTCACCTGAATCTTTTTCCTTGGGAAATACCATCTTCTGTGTTTAAAGTGAATGTGTTTCCTCTGTTCCTTTCCCTGACTATGATTAAGACCTCTGTAGTGTCAGTAATGCCAGCCTTATGTAGTTTCAGAACCAATGAATTCTCTGGATTCCCAATCATCTTCACCACATTGTATGTTTCCTCTTTTGGTTTGATGCATTATCACTCATGGCTGCCTTGTTCTCCCATGAGTATGTTTCATCTTCTTGGGGTTGCATTTCTGGTATTATCTTCCAAATTATCCCCAGACCCTCCTCCCATTGCTGCTTTATGGTCTTTCCTGTTCAGCTCCCCTTCCAATTAACTCTGGCCAGCTCCTCCCGCATGTCTTGGTTGTTACATTGCTTAATTATAACCACGTTACATCTTGAAGAGAGCATTAGATATAAACTGAAAGAAGGAGTTTTGGGAGATGGGACACGAAGAATAATTGGTGGATTTCTTAACTAGATACAAAGGGAGAACGAGAGAGAGGATATAGATCTGGAGATGTGGAAAATGAGAAAACTACATGATCGAAAGAAGTAGATGAACATTCCCCAAAGGTTTGGCAACGCCTGTGTGCTGTGGTCCTTGGTACAGTGCATGTACAACAGAGTAATATGTTCAAATGCTGAGTCTGATGCCAGAATATTTATCTCCGATTATATGACAGAGACTAGCTTTTGGAAAGAACCCAACAGGCCAATATATAGAAGGGTGTTAACTGGAATAATTTGCGACACGAGAATCAAGAATTTGGAGCACTCATCCTGGTAAGAATGAGAGAGTAGAGTAGGGAATTCCAGAAAAGGAGGGAACGTTGAGAGGATCAAATCATGTTTTAATGTTTTATCAATTTTATAAATCATGTGCATCATTTTTCGTTAACTGTGTCTCTGTTGTTCATTTACAATGTGTTGTGCACGTGTGAAAAATGCTACTTAACTGCACACAAACATTGATTAAACAGTGTGTATAAAATCACTTTTCGACTGTTGAAACTGTCCTGTTGTTGTGTTACGCGGATACATGAACACAAACTGGCCACCAAAAGACATGATGCACTATCACTATGTTCCATACATACAGACAAAGAAAGGCACCACTTTGACTGGGACAAAACACACACACATGCTAAGACATGCAAGGACCTTCTTAGAGGAATGGCGTTCTAACCAGAAGTCCATCAATAAACGGATCAATTTCGATCCTGTCTACATTGTCTTGTTAAAATAACCGGAAATGACATCACCCATCTTAAGAAACCAAGACCTATAAATTGAGAGGTGGGACATACCACCAGCACTTCAGCAGAGACTCTCACTGATGATGTCACCTGGTCATGGTGACGAAACTTCTGAAAACAAACCTTCAATCTCACCGAGCTAACTTGCACACATATAAATTGTTACTTTTTGTTCATTAGTGGAATTTAGGAGTTCTCTGTCGCTCACTTTTTAACAGATTATGATGTGAGGTGAGCTTTTCTAGGTGTGTGGTTTTAATTAACAGAGGGATTCGACATTGATATCATAACAGTTTGGGGCCTTGCCGTGTGGCACTTGGACCGACTTGAACAGATTTGAGATACAACAGGTCCCAGCAAATTCCAACTCATTGCAATTAGTGACTTTGAACTTCAAATAAAACCAATGGGAAAATTCGTTTAATTTTGTTACTTGTGGTTGATTAAATCAAAAGTGAGGGAAATGGCTTTTAACATTACTAAAGAGGTTCCCAAATTTTCCAAGGAGGTTTAAAAGGACATAAGGAGGACATTTCTTTAGAATTAGCAAATAGGTTGGAATTGAGTTTAACCAGGTAGAAAAGGGAAGCTGAAATTGTTATGGAGTTGGTCAAGCACTTTGATGTATCAGAGAAATAGGCAACTGCAGTGGAGTTAGAAAAAACTTAAATTGCAAATGTGGCAACTGGAGATAGAAGATAACTAAAGGGAAGGAAATAGAGAGAGAAGAAAGAGAAAGAGGAAAAAGAAAGAGAGAGAGGATTTGAAATGCAGAAGTTGGGAATTAGACAAGAAAGTTAAGTTAACAGGATGGAGATGAAGGGAGAACATAGGGATGTATACAACTATGTTAATAACTTGCCATATTTCGGTGACAAAAATGTCAAAACCTTTTTTATTTCATTTCAAAAAATGGCTAGTCAGATGACGTGGCCAGTGAACTTGTGGGTAATGCTAGTTCAGACTAAGATCGTGGGCACAGCTGGTGAGGTATGTGCAGCGCTATCAGATGAGGGGTCAAGAGATTATCAATATGTCAAATTGGCTATATTGATTGGTTATGAATTGGTACTAGAAGCATATAGACAGATGTTCAGAAAAATAGAGACGGAACCAGGTCAGACTTATATTGAGTTTGAAAGAAGTAACCAGTCATTTTGACAGGTGGGTGCTGGCCTTAAAAATGGATAAGACCTATGAGGCTTGAAGGGAGATTAATTTGCTGGAGAAGTTAAAAGACTCACTTCCAGAGATAGTAAGAATTCATGTGAATGTACCGAAAGTTCAGGAAGTGAGAAGTACGGCAGAAAGGGCAGGTAAATATGCACTGGGGCATGAGATGATATTTAGCTTCTGGCAGGAGTTTCATCCTGTGAGGGAAAGAAATTGGGAGAAGGGAAGATCACACATTACAAAGCGAACAGTAGCGCACAATACTTTACCATAGGTGAAGAAAGAAGCCCAAGGGGGGTTGAAAGGTGGTGAAAGGCCTCAGGTGTTCTCACTATAAGGGAGTGGAAAACATAAAATGACAGTGCCGATGGTTTAAGAAGGGCAGAGGGAAAAAGTTGTTTTCACTGCAGTAAGCTGGGACACACCGTGCTGGGCGTTAAAGGAAACACTTTGGGGAAAGATGTGGAAGAAGAGGCTAAGCCCAGTGGCATTAGTGAAACTGGTAAAGGAGACCCCAAGTGGAGCCGAGGAGCAGCAGGAAATTGCACAACTTAGGCAAGGGCTGGGTATGGAGGCAGTGCCTGATCTCTCTAAAGAATTCACCTCTGTAGATAAAGTTTACTCAGAAAGAACAGGGGGAGAAGGACAAGAAGTTATAATTTTGTGAGATATGGGATCTGCTCAGTCTCTAATAGTTGAGAAGTGAGGCGTCAGAAGAGCACAACAGATCAGGCAGCATCCAAACAGCAGGACAATCGAATTTCAGGCAGAAACCCATCGTCAGGAACATGGTGGGGGGACAATGGGGCTGAAAGATAAATACGAGGGGAGTAGCTGAGCTGGTGGGAGGGTCACTGGGAAGGCAATAAGAAGATACAGGTGGGAGTAATAGTGATATGTCAGAGGGTAGGGTGGAGTTGGTAGGTGGGAAGGAAGATGGCTAGTTAGGGCAGTCCAAGAAGGCAGTGCTAGGTTGAACGGTTGGATCTGGGAGAGGTTGGTGGAGGGGAGATTTGGAATTTGGAAGTCAACTTTGATGCTGTACAGTTTGAGGGTTCCTGCAGTCCTACCACCGATAGGAGTCCTATCACCCTCCTGTCCGAACTGTCACCATCACACCCCACCAGCATCTACCTATCGCCTTCCAAGCTCCCTTCCACCCAGCTCCACCCCACCCTCCTATTTATTTCTCAACCTCCTTCCCCTCCCTTACCCCCCAGTTTCCTGATGAAACGTTATCTCTCCTGCCCCTCGGATGCTGCCGACGTGTTGTGCTTTTCCAGCCCCACACTTTACAACTCTCATCTCCAGCATCTGCAGCCCTCACTTTCTCTCACCCTCTAATAGTAAGAGATGAAAGTTTTTTTTCACTCTTTCTTGCATGTTAATCAAGAGCGTGTTACGTTGTGGAATGGGGACAGAAATTAAGCATTCCCTTGTGTAACATCAGGATGGAATGCCAAATCAAGATTAGGGAAGTAACAGTGACAGTGAGTAACAGAGTGTCAGTTCCAGGAATACAGTTTGTTCTTGGGAACGATTTAGCAGGAGGCGAGGTGGGAGACGCACTCCTTGTGGCGGAGAAGCCAACAGAAGTCTAGGGAATTGGGGTGTTAAAAGAAAAATACCGAGGAATCTTTCCAGAGTGTGTAGTAACAAGATCCCACTGTCATACGTTACAGCAGGAAGAAAGAAAAAGACAAATGAATTGATGCTCAGTGAACTGACCCCCTGTTTGATGTAACGGTCCAGGAAAAACCTGAACAGGCAGAGCATCAGGCAGAGGGGTTTAGTCCAGAAAGGCTAATGGACTTACAACAGATATATACACACACATTCACACACACATACACATGCACACACACAGAAAAGGAATCAGAATATATTGTTGAACGTTAAAACCTAAAGATAGAATCATAACATTAAAATGGAGACCCCGATAGGTTACTGCAGAAGGGACATGGGCTGAAGAACACCACATTGTGTTACCTGTAGCACACAATGTTATGGCTAGCTCATATACTAACTGCAGGCGGTCACTTAGGTGTACAGAAGACTCAGGCTAAGGTTCAGAAGCATTTCCACTGGCCTGGAATGCACAAGGACGTGGGTTGTTTTTGCACATGATATACATACCAAATGGTAGGTAAGTAACAGGCAGGAATAAAACCAGCACCTTTCTTGCCAATTACTGCATTCGAAGAACATTTCACGTGGGTTATGATTAATTGTGTAGCTCCGCTTCCTAACATAGAAGTGGAAAACTATATTTGCTGACCATAATGAATATGTCTACCAGATTTCCAGAGGCAATTCCATTACGGAATGTTAAGATAAAAAGTGAGGTGGAGGGGTTGGTAGCTTTCTTTACTCGCTATGGGCTAGGCAGTAAGATTCAGTCGGACCAAGGATCTCATTTTACCGCTCAGCTGTTTAAGGAAGTCATGGATAGCTTCGGCATGCAGCAGTTTAAATCAAGTTCGTCCCATCCTGAATACCAGGGAGCCTTGGAAAGTTAGCATCAGACGCTGAAGACCATGTTATCAGCGTACTGTTATGATTACCCGAATGATTGGAATAAAGGTGTCCCATTATATTGTTTGTCATTAGATATGTCCCAAATAAATCTACTCACTTTACTTCCTTTGAGTTAGTATTCATACATGAATTGAGAGGTCCTTTGAAATTAAAAAAATATAAATTGACAGGACCGAAGTCGGAAATCTCACCCTTGGATTCTGTGTGTGAGGTGAAGGAGAGAGGAGATGGAGTAGGTGAGTTTGCTAAATACTGTATCTGAATAATATCTGAAGAGCACAACATAGAGTGAAGCAGGTGGCAGATAAAAACTCTGAAACTTTGAGGATATCCCGTGGGGATGACGTATTAGTATTGCCACCAGTGGTAGGTAATCCCTTCAAAGCCAGGTTTAGTGGCCCCTTTCAAATTAAAAAAAATGTGGAGTCAGTTCAGCTATCTAGTAAAGATGCTGGAGATGACAAAAAATTTTATCGAGTATTTTATATGGATGAATAATGCTCCAGACACATTTATGACTCAGGAACAGAGCTGTGGCCAGATGAACAAATTGTGTAGTTTATATATATGATGTGGTGATCTTTAGCAAGTGATTAAAAGCTCACATGTTACAGTTGACAGATCATGTTGAACAAGAAGCAAACTTGGTAATAAACTTAAAGAAAACAGAATTCGCAAAGGCAGAGGGGACGTTCTTGGGATATTACATTAGACATGGAAGGTTGGCCCCATGGAACACAAAGACAAAGGGCTTTGAGGAATTTCCACAAACATCCTCGAAGAAAGAGATGCTTCAATTTTTGGAACTGAGTGGATTCTATCAGAAGTTTGTTCCAAACTTCAGCAGCGTATTGGCACCACTGATGGATTTATTAAAGGAGAACACAGAATTGTGGTGGACAGAACAATGCCAGGAGGCATTTGAGAATTTTAAGGCAGGATTAATCACATCACCCATTTTAGCTACACCAAATATTCTGAAACCCTTTGAAAATTGTGTTTGATGCTCGGGATATCGGGGTCAGCGATGTATTGATACAGAAAGAGGATGATGGAACTGAATGGCTAATTGGCTACTTGTCGAAAAAACTCAATATCCACCAGGACAAAGATACAAAATCTCCATTATTGAACCAGAATGATTATGTTTCGCACTGGCCTTACAATATTTTAACGTGTATATGACAAACAAATTGTCGGAGATGGTTTTGGACAATGACAAATCTCTCGCATTTTTTGGAATAGTTAAAGTCCAGAATATGAGACTATTTCATTGGAGTTTTACCATCCTGACTTTAAACTTACAAAAGGTACATGCTGCGGCTCCTACAATGTGATAGCAGATGTGTTATCGCGGATTTAAAGGAAAAAGTGTAGATAAGATTTAGTGTTATTCCAGTGTTATAATGGTGTGCAGAATTAATATGAATGATATAACTGTGATAAATACTTTTGTATTTCATAAAATTGGGATTTAAAATTAGAGGAGAAGAAATGTAGTCATCTTTTCATTCTGCTGGTTCCCTTTATTTTCTGAAGCGGGGAATTGTTGTGAAGCCAAAAACATGTAGAGTACTTTAAAACAGAACGGGTTTTGCCGAATAGAAATTAAAGCCACAGATGCCAGCTAAAGGTCAAACTGTTCCACATGTCAACATTAGCTGAGAAATGGATACCTGAGTTTTGGTTGCTGTTTTGACAGCCATTCAAATGCAACCAAAGAGTTTAAATAACGCTCAGGAAACCAGAAGCCAATGGAATTTGAATATTATTGTTTGGACACCTGATAAGCGACCAAATTATGGGAATTACTATATCATGGGGAGTATACATACCCAGCATTTTGAACACTGGTGGGAGAGCTACTGCCATCCAACAGCAGAGTGACTGCTGTAGAGCAGGAGTGCTAACTGGCCATCCCAAACACTCTCTATCAAAGACACATGTTCATGTAAACCTACTTGCAATAAAAAAAGGACCCGGGGAGATCAGCAGCTGGAAGAGTGAACACAGTGGGGAAGATAGAGACTGTGTGGTCTTGAGATTGTAATGTTTTATATGTGAGCTGTTGGAACAGCATATTTTTACAGAGTTGGAGTCAGATAGTAAGTAGCCAAGAAAAGAGGGGCTTGTATTTGTCAATAGTTGTTGTTTAGTGTCCAATATTAAAGTTAAGAAGCAAATTTGTTAATTTTTGTTTAAATAGTGGAATATAGGAGATCGGTGTCACTCATATTTTAACAGATTACGAGGTGAGGTGAGCTTTTCTGGGTGTTTGGTTTTAATTAACAGAGGGGTTCATCTTCACCTTATAAATGTCCATCCACGTTAGCCCCATTTCCCTGCAGTTGGCCCATATCCTTCCAGTCCTTTCCTATCGACATATTTATCCAAATGCATTGAAATGTTGTTAATGTTGTTAATGTACACACACACACACCCGCCCCACCACCAACCACATCTGCTGGCAGCTCATCCATGTACCAGCCTCTGTGTAAAGAAGTGGCTGCTCAGGTTCCCTTTTATTCCTTCCCCTTTAACCTTAAACTGATCCCCTCTAATCCTCGATTCTGTACACCTTGGAAAAAGACTGAGAGCATTAACCCTATCCATACCCCTCATGATTTTATAAAGATGTATAAGGACTCCCTCAGTCTCTTACACGCTAAAGAAAAGGTCCTAGCTTGTCCAACCTCTCCCGAGAACTTAGACCATTGGGTCCTGGCAACGTCCTTGTAAATTTCTTCTGCACTCTTTCTAATTTCATAACATCCTCTCGATAAGAGGTTACAAAAACTGAATATAATACTCCAAGTGTGGCCTTCCCGATGTCTTGTGTAACTGCAACATAACTTCCCAACTTCTATCCTCAATGTCCTACCTCATGAAGGCCAATGTGCCAAAAGCCTTCTTCACTGCCTGTGACTTTACACTTAGAGAACCATGCCCGTGAAAACCAAGGTCTCTCTGCCCACTGCACTTCTTAAGACCCTCCCATTCACCGTGAAACTCCTACCTTGATTTGAATTTCCAAAATGCAAGACCTCACACATCTATATTAAATTCCATTTGCCATTTCTCGGCCCACTTCCCCACCTGATTAAGGTCCTGCTGCAATTTCGGAGAAACTTTCTCACTGATCACGCTACCACTTATTTTAGTATCATCTGCAAACTTACTAATCATGCCCTGTACATTCTCAACCAAATCATAGATAACAAACAGCAATGGACACAGCCTTCAGTCTGACCATCATCCTTCCACTAAACCCTCTGCTTCCGACCATCAACCCAACTGTGTATCCGATTGGACAGTTCCCCCAGCATTCCACGTGATGGAACCTTCCAGAGCAGCCTTCCATGTGGAACCTTATCAAAGGCCTTACTGAAATCCATAGAGACTAAATTTACAGCTCTGTCCTCGTAAACCTTCTTGGTCACTTAATCAAAGAACTCTAACAAAGTTGGGAAGCATGATCCCCCACTCACAAGTCTATGCTGACCGCTCCGAATCAAACCCTGTGTAATAATGGGTGCAGTCAATGGTTTGCTGTCCTTCATTGTAAGATGATTCGAGTACATAAGTAAAGCCATCTTCCTGCTGTTGTAGAGCCTTGCTGAGAGAGCATTTGGGGCGCTCTCTACAGATTTGATCTCCTTTGTAAGGAATGAACTCCTTACCACAGATACAGCTGGCAGTATCATGAGGGTAGATTGAAGAACCTGAGAGTTTAATCTGCAGAGCTGTAAAATCTGAAATGGTGATGCTGAAACACGAGGTGTAGCATATATATTTCCAAAAGACACATTGATAGGGTGAGAAATTCCATACTTTACTCAGAATTGATTGATCTGATTTATTGTCACGTGTACCTCAGTACAGGGAAACACTTTATTTATGAGCAATGTAGGCAGATCATAGTAAGCATGGCCAGGCAGATCATAGGGTGGAAATAGACTTGGACAGAGTAAGGCATACAGGTTATACTGCACAAGACAAGCACTCAACAAGATCAACATGAGCAAGATCAGCATTATTTGAACACAGAGAGTCGATTCATCAGTCTAACGCGACTTTCCTAAAAGTTTATATGCCTAAATTAACTCTCCCCATGTTATTGTGCTGTTGGCATGTGAACCGTACTGAACGCAATGTTGTTCACAATCCCCAACATCAGCCATAATACATTCGATCTGAAACAGGTCGCCATTCCCACCAGCTTCCGCCCTACATAGAGAAAGGCTGGCTTCTCGGAGATGGAAGGTGCCTCCTTGAGACTTCACACAAGACGTATGTCTTCCCTCCTCAACACTAGAAAACCATGTTAAAGTCCTGCGTGTTTATCATGAGCAACGGAGCCAGGAGGAACAACGTGGAGCAGTCTGTCTGTGCACTAATGTGCATCTGCCCCACTTGTTTATCATGTTGGAGCATCAATCGGGAGACAGTGAGGACTGCCGATGCTGGAGATTGTAGTAGAGAGTAGATTGCTGGAAAAGCACAGGTGGTCAGGCAGCTCCGAGGAGCAGGAGAATCCACGTTTTGGGCATAAGCCATTCATCAGGAATCAGCATCAATTACCTCATTCTGTCCCTTTGCAAGTGCGTTGAGGGGGGAATGGCCTCCTTGTGTTCCTGTGTAAGAGACTGAAGGAGCTGAATGGCCTCATCCTGTTGCTGTGCAAGTGGCTTTAGGGGCTGAATGGCCTCCTCCTGTTCCTGTGTAAGAGACTCAAGTGTTTGAATGGCTTCTTCCTCTTCCGATTGGACAGGACCAAGGGCCTGATTGGGTTACCCCTGGTTCCTGTTTGACAGCTCGATGTACTGACAAGTGTGATGTTGCTGCAGGCTTTGAGAGGTTATTTTGTTCTGGTTTCTTTTAAGAGAGAGATTGAATGATCGTTACCAAACTGGTTAGTTAAAACCACTGAGTAAACAGCAAGGGAGGCCTTGGGTTAATTTTAATGCAGCCTGAATGGGTGTGGCCAGCTCTCACAAATTACGACCTCTGGGTTTTGGTTTCTCAGTAGTATCAGAAACTATTGGGGTCTGCACAGAGTTGGAATCTTCAGTGACTATCTCCTGGGTGCTACTCTCTCTGAATTTTCTCTTGGTGCTGTTTTTAATTCCCGGATTAGAGAAATGTTTGTGACAATCTGTGTCTGAATTTTCCTTTCTGCAAGGGGCTGTGTTTTTGGGATTTTCCTATATTGGTACAGTTCATTAGTAATAGTTGCTAGATTTGTTATTCTGTTAACTTGTCTAATGGAATTATGATTTTCTAAATTCCTCTTTCTTTGCTTTCATTTTATCTTTCCCGTTTCAATAAATAGTGTTTAGCTTCACACCGAGTAGTTTGATCTGTCACATTGCATCTGGAACAGTCACTTTATATTCCCTTTAAAATAAAAAAAATATAGAGTCTAGGTGACCGCCTTCAAATATTTTCGAGGGGCTCTGCTGTGGTCCATCACACTAGACTCCTTCTCTTCCTGCGTAATAGGCTGAAGGCACTGAATGGCCTGTCCCTGTTCTTCTCCAATCGTGTCAATGGGCTGAACGACTTCCTCATATTCCTGTGAAACTAGCGTGAGGTGCTGAATGAACTCTTGTTTTATTGTGGCAATGTGCAGTGACAGGCAGTGCTGGTAGATGAATGTTACGGACCATTTAACAGCACAAATCTCAATGGAGTCTGGGTCTTGCTGCACATGGACACAGACCAGCTCAGGAGCTGAGGGGGGAACAAAATGTTCTGAACATTGTGGCATCTTCGGTGACCATCCCCACTTCTGATCTTATGGTGGGGAAGGTGGGGGTGGGGAGACATTGATGAAGCAGCTGAAGCTGTTTATGAAGAGGAAGCTACCCTGAGGATGTCCCACCGAGCTGACCCAGGACTGAGATGATTACCATCTTCCTTTGTGCCATGTTTGACCCCAAACACTGGAGAGGTTACTCTGATTCCCATTAAGTTCAGTTTTGTTAAGATCCTTGATGTCAATAAAAGTCAACCACTGCCTTGATATCAGGGCCAGTCATTTTTACCTGAACCCTTGTCGCAACCTCATTTGTTCATATCAATAAACCATGATATAGGAGCAGCAAGTGTTTTCTTCAAACAGGTGGGATTGAATGTCAGGATTTCTGTTCTCAAGAGTGTTCGGGAAGCTAGATGACAGAAAGTATTTGGAGAGGAGGTAGATGGATATTGACCTGACAGAGAGTTGAGGGCTATGAAGAATTGGGTATGAAAGAGGATTTGAGACCAAGAGCAGATCAGTCACGATCTTAGTGAAGGGCAAGGCAGGCTTGTGGAGTGAACGACCCGCCCCTGTTTCTGATGTTCTCCCATTCTGTTATTGGAGAGTTAGTGGGTGTTATTTTCATGAATGTGCAATTACTGAATATTGCAGTCAGGGAGACCAGATGATTTTGTGAGCCAACTCTGGTTGAGGTATATGGGCTGTATTCACAGTGAATCTGAGTCTACAACATGACCAACAACTGAAGCACAAGTTGCAGATTGGGGAAGCTCTGTGAAGAGAGATGAGGGGCCTCTTTCATACCCGTGCCTGGGTTTTCCAATTACTTTTCCCAAATCACTTCAAACCGTGTGGGACAGTATTGAGAGGCTGAATGGTCTCCTCTGTTTCTGTGCACCAGATTATAGGAGTAAGTGGCCTCCAACTGTTCCTGTCTAGCAGATTTGATGGGCTGAATGGAACACAGGAACATGGGACTGAGGAACAGGAGTGGGTCATTAGGTACTTTGAGCCTTCTCCACCTGGCACTAAAATTGTGGCTGATCAGGTTGGGGTCTCAGCCCCACTTTCCTGTCTGTGTCCCATTATGCATGACTCACTTCTCTGTCAAATATTTACCTAACTCAGCTTTCAATCAATGTGAATATAGAGGCACGATAAACTTCCTGTGAAGAGAATTCCCACTTGAAAGGTCCTTTCAGAATTATTCAACATCCTTCTTATAGAATCAGACAGTCATGCAGAATGGAAACAGACCCGTTAGTCCAATCTGTTCATTCCGATCAGATATCAAATCTGATCCAATCCCATTTGCCAGCATTTGGTAAATATCTCTCCTCTTTCAGATACTTTTTAAATGTGCGATTGTTATCGCCTTCAGCACTTCCTCTGACAGCACTTTCTGTACACACACAACTCTCTGTGTGAAACATTTATCTTCAGCTCCCTTCTAAATCATTCGCCCTCTCCCCTTCAACCTATGCCCTCTTGTTCTGGACTCCCCTACCCTGGAGAGCAGAACATGGCTGTTCAGCACATCCATGCCCCTGATGGTTTTATAAACTTCTATAATGTCACCCCTCAAACTCTGACACTCCAGGGAGAAACACCTCAACCTAATCAACCTCTCACTAAAGCTCAAACCTCCAGTCCTGGAATATCCGGGTAAGTTATTTCTGTAGAAAACCGAGTTGTACGCAGTATTCTTAAAGTGGCCTCACAACATCCTGTAGAGATACAACATCCCACCACAACTCCTATACTCAATGCTCTGACTGATTAAGACAAATGTGCCAAATGTGTTCTGCATGACTCTGTCTACCTGCGAGTCCACATTCAAGGAACAATATACCTGCAGTACCCCTTTGTTCTACAACACGCCCCAGGACCTTATCATTAAGTGTATAATTCCTGCCCTGGTGTGCGTTCACAAAATACAAAACTTCGTATTTATCTAAATTAAACTTCATCTGTCACTCCTTGCCCCTTTGTCCCATCTAGTTGTGGTCTAGTTTTACTCTGAGATAATCTACTACACCACCTTTCTGATGTCATCTGTAACCTTAACTAACTATGGCCCCAATATTCACATCTAAATCCTTTACATAAATGATGAAATGTAGTGAACTCAGTACTAATTCTTACAGCACACTGCTGCTCACAAGCCTCCAGGCTGAAAAATATCCCTCTTCCTTCAAGGCAATTGTGACTAGCTTCCTCTGTATCCGTTGTGACCAAACCTTACTCATCTGTCTAACAATCAGAATGAAATACCAGCGATGAAGAGAGGCTGAGTAAGTTTGGTTTAATTTCACTAGATAAAAGGAGATTGAGGGGGGACCTGATTGAGGTTTACAAAATCATGAAGGGTATAGACAGGGCGGATAGAGACGGGCTTTTTCCCAGGGTGAAGGATTCAATAACGAGAGGTCATGCTTTCAAAGTGAGAGTTGGGATGTTTAAGGGGATACACATGGTAAGTACTTCACACAGAGAGTGGTGGGCATTTGGAACGTGTTGCCACCAGAGGTGGGAGAGGCAGGCACGGTAGATTCATTTAAGATGCATCTGGACAGATGCATGAGTAGGTGGGGAGTACAGGGATACAGATGCTTAGGAATTGGGCGACTGATTTAGACAGTACGTTTGGATTGGCTCAGGCTTGGAGGGCGAAGGGCCTGTTCCTTGGCTGTAAATTTTCTTTGCTCTTTGTTCTTTAAATGAACACCTTGCTGAAGTCCATATAGACAATGTCTACCAAATTGCCTTCATCAATCTTCTTTGACACCTCTTCAAAAAACTCAATCAAATTAATGAGGCATGATTTCCCATGCAGAAAGCCACGTTGTCTACTCCGATCAGCCCTTGCCTTCCCAAATGTATGTAAATGCTATCCCTCAGAACCCACTCCAACAACTTACCCACCACTGACATCAGGCTCACCCGTCTATAGTTCCCCGGCTTTTGGGGTCACTGTTTCCTTTTCTAGTCCCACACCTCCACTGCTCACAACAAATGTTCAATGTAACCAGGTTAGTGATATGGCCGATGATATCGGTCTCAGACTGGCTCAGGGTCAGTTTTAGGAACAAGTCAGGCTAGTTTCTTTAATCTGCTAAAACAACACGTTTATGATCCAGAGCAATGTTACTCAAACTATGATGGAAAGATGAATGGCAAACTGTTTGGATATTGCAATTATATAATCAATGGCTTGGAAAGGGTGGACGCTAAGAAATTGTTTCTGTTACGCCTTAGAATTAGAAGGGGTCAATTCAGAACAGAAATGCTGAAACATTGCTTCAGCCAGAGAGTAGTGGGCCTGTGGAATTCATTGCCACAGAGTGCAGTGGAGGCTGGGACGCTAAATGTCTTCAAGGAAGAGATTGATAAATTCTTGATGTCATAAGGAATTAAGGGCTATGTCGAGAATGCGGGTAAGTGGAGTTGAAATGCCCATTTGCCATGATTAAATGGCAGAGTGGACTCGATGGGCCGAATGGCCTTACTTCCACTCCTATGTCTTATGGTCTAATACTTCCCTTTCTAAACACACACACACAAACACACAAACAAACGCACACATACACAGACACAAACACACACATGCAAACACACACACACAAACACACACAGATTAACAAAATTTCTGCAACTTTAATTTGAAAGAACTTTGTCCAGATATTATTGGAACTCATGACAATAGTAAAAATTGAGATTGTCCAAAACGTTATTCTGCTTCTGAAGATATTGTACACACACAGCTGCTAACAATGGGATTCCATCCTGGGAGAGTTGGATTTGGCTGAATTCCCTTTGCTTTAGGCACTGAGTAGATTCCAGTGAATTCTGGTTAGGGATCATCCAAAGGGCAGCACGGTGGGCAGCACTGCTGCTTCACAGCACCAGGGGCTTGGGGTCGATTCCAGCCTTGGGTGACTGTCTGTGTGGAGTTTGCACATTCTCCCCTTGTCTGTGTGAGCTTCTAATGGGTGATCCAGATTCCTATCACAAACTGTGTAGGTTCGGTGGATTGGTCATGCTAAATTGTCTGTTGTGTTCAGGGAATTCTAGGTTAGGTGCATTAGTCAGGGGCAAATATAGGGAAATGGGTTGGGAAGGTTGGCATGGACTTGTTGGGCCGAAGGGCCTGTTTGAACACTGCAGTGATTCTATAAAAGTAACGATGAGTGTAGAATTTATTTTTTAGCTTGCACACATTGCTGTGATGAGGAACAATGAAGGAGAGAGAGTGCAATAGGCCATTCCTTCTCAGGCAGGTTACATTTTCTCCCTCTCTGAGTTGAATCACACAGTAATGTCATCCTGTCCCAAACTGGACCATGTGAGGTCTCCTTATACATTGTCCAAACTATGTCTCCATCACATTCCCTGTTCCATGTAGGTGCATCATTGCTGCTGTCATAGACAGAGCCATACCCTGAGCAGAAAATGGTCTCGACTGATTTGAAATATGTTTACATGGCCCTGCGTCATTAAAAAATAAAATATTTAATTTATTCAGAATACCTGTGTTAAAATGACTGCATTTTTTAACAAATGCAGAAATTTCTGGAAAAGCTCGGCAGGTCTGTCAGTACCCAGATGCCTTTTACATGCTGTCGTTGTACCAGCCTCCACCACTTCCTCTGGCAGCTCATTCTATATGCACACTATCCTCTGTGTGAAAAGTTGCCCTTTAGGTCTCCTCAAAACCTTTCCCCTCTCACTTTCAAACAATGCCCTCTAGGTTTGGATGCCCCTAACCTGGGGACAAACCCTGACTACTCACCCTATCCATGGCCATTTTGATTTTATAAACCCCTACTGCTGTGAAATGTGACTCCAATCAACACGAATAGCTGTACTTTCAGTCATCCTGGCCCTAAATTCTGAAATTCAATACTGACACCGCTCCCTTATCGATCAAGTCACAAAGTGGGCGGCACGGTGGCACAGTGGTTTGCACTGCTGCCTCATAGCGCCGGAGACCGGGGTTTAATTCCCGCCTCAGGCGACTGACTGTGTGGAGTTTGCACATTCTCCCCGTGTCTGCGTGGGTTTCCTCCGGGTGCTCCGGTTTCCTCCCACACTCCAAAGATGTGCAGGTTAGGTGAATTGGCCATGCTAAATTGCCCGTAGTGTTAGGTAAGGGGTAGATGTAGATGTAGATGTAGGGGTATGGGTGGGTTTCGCTTCGGCGGGGCGGTGTGGACTTTTTGGGCCGAAGGGCCTGTTTCCACACTGTAAGTAATCTAATCTAATCTAATTCTAAACCCATTTTAATCAGTTTGTTCAGATGTATCATGAGAAACTTCTGTGGGATTTACACTGAGACCTTTGTGCCCAGAGGGAGGGACTAGCATCACTCAGCAATGCCCACAAAGCTGTAACAGTATTCTCCTGTGTGTTTGTTCATCAGACTGTCCTGACATGATGTGACATACCTCTGCAACAGGCAGGACTTAAATCCAGGCCTTATAGTCCAGAGCTAGGAACACTACCACAGAAGTTCAGGAATTGGAATCACATCCAGAGTTCTGGCTCAGAGACAGGGACACTACCCACCACACTACTATACCCAGATTTTGGGTCATATTTTAGTGCCCACTTTCAGCTCGGTGAGGATTTATTATAATCAGGTTCCCATTACTGAACTACACAAAACACTTTGTATTGTTAAACAAATGCAAGATATTTGTCTCAACTGTAGGATATTGAGTGACGTGCTATGCCATTGATTAATCGCTATTATCTGTAGTCTGCAATATTTTGGAAAGAAATCCTGCAGACACACTCTGCCCAATGAAGGGTCTCAAATGGATATTTATTACTGAACAGCAGAGACGAAGGAAGAGCTTAATTTCTGGTCACAAAACACCGATCACTCTTACCCAACTATAACGTGCGACTCCCTTCTTCCTGACCGCTGATTACTGCCCAGCCTCTCCTCCCACTGACTGTGTCTGCAATCTGTCCCTCCTCCCCCTAACCACGCAAGGCAAACCAAGCTCAGGGTCTTTGTGAAACTCAAGGCCGGAGTGTGCAGGCCGTCTGGAGAGGAATGGGCGTTTTAAAATTGAAGGTGGAGGGGAGGTGGCAGTAATATCACTCACTGGGCTGAGGGGTGGCGGATGGAGTTTAGTTTGGATTAATGCGAGGTACTGGATTTGGTAAATTAAACAACAGCAGGACCTATACAATGAAAAGTAGAGCCTTTGGCAGTGCTATAGAAAAGACACATAGGCCGTCAGGTATAATTCTTTAAAATTTGCATCTCATTTCGATCGTGTGGTTAAGAAGGTGTTTAACACACATGTCTTCATAGGACATACCCTTTGAGTATCGGAATGGGGATGTCAGGTTGAGGATGTACAGGACATTGGTGAGACCTCTTCTGGAATACTGTGTCCAGTCTGGTCATCCTGCCCGCTCATTCCATAGGCACACCACCCTCTGGGTGACAAAGCTGCCCTTTAGGTGGCTTTAATGTTTCCCCTCTCACCTTAAACCTATGCCCTCTAGTTTTGGTCTCCCCTACCCTTAGAAAATACCCTTAGAAAATACTTTGATATTATTGACCTTGATATTATTAAGCTGGAGAGGATTGAGAACAGATGAACCTGGATGTTGTTGGGAATGCAGGGAGTGAGCGATAAGGAGAGGCTGGGTATGCTGGGACTTTTTCACTGGAGAGGATGAGGTTAAGGGGTAACTTCACCGAAGTTTACAAAATAATGAGGGGTACAGATAAGCTGAAGGGCTGATGTCTTTTCCCTAGAGTTGGGGATTCAAAACTGAGGGATATTTTAAGGGGCGAGGAAAAAGATTTACAAAAGCCAGAAGAGTTAATTATTTTAGACAGAATCTGGCTTGTGTGTGGAATGAACTTGCAGAGCAAGTGGTGAAAGCAGGGACAGTTACAACGGTTAAAGGACATTTAGATCAGTCCATGGATCAGACATCAGTTTGGATAGTGCTGTGAGCAGCTGCCCTCTCCCTCCCCGTCTCTGAATGGATCCCTGTTGGTTTTCACCCTCTGCTCATGCCTTGCAGTGGCGTGGGGAGGCCAGCAGAGGGTGGCATTGCATCACTTTAAGCACCACAGAGACTGACAGACCTGCCCCACACAGACACACAAATACACTGGCAGGAATTGTTAGGACATGGCGTGAAGCTCATCTGGTAAGTTAAATGAAACATAAAGAAATGCTCAATTTGCCTCATAAACTGTTAAAATATGAGGGACAGAGAACTCCCAAATTCCACTGTTTAAATAAAAACATCAATTTATTTTTTCACTCTGAAAGTGAACACTTTACATCAAAAATTCACAACTCTGGGACCCTCTTCCACTTAACTGCTTATTACCCGAGGAGAAAGTGAGGACTGCAGATGCTGGAGATCAGAGCTGAAAATGTGTTGCTGGAAAAGCGCAGCAGGTCAGGCAGCATCTGCAGTCCTCACGTTTCGGAGGACGACGTTTCGGGCATAAGCCCTTCTACAGGAATGAGGAAGGTGTGCCAAGCAGGCTAAGATAAAAGGTAGGGAGGAGGGACTTGGGGGAGGGGCATTGGGAATGCCATAGGTGGAGGGAGGTCAAGGTGAGGGTGATAGGCCGGAATGGGGTGGGGGCGGAGAGGTCAGGAAGAAGATTGCAAGATAGGAAGGCGGTGCTGAGTTCGAGGGATTTGACTGAGACAAGGTGGGGGGAGGGGAAATGAGGAAACTGGAGAAATCTGAGTTCATCCCTTGTGGTTGGAGGGTTCCCAGGCAGAAGATGAGGCGCTCTTCCTCCAACCGTCGTGTTGCCATGGTCTGGCGATGGAGGAGTCCAAGGTCCTTGGTGGAGTGGGAGGGGGAGTTGAAGTGTTGGGCGACAGGGTGGTTGGGTTGGTTGGTCCGGGTGTCCCAGAGGTGTTCTCTGAAACGTTCCCCAAGTAGGCGGCCTGTCTCCCCAATATAGAGGAGACCACATCGGGTGTAGCGGATACAATAGATGATGTGTGTGGAGGTGCACAGATCCACACATGGGGATGGTGAGGATACGGCGTGAAGCTCATCTGGTAACTTCAATGAAACATAAAGAAATGCTCAATGCGCCTCGTAAACTGTTAAAATATGAGGGACAGATCCGCCAACTTCCACTGTTTAAATAAAAACATCAATTTATTTTTTTCACTCTGAAAGTGAACATTTTCCATCAACTATTCACAACTCCGGGACTCTCTTTCTCTTAACTGCTTATTACCCGACTCCAGCTCTGTAGCAATATACTGTTTCTGGGTCTGCCTTCCTCTCATATCACAGGAGCTTGTAAGGTCTCAGTTCAGAACAGCATTCACTCTCTCTTAAAGGTACAGTACACACTTTCAACTTCATCACATTATACTCTGATAAAGTGGATAAGTGGGACCTAACCGGATTTCTCTTGCTCTGTGGTTTGTCAATATTTCATCTACTCTGTCTGGTATGTGTCAGGACTTCTGTTGCTCCATTGACAGCACGTCATTATTCGACTCTGTCCGTGGGAATATATCAGTATTTCACTTGCTCAGACTCGTGTGTGGGGGGGCAGGATTTCAGTTGTTTCATGGGGACTGTGACGCTATTTCAATCTCAATGTTTCTAGATGGCACCGAACCTGGAAGAATTGTAAAGTCTATGGAGGAGAGTGTGGAACTCTAACAGGACAGTGAAACGTTGGTGTAGTGTTCAGTTATAAGGCAGATGGGGATCAATGCGGAGCAGTGTGAGGTGATGTACTGTGGTAGGAATAACATTGAAAGGCAGTTTAATACAGGCCGTACCATAATAAAGGGGTTGCATGAGCAGAGGGCGCTGGGTGTACATGAGCACAGATTGTTGAAGATTTCAGGACAAGTGGGGAGAGCAGTAAATATTACAGATTAGTTTCAGTATCTGAGCTGTTTTCAGGGGGAGGTGTAGGAGGGAGCGTCCCTGCTCCCTTCCTGGGATGTGGTGGTGACGATGTGTTGTGAGCTCACACTCCTGCCCACCGAGACCGTGGGGATTCCATTTGTACCAGCTCGAGACAAAAGGGAGATCGCATCAGGGCCGCAGCTTCTCAGTTGTGCCGGGGGGAAATGGAGCTGCCAGTGGGTTTAACGTGAGAATTGCCCTTCACTGAACATTGCTCCTTACTCGGTCAGTGGGATGTGGATGTTTCAGAATCTCCGTTCGAGGAGTCCCGGTCCTCTCCGACTCGTACCAGGGTCCTCCCCACATGGTGGGCGGGGGGGGTGAGGGAACGTATATCGGGCACTCCACCACCCGGCTTGGCCCTTTCTGACCTATTCCAGGCTGTTTCTCCTGGAATGGGAGAAAGGGAGGGAGGGAGGGAGGGTGGGAGTGGGTGGCCCTGCTGTTAGTGCTGGTGCAGGTGAAGGAGACGGGGACATGGTGAGGGGTCCGGAGGGAATCAGTTCACAGTGTTGCATCCATGCAGTGTAATTAACGTGGGGGGTAAAGTGGAGGGAGGAGGAAGACAGGGGGAGAGAGAGAGGGAGAGAGAGAGAGAGGGATAGAGAGTGGGACAGAGAGGGAGAGAGAGATCACGGCGGGGTGGGATGGTGCTTTACCTGTTATACAGTGAGTGTGAGGGAGCAGAGAGAATACGGTGACCCTTATCCTGACAGAGTGGGGAAGGTTATTGATGCTTGTCCTGTATTGCTGGGCATTTCCTCAGGCCCCAGATACTGCACTGAGCTGGGTGGGGAGCTCAGACCATGATCAGTGGGTCAGGTGGTGTGGACCCTCTGGGAAGAGAATGGTTTCCCTCTGTACTAGCCCATCCACCAGGACATCCGTGCCCCTGTCGACAAACTGCAGTGTAATTGCCCCTTATCCCCCATGCTCAGGGTAAACTGCGCAGGGCAGCTCCTAACTGAGAAAGCGCAACCGTGTGCTCATTGGCCTTTTATAGATTACCCCAGTGTCAGGGAACAATGAATATCCAGGGTCACCCGGGAGATGGTGAGTACTTCCAGCCATGATGGGTGGGAGAATCGGGCTGGTATTGAATGGGAGGGACACCATGGGGTGGGGTGGGTAGTTCATGAGGTGAGTTTGATCTGATAGCACCAGGAAACTAGCTCAGCATCGTGCAGATAATCGTTCTGTTAGACTAAGGGAAAATGTCACTGAGACAGTTTTTTGTTTGATTCAGCCCAGTGAGTCATAGATTCTGTTGAAACAACTCCCATTTACAAAGCTGTAGTACAAATGCTCAAATATCCAATTTTCCCATCTTTCCTGGGAAGACAGGCTCTTGTTACAGGATGTTATCGAAGTGTCTACATTTCAGCATTCTGCAACCTGGGAACACATCCTTCCATGACACTGTCTCTCAGTCTCCCCCTCTCTGTCTATACCCCAAACCCCTCCCATGTGGTGATATTTAAACTGATTCCCCCGCCTGGTCTCTCTGGCAGTGATGCTCACACACACAGCACCCCCTTGTCAGGGCAACAATGGAGATATGGAGCTGTAAATGGGTGGGAGCTGTACATCCTGTCAGTTCCAGAATGGGCTGCAAGTTTCCCCACACTGGGCAGGGATCTCACACAGTGTTACTGTGCAATGCACTGGGGTGGGGTACACAGTCCTACATGCTGGGACAGCAACTGCTGCTGGGTTAAAGATCAATGCACTGGGGTGGGATACACAGTCCTACATGCTGGGAGGGTAACTGCTCCTGGGTTACAGATCAATGCACTGGGGTGGGATACACAGTCCTACATGCTGGGAGGGTAACTGCTCTTGGGTTACAGATCAATGCACTGGGATTGGGTACACAGTCCTGCATGCTGCGGGGGGGGGGGGGAGGGGGGAATGGCTCCCGGTTTACGGGGGTGAGGTGATAGGTCAGAGAGGAGAGTGGGGTGGATGGGGGTAAGGTGATTGACAGGTCAAGGTGTTCCCCAGAACATTCGGTCCCCGACATTCTATAACTGCCATTCCCTGGAACGTTCCGTCCCGGATATTCTATAACTGCCATTCCCCGGAACGTTCTGTCCCTGACATTCTATAACTGACATTCCCTGGAACATTCTGTCCCTGACATTCTATAACTGACATTCCCTGGAACATTCTGTCCCTGACATTCTATAACTGCCACTCCCCGGAACATTCTGTCCCTGACATTCTATAACTGACATTCCCCGGAACGTTCTGTCCCTGACATTGTTTGTGAACGGCCGGACGTCAGTGAATTGAACAAACGATAAGATCCCGAGGGAAGAGATCCCGTTCCAGGGAGAAGGAGACACTGTTCCGAAGGACCCTCAGGCAGTTAAAGGAGTGAATACGTTTCCCCTGCGTTTACATTTCTTCACGACACAGGATCGACCACAATTTAGACCAAAATACAGGAATTCCCAAACTCCGTTTGTCGTCAGGAAACTGGGAGAGAATCCTTCAGGACAGTAACGTTTCCACTCTCTGTATTAGGAACTGGAAAGGAGTGACCTGTGTCTGCTCTCGAGTGATCGAGTGTGTGGGAATGTTCCAGAAACCATCTGTCCTTATGGATGTGTCTCTGTGTGTTTGGGGAGGGGGGGGGGGGGTTCTGTGGTTTATGTCACATTTTTGTCAGTAATTCCGACCTTCCCATTTGTTATTCCAGCTCCAATTATTTTAATAAATCCCTGAATACAGTGGCACATTTGAAAATCTCACTGGGTCCCTGATCAAACGGGTCCCTTTGCCTCCAGGCTGATGGATAATGGGTTTGTTTTCCTTCCTCACAGTTAACGTAGTGACCATCTACGTCCTGCTTTATAAAGATTGTGGATTGTCTCCATGTGTCAGACGTTACCTGGGGGCCATGGCAGCGGCGGATCTCCTGGTCATTATCCTCGACCTGATCCTGAGACACATTCCCATTGTTTATAAGGAACAGTTTTATTTCCTGGAGTCCGTCCCCATGTGTAATATCCACGCCGTCCTGCTTTATGCAGCCACTGACTGCTCGGTCTGGTTCACCGTCACTTTCACCTTTGATCGGTTTGTGGCCATTTGTAGCCAGAAGCTGAAAACTAAATATTGCAGTGAGAAAACGGCGGCTGTGGTTCTGGGAGCAGTGACTGTGCTGAGCTGTTTAAAGAACATTTCCTGGTATTTTATGTTCGAGGCTCGGTATTGGATGATGAACACCCCCTCGTTTTGTGGTTTTACATTCGCTGTTCGAATCTCCAGTGTCTGGGTCACAATCGAGTTCCTCCACCACATTCTAACCCCGTGTGTTCCATTTCTCCTGATTCTGCTGCTCAATGTTCTCACTGTCAGACACATTTTAGTGACCAGCAGAGCCCGCAGGAGACTCCGCGCTCACACCAATGGGGACGCTCAGTCTGACACTGAAATGAGAAACCGAAAAAAATCCATCATTTTACTGTTTGTGATCTCGGCCAATTTCATCCTGTTATGGTCAACGTTAATGCTGTATTCTATATGGATCCGGATGTATGAGTTTGGGTACCGGTCTATGTATCTGCTTGACTTTGTACAGGAATTGGGCTTCATGCTGCAGCTCCTCAGTTGCTGCACAAACACCGCGATTTATGCCGTGACCCAGACTAAGTTCAGGCAACAGCTGAAGAATGTGCTGAAATATCCCTTCACCCAAATCCATCCATCCATCAAATTCCCTCATTAATCAATCCATCCGGGATTTTCTCATTTCAGTTCAGTGTTTCAGCGATGGAGCAGCCTGTCGCTATGGTAACAGACTGAGGGTAGCGCTGGTTTGTCCATCCTTATCCCACAGGGGGGTTACAGGGAAACATTTCAATGTTTCTCACAACTCAGGGGCCAGTGAGAAAAGGCACCATCCCACTGACTGTATCCATCACTTCCATTTGTAACCAATAAAAATGTTGATTAAAGCGTGCCGAGCAGCAGAGTGACGGATGTTGTTGTGTGTCTTTGTGTTGGAGAAGCTGAGCTGGAGAGAGACAGACTCAGCCCCAAATCCTGGTCCTCAGGCAAGGGGAGGGCACCGCGCCCTGAGCTCAGGAGCTGGGTTTCACTCCCTATGTCCCACCAATGCAGCCTGGACTCCCCATTTCCTGTCATGAGTGGGACAGGATTTCAGTTGTTTCATGGGGACTACTCCCCTCCCCAATCTCTGGATCAGAGGGAGAGGGACGCGTCAGGGAGACAGATTGCATCAGAGAGGGAGGGGGGCAGGAGGGAAAGAGATTTAGTCAGAGAGAAACAGAGGGAGGTGGGGAGAAAGAGAGACTGAGGTAGGGGGATCGAGAGTGAGAGAAGTGGAGAGAGAGTGAAGGAGCAGGGAGAGACAGAGAGAGCGAGAGAGAGGCAAGGGAGAGCTAAGGTGAGAAAGAGAGAGAGAAATGGGGAGGACATAATGAGAGAGGGGTCAGAGAGTGGGGGACAGGGAGAGGGGGACAGAGAGAGAGGGGGAACATAGAGATTGGGACAAAGAGCGGGGGAACAGAGAGGGGGTGCTGAGAGTGGGGGACAGAGAGAGGGGGACAGAGACTGCGGGACGGAGAGAGTGGGGGTCAGAGAGTGGGGGATAGAGTGAGTGGGGACGGGGGGGCGGACGGGGGGACAGAGAGGGAGGTGACAAAGAGAGGACGGAGTCAATGGGGACACAGAGAGAGGGGGAAAGAGAGAGGGGACAGAGAGACCGGGACAAAGAGAGGGGGACAGAGGGAAAGGGGGGACAAAGAGAATGGGAGAGAGAGGGGGACAGATAGAGGGCAACAGAGAGAGGGGGACAGAGTGAGGCGGATAGAGAGAGGGGTACAGAGAGTGGGGAACAGAGAGAGGGGGACAGAGAGAGGGGGACAGAGAGAGGGGGATAGAGAGTGGGGAATTGAGAGAGTGGGGTACGGGGGGCGGAGGGACAGAGTGAGAGCGGGATAGAGAGGGGGGACAGAGAGAGTGGGGAGACAGAAAGATGGGGGTACATAGAGAGGGCTGGGATCGAGAAGGCGGGACGGGGGTGGGGAACAGAGAGGGAGGTCAGAGAGAGGGGGGACAGAGAGGAGAGGGGCGGAGAGGGGAGCGACAGAGCTGGGAGGGACAGAGATGGGGGCAGAGAGAGGGGTGAACAGAGAGAGTGGGGAAAGGGAGAAGGGAGACAGAGAGTGAAGGGGACAGAGAAACCGGGGGACAGAGAGAGAAGGGCAGAGAGAGGGGTAAAGAGAGACGGGGAGAGAGGGGGCGGACTGAGAGTGGGGGGACAGAGAGAAGGGGGACAGAGAGAAGGGGACAGAGAGAGAGGGGGACCGAGAGAGGGGGGGGACCGAGAGAGCGGGGGGACCGAGAGAGGGGGATACAGAGAGGGGGGAGGACAGAGATAGAGAGGGGGACTGAGAGTGGGACAGAGGGGGGGGGGACAGAGAGAGGGCTGGGACCGAGAAAGGGGGGACAGAGAGGGGGGCTGAGAGAGGGGGACAGAAAGAAGGGAGGATAGAGAGAGGGGGAACAGAGAGAGAGGGGGACAGAGAGAGAGGGAGGACAGCGAGAGGTGGTACAGAGAGAGGGGGGACAGAGAGAGGGGGGACAGAGGGGGGTACAGGGAGAAGGGGAGACAGAGAGGGGAGCAGAGAGAGTGGGGACAGTAAGAGAGGGGAGACAGAGAGACGGGGGCGCAGTAGAGGGGGGACAGGGGAACGGAGAGAGGTGGGACAGAGAGAGGGGGGAAATAGAGAAGGGGACAGAGGGGGCGGACTGAGAGCGGAGGGACAGAGAGAAGGAGGGGCAGAGAGAGAGGGGACCGAGAGAGGGGGACAGAGAGCGGGAGAGACAGAGAGAGAGTGGGAACAGAGAGAGGGGGACAGAGAGAGGGGGACAGAGAGAGGGACAGAGAGAGGAGGACAGAGAGAGGGGGACAGAGAGAGCGGGACAGAGCGTGGGGTGACTGGGGGGAAGAGAAAGGGGGACAGAGAGAGGAGGGAACGCAGGGAGAGGGGGTCAGAGAGAGGGGGGCAGAGGGGGAAGAGAGAGGGATGACAGAAAGAGAGTGGGGACAGAGAGAGATTGGGGACAGAGAGAGGGGGTGCCAGAGAGAGGGGAGAAAGAGAGAGAGGGGGGACAGAGAGAGAGAGGGGGACAGAGAGAGCGAGGGTCAATGAAAGAGTACAGAGAGAGGGGAGACAGAGAGAAGGGGACAGAGAGGGGGCGGTCAGAGTGAGAGAGAGAGTCAGAGAGAGAGGGGGAAAGAGAGAGGGGGACGGAGAGAGGGGGGGACAAGAGAGTGGGGACAAGAGAGTGGGGGGAGAGAGAGGGTTGAGTGATGGGGAGAGAGAGGGGGTATTGAGAGGGGCGACAGATAGAAGGGGGACAGAGGGTAGGGGGACAGAGAGGGGCGGTCAGAGAGAGATGGGGGATCAGAGAGAGAGGGGGAGAAAGAGAAAGGGGACAAGAGAGTGGGGGTAGAAAGAGGGTGGAGTGACAGCTGAGAGAGAGGGGTAGAGAGAGGGGGAAGAGAGGGGGACAGAGAGAGCGGTGCAGAGAGTGGGGGGACAGAGAGAGGGGAACAGAGAGAGGGGACGGGAGAGAGGGGAACAGAGAGAGAGGGGTGGACAGAGAGATGGGGACAGAGGGAGAGGGAGGGACAGAGTGAGAGGGTGACAGAGAGAGTGGGGACCGAGAGGAGGGTGACAGAGCAGTGGGTACAGAGAGGGGGGACTGAGAGAGGGGGACACAGAGAGAGTGGGGACAGAGAGAGGGGGGCTATTGAGAGAGGGGGACAGAGAGATGGGGGCGAAGAGAGAGGGGGACAAAAAGAGGGGGGCAGAGAGAGCAGGGAAAGAAAGAGGAGGAAAGAGAGGGGGACAGAGGGGACGGACAGAGAGAGGGTGGGACAGAGAGAGGGTGGGACAGAGAGAGGGGGAACGGAGAGGGAGGGGACAGAGAGAGAGGGGGACAAGAGAGTGGGTGGAGCGAGTTAGGGGAGAGATGGGGAGAGAGTGGGGTATAGAGAGGCGGAAGAGAGAGAGGGTGGACAGACAGAGGGGGACAGTGAGTGGGGGGACAGAGAGAGAGGGACAGAGAGATGGGGACAGAGGGAGAGGAGGATACAGAGTGAGAGGGTTGGACAGAGAGAATGGGAACAGAGAGGAATGTGACAGAGAGAGGGCGAACAGAGAGAGGAGGGACAGAGAGAGAGGGGGACAGAGAGAGAGGGGGTCGGAGGGGGGAGCAGAGAGAGAGGGGACGGAGGGGGAGCAGAGAGAGAGGGGACGGAGGGGGGAGCAGAGAGGGGGGACAGAGAAGGGGACAGAGAGGGGGGATAGAGAGAGGGGGGACAGAGAGAGGGGGACAAAGAGAGGGGGAACAGATAGTGGGGGACAGAGAGTGGGGGACAGAGAGAGGGGACAGAGAGAGGGGACGGAGAGAGGGGGACAAAGAGACGGGGAACAGAGAGAGAGGGCAGAGAGTGCGGGACAGAGAGAGGGGGGACAGAGAGGTGGGAACAGAGAGAGGGGGGACAGAGAGTGGGGGATGTAGAGAGTGGGGGACAGAGGGGCACGAGGGAGAGAGTGGGGGACAGTGGGGAGAACGGGTAGACAGAGAGGGAGGTGACAGAGAGAGGAGGGAGTGAGAGGGGGACACAGAGACGGTGGGACAGAGAGCACGTGGGGACAGAGAGGGGGACAGCGAGAGAGGTCAACAGAGATGGGGGACAGAGAGGAAGGGGGTACAGAGAGAGGGGGACAAAGAGAGGGGGACATAGAGAGAGGGGACAGAGAGAACGGGCGAGAGAGGGGGGACAGAGAGCAGGGGGATAGAGAGAGGGAGACAGAGAGTGGGGGACAGAGAGTGGGGGATGGAGAGAGTGGGGGACAGAGGGGGCACGGGGGGACAGAGAGGGTTGTGTTAGAGAGAGGACGGAGTGAGAGGGGGACACAGAGAGAGGGGGACAGAGAGAGGGGGACAGAGAGAGGGAGGTCAGAGTCAGGGGGACAGAGAAGTGGGGGCAGAGGGAGGGTGGGACAGAGAGAGAGCGGGGACAGAAAGAGGGTGGGACAGAGAGAGGGGGACAGAGAGAGAGGGGGACAAGAGAGTGGGGTAGCGAGGTAGGGGAGAGATGGGGAGAGAGAGGGGTGTATAGAGAGGGGTCAGAGAGAGGGGGACAGCGAGAGAGGGGGGACAGAGAGAGGGGGACAAAGAGAGGGGGAACAGAGAGAGGGGGACAGAGACTGGGGGAGAGAGAGGGGGACAGAGAGAGGGGGTCAGAGAGCGGGAGATGGAGAGAGGGAGGACAGAGAGTGGGGGATGGAGAGAGTGGGGGACAGAGGGGGGACGGGGAGAGAGTGGGCGACGGAGGGGGGACGGGAAAACAGAGAGGGAGCTGAGAGACAGGAGGGAGTGAGAGGGGGACACAGACAGGGGGGACAGAGAGTGCGTGGGGACAGAGTGGGGGATAGAGAGAGGGGGACAGAGAGAGGGGGACAGAGAGAGGATGACAGAGAGAACGGGAGAGAGAGAACGGGAGAGAGAGGGGGTACAGAGAGTGGGGGATGGAGAGAGTGGGGGACAGAGGGCGGGACGGGGCGACAGAGAGGGAGGTAATAGAGAGAGGACAGAGTGAGATGGGTACACAGAGGGGGTGGGACAGAGAGAGCATGGGGACAGAGAGGGGGACAGAGAGAGAGGGATGGAGAGGGGGTGACAGAGAGAGTGAGGGGACAGAGAGAGTGGGGACAGTAAGAGATGGGAGACAGAGAGACGGGGATGCAGTAGAAGGACGGACAGGGGGACAGAGAGGGAGGGACAGAGAGAGGGGGAAAGAGAGAAGGGGACAGAGGGGGCAGACTGAGAGTGGGGGGACAGTTAGAAGGAGGGGCAGAAAGAGAGTGAACCGAGAGAGGGTGATAGAGAGCGGGAGAGACAGAGAGAGGTGGGGGGACAGAGAGAGTGGGGTTCAAAGAGAAAGGGCGGCAGAGGGGGTAGAGAGAGGTGTACAAAGAGAGTGGGGGGACAGAGAGAGGGGGGCCAGAGAGAGGGGGGACAGAGAGTGGAGCGAAGGAGAGGGGACAAAGAGAGGTGGGACAGAAAGGGGAGGGACGGAGAGTGGGACAGAGAGAGGGCGAACAGAGAGAGAGGGCGAACAGAGAGGGGGGGACAGAGAGAGAGGGGACAGAGGGGGGATTGAGAGAGGGGGGACAGAGAGCGGAGACAGAGGGGGGAAGAGAGAGAAGGGGACAGAGAGGGCGACAGAGAGAGGGGGGATAAAGAGAGGGGGAAAGAGAGAGAGGGAGAGATGGGGCGGACTGAGAGGGGGGGGCAGAGAGAAGGAAGGGCAGAGAGACAGGGGACCAAGATAGTGAGACAGACAGCGGGAGAGAGAGAGAGAGGTGGGGGAAAGAGAGAGTGGGGGTCACAAAGAGAGGGCGGCAGAGGGGGACAGAGAGAGGACAGAGAGAATGGGGTGACGGGGGGGAACAGAGAGAGAGGGGGTCAGAGAGAGAGAGGACAGAGAGAGCGGGGGACAGAGAGAGTGGGGACAGAGAGGGGGCGGTCAGAGAGATAGGGGGGTCAGAGAGAGAGGGGTCAGAGAGAGAGGGGAACGAGAGTGTTGGGGGAGAGAGAGGGTGGAGTGATAGCGGATAGAGAGGGGGGTAGAGATAGGGGGAAGAGAAAGAGGGGGACAGAGAGAAGGGTGCAGAGAGTGGGGGGACAGAGAGAGGGGAACAGAGAGGGGGTACAGAGAAAGAGGGGTGGACAGATAAATGGGGACAGAGGGAGAGGGAGGCACAGAGTGAGAGAGTGAAAGAGAGAGTGAGGACAGAGAGGAGGGTGACAGAGTGGGGGGTACAGAGAGGGGTGACAAAGAGAGGGGGAACGAGAGAGAGTGGGGACAGAGAGAGGGGGGTCATTGAGAGGGGGGGGAAGAGAGAGGGGGCGCAGAGAGAGGGGGGACAGAAAGAAGAGGGCTAAGAGACCGGGAGAAAGAAAGAGAGTGAAAGGGAGAGGGAGACAGAGGGGACGGACAGAGAGGGTGGGACAGAGAGGGGGGTACAGAGAGGGAGGGGACAGAGAGAGAGATGGGGACAAGACAGTGGAGGAGCGAGGTAGGGGAGAGATGGGGAGAGAGAGGGGGGTAAAGAGAGGGGGAAGAGAGAGAGGGTGGACAGCGAGAGGGGGACAGAGAGAGGGGGACAGAGAGAGAGGGGTGGAGAGAGAGAGAATGGGGACAGAGAGGAGGGTGACAGAGCAGTGGGTACAGAGAGGGGGGACTGAGAGAGGGGGACACAGAGAGAGTGGGGACAGAGAGAGGGGGGCTATTGAGAGAGGGGGACAGAGAGATGGGGGCGAAGAGAGAGGGGGACAAAAAGAGGGGGGCAGAGAGAGCAGGGAAAGAAAGAGGAGGAAAGAGAGGGGGACAGAGGGGACGGACAGAGGGAGGGTGGGACAGAGAGAGGGTGGGACAGAGAGAGGGGGAACGGAGAGGGAGGGGACAGAGAGAGAGGGGGACAAGAGAGTGGGTGGAGCGAGTTAGGGGAGAGATGGGGAGAGAGTGGGGTATAGAGAGGCGGAAGAGAGAGAGGGTGGACAGACAGAGGGGGACAGTGAGTGGGGGGACAGAGAGAGAGGGACAGAGAGATGGGGACAGAGGGAGAGGAGGATACAGAGTGAGAGGGTTGGACAGAGAGAATGGGAACAGAGAGGAATGTGACAGAGAGAGGGCGAACAGAGAGAGGAGGGACAGAGAGAGAGGGGGACAGAGAGAGAGGGGGTCGGAGGGGGGAGCAGAGAGAGAGGGGACGGAGGGGGAGCAGAGAGAGAGGGGACGGAGGGGGGAGCAGAGAGAGGGGGACAGAGAAGGGGGACAGAGAGGGGGGATAGAGAGAGGGGGGACAGAGAGAGGGGGACAAAGAGAGGGGGAACAGATAGTGGGGGACAGAGAGTGGGGGACAGAGAGAGGGGACAGAGAGAGGGGACGGAGAGAGGGGGACAAAGAGACGGGGAACAGAGAGAGAGGGCAGAGAGTGCGGGACAGAGAGAGGGGGGACAGAGAGGTGGGAACAGAGAGAGGGGGGACAGAGAGTGGGGGATGTAGAGAGTGGGGGACAGAGGGGCACGAGGGAGAGAGTGGGGGACAGTGGGGAGAACGGGTAGACAGAGAGGGAGGTGACAGAGAGAGGAGGGAGTGAGAGGGGGACACAGAGACGGTGGGACAGAGAGCACGTGGGGACAGAGAGGGGGACAGCGAGAGAGGTCAACAGAGATGGGGGACAGAGAGGAAGGGGGTACAGAGAGAGGGGGACAAAGAGAGGGGGACATAGAGAGAGGGGACAGAGAGAACGGGCGAGAGAGGGGGGACAGAGAGCAGGGGGATAGAGAGAGGGAGACAGAGAGTGGGGGACAGAGAGTGGGGGATGGAGAGAGTGGGGGACAGAGGGGGCACGGGGGGACAGAGAGGGTTGTGTTAGAGAGAGGACGGAGTGAGAGGGGGACACAGAGAGAGGGGGACAGAGAGAGGGGGACAGAGAGAGGGAGGTCAGAGTCAGGGGGACAGAGAAGTGGGGGCAGAGGGAGGGTGGGACAGAGAGAGAGCGGGGACAGAAAGAGGGTGGGACAGAGAGAGGGGGACAGAGAGAGAGGGGGACAAGAGAGTGGGGTAGCGAGGTAGGGGAGAGATGGGGAGAGAGAGGGGTGTATAGAGAGGGGTCAGAGAGAGGGGGACAGCGAGAGAGGGGGGACAGAGAGAGGGGGACAAAGAGAGGGGGAACAGAGAGAGGGGGACAGAGACTGGGGGAGAGAGAGGGGGACAGAGAGAGGGGGTCAGAGAGCGGGAGATGGAGAGAGGGAGGACAGAGAGTGGGGGATGGAGAGAGTGGGGGACAGAGGGGGGACGGGGAGAGAGTGGGCGACGGAGGGGGGACGGGAAAACAGAGAGGGAGCTGAGAGACAGGAGGGAGTGAGAGGGGGACACAGACGGGGGGACAGAGAGTGCGTGGGGACAGAGTGGGGGATAGAGAGATGGGGACAGAGAGAGGGGGACAGAGAGAGGATGACAGAGAGAACGGGAGAGAGAGAACGGGAGAGAGAGGGGGTACAGAGAGTGGGGGATGGAGAGAGTGGGGGACAGAGGGCGGGACGGGGCGACAGAGAGGGAGGTAATAGAGAGAGGACAGAGTGAGATGGGTACACAGAGGGGGTGGGACAGAGAGAGCATGGGGACAGAGAGGGGGACAGAGAGAGAGGGATGGAGAGGGGGTGACAGAGAGAGTGAGGGGACAGAGAGAGTGGGGACAGTAAGAGATGGGAGACAGAGAGACGGGGATGCAGTAGAAGGACGGACAGGGGGACAGAGAGGGAGGGACAGAGAGAGGGGGAAAGAGAGAAGGGGACAGAGGGGGCAGACTGAGAGTGGGGGGACAGTTAGAAGGAGGGGCAGAAAGAGAGTGAACCGAGAGAGGGTGATAGAGAGCGGGAGAGACAGAGAGAGGTGGGGGGACAGAGAGAGTGGGGTTCAAAGAGAAAGGGCGGCAGAGGGGGTAGAGAGAGGTGTACAAAGAGAGTGGGGGGACAGAGAGAGGGGGGCCAGAGAGAGGGGGGACAGAGAGTGGAGCGAAGGAGAGGGGACAAAGAGAGGTGGGACAGAAAGGGGAGGGACGGAGAGTGGGACAGAGAGAGGGCGAACAGAGAGAGAGGGCGAACAGAGAGAGGGGGGACAGAGAGAGAGGGGACAGAGGGGGGATTGAGAGAGGGGGCAGAGAGCGGAGACAGAGGGGGGAAGAGAGAGAAGGGGACAGAGAGGGCGACAGAGAGAGGGGGGATAAAGAGAGGGGGAAAGAGAGAGAGGGAGAGATGGGGCGGACTGAGAGGGGGGGGCAGAGAGAAGGAAGGGCAGAGAGACAGGGGACCAAGATAGTGAGACAGACAGCGGGAGAGAGAGAGAGAGGTGGGGGAAAGAGAGAGTGGGGGTCACAAAGAGAGGGCGGCAGAGGGGGACAGAGAGAGGACAGAGAGAATGGGGTGACGGGGGGGAACAGAGAGAGAGGGGGTCAGAGAGAGAGAGGACAGAGAGAGCGGGGGACAGAGAGAGTGGGGACAGAGAGGGGGCGGTCAGAGAGATAGGGGGGTCAGAGAGAGAGGGGTCAGAGAGAGAGGGGAACGAGAGTGTTGGGGGAGAGAGAGGGTGGAGTGATAGCGGATAGAGAGGGGGGTAGAGATAGGGGGAAGAGAAAGAGGGGGACAGAGAGAAGGGTGCAGAGAGTGGGGGGACAGAGAGAGGGGAACAGAGAGGGGGTACAGAGAAAGAGGGGTGGACAGATAAATGGGGACAGAGGGAGAGGGAGGCACAGAGTGAGAGAGTGAAAGAGAGAGTGAGGACAGAGAGGAGGGTGACAGAGTGGGGGGTACAGAGAGGGGTGACAAAGAGAGGGGGAACGAGAGAGAGTGGGGACAGAGAGAGGGGTGTCATTGAGAGGGGGGGGAAGAGAGAGGGGGCGCAGAGAGAGGGGGGACAGAAAGAAGAGGGCTAAGAGACCGGGAGAAAGAAAGAGAGTGAAAGGGAGAGGGAGACAGAGGGGACGGACAGAGAGGGTGGGACAGAGAGGGGGGTACAGAGAGGGAGGGGACAGAGAGAGAGATGGGGACAAGACAGTGGAGGAGCGAGGTAGGGGAGAGATGGGGAGAGAGAGGGGGGTAAAGAGAGGGGGAAGAGAGAGAGGGTGGACAGCGAGAGGGGGACAGAGAGAGGGGGACAGAGAGAGAGGGGTAGAGAGAGAGAGAATGGGGACAGAGAGGAGGTTGACAGAGAGAGGGAGGACAGACAGAAGGGCGACAGGGAGAGGGGCGGACAGAGAGGGGAGGAATTGAGAGGGGGACAGAGAGAAGGCAAACGGAGAGAGGAGGGATAGAGAGCGCGGGTGCAGAGGGGGGATTGAGAGGGGGCACAGAGAGAGAGGCGACAGAGGGGGGGGAACAGAGAGGGGGACAGAGAGATGGGGACAGAGAGAGGTGGACAGAGAGGGGTGACATAGAGGGGAGGGATGGAGAGAGGAGGGTCAGAGGGAGGGACAGAGAGAGATGGGGACAGAGGAAGAGGGGGCACAGACATTTGGGCGACAGAGAGAGGGGGACAGAGAAAGGGGTTCAGAGAGAGGGGGGTCAGAGAGGGGGCGACAGAGAGAGGGAGACAGAGAGGAGGGGGACAGAGAGTGGGGGACAGAGAGAGGGAGACAGAGCGAGGGCAACGGAGAGAGAGGGGGCATTGAGAGAAGGGGACAGAGAGATGGAGGGACAGAGAGAGGGGAACGAAGAGAGACGGGGGACAGAGAGTGGGGACAGAGAAACTGGGGTGACGGGAGCGGAAAGGGTGTTGACAGAGAGAGAACAGAGAGAGGAGAACCGACAGAGAGAGGGGACAGAGATAGGGGGACAGAGAGAGGGGAACGGAGAGAGGGGGGGACAGAGAGGGAGGACAGAGAGAGAGGGGACAGAAAGAGGGGAACGATGACAGAGAGGGGACAGAGGGGGGGGGGACTGAGAGAGGGGAATGGAGAGAGGGGAGACAGAGAGAGGGAGGACAGAGAGAGGGTGACAGAGAGGAGGGGGACAGAGAGTGGGGGACAGAGAGAGGGAGACAGAGCGAGGGCAACGGAGAGAGAGGGGGCATTGAGAGAAGGGGACAGAGAGATGGAGGGTCTGAGAGAGGAGAGAGAGAGATTGGGTGACAGAGATAGGGGCGGTCAGAGAGAGAAGGGACAGAGAGAGGGGGCAAGAGAGTGGGGGGAGAGAGAGAGACAGAGGGGAGAGATGGGGAGAGGAGGGGGGTTAAAAGAGGGGGAAGAGAGAAGGTGGACATAGAGGGGGACAGTGAGTGGGGGGACAGAGAGGGGTGGACAGAGAGATGGGGACAGAGGGAGAGGAGGGTTCAGAGAGAGGGGGAACAGAGAGGAGGGGGCAGATAGAGGGGGGACAGAGAGAGGGGAATGGAGAGAGCGGGGCAACAGAGAGGGGGCAGACAGAGTGGAACGGAGAGAGGGGGGACAGAGAGAGGGGAATAGACAGAGGGGGGCACAGAGAGCGGGGACAGAGAGAGGGGAAGAGAGAGAGAGGGGGTCAAAGAGAAGCGGGGACAGAGAGGAGGGGGAGAAGAGGAGCGGTGTTAGAGAGGAGGGGGGCAGAGAGAGGGGTCAGAGAGAGGGGTTACAGAGAGACAGGAGGGACAGAGCGAGGGGGACAGAGTTAGGGGACAGGGTGAGTGGGGCACAGAGAGAGAGAGGGGGACACAGAGAGGGGGGCAAGAGAGAGGAGAGAGACGGGGAGACAGTGGTGGAGAGAGGGGGAGACAGACGGTGGGGGAGTAGCGACGAGGGGAGAGAGAGAAGGGGAGAGAGAGGAGGGGAAAGAGGAGGGGAGAGAGGGAGGAGAGAGAGGAGGGGAGAGAGTGAGGTGAGAGCGGGGGAGATGAGAGGGGAGACGGGGGAGGGAGAGATGGGGAGAGTGAGAGGGTGAGTGAGGGAGGGATTGAGAGAAGGAAGGGGTGAGAGAGGGAGAGAGAGGGGAGAGAGTTCTGTGACAGTGTTGGGGGAGAGAGTTAGTGAAGAGAGAGTTAGGGGAGAGAGTGAGGGGTAGATAGACTGAGTGAGGAGGAAAGGGAGGGGGATGAGGAGAGACAGGATAGAGAGCGAGACAAGGAGAGAGAGGGCGGAGAGAGAAGGGGAAGTGAGAGAGGGGTTAGAGAGCTAGTGGGAGAGCGGGGGAGAAGGAGGGGCGAGGGAGCGAGAGGGGGAGAGTGAGCTGGACAGGGTGAGGGGGAGAGAGAGAGGGGGGAGAGAGAGAGCAGCAGGGAGAGGGGGCTGGGAGAGGGGAGCAGAGAGAGGGGGCAGAGAGAGTTGGCAGAGGGAGGGATCGAGGAAGGTGGGCGAGAGAGGGGGGCAAGAGAGGGGTCGAGAGAGGGGAGGGAATGAGGGGAGAGAGGGGGAGAGGGGGGTGAGAGAGGGGTGAGAGAGAGGGCAGAGAGCGCGGGGACAGAGAGAGAGTGGGGAGAAAGTGGGGGAGAGAGGGGGTGACGGGGAGGGGGAGAAGGGAAGAGAGTGGAGACTGGGCGAGGGGAGATGAAGAGGGGAGTTGGAGAGGGGAGAGGGATTGGAAGAGAGGGTAGAGCGAGAGGGGAGACAGAGGGAGGTAAAGAGAGGGGGAATGGAGAGCAGAGTAGAGAGAATGGGGAGAGAGAGGTGAAGAAATGGGGGAGAGAGAAGGGGAGAGGGCTGGAGAGAGGGGGATAGAGAGGGGTAGAGAGAGGGGAGAGAGAAGGGGAGAGAGAGGGGGGGAGAGAGAGGGGAAGGAGTGGAGACGATGGGGTGGCGAGGGTGGGGGCAAGAGTGGGGGGTGAGAGGGTGGGCAAGAGTGGGGGGTGAGAGGGGGGCGAGGGTGGGGGCGAGAAGGGGGGCGAGGGTGGGGCGAAAGAGGGGAGAGAGAGGAGGGGTGAGACAGGAGTGCGAGACAGGGGACGAGAGATGCGTGCGACAGAGAGGGCGGACGGAGGGGAGAGAGGGGGAGGGGGAGAGAGGGGATAGAGAGAGTGTTGGGAAAAGAGGGGGAGAGAGAGAGGGGAGAGAGGGGGGAGAGAGAGGCGGGAGAGAGAAGGGGAGGGGAAGAGAGAGGGCAAGAGAGAGGGGGAGAGAGTGGGGAGAGAGAGAATGGGGGACAGTGTGGGGAGAGAGAGAGGGGAGTGTGGGGGGAGAGAGAGGGGGTGAGAGAGTGAGATGAGAAAGAGGGGCAAAGGAGGTGGGAAGAGAGAGGGTGAGAGAGGGGAGAGAGTGAGAAGTGTAAGAGGGGGTGAGAGAGAGAGAGGCGAGAGAGAGAGAGGCGAGAGAGGTGGGAAGAAAGGGGGTAGAGGGGGAGAGAGTGGGTAGAGAGAGGGGAGAGAGGGGGAAAGAAAGAGGGGGAGAGAGGGAGGGGGAGAGTGTGGGGGTAGAGAGTGGGGACAGAGAGGGGTGGGAGAGGGTGTACAGAGATGGGGAAGAGAGAGGGGCCGAGAGAGCGGTCGAGAGAGAGGAAGGAGAGTGAGAGGAGAGAGAGGGGGCAGAGAGTGAGGGGGAGAGAGTGGGGGGAGAGAGTGGTGTGGAGAGAGTGGGGGGAAATAGTGGGGGAGGGACAGTGGATGGGGAGAGTGGGGGTGGAGAGTGAATGGGGAGAGTGGGGGTGAGAGTGCGTTGGGAGAGAAGGGAGAGACTCTTGCGTAAGTGATTGGGGTAAGAGAGCAGGGTAAGAGACCGGGGAGAGAGAGAGGGGAGGGAGAGAGGGGAGGGAGAAAGAGAGGGGAAGGAGAGAGACGAGAGAGAGTGGGGTGAAAAGGAGGGGAGATGGAGAGAGGGGAGGTGGAGAGAGGGGAGAAAGAGAGGGGTGGAAAGAGAGGGGAGAGAGAGAGAAAGGGTAGAGAAACAGGGGTATAGAGCGAGGGAAAGAGAGACAGAGGGGGGTAGAGAGGGGAGAGAGAGAGAGAGGGGGCGAGAGAGGTCGGGGAGTGGGAGGGGGAGGGGCGTGAGAGAGGGGGCAGAGAGATGGTGTGAGAGAGGGGGTGAGACAGGGAGTGAGAGAGAGGGGAGAGAGTGGAGACGAGTGGGGGGCGAGAGTGGGGGCGAGAGAGGGGGTGAGAAGGGGGCGAGGGAGGGGGCGAGAGTGGGGGCAAGAGTGGGGGCAAGAGAGGGGGCGAGAGTGGGGCGAGAGAGAGGGGGGAAAGAGGGGGTAGAGAGAGAGTTGGGGAAAGAGGCGCAGAGGGGGGAGAGAGAAGGGAGAGAGAGGCTGGAGAGAGAGGGGGAGAGAGTGTGAAGGAGAGAGAGTGGGGAGAGAGTGGAGGAGAGAGAGGGGGAGAGAGAAAGAGGCGAGAGAGAGGGGCAAGAGAGGTGGGGAGAGAGAGGAGAGAGAGTGGGAGGGGAGAGAAAGGGTGATAGAGAGAGGCGAGAAGGAGAGGCGAGAGAGGGGGAGAGGGGGGAGTGTGTGAGGGGGTAGAGAGAGTGTGTGAGAGAGAGGTTGTGAGAGGGGGGAGAGAGAGAGGGGGAGAGTGGGGGTTGAGAATAGGGGAAAGACAGGGGGGTGTTGAGAAAGAAGGGGGCAGAGAAAGGGGGAGAGAAAGAGGGGAGTGAGATTGGGGGAGACAGTGGAGAAAGAGTGGGAAAGAGAGAGGGGAGAGTGAGATGGTGAGAGAGGGAGGGTGAGGGGGTGGAGAGAGAGGGGAGAGAGAGAGAGGGGAGAGAGATGATGTGAGAGTGGGGAAAGAGAGTGGGGAAAGAGAGTGGGGGAGAGGGAGGAGAGAGTGAGAGCATGAGAGGCAGGGAGTGAGAGAGGGAGAGATTTAGGCGACAGAGTGGGAGAGAGAGTTAGTGAAGAGAGAAAGGGAGAGATAAAGATTGGGGGTCGAGAGAGGGGGTGAGCAGGGTAGAGAGAGAGGGGAGAGGGAGGGAGAGAGAAGGGGAGGCGGAGAGAGGGGGAAAGTGGGGGACAGAGAGGAGAGAGAGGCGGACAGAGGGAGGGTGACAGAGGGAGGGGGACAGAGAGTGGAGGGAGACAAAGGGGGAGAGGGGAGAGAGGGAGGCTTAGAGAGAGTGTGGGAACAGAGTGGGGAAAGTGTGGGGAGAGAGAGTGGGGAGAGAGAGTGCAGAGAGAGAGAGTGAGGGAGAGAGTGGGGGAGGGAGAGGGTTAGGGAGGGAGGGAGTGAGAGAGAGGGGAGAAATTTAGGTGACAGAGTAGGGGGGAGAGTTAGTGAAGAGAGGGGGGAGAGAGAGAGTGAGATGTAGAGAGAGAGAGTGGGTGAAAGAGAGAGGTGTAGAGAGAGGGGGTGAGAGAGACGGTAGAGAGAGAGATAAGGAGGGGGAAGAGAGACGGGGAGTGCAAGAGAGAGGGGGAGATAGTGGCGGAAGAGAGAGGGGGAGAGAGAGGGTGAGAGAGGGGGGAGAGGGGGGAGAGAGGGTGGAGAGGATGGGGAGAGGGAGGGGGCGAGAGATGGGGAGTGTGACAGGGAGAGGGAGAGGAAGGTGCGAGGGAGGGTGAGAGAGGGGGACAGAAAGAGGTTGAGAGCGGGGGGAAAGAGAGGGGACAGAGATGGGGAAAGAGTGGGGGAGAGAGAGAGGAGAGTGAGAAGTGGAGACTGGCGTGGCGAGAGAGGGGGAGGAAGAGGAATGTGCGAGGGAGGGTGAGAGAGGGGGGACAGAAAGAGGTTCAGAGTGGGGGGAGAGAGAGGGGAGAAAGTGGGGGAGAGAGTGAGGGAAAGGAGAGTGGGAAGAGAGAGGGGGAGAGAGACGGGGAGATGCAGGGAGAAAGAGGGGGAGAGAGAGACGGGGAGAGCGACGGGGAGAGAGGAGGTAGAGACGGGGCAAGAGAGGGGAAGGGAGAGGAAGGTGCGAAGAAGGGGGAGGAGGGGACAGAAAGGGGGTGAGAGCGAGCGGAGAGACAGGGGAGAGAGTTGGGGAAGAGAGTGGGGGAGAGGGGGGAGACAGAGGGAGAGAGAGAGGGCGAGAGTGACGGGGAGAGCGATGGGGAGAGCGACAGGGACGGGGGAGAGACGGGGAGAGAGAGGGGGAAAGAGGAAAGCGGTGAGGGAGGTGGAGAGAGGGGGACAGAAAGGGGGTGAGAGAGGAGAAGAGAGTGCAGGGAGAGAGGGGAGAGGAGAGGGAGGGAGTGAGAGAGGGAGAGAGAAGGGAGAGATTTAGGCGACAGAGTTAGTGAAGAGCGAGAGGGGGAGAGAGTTTGAGGCGTAGAGAAATAGGGTGAGCGGGGTAGAGAGAGATGGGATAGAGAGAGGAGGTGAGAGAGTGGGGTAGAGAGAGGGGAGAGGGATGGGAGAGGGAGAGAGAGTGAGAGTGGGGGAGAGAGAGGGGAGAGTGGGGGGAGAGAGAGGAGAGAGAGGCGGACAGAGAGAGGGGAAGAGGGAGGGGGACAGAGACTGGAGGGAGAGAGAGGGGGTAGAGAGAGGGAGAGAGAAGGAGGGGAGACAGAGTGTGGGGAGAGAATGAGGGAGAGAGTGGGGAGAGAGAGTGGGGAGAAACAGTGTGGGGAGAGAGTGGGGGTGAGAGTGGGGGAGGGAGAGAGGAGGAGACGGAGGGTGGAGTGAGGGGGAGGGGAGAGAGGTGTTAGAGGGGGGAGAGTGGAGAGAGAGGGGAGAGTCGGGGGGAGACAAAAGGAGAGAGAGGGGAACAGAGGGAGGTGGCCAGAGAATCGAGAGAGAGAGAGGGGGGGGAGATAGAGAGGGGAGAGAGAGGGTGAGCGGGGTAGAGAGAGACGGGATAGAAGAGGAGGTGAGAGAGTGGGGTAGAGAGAGGGAAGAGTGGGGGAGAGAGAGGAGAGAGAGGCGGGAAGAGGGAGGGGGACAAAGAGTGGAGGGAGAGAGGGGGAGAGAGTGGGGAGAGAGAGTGGGGAGAGACAGTGCGGGGAGAGAGTGGGGGGAGAGAGTGGTGGAGAGAGTGGTGGAGGGAGAGGGTTCGGGAGGGAGTGAGTGAGAGAGAGGGGAGAGAGTTAGGTGACAGAGTGGGGGGAGAGAGTTAGTGAAAAGAGAGGGGAGAGAGAGAATGAGGGGTAGAGAGAGGGGGTGCGAGAGAGAGGTGCCGAGAGAGGGGCTGAGAGACACCGTAGAGAGAAGGGGAGAGAGGAGGGGAGTGGGAGAGAGAGGGGGAAGAGAGAAAGGCGGTAGAGAGAGACAGAGAGGGGGAGGAGAGACAGAGAGAGAGAAGAGAGACAGGGAGGGGGGGAGGAGGGAGTGAGAGAGGGTGGGAGAGAGGGGCAGAGAGCCGGGGGAGAAAGTGGGGGAAGAGAGATGGGGAGAGTGTGGGGTGAGTGAGGGGGGAGAGAGGGAGAGAGAGTGGGGAGGGAGTGGGTGGGAGAGAGGGAGAGAGAGGGAGGGGGGAGAGAGGGGGGAGAGGGCGGGAGAGAGGGGGCAGAGAGCGGGGGGAGAAAGTGGGGGAAGAGAGGTGGGGAGAGTGTGGGGGTGTGTGAGGGGGGTGAGAGAGAGAGGGAGAGAGAGGGGAGAGAGTGGGTGGGAGAGAGGGGGGAGAGAGAAGGGGAGAGGGAGGGGGAGAGGGGGAGAGATGGGGACAGTGACGGGGAGAGACGGGGGGGAAAAAGTGGGGGAAGAGAGATGGGGAGAGTGTGGGGGTGACTGAGGGTGGAGAGAGGGAGAGAGAGAGGGGAGGGAGTGGGTGGGAGAGAGAGGGAGAGAGAGGGAGGGGGAGGGGGGAAGAGGGAGTGAGAGAGGGTGGGAGAGAGGGGGCAGAGAGCCGGGGGAGAAAGTGGGGGAAGAGAGATGGGGAGAGTGTGGGGGTGAGTGAGGGGGGAGAGAGGGAGAGAGAGTGGGGAGGGAGTGGGTGGGAGAGAGGGAGAGAGAGGGAGGGGGGAGAGAGGGGGAGAGGGCGGGAGAGAGGGGGCAGAGAGCGGGGGGAGAAAGTGGGGGAAGAGAGATGGGGAGAGTGTGGGGGTGTGTGAGGGGGGTGAGAGAGAGAGGGAGAGAGAGGGGAGAGAGTGGGTGGGAGAGAGGGGGGAGAGCGAAGGGGAGAGAGAGGGGGAGAGGGGGGAGAGACGGGGACAGTGACGGGGAGAGCCGGGGGAGAAAGTGGGGGAAGAGAGATGGGGAGAGTGTGGGGGTGACTGAGGGTGGAGAGAGGGAGAGAGAGAGGGGAGGGAGTGGGTGGGAGAGAGAGGGAGAGAGAGGGAGGGGGAGAGAGGGGAGAGAGGGCGGGAGAGAGGGGGCAGTGAGCGGGGGGAGAAAGTGGGGGAAGAGTGATCGGGAGAGTGTGGGGGTGTGTGAGGGGGGTGAGAGAGAGAAGGAGAGAGAGGGAAGAGAGTGTGTGGGAGAGAGAGACGTGGAGAGAGAAGGGGAGAGAGGGGGAGGGGGGTGGAGAGAGGGGGAGAGGGGGGAGAGACGGGGAGAGTGCCGGGGAGAGACGGGGAGAGAGATGGGGAGGGAGAGGAAGGGGCGAGGGAGGTGGAGAGAGGGGGATAGAAAGGGGGCGAGAGAGGGGGGACAGAGCGCGAGGAGAGAGGGTAGAGAGATGGGGAGAGAGATTCCGAAAGAGATGGGGAGAGTGAGAGGGAGAGAGAGGGGAGAAAGGGCGCATGAGAGAGGGCGTGAAAAGCGGGCAAGGGGGCGAGATGGGGTGAGAGAGAGAGGAGAAAGAGCGGGAGAGAGAGGGAGAGATTGAGGGTGCGAGAGAGAGGAGTAGAGAGAGGGGGAGAGGGAGGGGATAGAGAGAGGGGGAGAGACGGGGAGAGAGACGGGGAGAGATTGTGAAGAGACGGGGAGAGGGAGAGGGGTCGAGAGAAGGGACAAGAGAGAGGGTGAGAGAGGGTGGCAAGAGAGTGGGGCAAGACAGGGCGGTGAGAGAGGGGGCGAGATAGGGGAATGAGGGAGGGGGGCGAGAGAGGGGGAGAGGGGGGAGAGAGAGGTGGAGAGAGAGGGGGCTGAGAGAGAGAGTGTGGGGACAAAGGGAGAAGAGTGAGCGGGAGAGTGAGATGGAGAGAGAGGGCAGAGATAAAGGGGGAGAGAGAGGGTAAGAGTGAGAACGGGGAGAGAGGGGGCGAGAGAGCGGGGGTGAGAGAGCGGAGGTGAGAGAGAGCGGGGAATGAGAGAGAGGGGGAGAGGGGGAGAGGGGGAGAGAGAGGTGGAGAGAGAGAGGGAAAGAGAGGGGAGAGAGAGGGGGAGAGACAGGGGAGAGACAGGGGGAGGGAGACGAAGGCGGCGAGGGAGGTGGAGGGGGGACAGAAAGTGGGTGAGAGAGTGGCAAGAGAGTGTGGGGAGAGAGGGGGGAGAGAGATGGGGAGAGTGATGGGGAAAGAGATGGCGAGAGTGAGAGGGAGAGAAAGGGGAGAGGGGGGCACGAGAGGCAGTGAGAGAGGCGGGCGAGGGGGGATGAGAGGGGATGAGAGAGAGGGAAGAGAGAGAGGAGAGAGAGGGGGAGAGAGAGGGGGTGTGAGAGGATTAAAGAGAGAAGGGCAGAGAGAGGGCAGAGAGAGGGGGCGAGAGAGGGTGGCGAGAGAGGGTGGCGAGAGAGGGGGCGAGACAGAGGGTGAGAGGGGGAGAGACAGGGGACAGTGAGAGAGAGTGTGGAGAAAAAGTGGGGAAGGGATAGCAGGGAGAGAGAGGGGAGAAAGACAGGAGAGATAGGGGCAGAGAGAGAGTGCGTGGAGAGAAAGGAGGCAGAGAGTGCGGGAGAGGGAGAGGGAGAGAGAGGGGGAGCGATAGTGTGGGAGAGACAGGGCGAGAGAGAGAAAGAGAGGGTGAGAGAGGGGAGAGAGGGTGGTGAGAGAGAGGGACTGAGGGAGTGGTGGTAAGAGAGCGGGGTATTAGAGAGAGGGGGCAGAGAGTGGGGTAGAGAGAGAGTGGGGGCAAGAGAGGGGGAGAGAGAGGGGGGAGAGAGAGGGGGAGAGGGGGGAGAGAGATGGGTAGAGTGACGGGGAGAGGCGGGAGAGACAGAGGGAGAGAGGGGGAGAGAGAGGGGGCGAGAGAGGGAGCGAGAGTGGGGGGTGAGAGAGGGGGGTGAGAGAGGGGAGAGATGGGGGAGACACAGGGGGCAGAGAGAGAGAGGGGAGAAAAAGGGAAGAGAGGGAGAGAGAGGGGGTGAGATGGAGGGGGAGAGAGAGAGGGAGAGAGATGGGAGGGAGGGTCATGAAAGAACGGGGGTGAGAGAGCCGGGGGTGTGAGAGAGGGGGCAGACAGTGGGGGAGAGAGAGGGGGAGAGAGTGGGGGGAGAGAGATGGGGAGAGAGAGGGGGAAAGAGAGAGGGGAGAGGGCGAGGGAGAGACAGGAGAAGAGGGGGAAGGGAGAGGAACGTGCGAGGGAGGGTGAGCGAGGGGGGACAGAAAGGGGATGAGAGTGGGGGGAGAGAGAGGGGAGAGAGATGGGGAGAGAGTGGGGGAGGGAGAGGAAGGTGCGAGGGAGGGGGAGAGAGGCCGACAGAGAGGGGGTGAGACCGGGGTGAGAGAGAGGAGAGAGAGATGGGGGTGAGAGTGGGGGAAGAGAGTGAGGAAAGAGAGTGGGGGAGTGAGAGGCGGAGAGAGAGAGGGGAGAGGGAGGGGGAGAGAGAAGGGAAGAGAGACGGGGAGAGAGACGGGGAGAGGGGGGAGAGACGGGAAGAGAGAGTTGGAAGGAGAGGAAGGGGGCGAGGGAGGTGGAGAGAGGGGGAAGGAAAGAGGGTGAGAGTGTGGGAGAGAGAGGGGAGAGAGAGGGGAGAGTGAGAGGGTCAGAGAGGTAGGGAGTGAGAGACGGAGAGAGAGAGAGGCGAGAGATTTAGGTGACAGAGTTAGTGAAGAGCGGGAGGAGAGAGAGTTTGAGGGGTAGAGAGAGAAGGTGAGCTGGGTAGAGAGAGATCTGATAGAGACAGGGGATGAGAGAGTGGGGTAGAGAGAGGGGAGAGGGAGGGGAGAGGGAGGGGAGAGATGGGGAGAGGAGAGAGAGGTTAGAGGGGCGAGAGTGGGGGACAGAGAGGGGAGAGTCGGGGGGGAGAGAGGGGCAGAGAGAGGGGGAGCGCGATGGGGAGGGGGAGAGACGGAGGGAGAGAGAGGGGGAGGAAGATGAAGGGAGCGAGGGAGCGGGTTAGAGAGGGGACAGAAAGGGGGAGAGAGTGCGGGGAGAGAGAGGGGAGAGGGATGGGGAGAGAGATAGGGAGAGAGATGGGGAGAGTGAGATGGAGAGGAAGAGAGAGGGGAGAGTGGGAGTGCAAAAGGAGGCGAGAGAGGCGGGCGAGGGGGGGGCAAGAGGGGGTGAGAAAGGGGGAGAGAGAGAGGGGCGAGGGGGAAGAGAGAAAATGCGAGAGAGAGGGGTAGGGAGAGCGGGGAGAGAGAGAAGGGTAGAGAGGGAGGCGAGTGAGGGGAGCGAGACGGGGATGAGAAAGCGGGCGAGAGAGTGGGAGAGAGAGGGGGAGAGAGAGGGGGATACAGAGGGGGGAGAGAGAGTGGGGAGAGACGGGGGAGAGGGGGCAGAAAGAGAGAGTGTGTGGCAAGAAAGGGGGAAGATAGAGCGGGAGAGAGCACGGGGAGAGAGGCGGAGAGATAGAGGGAGAGAGAGAGAGAGAGAGTGTGGTGGGGGGGGAGAGGGGGGGAGGGAGAGCGAGAGAGGGGGAGAATGAGACCGGACGAGACAGTGGGGGTGAGAGCGTGGGGGCTAGATTGGTGGGTGAGTGAGGGTGGCGCGACAGAGTGGTGGAGAGAGAAGGGCGAGAGAGAGAGGCCGAGAGAGAGGGGGAGAGATGGGGGAGAGAGTGGGGGAGAGTTGGAGGAGAGAATGGGGGAGTGAGTGGAGGGAGAGAGTGTGTGGAGAGAGTGTGGGAGAAGGGGTAGAGAGTGAGGGAGAGAGTGGGGAATAGAGTGGGGCAGAGTGAGAGGGTGAGAGAAGGAGGGAGTGAGAGAGGGAGAGAGAGGGGAGAAGGTTCGGTGGCAGAGTGGGGAGAGAGTTAGTGAAGAGAGAGGGGGAGAGAGTGAGGGGGTATAGAGAGAGGGGGTAGAGAGAGAGGGTGAAGTGCGGGGAGAGCGAGTGAGAGGGGATGAGAGGGGGAGGGAGAGTGAGGTGACAGAGTGAGGGGAGAGAGGGAAGGGCAGAGAGAGAGGGGCTCGAGAGATGGGTGTGAGAGAGGGAGAGAGGGAGGGGAGAGAAGGGAGAAGGGAGGGGAGAGAACGAGGGGAAGTGAGGGGGAGAGAGAGAGAGGAGAAAGAGAGGGAGAGAAAGAGAGTGGGGAGGGAGAGGGGGTGAGAGAGAGGGGGAGAGAGAGAGAGACAGGAGACAGAGGGGAGAGAGAGAGAGGGGACAGAGAGGGGGGAGAGAAAGAGGGGGAGAGAGAGAGGGTGGACAGCGAGAGGGGGAGAGAGTGGGAAAAGAGATTGGGGCGAGAGAGGGGGGAAAGAGAGAGGGGGAGAGGGAGGGGAAAGAGTGAGGGGGAGAAGAGGGTGAGAGAGAGGAGGGAGAGGGGCGAGAGGGGAGAGAGGGGGAACAGGTGGCGAGAGAGGGATGAGAGAGGTTGTAGAGAGGGGAAAGTCAGAGAGCGTGGGAGAGAGTGGGGAGAGAGGGGGAGATGAGAGAGGGGGGAAAAAGAATGGGAGAGAGAAGATGGAGAGGGGAGATATATAGGGGAGAGACAGAGAGAGAGAAAGTGTTGAGAGACAGGGGTAGAGAAGTGGAGTAGTGAAAAGGATAAAAAGAGAGGGGGAGAGAAGTGGGGTGAGAGAGAGGGCGAGAGAGGGGGACAGAGGGAGTGGGAGAGAGAGAAGGGGGAGAGAGGGAGGGTGGAGAGAGTGGGGGAGAGCGAGTAAGGGACTGTGAGTGGGTAGAGAGAGAGAGACAGAGGGAGAGAGAAAGGGGAGAGAGAGAGGAGGAGGGGGGAGTGAGGGGAGAGAGAGAGGGGGAGAGAGAGGGGACGAGGGAGGGGGGCGAGAGCGGGGAGAGAGAGAGAGGTGGGAGAGAGAGAGAAGCGGGGGGAGAGTCAATGGTGGGGGAGAGAGAGATGTAGGCGACAGAGAGAGGTGGGGGAGAGAGAGAGGTGAGTGAGAGAGAGGTGTGGGTGAGAGAGGTCAGGGAAAGAGAGAGAGGGGAAGAGAGAGGAGGAAAGAGAGAGAGGGGAAGAGAGGGAAGGGCAGAGAGAAGGAGGGCGAAAGAGGGGAGTAGGGCCAACGGAGAGGGGTCAAGGGAGAGGGCGGAGAGAGGAGGGGAGAGAGGGGGGGAGAGAGGGGAGAGAGGAGGGGGAGAGAGGGATGGAGAGAGAGGGGGAGAAGTGGAGAGAGAGATGAGGAGACAGAGAGGGGGAGAGAGAGCGGGGAGAGAGAGAGGAGAGAGAGCGGAGGCAAGGTAGAGGGAGAGAGAAAGGTGAGTGAAACGGGCAGAGAGAGAGGGAGAAAAAGAGGGGAAGTGAGAGGGGAGAGCGAACGAGAAGCAAGGGGCGAGAGAGGGTGACGAGCGAGAGGGGAGACAGAGAGGATGTGACAGAGAGAGGGTAGGGAGAGGGGGAGAAAAAGATGTGAGAGAGGGGGAGAGAGAGGGGGTGAGATAGAGTGGGGGAGTGAGTGGGGAAGAGAGGGGGGAGATGGAGATAGAAGAGACGGAGAGAGGTGAGAGGGAAGATGGAGAGGGGAGAGAGAGTGGAGAGAGAGAGGAGAGAGAGACGGGGTAGAGAGACAGGGGTAGAGAGAGGGCAGTATTGAGAAGGATAAAGAGAGAGGGTGGAGAGAGAAGGGGGCGAGAGAGGGGGGCGAGAGAGGGTGACAGGGGGAGTGGGAGAGAGTGAGGGAGAGAGAGTGAGGGGGAAAGAGGGATTGGGAGAGAGAGGGGAGAGAGAGGGGAGAGAGAGGTGGTGAGAGAGAGAGGTGAGGGAGATAGAGAGGTAAGTGAGAGAGAGGTGGGGGAGAGAGAGGTGGGGGAAAGAAAGAGGGGGGAAGAAAGAGCGAGGGAAGAGAGAGGGGCAGAGAGAGATGGAAAGATAAGGGGCGAGATAAGGGGGAGAGATTGGGGGAGAGATTGGGGAGAGATAGGGGAGAGGTACCGGGAGAGATAGGGGAGAGAGAAGGGGAGAGAAAAGGGGAAAGAGAAGGGGAAAGATAGGGGAGAGAGACGGGTTAGAGAGAGATGGATTAGAGAGAGAGAACGGGACAGAAAGGGGTCGAGTGCTGGGGTCGAGAGAGGGGGTCGAGAGAGGGGGTCGAGAGGGGTAGTCGAGTGAGGGCTTTCGAAGGGAGCGGTTGTGAGAGGTGTGTCGAGAGAGGGGGGACAGTGAGGGGGTCGAGAGAAGAGGGCTGAGAGAGGGGGTTCGAGAGAGTGGGTCGATAGGGGGAGAGTGAGGGGAGGGGGAGAGAGAGGGGTGAGAGCGTGGGGGAGAGTGAGTGGGGAGAGAGAGTGGGGGGAGAAAGGGGGCAGAGAGGGGGTGGAGATGGGGGAGAAAATGAGAGAGAGTGGAGAGAGAGAGAGTGAAGGGTGAGAGATGGGGAGAGCGAGGTGCGAGCAAGAGAGACGGGCGAGAGAGTGGGTGAGCGAGAGACAGACAGAGAGAGGTGCAAGTTTGAGTGAGTGAGTGAGGGGACGGAAATGAGAGAGAGTCTGAGAGATCGAGAGAGAGTGTGCGATAAGGGGACAAGAGAGAGAAAGAGAGAGAGAGAAAGATAGAAAGAGGGGGAGAGCGAGATAGGGAAAGATACAAGGTGAGCGAGAGAGAGAGGGACATGAGTGAGAGGCACGCGAGGTGGGGAGAGAGAGAGTCAGGTGAGAGACAGGGATGAGGTGGAGAGTGAGTGAGTGAGTGAGAGAGAGAGTGTGTGAGGGGAAGAGAGATAGAAAGAGAAGGTGAGGGGGGCTGAGAGAGAGAATGAGAGTGAGAGGGTGAGAGATAGAGAATGAGGGAGTGAGAGAGGGGATCGAGGAAAAGAGACAGAGAGTCTGAGAGAGAGAGAGAGAGAGATGTCTCAGGGAGGACCAGTCCAGCAGAGGTGAGAACAGGACCCTCACAAGATGGTGGGAATGAAGCCTAGAATGTAGCTGTTCCTTACCCAGCTCTATGTCCATGTCCTGTCTTCCGGGTCTGAATACAGAAGACCGCGAAGCCCCTCTCTGCTGTTTACTCTGAGTGATCTTACCGGCTGCAGGATTTACTGAAGGCTCCAGATCTCCCTCTCCATATCTCTCTGGCTGACCAAGCGTCTTTGATGTGGTTATGGACGAGACAGGAATTAGGAATTCGGCTGAGACAGGAACATCCTGATTACCTGCAGGTGACAGATCAATAGACAGAATGGGAAATTAGACTGATGCAGTGAGGTTTACACATGGAGGATATGGAAAATCCCAGTCTCCATCCCTAGCCTGTGCTGCTGTGTCTCTCTGGAATGGGTAATTCCATTGGCTCAGGATCTGGAGTAGCTGTAAGAATGAGAGACGCTGAGAGAGGCAGCAATTAGACCCACACAGTGAGGGATACCACATGGAGAGATACTGAGTGATATCACCAGAGTGCAGGAAGGTATCAGGATCACACAATGGTCATGATGAAAGGGTTGGGATTCATGGTGCACGGGGATCAGTACTCAGTGACAGGTGAGCTACGAGTGGGACAGGTGATGGCCTCGTGCTATTCTCACCCGAATGTTCATCCAGATGTTAATGCCAGTGTCCAGTATAATCCATCTAACTGCTTAATATCCTTTTAGGAAGGAAATCTAATATAGACATCGGGTCTGGCCTACACATGATCCAGACCCAGAGCGATGGGGTTAACTCTAAACAGCTCTCTGTAATGATCCAGCAAGGCACTCAGCTCAAGGGCAGCTCGGGGTGGGCATGCGATGCTGGTCAGCCAGAGACAGCAACATCCCATGAGTGAATTAAACACAACCCTGCTGGGAGCAGTGTCCTGGCCAACCATGTTGGTAAGCTTATGGGCAGGACTTTAAACTGACAGAGAGGATGCAGGGCCAGGGTTCAGTTGAAAGGAGCTTTCCAAATCCAAATAGAAATGGCAATGTAGCTGAAGACAAGCAGAAAGGAACAGAAAGAGACAGAGTTTAACTGAAACTGTACATCAGTGAATTGGACTGTGACAAGAAATTGTGGAAAGAGCCAGTCGTAATGTTCTTTTTTGCAATGGACAAAGTCTCTTCAATAAGGAGGATGGACTGTGGCACAGAGATAAATGAGGTTTAGTGGTGACAGGGTGAACAAAAGGTGGAACATGAATATTCTATTGTCCACCTCCTTGAGGGGTGACAGGGAGTGCAGGATGGGTAACCCTGACAGTAATGTGTAACAAAGGCATGACAGAGAAAGCATTTGGCCTCAGACAATGAAGCTGAATCAGCCTGAATGCAGATTCTGGGTAACACGTGTCAAAAACACAAGCAGGAGAACAGTTTAGAGGCTGCCTAACAGCATTTTATTGCTCAGCCCTATTACAAATTCGATTGAATTCCTGTGTAATACAAAGGCACTGTGATAATTCTGGGAGACTTCAGTCTTTGTATAATCTGGGACAGTCACATCAGCAAAAGTGATGGTCTCCGAACCCCTCTTTGAATGTTTCTGTCAGTGTTTCTTTGAATAACACGTTGTGCAAACGGCCAGGGAGGTGACTATCTCAGATCGACCGTTGGGTGATGACACTGAGGAAAGGAGTAATGTCCCACTGAGATATCCTCTGGGAAATTGTAGTGTAGTGGAATTCAACGAGATGATGGATTGTTAAAGTGACCATATAACACACTCAACAATCATAACCAAAGCCATTGACATGTGTTTGAGAGGAGAACTGATCAAGGTAAACAGGGGAAACAGTGAAGTGTGTGGCTGGAAATGGACAGTGGAAAACATTCACAGTCATAGAGATGGACAGCACAGAAACAGGGCCTTCGGTCCAACTCATCCACGTCACCCACATATCCTAACATAATCTCATCACATTTGCCAGCACTTGGCCCAAATCCCTCTCAACCCTTCCTGTTCGTATCCCCATCCAAATGCCTTTTAAATGCAGTAATTGTACCAGTCTCCACCACTTCATCTGGCAGTTAATTCCATACACACAACACCCTCCACATCAAAACGTTGTCCCTTACGTTCCTTTTATATCTTTCCCGTCTCACCGTCAACCTGGGCCCTCCAGTTCTGGACTACCCCATCCCAGGGAAAAGAACATGTCTATTATACCTATCGATTCCTCTCATGGTTTTATAAACCTCCATATGGGTGCCCCTCAGCCTCAGACATTCTCGGGAAAACAGGCCCAGCCCATTTCACCTCTCCCTGCAGCTCACATCCTCCAACCCTATCAGCATCTTTGTAAATCTTTTCTGAACTCTTTCAATTTATACAACATCCTTCCGATAGGGAGGAGACAAGAATTGCACGCAATATTCCAAAACTGGCTTATCCAATGTCCTGTACAGCCACAACATGAACTCCCAACTCCTCTACTCAATGCACTGATCAGTAAACACAATCATACCAAACACCTTCTTCACTATCCTATCAACACACAATTCTCCTTTCAAGGAACAATGAACCTGCACTCCAAGGTCTCTTTGTTCAGAAACACTCCCTGGGACATTAACATTAAGTGTTAAAGTCCTGCGAAGAGATGCTTTTCCAAAATTCAGCACCTCCCATTTAACTAAATGAAGCTCCATCTCCCACCCCTCAGCCCATAGGTCCATCAGTTCACCATCCCGTTGTAATGTGAAGTAACATTCTTCACTGTCCACTACCCCTCCAATTTTGGTGTCATCTGCAAACTTACTAACTATACCTGCTGTGTTCACATTCAAACCATTTATATCATTAATGGAAAGTAGTGGACGCAGCACCGATCCTTGTGGCACTCCACTGGTCACAGGTCTCCAGTCTGAAAAAAACACCCTCCACAACCACCCTCTGTCTTCTACCTTCGTGCCAGTTCTGTATCCAAATGGCTGGTTTTCCCTGTATTCCATGAGATCTATCCTTGCTCTCCAATCTCCCATGTGGAAACATTTCGAACACCTTCCTGAAGTCCATATCACTCACATCCACCGCGATGCCCTCATCAATCCTTTTGTTACTTCTTCAAAAAACTCAATATCTTGAGCCATGATTTCCCACGTACAAAGCAATGCTGACTATCCCCAATTAGACATTGCCTTTCTAAACACATGTAATTCCTGTCCCTCATGTATCCGTCTTTCCACGTGCCCACGACTGACGTCAGGCGAACCTGTCTGTAGTTCCCTGGCTTGTCCTTACCACCCTTCTTAAACAGTGGCACCATGTTAGCCCAACCTCCAGTCTTCTGGCATCTCACCTGTGTCTATCGATGATACAAATATTTCAGCAAGAGGCCCAGCAATCACTTCTCTAGCATCCCACAGAGATCGAGAGTACACCTGATCAGGTCCTGGGGATTTATCCGCCTTTAACCATTTCAAGAGATCCAGCACCGCCTCCTCTGTAATATGGACATTTACAAGATGACACCATCTATTTCCCAATGCTGTTTCCCAAAACATCATTCTATTCCATATCTTCCATGTCCTTCTCTACAGGAAATACTTGATCAGTTTCTCCCCCATCTCCTGCAGCTCCACGTGCAGGCTGTCTTGATCTTTGAGGGGTCCAATTCGCTCCCCAGTGACCCTTTGGACGTTATGCATTTGTAAAATTCCTTTGGATTCTCCTTAACCCTATTTGTCAAAGCAAACTCATGTCCCCTTTTTGCTCTCCTGATTTCCCTCCATCACTACCCAACACTGCACTCACCCCCTCCCTGACTGATCCATACCCAACACTGCAATCACCCCCTCCTTGACTGATCCCTACCCAACACTGCAATCACCCCCTCCCTGACTGATCCCTACCCAACACTGCAATCTCCCCCTCCCTGACAGATCCCTACACAACACTGCAACCACCCCCTCCCTGACTGATCCCGACCGAACACTGCAATCTACCCCTCCCTGACTGCTCCCTAACCAACACTATTGAATCCACTCTGTTAGTGTATCCCACCCAGGGAAGAGAAGATGAACCCCACTCTGTCAATGGAACAAACCCAGGGAAGAGCAGACTGACAGCACTCTGTCAATGTAAAACACCCAGGGAAGGGCAGACTGACACCACTCTGTCAATGTAACTCACGCAGGGAAGAGTAGACTGAGCCCACTCTGTCAATGTAACACACCCAGGAAAGAGCAGACTGACCCCACTCTGTCAAAGTAACACACGCAGGGAAGAGCACACCGACCTCACTCTGTCAATGTAACACACCCAGGGAAGAGCAGACTAACCCCACTCTGTCAATGCAACACACCCAGGGAAGAGCTGACTGATTCAACTCTGTCAATGTAACACACGCAGGGAAGAGCAGACTAACCCCACTCTGTCAATGTAACACACACAGGGAAGAGCAGACTGACCCCACTCTGTCAATTTAACACATCCAGGGAAGAGCAGACTGACCCCACTCAGTCAATGTAACACACACAGCGAAGAGCAGACTGACCCCACTCTGACAATGTAACATACCCAGGGAAGAGTAGACTGAACCCACACTCTCAATGTAAACACACGCAGGGAAGAGTAAACTGACGCCACTCTGTCAAAGTAACACACCCGGGGAAGATCAGACTGACCCCACTCTGTCAATGTTCGCCACACAGGGAAGAGCAGACAGACCCCACTCTGTCAGTGTAACACACCCAGGGAAGAGCAGACGGACCACAATCTCTCAATGTAACATACCCAGGGAAGTGCAGTCTGACCCCACTCTGTCATTGTAACACATCCAGGGAAGAGCAGATTGACCCCACTCTGTCAATATAAGACACCCACAGAAGGGCAGATGGACCTCACTCTGTCAATGTAACACACTCAGTGAAGAGCAGACTGATTCCATTCTGTCAATGTAACACACCCAGGGAAGACGAGACTGATCCCACTCTCACAATGTAACACGCACAGGGAAGAGAAGACTGACCCCACTCTGTCAATGTAACACACCCAGTGAAGAGCAGCCTGACCGCACTCTGTCAATGTATCCCACCCAGGGAAGAGCAGACTGACCCCATTCTGTTAATGTAACACACCCAGGGAAGAGCAGACTGACCCCACTCTGTCTACGTAACACACTCAGGGAAGAGCAGACTGACGCCACTCTGTCAATGTAACATACCCAGGAAAGAGCAGACTGACCCCACTCTGTCAATGTAACACACCCAGTGAAGAGCAGCCTGACCGCACTCTGTCAATGTATCCCACCCAGGGAAGAGCAGACTGACCCCATTCTGTTAATGTAACACACCCAGGGAAGAGCAGACTGACCCCACTCTGTCTACGTAACACACTCAGGGAAGAGCAGACTGACGCCACTCTGTCAATGTAACATACCCAGGAAAGAGCAGACTGACCCCACTCTGTCAATGTATCCCACCCAGGGAAGAGCAGACTGACCCCATTCTGTTAATGTATCCAGGGAAGAGCAGACTGACCCCACTCTGTCAATGTAACCCAAACAGGGAAGTGCAGACTGACCCCACTCTGTCAATGTAACACACCCAGGGAAGAGCAGACAGACCCCACTCTGTCAATGTAACACTCGAAGACAAGAGCAGACTGACCCAACTCTGTCAAAGTAACACACCGAGGGAAGAGCAGACTGACCCCACTCTGTCAGTGTAACCCACCCAAGGAAGAGCAGAATGACCCCACTGGGTCAATGGAGCACACCCAGGGAAAAGCAGACTGACTCTAATCTGACAATGTAACACACCCAGGAAAGAGCAGACTGACCCCAACTCTGTCAATGTAACCCACCAAAGGAAGAGCAGACTGACCCCACTCTGTCAATGTAACACACCCAGGGAAGTGCAGACTGACACTAATCTGACAATGTAACACACCCAGGAAAGAGCAGACTGACCCCAAATCTGTCAATGTAACACACCCAGGAAAGAGCAGACTGACCCAACTCCGTCAATGTAACACACCCATAGAAGAGCAGACTGACCCCACTCTGTCAATGTAACCCACCCAAGGAAGAGCAGACTGACCTCACTCTGTCAATGTAACACACCCAGGGAAGAGCAGACTGACCCCACTCTGTCAATGTAACCCACCCAAGGAAGAGCAGACTGACCCCACTCTGTCAATGTAACACACCCAAGGAAGAGCAGACTGGCCCAACTCTGTCTATGTAACACACTCAGGGAAGAGCAGACTGACCCCACTCTGTCAATGTAAAATACCCAGGAAAGAGCAGACTGACCCCACTCTGTCAATGTAACACACCCAGGAAAGAGCAGACTGACCCCACTCTTTCAATGTAACCCATCAAAGTAAGAGCAGGGTGACCCCAATCTGTCAATGTAACACACCCAGGGAAGTGCAGACTGACTCTAATCTGACAATGTAACACATCCAGGAAAGAGCAGACTGACCCCACTCTGTCAATGTAACACACCCAGTGAAGAGCAGACTGACCACACTCTGTCAATGTAACACACCCAGGGAAGAGCAGACTGACCCTACTCTGTCAATGTAACCCACCGAAGGAAGAGCAGACTGACCTCACTCTGTCAATGTAACACACCCAAGGAAGAGCAGACTGACGCCAATCTGTCAATGTATCGCACCCAAGGAAGAACAGATTGACCCCATTCTGTCAATGTCACCCACCCAGACAAGAGCAGACTGACCCAACTCTGTCAATGTAACACACCCAGGGAAGAGCAGACTGACCCCACTCTGTCAATGTAACCCACCCAGGGAAGAGCAGACTGAACCAACTCTGTCAATGTAACACACTCAGGGAAGAGCAGACTGACTCCACTCTGTCAATGTTACCCACCCAGACAAGAGCAGTCTGATCCCACTCTGTCAATTTAACACACCCATGGAAGAGCAGGCGGACCCCACTCTGTCAATGTAACACACTCAGGGAAGAGCAGACTGACACCACTCTGTCAATGTAACACACCCAGGGAAGAGCAGACTGACCCCACTGGGTCAATGGAGCACACCCAGGGAAAAGCAGACTGACTCTAATCTGACAATGTAACACACCCAGGAAACAGCAGACTGACCCCAACTCTGTCAATGTAACCCACCAAAGGAAGAGCAGACTGACCCCACTCTGTCAATGTAACACACCCAGGGAAGTGCAGACTGACTCTAATCTGACAATGTAACACACCCAGGAAAGAGCAGACTGACCCCACTCTGTCAATGTATCCCACCCAGGGAAGAGCAGACTGACCCCATTCTGTTAATGTATCCAGGGAAGAGCAGACTGACCCCACTCTGTCAATGTAACCCAAACAGGGAAGTGCAGACTGACCCCACTCTGTCAATGTAACACACCCAGGGAAGAGCAGACAGACCCCACTCTGTCAATGTAACACTCGAAGACAAGAGCAGACTGACCCAACTCTGTCAAAGTAACACACCGAGGGAAGAGCAGACTGACCCCACTCTGTCAGTGTAACCCACCCAAGGAAGAGCAGAATGACCCCACTGGGTCAATGGAGCACACCCAGGGAAAAGCAGACTGACTCTAATCTGACAATGTAACACACCCAGGAAAGAGCAGACTGACCCCAACTCTGTCAATGTAACCCACCAAAGGAAGAGCAGACTGACCCCACTCTGTCAATGTAACACACCCAGGGAAGTGCAGACTGACACTAATCTGACAATGTAACACACCCAGGAAAGAGCAGACTGACCCCAAATCTGTCAATGTAACACACCCAGGAAAGAGCAGACTGACCCAACTCCGTCAATGTAACACACCCATAGAAGAGCAGACTGACCCCACTCTGTCAATGTAACCCACCCAAGGAAGAGCAGACTGACCTCACTCTGTCAATGTAACACACCCAGGGAAGAGCAGACTGACCCCACTCTGTCAATGTAACCCACCCAAGGAAGAGCAGACTGACCCCACTCTGTCAATGTAACACACCCAAGGAAGAGCAGACTGGCCCAACTCTGTCTATGTAACACACTCAGGGAAGAGCAGACTGACCCCACTCTGTCAATGTAAAATACCCAGGAAAGAGCAGACTGACCCCACTCTGTCAATGTAACACACCCAGGAAAGAGCAGACTGACCCCACTCTTTCAATGTAACCCATCAAAGTAAGAGCAGGGTGACCCCAATCTGTCAATGTAACACACCCAGGGAAGTGCAGACTGACTCTAATCTGACAATGTAACACATCCAGGAAAGAGCAGACTGACCCCACTCTGTCAATGTAACACACCCAGTGAAGAGCAGACTGACCACACTCTGTCAATGTAACACACCCAGGGAAGAGCAGACTGACCCTACTCTGTCAATGTAACCCACCGAAGGAAGAGCAGACTGACCTCACTCTGTCAATGTAACACACCCAAGGAAGAGCAGACTGACGCCAATCTGTCAATGTATCGCACCCAAGGAAGAACAGATTGACCCCATTCTGTCAATGTCACCCACCCAGACAAGAGCAGACTGACCCAACTCTGTCAATGTAACACACCCAGGGAAGAGCAGACTGACCCCACTCTGTCAATGTAACCCACCCAGGGAAGAGCAGACTGAACCAACTCTGTCAATGTAACACACTCAGGGAAGAGCAGACTGACTCCACTCTGTCAATGTTACCCACCCAGACAAGAGCAGTCTGATCCCACTCTGTCAATTTAACACACCCATGGAAGAGCAGGCGGACCCCACTCTGTCAATGTAACACACTCAGGGAAGAGCAGACTGACACCACTCTGTCAATGTAACACACCCAGGGAAGAGCAGACTGACCCCACTGGGTCAATGGAGCACACCCAGGGAAAAGCAGACTGACTCTAATCTGACAATGTAACACACCCAGGAAACAGCAGACTGACCCCAACTCTGTCAATGTAACCCACCAAAGGAAGAGCAGACTGACCCCACTCTGTCAATGTAACACACCCAGGGAAGTGCAGACTGACTCTAATCTGACAATGTAACACACCCAGGAAAGAGCAGTCTGACCCCAACTCTGTCAATGTAACACACCCAGGGAAGAGCAGACTGACCCCACTCTGTCAATGTAACACACCCAGGGAAGAGCAGACTGACCCCACTCTGTCAATGTAACACACTCAGGGAAGAGCAGACTGACGTCACTCTGCCAATGTAACACACCGCGTGAAGAGCGGACTGACCCCACTCTGTCAATTATAACACACCCAGGGAAGAGCAGACTGACCCCACTCTGTCAATGTAACCCATCCAGGGAATCGAAGAATTACCTCACTCTGTCAATGTAACACACGCCGAAAAGAGCAGACTGACCCCACTCTGTCAATGTAACCCACCCAGACAAGAGCAGACTGACCCCACTCTGTCAATGTAACCAACCAAAGGAAGAGCAGACTGACCCCACTCTGTCAATGTAACCCACCCAAGGAAGAGCAGACTGACCTCACTCTGTCAATAAATCCCACCCAGGGAAGTGCAGACTGACTCTAATCTGACAATGTAACACCCCCAGCAAAGAGCAGAATGACCCCACTCTGTCAACGTACCACACCCAGGGAAGAGATGACTATCCCCACTCTGTAAATGTAACACACCCAGGGAAGAGCAGACAGACCTCACTCTGCCAATGTAACCCACACAGGGAAGAGCAGACTGACTCAACTCTGTCAATGTAACCCACCCAAGGAAGAACAGATTGACCCCATTCTGTCAATGTAACCCACCCAGACAAGAGCAGACAGACCCCACTCTGTCAATGTAACAAACCCAGGAAAGAGCAGACTGACCCCACTCTGTCAATGTAACACACCCAGTGAAGAGCAGACTGACCCCACTCTGTCAATGTAACACACCCAGGGAAGAGCAGACTGACCCCACTCTGTCAATGTAACACACCCAGGGAAGAGCAGACTGACCCCACTCTGTCAATGTAACACACTCAGGGAAGAGCAGACTGACCCCACTCTGTCAATGTATCCCACCCAGGGAAGAGCAGACTGACGTCACTCTGCCAATGTAACACACCCCGGGAAGAGCAGACTGACCCCACTCTGTCAATTATAACACACCCAGGGAAGAGCAGACTGACCCCACTCTGTCAATGTAACCCATCCAGTGAATCGAAGAATTACCTCACTCTGTCAATGTAACACACGCCGAAAAGAGCAGACTGATGTAACTCTGTCAATGTAACCCACCCAAGGAAGAACAGATTGACCCCATTCTGTCAATGTAACCCACCCAGACAAGAGCAGACTGACCCCACTCTGTCAATGTAACCCATCCAGGGAATCGAAGAATTACCTCACTCTGTCAATGTAACACACGCCGAAAAGAGCAGACTGACCGCACTCTGTCAATGTATCGCACTCAGGGAAGAGCAGACTGACCCCACTCTGTCATGGTAACTCACCAAAGGAAGATCAGACTGACCTCACTCTGTCAATGTAACCCACCCAAGGAGAAGCAGACTGACCTCAATCTGTCAATGTAACACTCCAAGACAAGAGCAGTCTGATCCCAATCTGTCAATGTAATACACTCAGGGAAGAGCAGACTGACCCCACTCTGTCAATGCAACCCACCCAAGGAAGAGCAGACTGACGCCAATCTGTCAATGTATCGCACCCAAGGAAGAACAGATTGACCCCATTCTGTCAATGTCACCCACCCAGACAAGAGCAGACTGACCCAACTCTGTCAATGTAACACACCCAGGGAAGAGCAGACTGACCCCACTCTGTCAATGTAACCCACCCAGGGAAGAGCAGACTGACCCAACTCTGTCAATGTAACACACTCAGGGAAGAGCAGACTGACTCCACTCTGTCAATGTTACCCACCCAGACAAGAGCAGTCTGATCCCACTCTGTCAATTTAACACACCCATGGAAGAGCAGGCGGACCCCACTCTGTCAATGTAACACTCTCAGGGAAGAGCAGACTGACCCCACTCTGTCAATATATCCCACCCAGGGAGGTGCAGACGGACTCGAATCTGACAATGTAACACACCCAGCAAAGAGCAGACTGACCCCATTCTGTCAACGTAACACACCCAGGGAAGAGATGACTTTCCCCAATCTGTAAATGTAACACACCCAGGGAAGAGCAGCCTGTCCCCAATCTGTCAATGTAACACAGCCAGGGAAGAGAAGACTGACCTAACTCTGTTAATATAACCCAACCAGGGAGTGCAGAATGAACTCACTCCGTCTAAGAAACACACCCAGGGAAGTGCAGACTGACCCCACTCTGTCAATGTAACACACCCAAGGAAGAGCAGACAGACCCCACTCTGTCAATGTAACACTCGAAGACAAGAGCAGACTGACCCAACTCTGTCAATGTAACACACCGAGGGAAGAGCAGACTGACCCCACTCTGTCAGTGTAACCCACCCAAGGAAGTGCAGACTGACCCCACTCTGTCAATGTAACCCCCCCAGGGAAAAACAGACTGACCCCACTCTGTTAATGTTACACACCCAGGGAAGAGCAGACTGTCCCAACTCTGTGAACGTAACCCAACCAGGGAGCGCAGAATGAACTCACTACGTCAATGTTAAAAAACCCAGGGAAGAGCAGACAACCCCACTCTGGCAATGTAACACTCCTAGGCCAGAGCAAACTGAGCCCACTCTGTCAATGTCTCCAACCCAAGGAAGTGCAGACTGACCCCACTGGGTCAATGGAGCACACCCAGGGAAAAGCAGACTGACTCTAATCTGACAATGTAACACACCCAGGAAACAGCAGACTGACCCCAACTCTGTCAATGTAACCCACCAAAGGAAGAGCAGACTGACCCCACTCTGTCAATGTAACACACCCAGGGAAGTGCAGACTGACTCTAATCTGACAATGTAACACACCCAGGAAAGAGCAGTCTGACCCCAACTCTGTCAATGTAACACACCCAGGGAAGAGCAGACTGACCCCACTCTGTCAATGTAACACACCCAGGGAAGAGCAGACTGACCCCACTCTGTCAATGTAACACACTCAGGGAAGAGCAGACTGACGTCACTCTGCCAATGTAACACACCGCGTGAAGAGCAGACTGACCCCACTCTGTCAATTATAACACACCCAGGGAAGAGCAGACTGACCCCACTCTGTCAATGTAACCCATCCAGGGAATCGAAGAATTACCTCACTCTGTCAATGTAACACACGCCGAAAAGAGCAGACTGACCCCACTCTGTCAATGTAACCCACCCAGACAAGAGCAGACTGACCCAACTCTGTCAATGTAACACACCCAGGGAAGTGCAGACTGACCCCACTCTATCAAGGTAACCCACCCAGGGAAGAGCAGACTGACCCAACTCTGTCAATGTAACACACTCAGGGAAGAGCAGACTGACCCCACTCTGTCAATGTAACCAACCAAAGGAAGAGCAGACTGACCCCACTCTGTCAATGTAACCCACCCAAGGAAGAGCAGACTGACCTCACTCTGTCAATAAATCCCATCCAGGGAAGTGCAGACTGACTCTAATCTGACAATGTAACACCCCCAGCAAAGAGCAGAATGACCCCACTCTGTCAACGTACCACACCCAGGGAAGAGATGACTATCCCCACTCTGTAAATGTAACACACCCAGGGAAGAGCAGACAGACCTCACTCTGCCAATGTAACCCACACAGGGAAGAGCAGACTGACTCAACTCTGTCAATGTAACCCACCCAAGGAAGAACAGATTGACCCCATTCTGTCAATGTAACCCACCCAGACAAGAGCAGACAGACCCCACTCTGTCAATGTAACAAACCCAGGAAAGAGCAGACTGACCCCACTCTGTCAATGTAACACACCCAGTGAAGAGCAGACTGACCCCACTCTGTCAATGTAACACACCCAGGGAAGAGCAGACTGACCCCACTCTGTCAATGTAACACACCCAGGGAAGAGCAGACTGACCCCACTCTGTCAATGTAACACACTCAGGGAAGAGCAGACTGACCCCACTCTGTCAATGTATCCCACCCAGGGAAGAGCAGACTGACGTCACTCTGCCAATGTAACACACCCCGGGAAGAGCAGACTGACCCCACTCTGTCAATTATAACACACCCAGGGAAGAGCAGACTGACCCCACTCTGTCAATGTAACCCATCCAGTGAATCGAAGAATTGCCTCACTCTGTCATAGTAACACACGCCGAAAAGAGCAGACTGATGTAACTCTGTCAATGTAACCCACCCAAGGAAGAACAGATTGACCCCATTCTGTCAATGTAACCCACCCAGACAAGAGCAGACTGTCCCCACTCTGTCAATGTAACCCATCCAGGGAATCGAAGAATTACCTCACTCTGTCAATGTAACACACGCCGAAAAGAGCAGACTGACCCCACTCTGTCAATGTATCGCACTCAGGGAAGAGCAGACTGACCCCACTCTGTCATGGTAACGCACCAAAGGAAGATCAGACTGACCTCACTCTGTCAATGTAACCCACCCAAGGAAGAGCAGACTGACCTCAATCTGTCAATGTAACACTCCAAGACAAGAGCAGTCTGATCCCAATCTGTCAATGTAATACACTCAGGGAAGAGCAGACTGACCCCACTCTGTCAATGCAACCCACCCAAGGAAGAGCAGACTGACGCCAATCTGTCAATGTATCGCACCCAAGGAAGAACAGATTGACCCCATTCTGTCAATGTCACCCACCCAGACAAGAGCAGACTGACCCAACTCTGTCAATGTAACACACCCAGGGAAGAGCAGACTGACCCCACTCTGTCAATGTAACCCACCCAGGGAAGAGCAGACTGACCCAACTCTGTCAATGTAACACACTCAGGGAAGAGCAGACTGACTCCACTCTGTCAATGTTACCCACCCAGACAAGAGCAGTCTGATCCCACTCTGTCAATTTAACACACCCATGGAAGAGCAGGCGGACCCCACTCTGTCAATGTAACACACTCAGGGAAGAGCAGACTGACCCCACTCTGTCAATATATCCCACCCAGGGAGGTGCAGACGGACTCGAATCTGACAATGTAACACACCCAGCAAAGAGCAGACTGACCCCATTCTGTCAACGTAACACACCCAGGGAAGAGATGACTTTCCCCAATCTGTAAATGTAACACACCCAGGGAAGAGCAGCCTGTCCCCAATCTGTCAATGTAACACAGCCAGGGAAGAGAAGACTGACCCAACTCTGTTAACATAACCCAACCAGGGAGTGCAGAATGAACTCACTCCGTCTAAGAAACACACCCAGGGAAGTGCAGACTGACCCCACTCTGTCAATGTAACACACCCAAGGAAGAGCAGACAGACCCCACTCTGTCAATGTAACACTCGAAGACAAGAGCAGACTGACCCAACTCTGTCAATGTAACACACCGAGGGAAGAGCAGACTGACCCCACTCTGTCAGTGTAACCCACCCAAGGAAGTGCAGACTGACCCCACTCTGTCAATGTAACCCCCCCAGGGAAGAACAGACTGACCCCACTCTGTTAATGTTACACACCCAGGGAAGAGCAGACTGTCCCAACTCTGTGAACGTAACCCAACCAGGGAGCGCAGAATGAACTCACTACGTCAATGTTAAAAAACCCAGGGAAGAGCAGACAACCCCACTCTGGCAATGTAACACTCCTAGGCCAGAGCAAACTGAGCCCTCTCTGTCAATGTCTCCAACCCAAGGAAGTGCAGACTGACCCCACTGGGTCAATGGAGCACACCCAGGGAAAAGCAGACTGACTCTAATCTGACAATGTAACACACCCAGGAAACAGCAGACTGACCCCAACTCTGTCAATGTAACCCACCAAAGGAAGAGCAGACTGACCCCACTCTGTCAATGTAACACACCCAGGGAAGTGCAGACTGACTCTAATCTGACAATGTAACACACCCAGGAAAGAGCAGTCTGACCCCAACTCTGTCAATGTAACACACCCAGGGAAGAGCAGACTGACCCCACTCTGTCAATGTAACACACCCAGGGAAGAGCAGACTGACCCCACTCTGTCAATGTAACACACTCAGGGAAGAGCAGACTGACGTCACTCTGCCAATGTAACACACCGCGTGAAGAGCAGACTGACCCCACTCTGTCAATTATAACACACCCAGGGAAGAGCAGACTGACCCCACTCTGTCAATGTAACCCATCCAGGGAATCGAAGAATTACCTCACTCTGTCAATGTAACACACGCCGAAAAGAGCAGACTGACCCCACTCTGTCAATGTAACCCACCCAGACAAGAGCAGACTGACCCCACTCTGTCAATGTAACCAACCAAAGGAAGAGCAGACTGACCCCACTCTGTCAATAAATCCCACCCAGGGAAGTGCAGACTGACTCTAATCTGACAATGTAACACCCCCAGCAAAGAGCAGAATGACCCCACTCTGTCAACGTACCACACCCAGGGAAGAGATGACTATCCCCACTCTGTAAATGTAACACACCCAGGGAAGAGCAGACAGACCTCACTCTGCCAATGTAACCCACACAGGGAAGAGCAGACTGACTCAACTCTGTCAATGTAACCCACCCAAGGAAGAACAGATTGACCCCATTCTGTCAATGTAACCCACCCAGACAAGAGCAGACAGACCCCACTCTGTCAATGTAACAAACCCAGGAAAGAGCAGACTGACCCCACTCTGTCAATGTAACACACCCAGTGAAGAGCAGACTGACCCCACTCTGTCAATGTAACACACCCAGGGAAGAGCAGACTGACCCCACTCTGTCAATGTAACACACCCAGGGAAGAGCAGACTGACCCCACTCTGTCAATGTAACACACTCAGGGAAGAGCAGACTGACCCCACTCTGTCAATGTATCCCACCCAGGGAAGAGCAGACTGACGTCACTCTGCCAATGTAACACACCCCGGGAAGAGCAGACTGACCCCACTCTGTCAATTATAACACACCCAGGGAAGAGCAGACTGACCCCACTCTGTCAATGTAACCCATCCAGTGAATCGAAGAATTACCTCACTCTGTCAATGTAACACACGCCGAAAAGAGCAGACTGATGTAACTCTGTCAATGTAACCCACCCAAGGAAGAACAGATTGACCCCATTCTGTCAATGTAACCCACCCAGACAAGAGCAGACTGACCCCACTCTGTCAATGTAACCCATCCAGGGAATCGAAGAATTACCTCACTCTGTCAATGTAACACACGCCGAAAAGAGCAGACTGACCGCACTCTGTCAATGTATCGCACTCAGGGAAGAGCAGACTGACCCCACTCTGTCATGGTAACTCACCAAAGGAAGATCAGACTGACCTCACTCTGTCAATGTAACCCACCCAAGGAGGAGCAGACTGACCTCAATCTGTCAATGTAACACTCCAAGACAAGAGCAGTCTGATCCCAATCTGTCAATGTAATACACTCAGGGAAGAGCAGACTGACCCCACTCTGTCAATGCAACCCACCCAAGGAAGAGCAGACTGACGCCAATCTGTCAATGTATCGCACCCAAGGAAGAACAGATTGACCCCATTCTGTCAATGTCACCCACCCAGACAAGAGCAGACTGACCCAACTCTGTCAATGTAACACACCCAGGGAAGAGCAGACTGACCCCACTCTGTCAATGTAACCCACCCAGGGAAGAGCAGACTGACCCAACTCTGTCAATGTAACACACTCAGGGAAGAGCAGACTGACTCCACTCTGTCAATGTTACCCACCCAGACAAGAGCAGTCTGATCCCACTCTGTCAATTTAACACACCCATGGAAGAGCAGGCGGACCCCACTCTGTCAATGTAACACTCTCAGGGAAGAGCAGACTGACCCCACTCTGTCAATATATCCCACCCAGGGAGGTGCAGACGGACTCGAATCTGACAATGTAACACACCCAGCAAAGAGCAGACTGACCCCATTCTGTCAACGTAACACACCCAGGGAAGAGATGACTTTCCCCAATCTGTAAATGTAACACACCCAGGGAAGAGCAGCCTGTCCCCAATCTGTCAATGTAACACAGCCAGGGAAGAGAAGACTGACCCAACTCTGTTAATATAACCCAACCAGGGAGTGCAGAATGAACTCACTCCGTCTAAGAAACACACCCAGGGAAGTGCAGACTGACCCCACTCTGTCAATGTAACACACCCAAGGAAGAGCAGACAGACCCCACTCTGTCAATGTAACACTCGAAGACAAGAGCAGACTGACCCAACTCTGTCAATGTAACACACCGAGGGAAGAGCAGACTGACCCCACTCTGTCAGTGTAACCCACCCAAGGAAGTGCAGACTGACCCCACTCTGTCAATGTAACCCCCCCAGGGAAGAACAGACTGACCCCACTCTGTTAATGTTACACACCCAGGGAAGAGCAGACTGTCCCAACTCTGTGAACGTAACCCAACCAGGGAGCGCAGAATGAACTCACTACGTCAATGTTAAAAAACCCAGGGAAGAGCAGACAACCCCACTCTGGCAATGTAACACTCCTAGGCCAGAGCAAACTGAACCCACTCTGTCAATGTCTCCAACCCAAGGAAGTGCAGACTGACCCCACTGGGTCAATGGAGCACACCCAGGGAAAAGCAGACTGACTCTAATCTGACAATGTAACACACCCAGGAAACAGCAGACTGACCCCAACTCTGTCAATGTAACCCACCAAAGGAAGAGCAGACTGACCCCACTCTGTCAATGTAACACACCCAGGGAAGTGCAGACTGACTCTAATCTGACAATGTAACACACCCAGGAAAGAGCAGTCTGACCCCAACTCTGTCAATGTAACACACCCAGGGAAGAGCAGACTGACCCCACTCTGTCAATGTAACACACCCAGGGAAGAGCAGACTGACCCCACTCTGTCAATGTAACACACTCAGGGAAGAGCAGACTGACGTCACTCTGCCAATGTAACACACCGCGTGAAGAGCAGACTGACCCCACTCTGTCAATTATAACACACCCAGGGAAGAGCAGACTGACCCCACTCTGTCAATGTAACCCATCCAGGGAATCGAAGAATTACCTCACTCTGTCAATGTAACACACGCCGAAAAGAGCAGACTGACCCCACTCTGTCAATGTAACCCACCCAGACAAGAGCAGACTGACCCAACTCTGTCAATGTAACACACCCAGGGAAGTGCAGACAGACCCCACTCTGTCAATGTAACACACCCAGGGAAGAGCAGACTGACCCCACTCTGTCAATGTAACACACCCAGGGAAGAGCAGACTGACCCCACTCTGTCAATGTAACCAACCAAAGGAAGAGCAGAGTGACCCCACTCTGTCAATGTAACCCACCCAAGGAAGAGCAGACCGACCTCACTCTGTCAATAAATCCCACCCAGGGAAGTGCAGACTGACTCTAATCTGACAATGTAACACCCCCAGCAAAGAGCAGAATGACCCCACTCTGTCAACGTACCACACCCAGGGAAGAGATGACTATCCCCACTCTGTAAATGTAACACACCCAGGGAAGAGCAGACAGACCTCACTCTGCCAATGTAACCCACACAGGGAAGAGCAGACTGACTCAACTCTGTCAATGTAACCCACCCAAGGAAGAACAGATTGACCCCATTCTGTCAATGTAACCCACCCAGACAAGAGCAGACAGACCCCACTCTGTCAATGTAACAAACCCAGGAAAGAGCAGACTGACCCCACTCTGTCAATGTAACACACCCAGTGAAGAGCAGACTGACCCCACTCTGTCAATGTAACACACCCAGGGAAGAGCAGACTGACCCCACTCTGTCAATGTAACACACCCAGGGAAGAGCAGACTGACCCCACTCTGTCAATGTAACACACTCAGGGAAGAGCAGACTGACCCCACTCTGTCAATGTATCCCACCCAGGGAAGAGCAGACTGACGTCACTCTGCCAATGTAACACACCCCGGGAAGAGCAGACTGACCCCACTCTGTCAATTATAACACACCCAGGGAAGGGCAGACTGACCCCACTCTGTCAATGTAACCCATCCAGTGAATCGAAGAATTACCTCACTCTGTCAATGTAACACACGCCGAAAAGAGCAGACTGATGTAACTCTGTCAATGTAACCCACCCAGACAAGAGCAGACTGACCCCACTCTGTCAATGTAACCCATCCAGGGAATCGAAGAATTACCTCACTCTGTCAATGTAACACACGCCGAAAAGAGCAGACTGACCCCACTCTGTCAATGTATCGCACTCAGGGAAGAGCAGACTGACCCCACTCTGTCATGGTAACGCACCAAAGGAAGATCAGACTGACCTCACTCTGCCAATGTAACACACCCCGGGAAGAGCAGACTGACCCCACTCTGTCAATTATAACACACCCAGGGAAGAGCAGACTGACCCCACTCTGTCAATGTAACCCATCCAGTGAATCGAAGAATTACCTCACTCTGTCAATGTAACACACGCCGAAAAGAGCAGACTGATGTAACTCTGTCAATGTAACCCACACAAGGAAGAACAGATTGACCCCATTCTGTCAATGTAACCCACCCAGACAACAGCAGACTGACCCCACACTGTCAATGTAACCCATCCAGGGAATCGAAGAATTACCTCACTCTGTCAATGTAACACACGCCGAAAAGAGCAGACTGACCCCACTCTGTCAATGTATCGCACTCAGGGAAGAGCAGACTGACCTCAATCTGTCAATGTAACACTCCAAGACAAGAGCAGTCTGATCCCAATCTGTCAATGTAATACACTCAGGGAAGAGCAGACTGACCCCACACTGTCAATGCAACCCACCCAAGGAAGAGCAGACTGACGCCAATCTGTCAATGTATCGCACCCAAGGAAGAACAGATTGACCCCATTCTGTCAATGTCACCCACCCAGACAAGAGCAGACTGACCCAACTCTGTCAATGTAACACACCCAGGGAAGAGCAGACTGACCCCACTCTGTCAATGTAACCCACCCAGGGAAGAGCAGACTGACCCAACTCTGTCAATGTAACACACTCAGGGAAGAGCAGACTGACTCCACTCTGTCAATGTTACCCACCCAGACAAGAGCAGTCTGATCCCACTCTGTCAATTTAACACACCCATGGAAGAGCAGGCGGACCCCACTCTGTCAATGTAACACACTCAGGGAAGAGCAGACTGACCCCACTCTGTCAATATATCCCACCCAGGGAGGTGCAGACGGACTCGAATCTGACAATGTAACACACCCAGCAAAGAGCAGACTGACCCCATTCTGTCAACGTAACACACCCAGGGAAGAGATGACTTTCCCCAATCTGTAAATGTAACACACCCAGGGAAGAGCAGCCTGTCCCCAATCTGTCAATGTAACACAGCCAGGGAAGAGAAGACTGACCCAACTCTGTTAACATAACCCAACCAGGGAGTGCAGAATGAACTCACTCCGTCTAAGAAACACACCCAGGGAAGTGCAGACTGACCCCACTCTGTCAATGTAACACACCCAAGGAAGAGCAGACAGACCCCACTCTGTCAATGTAACACTCGAAGACAAGAGCAGACTGACCCAACTCTGTCAATGTAACACACCGAGGGAAGAGCAGACTGACCCCACTCTGTCAATGTAACCCCCCCAGGGAAGAACAGACTGACCCCACTCTGTTAATGTTACACACCCAGGGAAGAGCAGACTGTCCCAACTCTGTGAACGTAACCCAACCAGGGAGCGCAGAATGAACTCACTACGTCAATGTTAAAAAACCCAGGGAAGAGCAGACAACCCCACTCTGGCAATGTAACACTCCTAGGCCAGAGCAAACTGAGCCCACTCTGTCAATGTCTCCAACCCAAGGAAGTGCAGACTGACCCCACTGGGTCAATGGAGCACACCCAGGGAAAAGCAGACTGACTCTAATCTGACAATGTAACACACCCAGGAAACAGCAGACTGACCCCAACTCTGTCAATGTAACCCACCAAAGGAAGAGCAGACTGACCCCACTCTGTCAATGTAACACACCCAGGGAAGTGCAGACTGACTCTAATCTGACAATGTAACACACCCAGGAAAGAGCAGTCTGACCCCAACTCTGTCAATGTAACACACCCAGGGAAGAGCAGACTGACCCCACTCTGTCAATGTAACACACCCAGGGAAGAGCAGACTGACCCCACTCTGTCAATGTAACACACTCAGGGAAGAGCAGACTGACGTCACTCTGCCAAAGTAAAACACCACGTGAAGAGCAGACTGACCCCACTCTGTCAATTATAACACACCCAGGGAAGAGCAGACTGACCCCACTCTGTCAATGTAACCCATTCAGGGAATCGAAGAATTACCTCACTCTGTCAATGTAACACACGCCGAAAAGAGCAGACTGACCCCACTCTGTCAATGTAACCCACCCAGACAAGAGCAGACTGACCCAACTCTGTCAATGTAACACACCCAGGGAAGTGCAGACTGACCCCACTCTATCAATGTAACCCACCCAGGGAAGAGCAGACTGACCCAACTCTGTCAATGTAACACACTCCGGGAAGAGCAGACTGACCCCACTCTGTCAATGTAACCAACCAAAGGAAGAGCAGACTGACCCCACTCTGTCAATGTAACCCACCCAAGGAAGAGCAGACTGACCTCACTCTGTCAATAAATCCCACCCAGGGAAGTGCAGACTGACTCTAATCTGACAATGTAACACCCCCAGCAAAGAGCAGAAAGACCCCACTCTGTCAACGTACCACACCCAGGGAAGAGATGACTATCCCCACTCTGTAAATGTAACACACCCAGGGAAGAGCAGACAGACCTCACTCTGCCAATGTAACCCACACAGGGAAGAGCAGACTGACTCAACTCTGTCAATGTAACCCACCCAAGGAAGAACAGATTGACCCCATTCTGTCAATGTAACCCACCCAGACAAGAGCAGACAGACCCCACTCTGTCAATGTAACAAACCCAGGAAAGAGCAGACTGACCCCACTCTGTCAATGTAACACACCCAGTGAAGAGCAGACTGACCCCACTCTGTCAATGTAACACACCCAGGGAAGAGCAGACTGACCCCACTCTGTCAATGTAACACACCCAGGGAAGAGCAGACTGACCCCACTCTGTCAATGTAACACACTCAGGGAAGAGCAGACTGACCCCACTCTGTCAATGTATCCCACCCAGGGAAGAGCAGACTGACGTCACTCTGCCAATGTAACACACCCCGGGAAGAGCAGACTGACCCCACTCTGTCAATTATAACACACCCAGGGAAGAGCAGACTGACCCCACTCTGTCAATGTAACCCATCCAGTGAATCGAAGAATTACCTCACTCTGTCAATGTAACACACGCCGAAAAGAGCAGACTGATGTAACTCTGTCAATGTAACCCACCCAGACAAGAGCAGACTGACCCCACTCTGTCAATGTAACCCATCCAGTGAATCGAAGAATTACCTCACTCTGTCAATGTAACACACGCCGAAAAGAGCAGACTGATGTAACTCTGTCAATGTAACCCACCCAGACAAGAGCAGACTGACCCCACTCTGTCAATGTAACCCATCCAGGGAATCGAAGAATTACCTCACTCTGTCAATGTAACACACGCCGAAAAGAGCAGACTGACCCCACTCTGTCAATGTATCGCACTCAGGGAAGAGCAGACTGACCCCACTCTGTCATGGTAACGCACCAAAGGAAGATCAGACTGACCTCACTCTGTCAATGTAACCCACCCAAGGAAGAGCAGACTGACCTCAATCTGTCAATGTAACACTCCAAGACAAGAGCAGTCTGATCCCAATCTGTCAATGTAATACACTCAGGGAAGAGCAGACTGACCCCACTCTGTCAATATATGACACCCAGGGAAGAACAGACTGACCCCATTCTGTCAATGTAACCAACCCAGACAAGAGCAGACTGACCCAACTCTGTCAATGTAACACACCCAGGGAAGAGCAGACTGACCCCACTCTGTCAAGGTAACGCACCAAAGGAAGATCAGACTGACCTCACTCTGTCAATGTAACCCACCCAAGGAAGAGCAGACTGACCTCACTCTGTCAATGTAACACTCCCAGACAAGAGCAGTCTGATCCCACTCTGTCAATGTAATACACTCAGGGAAGAGCAGACAGACCCCACTCTGTCAATATATGTCACCCAGGGAAGAGCAGACTGACCCCACTCTGTCAATGTAACCCACCAAAGAAAGAGCACACTGACCCCACTCTGTCAATGTAACACACCCAGGGAAGAGCAGACTGACCCCACTCTGTCAATGTAACACACTCAGGGAAGAGCAGACTGACCCCACTCTGTCAATGTAACACACCAAAGGAAGAGGAGACTGACCGCACTCTGTCAATGTAACCCACCCAAGGAAGAGCAGACTGACGTCAGTCTGTCAATGTAGCACACCCAGGGAAGAGCAGACTGACCCCACACTGTCAGTGTAACCCACCCAGGGAAGAGCAGACTGACCCAACTCTGTTAATGTAACACACTAAGGGAAGAGCAGACTGACCCCACTCTGTCAATGTCACCCACCAAAGGAAGAGCATACTGACCCCACTCTGTCAATGTAACACACCCAGGGAAGAGGAGACTCACCCCACTCTGTCAATGTACCACACCCAGGGAAGAGCAGACTGACCCCACTCTGTCAATGTAACACACCCAGACAAGAGCAGTCTGATCCCACTCTGTCAATTTAACACACCCAGGGAAGAGCCGACTGACCCCACTTTGTCAATGTAACCCACCCAGGGAAGAGCAGACTGACCCCACTCTGTCAATGTAACACACCCAGGGAAGAGCAGACTGACCCCACTCTGTCAATGTAACACACTCAGGGAAGAGCAGACTGACCCCACTCTGTCAATGTATCCCACCCAGGGAAGAGCAGACTGACCCCACTCTGTCAATTATAACACACCCAGGGAAGAGCAGACTGACCCCACTCTGTCAATGTAACCCATCCAGTGAATCGAAGAATTACCTCACTCTGTCAATGTAACACACGCCGAAAAGAGCAGACTGATGTAACTCTGTCAATGTAACCCACCCAAGGAAGAACAGATTGACCTCATTCTGTCAATGTAACCCACCCAGACAAGAGCAGACTGACCCCACTCTGTCAATGTAACCCATCCAGGGAATCGAAGAATTACCTCACTCTGTCAATGTAACACACGCCGAAAAGAGCAGACTGACCCCACTCTGTCAATGTATCGCACTCAGGGAAGAGCAGACTGACCCCACTCTGTCATGGTAACGCACCAAAGGAAGATCAGACTGACCTCACTCTGTCAATGTAACCCACCCAAGGAAGAGCAGACTGACCTCAATCTGTCAATGTAACACTCCAAGACAAGAGCAGTCTGATCCCAATCTGTCAATGTAATACACTCAGGGAAGAGCAGACTGACCCCACTCTGTCAATATATGCCACCCAGGGAAGAGCAGACTGACCCCATTCTGTCAATGTAACCAACCCAGACAAGAGCAGACTGACCCAACTCTGTCAATGTAACACACCCAGGGAAGAGCAGACTGACCCCACTCTGTAAAGGTAACGCACCAAAGGAAGATCAGACTGACCTCACTCTGTCAATGTAACCCACCCAAGGAAGAGCAGACTGACCTCACTCTGTCAATGTAACACTCCCAGACAAGAGCAGTCTGATCCCACTCTGTCAATGTAATACACTCAGGGAAGAGCAGACTGACCCCACTCTGTCAATATATGCCACCCAGGGAAGAGCAGACTGACCCCACTCTGTCAATGTAACCCACCAAAGAAAGAGCACAGTGACCCCACTCTGTCAATGTAACACACCCAGGGAAGAGCAGACTGACCCCACTCTGTCAATGTAACACACTCAGGGAAGAGCAGACTGACCCCACTCTGTCAATGTAACACACCAAAGGAAGAGGAGACTGACCGCACTCTGTCAATGTAACCCACCCAAGGAAGAGCAGACTGACGTCACTCTGTCAATGTAACACACCCAGGGAAGAGCAGACTGACCCCACACTGTCAGTGTAACCCACCCAGGGAAGAGCAGACTGACCCAACTCTGTTAATGTAACACACTCAGGGAAGAGAAGACTGACCCCACTCTGCCAATGTCACCCACCAAAGGAAGAGCATACTGACCCCACTCTGTCAATGTAACACACCCAGGGAAGAGGAGACTGACCCCACTCTGTCAATGTACCACACCCAGGGAAGAGCAGACTGACCCCACTCTGTCAATGTAACACACCCAGACAAGAGCAGTCTGATCCCACTCTGTCAATTTAACACACCCAGGGAAGAGCAGACTGACCCCACTTTGTCAATGTAACACACCCAGGGATGAGCAGACTGACACCAATCTGTCAATGTAACACACTCAGGGAAGAACAGACTGACACCACTCTGTCAATGTATCCCACCCAGGGAAGTGCAGACTGATTCTAATCTGACAATGAAACACACCCAGGAAAGAGCAGACTGACCCAACTCCGTCAATGTAACACACCCAGTGAAGAGCAGACTGACCCCACTCTGACAATGTGACCCACCCATGGAAGAGCAGACTGACCACACTCTGTCAATGTAACACACCCAGGGAAGAGCAGATTGACTCTAATCTTACAATGTAACACACCGAGGAAAGAGCAGACTGACCCCACACTGTCAATGTAACACACCCAGTGAAGGTCAGACAGACCCCACTCTGTCAATGTAACACACGCAGGGAAGAGGAGACTGACTCGAATCTGACAAATTCACACACCCAGCAAAGAGCAGACTGACCCCACTCTGTCAATGTAACACACCTAGGGAAGAGCAGACTGACCCAACTCTCTCAATGTAACCCACCCAAGGAAGAGCAGACTGACCCCACTCTGTCAATGTAACACGCTCAGACAAGAGCAGCCTGATCCCACTCTGTCAACTTTACACACCCAGGGAAGAGCAGACTGACCCAACTCTGTCAATGTAACACACCCAGGGAAGAGAAGACTGACCCAACTCTGTTAATGTAACCCAACGAGGGAGCGCAGAATGAACTCACTCCGTCAATGTAACACACCCAGGGAAGAGCAGACAACCACACTCTGACAATGTAACACACCAGGCCAGAGCAAACTGAGCCCACTCTGTCAATTTCTCCAACCCAAGGAAGTGCAGACTGACCCCACTGGGTCAATGGAGCACACACAGGGAAAAGAAGACTGACTCTAATCTGACAATGTAACAGACCCAGGAAACAGCAGACTGACCCCACTCTGTCAATGTAACACACACAGGGAAGAGCAGATTGACTCTAATCTCTCAATGTAACACACTCAGGGAAGAGCAGACTGACCCCACTCTGTCAATGTAACACACCCAGCGAAGAGAAGACTGACCCAACTCTGTCAATGTAACACACCCAGGGATTAGCAGACTTACCCCAATCTGTCAATGTATCCCACCCAGGGAAGAGCAGACTGACCCCATTCTGTTAATGTATCCAGGGAAGAGCAGACTGACCCCACTCTGTCAATGTAACCCATCCAAGGAAGAGCAGAAAGACCTCACTCTGTCAATGTAACACACCAAGGGAAGAGCAGACTGACACAACTCTGTCAATGTAACCCATCAAAGGAAGAGCAGGCTGACCCCAATCTGTCAATGTAACACACCCAGGGAAGTGCAGACTGTCTCTAATCTGACAATGTAACACACCCAGGAACGAGCAGACTGACCCCACTCTGTCATTGTAACACACCCATTGAATAGCAGACTGACCCCACTCTGTCAATGTAACACACCCAGGGAAGTGCAGACTGACCCCACACTGTCAATGTAACACACTCAGGGAAGAGCAGACTGACCCTACTCTGTCAATGTAACCCACCAAAGGAAAAGCAGACTGACCCCACTCTGTCAATGTAACACACCCAGGGAAGTGCAGACTGACTCTAATCTGACAATGTAACATACCCAGGAAAGAGCAGACTGACCGCACTCTGTCAATGTAACACACCCAGTGAAGAGCAGACTGACCCCACTCTGTCAATTTAACACACCCAGGGAAGAGCAGACTGACCCCACTCTGTCAATGTAACACACTCAGGGAAGACCAGACTGACCCCACTCTGTCAATGTAACCCACCAAAGGAAGAGCAGACTGACCCCACTCTGTCAATGTAACACACCCAGGGAAGAGCAGACTGACCCAACTCCGTCAATGTGACACACCCATGGAAGAGCAGACTGACCCTACTCGGTCAATGTAACACACCCAGGGAAGAGCAGACTGACCCAACTCTGTCATTGAAACCCACACAGGGAAGAGCAGACTGACCCCACTCTGTCAATGTAACCCACCCAAGGAAGAGCAGACTGACCTCACTCTGTCAATGTAACCCACCCAAGGAAGAGCAGTCGGATCCCACTCTGTCAATTTAATACACCCAGGGAAGAGCAGACTGACCCCGCTCTGTCAATGTAACACACTCAGGGAAGAACAGACTGACACCACTCTTTCAATGTATCCCACGCAGGGAAGTGCAGACTGACTCTAATCTGACAATGTAACACTCCCAGGAAAGAGCAGACTGACCCAAGTCCGTCAATGTAACACACCCAGTGAACAGCAGACTGACCCCACTCTGACAATGTAACCCACCCAAGGAAGAGCAGACAGACCATAATCTGTCAATGTAACACACCCAGGGAAGAGCAGACTGACCCCACTCTGTCAATGTAACCCACCCAGGGAAGAGCAGACTGACCCGACTCTGTCAATGTAACACACTCAGGGAAGAGCAGACTGACCCAACTCCGTCAATGTGACACACCCATGGAAGAGCAGACTGACCCCACTCTGTCAATGTAACACACCCAGGGACGAGCAGACTGACCCCAATCTGTCAATGTAACACACCCAGGGAAGTGCAGACTGTCTCAAATCTGACAATGTAACACACCCAGGAAAGAGCAGTCTGACCCCACTCTGTCAATGTACCCCACCAAAGGAAAAGCAGACTGACCCCACTCTGTCAAAGTAACACACCCAGGGAAGTGCAGACTGACTCTAATCTGTCAATGTAACATACCCAGGAAAGAGCAGACTGAACCCACTCTGTCAATGTAACACACCCAGTGAAGAGCAGACTGACCCCACTCTGTCAATTTAACACACCCAGGGAAGAGCAGACTGACCCCACTCTGTCAATGAAACACACTCAGGGAAGACCAGACTGACCCCACTCTGTCAATGTAACCCACCAAAGGAAGAGCAGACTGACCCCACTCTGTCAATGTAACACACCCAGGGAAGAGCAGACTGACCCAACTCCGTCAATGTGACACACCCATGGAAGAGCAGACTGACCCCACTCTGTCAATGTAACACACCCAGGGAAGAGCAGACTGACCCCACTCTGAAAATGTAACCCACCCAGGGAAGAGCAGACTGACCCCACTCTGTCAATGTAACCCACCAAAGGAAGAGCAGACTGACCTCACTCTGTCAATGTAACCCACCCAAGGAAGAGCAGTCGGATCCCACTCTGTCAATTTAATACACCCAGGGAAGAGCAGACTGACCCAACTCTGTCAATGTAACACACTCAGGGAAGAACAGACTGACACCACTCTGTCAATGTATCCCACCCAGGGAAGTGCAGCCTGACTCTAATCTGACAATGTAACACCCCCAGGAAAGAGCAGGCTGACCCAACTCCGTCAATGTAACACACCCCGTGAAGAGCAGCCTGACCCCACTCTGACAAGGTAACCCACCCAAGGAAGAGCAGACAGACCACACTCTGTCAATGTAACACACTCAGGGAAGAGCAGACTGACCCCACTCTGTCAATGTAACCCACCCAGGGAATAGCAGACTGACCTCACTCTGTCAATGTAACACACTCAGGGAAGAGCAGACTGACCCAACTCCGTCAATGTGACACACCCATGGAAGAGCAGACTGACCCCACTCTGTCAATGTAACACACCCAGGGACGAGCAGACTGACCCCACTCTGTCAATGTAACCCACCCAGGGAAGAGCAGACTGACCCGACTCTGTCAATGTAACACACTCAGGGAAGAGCAGACTGACCCCACTCTGTCAATGTCACCCACCAACGGAAGAGCAGACTGACCCTACTCTGTAAATGTAACCCACCCAAGCAAGAGCAGACTGACCTCACTCTGTCAATGTAACCCACCAAAGGAAGAGCAGTCGGATCCCACTCTGTCAATGTAACACACTCAGGGAAGAACAGACTGACACCACTCTGTCAATGTATCCCACCCAGGGAAGTCCAGCCTGACTCTAATCTGACAATGTAACACACCCAGGAAAGAGCAGACTGACCCAACTCCGTCAATGTAACACACCCAGTGAAGAGCAGACTGACCCCACTCTGACAATGTAACCCACCCAAGGACGAGCGGACAGACCACACTCTGTCAATGTAGCACACCTAGGGAAGAGCAGACTGAACCCACTCCGTCAATGTATCCCACCCAGGGAAGGGCAGACTGACCCCATTCTGTTAATGTACCCTGGGAAGAGCAGGCTGACCCCAATCTGCCAATGCAACACACCCAGGGAAGAGCAGATTGACTCTAATCTGACAATGTAACACACCGAGGAAAGAGCAGACAGACCCCACTCTGTCAATGTAACACACCAAGGGAAGAGCAGACTGACACCACTCTGTCAATGTAACACACCCAGGGAAGAGGAGACTGACACTAATCTAAGAAATTCACACACCCAGCAAAGAGCAGACTGACCCCACTCTGTCAATGTAGCACACCTAGGGAAGAGCAGACTGAACCCACTCCGTCAATGTATCCCACCCAGGGAAGGGCAGACTGACCCCATTCTGTTAATGTACCCTGGGAAGAGCAGGCTGACCCCAATCTGCCAATGCAACACACCCAGGGAAGTGCAGACTGACTCTAATCTGACAATGTAACACACCCAGTTAAGAGCAGACTGACCCCACTCTGTCAATGTAACACACCCAGTGAAGAGCAGACGGACCCCACACGCTCAATGTAACACACCTCGGGAAGAGCAGACTGACCCCATTCTGTCAATGTAACACACTCAGGGAAGAGCAGACTGACCCCACTCTGGCAATGTAAACCACCAAAGTAAGAGCAGACTGACCCAACTCCGTCAATGTAACACAACCAGTGAAGAGCAGACTGACCCCACTCTGACAATGTAACCCACCCAAGGAAGATCAGACTGACCACACTCTGTCAATGTAACACACCCAGGGAAGAGCAGATTGACTCTAATCTGACAATGTAACACACCGAGGAAAGAGCAGACTGACGCCACTCTGTCAATGTAACACACCCAGGGAAGGTCAGACTGACCCCACTCTGTCAATGTAACACACCCAGGGAAGAGGAGACTGAGTCGAATCTGACAAATTCACACACCCAGCAAAGAGCAGACTGACCCCACTCTGTCAATGTAACACACCGAGGGAAGAGCAGACTGACCCAACTCTCTCAATGTAACCCACCCAAGGAAGAGCAGACTGACCCCACTCTGTCAATGTAACACGCCCAGACAAGAGCAGTCTGATCCCACTCTGTCAACTTAACACACCCAGGGAAGAGCAGACTGACCCAACTCTGTCAATGTAACACACCCAGGGAAGAGCAGACTGACCCCACTCTGTCAATGTAACCCACCCAGACAAGAGCAGACTGACCCCACTCTGTCAATTGTAACACACCCAGGGAAGAGCAGACTGACCCCACTCTGTCAATGTAACCCATCCAGTGAATCGAAGAATTACCTCACTCTGTCAATGTAACACACGCCGAAAAGAGCAGACTGATGTAACTCTGTCAATGTAACCCACCCAAGGAAGAACAGATTGACCCCATTCTGTCAATGTAACCCACCCAGACAAGAGCAGACTGACCCCACTCTGTCAATGTAACCCATCCAGGGAATCGAAGAATTACCTCACTCTGTCAATGTATCGCACTCAGGGAAGAGCAGACTGACCCCACTCTGTCAATGTATCGCACTCAGGGAAGAGCAGACTGACCCCACTCTGTCATGGTAGCGCACCAAAGGAAGATCAGACTGACCTCACTCTGTCAATGTAACCCACCCAAGGAAGAGCAGACTGACCTCACTCTGTCAATGTAACACTCCCAGACAAGAGCAGTCTGATCCCACTCTGTCAATGTAATACACTCAGGGAAGAGCAGACTGATCCCACTCTGTCAATATATGCCACACAGGGAAGAGCAGACTGACCCCATTCTGTCAATGTAACCAACCCAGAAAAGAGCAGACTGACCCAACTCTGTCAATGTAACACACCCAGGGAAGAGCAGACTGACCCCACTCTGTCAAGGTAACGCACCAAAGGAAGATCAGACTGACCTCACTCTGTCAATGTAACCCACCCAAGGAAGAGCAGACTGACCCCACTCTGTCAATGAAACACACCCAGGGAAGAGCAGATTGAATCTAATCTCTCAATGTAACACACTCAGGGAAGAGCAGACTGACCCCACTCTGTCAATGTATCCAACCCAGGGAAGAGCAGACTGACCCCATTCTGTCAATGTAACACACCCAGGGAAGAGCAGTCTGACACTAATCTGACAATGTAACACACACAGCAAAGAGCAGACTGACCCCACTCTGTCAATGTAGCACACCCAGGGAAGAGATGACTATCCCCACTCTGTAAATGTAACACCCCCAGTGAAGAGCAGACTGACCCCACTCTGCCAATGTAACCCACCCAGGGAAGAGCAGACTGACCCCACTCTGTCAATGTGACACACCCAGGGAAGAGCAGCCTGTCCCCAATCTGTCAATGTAACACAGCCAGGGAAGAGAAGACTGACCCAACTCTGTCAACGTAACACACCCAGGGAAGAACAGACTGACCCCACTCTGTCAATGTAACCCACCCAGGGAAGAGCATACTGACCCGACTCTGTCAATGTAACACACTCTGGGAAGAGCAGACTGACCCCACTCTGTCAATGTAACCCACCCAAGGAAGAGAAGACTGACCCCACTCTGTCAATGTATCGCACCCAAGGAAGAACAGATTGACCCCATTCTGTCAATGTAACCGACCCAGACAAGAGCAGACTGACCCAACTATGTCAATGTAACACACCCAGGGAAGAGCAGACTGACCCCACTCTGTCAATGTAACCCACCCAGGGAAGAGCAGACTGACCCAACTATGTCAATGTAACACACCCAAGTAGAGCAGACTGACCCAACTCCATCAATGTAACACACCCATGGAAGAGCAGACTGACCCCACTCTGTCAATGTAACCAACCCAAGGAAGAGCAGACTGACGCCACTCTGTCAATGTAACACACCCAGGGAAGAGCAGCCTGTCCCCAATCTGTCAATGTAACACACTCAGGGAAGAGCAGACTGACCCCACTCTGTCAATGTATCCAACCCAGGGAAGAGCAGACTGACCCCATTCTGTCAATGTAACACACCCAGGGAAGAGCAGTCTGACACTAATCTGACAATGTAACACACCCAGCAAAGAGCAGACTGACCCCACTCTGTCAATGTAGCACACCCAGGGAAGAGATGACTATCCCCACTCTGTAAATGTAACACCCCCAGTGAAGAGCAGACTGACCCCTCTCTGTCAATGTGACACACCCAGGGAAGAGCAGCCTGTCCCCAATCTGTCAATGTAACACAGCCAGGGAAGAGAAGACTGACCCAACTCTGTCAATGTAACACACCCAGGGAAGAGCAGACTGACCCCACTCTGTCAATGTAACCCACCCAGGGAAGAGCATACTGACCCGACTCTGTTAATGTAACACACTCAGGGAAGAGCAGACTGACCCCACTCTGTCAATGTAGCACACCCAGGGAAGAGATGACTATCCCCACTCTGTCAATGTGACACACCCAGGGAAGAGCAGCCTGTCCCCAATCTGTCAATGTAACCCACCCAGGGAAGAGCATACTGACCCGACTCTGTTAATGTAACACACCCAGCAAAGAGCAGACTGACCCCACTCTGTCAATGTAGCACACCCAGGGAAGAGATGACTATCCCCACTCTGTCAATGTGACACACCCAGGGAAGAGCAGCCTGTCCCCAATCTGTCAATGTAACACAGCCAGGGAAGAGAAGACTGACCCAACTCTGTCAATGTAACACACCCAGGGAAGAGCATACTGACCCGACTCTGTTAATGTAACACACTCAGGGAAGAGCAGACTGACCCCACTCTGTCAATGTAACCCACCCAAGGAAGAGCAGACTGACCCCACTCTGTCAATGTATCGCACCCAAGGAAGAACAGATTGTCCCCATTCTGTCAATGTAACCGACCCAGACAAGAGCAGACTGACCCAACTCTGTCAATGTAACACACCCAGGGAAGAGCAGACTGACCCCTCTCTGTCAATGTAACCCACCCAGGGAAGAGCAGAATGACCCAACTATGTCAATGTAACACACCCAAATAGAGCAGACTGACCTCACTCTGTCAATGTAACACACCCAGGGAAGAGCAGACTGACCCCACTCTGTCAATGTAACACACCCAAAGAAGAGCAGACTGACCCGACTCTGTCAATGTAACAAACTCAGGGAAGAGCAGACTGACCCCACTCTGTCAATGAAGCATACCCAGGGAAGAGATGACTATCCCCCTTCTGTAAATGGAACACACCCAGGCAAGAGCAGACTGACCCCACTCTGTCAATGTAACACACCCAGGGAAGAGCAGACAGACCTCACTCTGCCAATGTAACCCACCCAGGGAAGAGCAGACTGACCCCACTCTGTCAATGTAACACACCCAGGGAAGAGCATACTGACCCCATTCTGTCAATGTAACACACCCAGCAAAGAGCAGACTGACCCCACTCTGTCAATGTAGCAAACCCAGGGAAGAGATGACTATCCCCACTCTGTAAATGTAACACCCCCAGTGAAGAGCAGACTGACCCCACTCTGTCAATGTAACACACCCAGGGAAGAGCAGACAGACCTCACTCTGTCAATGTAAGCCACCTAGGGAAGAGCAGACTGACCCCACTCTGTCAATGTGACACACCCAGGGAAGAGCAGCCTGTCCCCAATCGGTCAATGTAACACAGCCAGGGAAGAGAAGACTGACCCAACTCTGTTAACATAATCCAACCAGGGAGTGCAGAATGAACTCACTCCGTCAAAGAAACACACCCAAGGAAGAGCAGACTGACCCCACTCTGTCAATGTAACACTCGAAGACAAGAGCAGACTGACCCAACCCTGACAATGTAAGACACCGAGGGAAGAGCAGACTGACCCCACTCTGTCAGTGTAACCCACCCAAGGAAGAGCAGACTGACCCCACTCTGTCAATGAAGCACACCCAGGGAAGAGATGACTATCCCCATTCTGTAAATGTAACACACCCAGGGAAGAGCAGACAGACCTCACTCTGCCAATGTAACCCACCCAGGGAAGAGCAGACTGACCCCACTCTGTCAATGTAGCACACCCAGGGAAGAGATGACTATCCCCACTCTGTAAATGTAACACACCCAGGGAAGAGCAGACAGACCTCACTCTGCCAATGTAAGCCACCCAGGAAAGAGCAGACTGACCCCACTCTGTCAATGTGACACACCCAGGGAAGAGCAGCCTGTCCCCAATCGGTCAATGTAACACAGCCAGGGAAGAGAAGACTGACCCAACTCTGTTAACATAATCCAACCAGGGAGTGCAGAATGAACTCACTCCGTCAAAGAAACACACCCAGGGAAGTGCAGACTGACCCCACTCTGTCAAAGTAACACACCCAAGGAAGAGCAGACTGACCCCACTCTGTCAATGTAACACTCGAAGACAAGAGCAGACTGAGCCAACTCTGACAATGTAAGACACCGAGGGAAGAGCAGTCTGACCCCACTCTGTCAATGTAACCCACCCAAGGAAGAGCAGACTGACCCCACTCTGTCAATGAAGCACACCCAGGGAAGAGATGACTAACCCCATTCTGTAAATGGAACACACCCAGGGAAGAGCAGACTGACCACACTCTGTCAATGTAACACACCCAGGGAAGAGCAGACAGACCTCACTCTGCCAATGTAACCCACCCAGGGAAGAGCAGACTGACCCCACTCTGTCAATGTAACACACCCAAAGAAGAGCAGACTGACCCCACTCTGTCAATGTAACACACCCAGGGAAGAGCAGACCGAGCCCACTCTGTCAATGTAACACACCCAGGGAAGAGCAGACAGACCTCACTCTGCCAATGTAACCCACCCAGGGAAGAGCAGACTGACCCCACTCTGTCAATGTAACACACCCAGGGAAGAGCAGACTGACCCCACTCTGTCAATGTAACCCACCCAAGGAAGAGCAGACTGACCTCACTCTGTCAATGTAACACACCCAGGGAAGAGCAGACTGACCCCACTCTGTCAATGTAACCCAGCCAGGGAAGAGCAGACTGACCCCATTCTGTCAATGTATCCAACCCAGGGAAGAGCAGACTGACCCCATTCTGTCAATGTAACACACCCAGGGAAGAGCAGTCTGACTCTAATCTGACAATGTAACACACCCAGCAAAGAGCAGACTGACCCCACTCTGTCAATGTAGCACACCCAGGGAAGAGATGACTATCCCCAATCTGTAAATGTAACACCCCCAGTGAAGAGCAGACTGACACCACTCTGTCAATGTAACACACCCAGGGAAGAGCAGACAGACCTCACTCTGCCAATGTAACCCACCCAGGGAAGAGCAGACTGACCCCACTCTGTCAATGTGACACACCCAGGGAAGAGCAGACTGACCCGACTCTGTCAATGTAACCCAGCCAGGGAAGAGCAGACTGACCCCATTCTGTCAATGTATCCAACCCAGGGAAGAGCAGACTGACCCCACTCTGTCAATGTAACACACCCAAAGAAGAACAGACTGAACACACTCTGTCAATGTAACCCACCCAAGGAAGAGCAGACTGACCTCACTCTGTCAATGTAACACACCTAGGGAAGAGCAGACTGACCCAACTCTGTCAATGTAAAACAACCAGGGAAGTGCAGACTGACTCTAATCTGACAATGGAACACACCCAGGGAAGAGCAGACTGACCCCACTCTGTCAATGTAACACACCCAGTGAAGAGCAGACTGCCCCCACTCTGTCAATGTAACACACCCAGGGAAGAGCAGACTGACCCCACTCTGTCAATGTAAAACACTCAGGGAAGAGCAGACTGACCCTACTCTGTCAATGTAACCCACCAAAGGAAAAGCAGACTGAACCGACTCTGTCAATGTAACACACCCAGGGAAGTGCAGACTGACTCTAATCTGACAATGTAACATACCCAGGGAAGAGCAGACTGACCCCATTCTGTCAATGTAACACACCCAGGGAAGAGCAGTCTGACTCTAATATGACAATGTAACACACCCAGCAAAGAGCAGACTGACCCCACTCTGTCAATGTAACACACACAGGGAAGAGCAGACAGAGCTCACTCTGCCAATGTAACCCACCCAAGGAAGAGCAGACTGACCCCACTCTGTCAATGAAGCACACCCAGGGAAGAGATGACTATCCCCATTCTGTAAATGGAACACACCCAGGGAAGAGCAGACTGACCCCACTCTGTCAATGTAACACACCCAGGGAAGAGCAGACAGACCTCACTCTGCCAATGTAACCCACCCAGGGAAGAGCAGACTGACCCCACTCTGTCAATGTAGCACACCCAGGGAAGAGATGACTATCCCCACTCTGTAAATGTAACACACCCAGGGAAGAGCAGACAGACCTCACTCTGCCAATGTAAGCCACCCAGGGAAGAGCAGACTGACCCCACTCTGTCAATGTGACACACCCAGGGAAGAGCAGCCTGTCCCCAATCGGTCAATGTAACACAGCCAGGGAAGAGAAGACTGACCCAACTCTGTTAACATAATCCAACCAGGGAGTGCAGAATGAACTCACTCCGTCAAAGAAACACACCCAGGGAAGTGCAGACTGACCCCACTCTGTCAAAGCAACACACCCAAGGAAGAGCAGACTGACCCCACTCTGTCAATGTAACACTCGAAGACAAGAGCAGACTGACCCAACTCTGACAATGTAAGACACCGAGGGAATAGCAGACTGACCCCACTCTGTCAGTGTAACCCACCCAAGGAAGAGCAGACTGACCCCACTCTGTCAATGAAGCACACCCAGGGAAGAGATGACTATCCCCATTCTGTAAATGGAACACACCCAGTGAAGAGCAGACTGACTCCACTCTGTCAATGTAACACACCCAGGGAAGAGCAGACAGACCTCACTCTGCCAATGTAACCCACCCAGGGAAGAGCAGACTGACCCCACTCTGTCAATGTAACACACCCAAAGAAGAGCAGACTGACCCCACTCTGTCAATGTAACACACTCAGGGAAGAGCAGACTGACCCCACTCTGTCAATGTATCCCACCCAGGGAAGAGCAGACTGACGTAACTCTGCCAATGTAACACCCCCCGGGAAGAGCAGACTGACCCTACTCCATCAATGTAACACACCCATGGAAGAGCAGACTGACCCCACTCTGCCAATGCAACCCCCCCAGGGAAGAGCAGACTGACCCCACTCTGTCAATGTTACACACCCAGGGAAGAGCAGACTGACCCAACTCTGTTAACGTAACCCAACCAGGGATCGCAGAATGAACTCACTACGTCAATGTAACACACCCAGGGAAGAGCAGACAACCCCACTCTGGCAATGTAACACACCCAGGCCAGAGCAAACTGAGCCCACTCTGTCAATGTCTCCAACCCAAGGAAGTGCAGACTGACCCCACTGGGTCAATGGAGCACACCCAGGGAAAAGCAGACTGACTCTAATCTGACAATGTAAAACACCCAGGAAACAGCAGACTGACCCCACTCTGTCAATGTAACACACCCAGGAAAAAGCAGATTGACTCTAATCCCTCAATGTAACACACTCAGGGAAGAGCAGACTGACCCCACTCTGTCAATGTAACACACCCAGGGAAGAGCAGATAGACCTCACTCTGTCAATGTAACCCACCCAGGGAAGAGCAGACTGACCCGACTCTGTCAACGTAACACACCCAAAGAAGAGCAGACTGACCTCACTCTGTCAATGTAACACACCCAGGGAAGAGCAGACTGACCCCACTCTGTCAATGTAACCCACCCAGGGAAGAGCAGACTGACCCCACTCTGTCAATGTAACACACCCAGTGAAAAGCAGACTGCCCCATTCTGTCAATGTAACACACATAGGGAAGAGCAGACTGACCCCATTCTGTCAATGTATCACACTCAGGGAAGAGCAGACTGACCCCACTCTGTCAATGTAACACACCCAGGGAAGTGCAGACTGACTCTAATCTGACAATGTAACACACCCAGGAAAGAGCAGACTGACCCCACTCTGTCAATGTAACACACCCAGGGAAGAGCAGACTGACCCCACTCTGTCAATGTAACACACTCAGGGAAGAGCAGACTGACCCCACTCTGTCAATGTAACCCACCAAAGGAAGAGCAGGCTGACCCCACTCTGCCAATGCAACACACCCAGGGAAGTGCAGACTGACTCTAATCTGACAATGTAACACACCCAGGAAAGAGCAGACTGGCCCCACTCTGTCAATGTAACACTCCCAGGAATGAGCAGACTGACCCAACTCTGTCAATGTAACACATCCAGGGAAGAGCAGACTGACCCCACTCTGTCAATGTAACCCACCCAAGGAAGAGCAGACTGACGTCACTCTGTCAATGTAACACACCCAGGGAAGAGCAGACTGACCCCACTCTGTCAATGTAACCCACCCAGGGAAGAGCAGACTGACCCAACTCTGTCAATGCTACATACTCAGGGAAGAGCAGACTGACCCCACTCTGTCAATGTCACCCACCAAAGGAAGAGCATACTGACCCCACTCTGTCAATGTAACACACCCAGGGAAGTGCAGACTGACTCTAATCTGACAATGTAACATACCCAGGAAAGAGCAGACTGACCCCAGTCTGTCAATGTAACACACCCAGTAAAGAGCAGACTGACCCCAACTCTGTCAATGTAACACACCCAGGAAAGAGCAGACTGACCCAACTCCGTCAATGTAACACACCCAGGGAAGAGCAGATTGACCCCACTCTGTCAATGTAACCCACCCAAGGAAGAGCAGACTGACCTCACTCTGTCAATGTAACACACCCAGGGAAGAGCAGACTGACCACACTCTGTCAATGTAACCCACCCAGGGAAGAGCAGACTGACCCGACTCTGTCAATGAAACGCACTCAGGGAAGAGCAGACTGACCCCACTCTGTCAATGTCACCCACCAAAGGAAGAGCAGACTGACCCCACTCTGTCAATGCAACCCACCCAAGGAAGAGCAGACTGACCTCACTCTGTCAATGTAACACACCTAGGGAATAGCAGACTGACCCAACTCTGTCAATGTAACCCACCCAAATAAGAGCAGACTGATCCCACTCTGTCAATGTAACACACCCAGACAAGAGCAGTCTGATCCCACTCTGTCAATTTAACACACCCAGGGAAGAGCAGACTGACCCCACTCTGTCAATGTAACACACCCAGGGATGAGCAGACTGACACCAATCTGTCAATGTAACACACTCAGAGCAGAACAGACTGACACCACTCTGTCAATGTATCCCACCCAGGGAAGTGCAGCCTGACTCTAATCTGACAATGTAACACACCCAGGAAAGAGCAGACTGACCCAACTCCGTCAATGTAACACACCCAGTGAAGAGCAGACTGACTCCACTCTGACAATGTAACCCACCCAAGGAAGAGCAGAGAGACCACACTCTGTCAATGTAACACACCCAGGGAATAGCAGATGGACTCTAATCTGACAATGTAACACACCGAGGAAAGAGCAGACTGACCCCACTCTGTCAATGTAAGCCACCCAAAGAAGAGCAGACTGACCTAACTCTGTCAATGTAACCCACCGAAGGAAGAGCAATCTCATCCCACTCTGTCAATTTAAAACACCCAGGGAACAGCAGACTGGCCCCACTTTGTCAATGTATCCCACCCAGGGAAGAGCAGACTGACTCTAATCTGACAATGTAACACACCGAGGAAAGAGCAGACTGACCCCACTCTGTCAATGTAACACACCAAGGGAAGAGCAGACTGAAACCACTATGTCAATGTAACACACCCAGGGAAGGGCAGACTGAACCCACTCTGTCAATGTAACACACCCAGGGAAGAGGACACTGACACTAATCTGACAAATTCACACACCCAGCAAAGAGCAGACTGACCCCACTCTGTCAATGTAACACACCTGGGGAAGAGCAGACTGACCCCACTCTGTCAATGTATCCCACCCAGGGAAGAGCAGACTGACCCCATTCTGTTAATGTACCCTGGGAAGAGCAGGCTGACCCCAATCTGCCAATACAACACACCCAGGGAAGTGCAGACTGACTCTAATCTGACAATGTAACACACCCAGGAAAGAGCAGACTGACCCCACTCTGTCAATGTAACACACCTAGGGAAGAGCAGACTGACCCCATTCTGTCAATGTAACATACTCAGGGAAGAGCAGACTGACCCCACTCTGTCAATGTAACACACCCAGTGAAGAGCAGACTGACCGCACTCTGTCAATGGAACACACCAAGGGAAGAGCAGACTGACCACATTCTGTCAATGTAACACAAACAGGGAAGAGCAGACTGACCCCACTCTGTCAATGTAACCCACCAAAGGAAGAGCAGACTGACCCCACTCTGTCAATGTAACACACCCAGGGAAGTGCAGATTGACTCTAATCTGACAATGTAACACACCCAGGAAAGAGCAGACTGACCCCACTCTGTCAATATAACACACCCAGGGATGAGCAGACTGACCCCACTCTGTCAATGTAACACACCCAGGGAAGAGCAGACTGACCCCACTCTGTCAATGTAACAAACTCAGGGAAGAGCAGACTGACCCCACTCTGTCAATGTAACCCACCAAAGGAAGAGCAGACTGACCCCACTCTGTCAATGTAACCCACCCAAGGAAGAGCAGACTGACGTCACTCAGTCAATGTAACACACCCAGGGAAGAGCAGAATGACCCCACTCTGTCAATGTAACCCACCCAGGGAAGAGCAGACTGACCCAACTCTGTCAATGTAACACACTCAGGGAAGAGCAGACTGACCCCACTCTGTCAATGTCACCCACCAAAGGAAGAGCATACTGACCCCACTCTGTCAATGTAACACACCCAGGGAAGAGCAGACTGACCCCACTCTGTCAATGTAACACATTCAGGGAAGTGCATCTGATCCCACTCTGTCAATTTAACACACCCAGGGAAGAGCAGACTGACCCCACTCTGTCAATGTAACACACCCAGACAAGAGCAGTCTGATCCCACTCTGTCAATTTAACACACCCAGGGAAGAGAAGACTGACCCCACTTTGTCAATGTAACACACCCAGGGATGAGCAGACTGACACCATCTGTCAATGTAACACACTCAGGGAAGATCAGACTGACACCACTCTGTCAATGTATCCCACCAAGGGAAGTGCAGACTGACTCGAGTCTGACAATGTAACACACCCAGGAAAGAGCAGTCTGACCCAACTCCGTCAATGTAACACACCCAGTGAAGAGCAGACTGACCCCACTCTGACAATGTAACCCACCCAAGGAAGAGCAGACTGACCACACTCTGTCAATGTAACACACCCAGGGAAGAGCAGATTGACTCTAATCTGACAATGTAACACACCGAGGAAAGAGCAGACTGACCCCACTCTGTCAATGTAACACACCCAGGGAAGATCAGACTGACCCCATTCTGTCAATGTAACACACCTAGGGAAGAGCAGACTGACACCATTCTGTCAATGTAACACACCTAGGGAAGAGCAGACACACCCCACTCTGTCAATGTATACCACCCAGGGAAGAGCAGACTGACCCCATTCTGTTAATGTACCCTGGGAAGAGCAGGCTGACCCCAATCTGCCAATACAACACACCCAGGGAAGTGCAGACTGACTCTAATCGACAATGTAACACACCGAGGAAAGAGCAGACTGACCCCACTCTGTCAATGTAACACACCCAGTGAAAAGAATACTGACCCCATTCTGTCAATGTAACACACCTAGGGAAGAGCAGACTGACCCCATTCTGTCAATGTAACATACTCAGGGAAGAGCAGACTGACCCCACTCTGTCAATGTAACACACCCAGGGAAGTGCAGACTGACCCCACTCTGTCAATGTAACACACTCAGGGAAGAGCAGACTGACCACACTCTGTCAATGTAACACACTCAGGGAAGAGCAGACTGACCCCACTCTGTCAATGTAACACACTCAGGGAAGAGCAGACTGACCCCACTCTGTCAATGTAACACACCCAGGGAAGTGCAGACTGACTCGAATCTGACAATGTAACACACCCAGGAAAGAGCAGACTGACCCCACTCTGTCAATGTAACACTCCCAGGAATGAGCAGACTGACCCAACTCTGTCAATGTAACACACCCAGGGAAGAGCAGACTGACCCCACTCTGTCAATGTAACCCACCCAAGGAAGAGCAGACTGACGTCACTCTGTCAATGTAACACACCCAGGGAAGAGCAGACTGACCCCACTCTGTCAATGTAACCCACCCAGGGAAGAGCAGACTGACCCAACTCTGTCAATGTAACATACTCAGGGAAGAGCAGACTGACCCCACTCAGTCAATGTCACCCACCAAAGGAAGAGCAGACTGACCCCACTCTGTCAATGTAACACACCCAGGGAAGAGCAGACTGACCCCACTCTGTCAATGTAACACACCCGGGGAAGTGCAGACTGACTCTAATCTGACAATGTAACACACCCAGGAAAGAGCAGACTGACCCCACTCTGTCAATGTAACACACCCAGGAAAGAGCAGACTGACCCCACTCTGTCAATGTAACACTCCCAGGAATGAGCAGACTGACCCAACTCTGTCAATGTAACACACCCAGGGAAGAGCAGACTGACCCCACTCTGTCAATGTAACCCACCCAGGGAAGAGCAGACTGACCCAACTCTGTCAATGTAACATACTCAGGGAAGAGCAGACTGACCCCACTCTGTCAATGTCACCCACCAAAGGAAGAGCATACTGACCCCACTCTGTCAATGTAACACACCCAGGGAAGAGCAGACTGACCACACTCTGTCAATGTAACGCGTTCAGGGAAGTGCAGTCTGATCCCACTCTGTCAATTTAACACACCCAGGGAAGAGCAGACTGACCCCACTCTGTCAATGTAACACACCCAGACAAGAGCAGTCTGATCCCACTCTGTCAATTTAACACACCCAGGGAAGAGCAGACTGACCCCAGTTTGTCAATGTAACACACCCAGGGATGAGCAGACTGACACCAATCTGTCAATATAACACACTCAGGGAAGAACAGACTGACACCACTCTGTCAATGTAACCCACCCAGGGAAGTGCAGACTGACTCTAATCTGACAATGTAAAAACACCCAGGAAAGAGCAGACTGACCCAACTCCGTCAATGTAACACACCCAGTGAAGAGCAGACTGACCCCACTCTGTCAATGTAACACACCCAGGGAAGAGCAGATTGACTCTAATCTGACAATGTAACACACCGAGGAAAGAGCAGACTGACCCCACTCTGTCAATGTAACACACCCAGGGAAGAGCAGACTGACCCCATTCTGTCAATGTAACACACCTAGGGAAGAGCAGACTGACCCCATTCTGTCAATGTAACACACCTAGGGAAGAGCAGACTGACCCCACTCTGTCAATGTATCCCACCCAGTGAAAAGCAGACTGACCCCATTCTGTCAATGTAACACACCTAGGGAAGAGCAGACTGACCCCACTCTGTCAATGTAACATACTCAGGGAAGAGCAGACTGACCCCACTCTGTCAATGTAACACACCCAGGGAAGTGCAGACTGACCCCACTCTGTCAATGTAACACACTCAGGGAAGAGCAGACTGACCCCACTCTGTCAATGTAACACACTCAGGGAAGAGCAGACTGACCCCACTCTGACAATGTAACATACCCAGGAAAGAGCAGACTGACCCCACTCTGTCAATGTAACACACCCAGGAAAGAGCAGACTGACCCCACTCTGTCAATGTAACACTCCCAGGAATGAGCAGACTGACCCAACTCCGTCAATGTAACACACCCAGGGAAGAGCAGACTGACCCCACTCTGTCAATGTAACCCACCCAAGGAAGAGCAGACTGACGTCACTCTGTCAATGTAACACACCCAGGGAAGAGCAGACTGACCCCACTCTGTCAATGTAACCCACCCAGGGAAGAGCAGACTGACCCAACTCTGTCAATGTAACATACTCAGGGAAGAGCAGACAGACCCCACTCTGTCAATGTCACCCACCAAAGGAAGAGCATACTGACCCCACTCTGTCAATGTAACACACCCAGGGAAGAGCAGACTGACCCCACTCTGTCAATGTAACGCATTCAGGGAAGTGCAGTCTGATCCCAATCTGTCAATTTAACACACCCAGGGAAGAGCAGACTGACCCCAGTTTGTCAATGTAGCACACCCAGGGATGAGCAGACTGACACCAATCTGTCAATGTAACACACTCAGGGAAGAACAGACTGACACCACTCTGTCAATGTAACCCACCCAGGGAAGTGCAGACTGACTCTAATCTGACAATGTAAAAACACCCAGGAAAGAGCAGACGGACCCCACTCTGTCAATGTAACACACCCAGTGAAGAGCAGACTGACCCCACTCTGTAAATGTAACACACCCAGGAAAGAGCAGACTGACCACACTCTGTCAATGTAACACACTCACGGAAGAACAGACTGACCCTACTCTATCAATGTAAACCACCAAAGGAAGAGCAGACTGACCACACTCTGTCAATGTAACACACCCAGGGAAGAGCAGATTGACTCTAATCTGACAATGTAACACACCGAGGAAAGAGCAGACTGACACCACTCTGTCAATGTAACACACCCAGGGAAGAGCAGACTGACCCCACTATGTCAATGTAACACACCCAGGGAAGGGCAGACTGACACCACTCTGTCAATGTAACACGCCCAGGGAAGAGCAGACTGACCCCACTCTGTCAATCTAACACACCTAGGGAAGAGCAGACTGACCCCACTCTGTCAATGTATCCCACCCAGGGAATAGCAGACTGACCCCATTCTGTTAATGTACCCTGGGAAGAGCAGGCTGACCCCAATCTGCCAATGCAACACACCCAGGGAAGTGCCGACTGACTCTAATCTGACAATGTAACACACCCAGGAAAGAGCAGACTGACCCCACTCTGTCAATGTAACACACCCAGTGAAGAGCAGACTGACCCCACTCTGTCAATGTAACACACCTAGGGAAGAGCAGACTGACCCTATTCTGTCAATGTAACACACTCAGGGAAGAGCAGACTGACCCCACTCTGTCAATGTAACCCACCAAAGGAAGAGCAGACTGACCCCACTCTGTCAATGTCACCCACCAAAGGAAGAGCATACTGACCCCTCTCAGTCAATGTAACACACCCAGGGATGAGCAGACTGACCCCACTCTGTCAATGTAACACATTCTGGGAAGTGCTGTCTGATCCCACTCTGTCAATTTAACACACCCAGGGAAGAGCAGACTGACCCAACTCTGACAATGTAACCCACCCAAGGAAGAACAGACTGACCACATTCTGTCAATGTAACACATCCAGGGAAGAGCAGATTGAATCTAATCTGACAATGTAACACACCGAGGAAAGAGCAGACTGACCCCACTCTGTCAATGTAACACACCCAGGGAGAGCAGACTGACCCCACTATGTCAATGTAACACACCCAGGGAAGGGCAGACTGACACCACTGTGTCAATGTAACACACCCAGGGAAGAGGAGACTGACTCTAATCTGACAAATTCACACACCCAGCAAAGAGCAGACTGACCCAACTCTCTCAATGTAACCCACCCAAGGAAGAGCAGACTGACCCCACTGTGTCAATGTAACACACCCAGACAAGAGCAGTCTGATCCCACTCTGTCAACTTAACACACACAGGGAAGAGCAGATTGACCCAACTCTGTCAATGTTTCACACCCAGGGAAGAGCAGACTGACCCCACTCTGTCAATGTAACACACCCAGGGAAGAGCAGACTGACCCCACTCTGTCAATGAAACACACTCAGGGAAGAGCAGACTGAACCCACTCTGTCAATGTCACCGACCAAAGGAAGAGCAGACTGACCCCACTCTGTCAATGTAACCCACCCAAGGAAGAGCAGACTGACCTCACTCTGTCATTGTAACACACCTAGGGAATAGCAGACTGACCCAACTCTGACAATGTAACCCACCCAAAGAAGAGCAGACTGACCCCACTCTGTCAATGTAACACACCCAGACAAGAGCAATCTCATCCCACTCTGTCAATTTAACACACCCAGGGAAGAGCAGACTGACCCCACTCTGTCAATGTAACACACCCAGGGATGAGCAGACTGACACCAATCTGTCAATGTAACACACTCAGGGCAGAACAGACTGACACCACTCTGTCAATGTATCCCACCCAGGGAAGTGCAGACTGACTCGAGTCTGACAATGTAACATACCCAGGAAAGAGCAGACTGACCCAACTCCGTCAATGTAACACACCCAGTGAAGAGCAGACTGACTCCACTCTGACAATGTAACACACCCAAGGAAGAGCAGTCAGACCACACTCTGTCAATGTAACACACGCAGGGAAGAGCAGATTGACTCCAATCTGACAATGTGACACACCGAGGAAAGAGCAGACTGACCCCACTCTGTCAATGTAACACACCCAGGGAAGAGCAGATGGACTCTAATCTGACAATGTAACACACCGAGGAAAGAGCAGACTGACCCCACTCTGTCAATGTAACCCACCCAAAGAAGAGCAGACTGACCTCACTCTGTCAATGTCACCCACCGAAGGAAGAGCAGTCGGATACCACTCTGTCAATTTAATACACCCAGGGAAGAGCAGACTGACCCCACTCTGTCAATGTAACACACTCAGGGAAGAACAGACTGACACCACTCTGTCAATGTATCCCACCCAGGGAAGTGCAGACTGACTCTAATCTGACAATGTAACACACCCAGGAAAGAGCAGACTGACCCCACTCTGTCAATGTAACACACCCAGGGAAGAGCAGACTGACCCCACTCTATCAATGTAACCCACTCAGGGAAGAGCAGACACACCCCACTCTGTCAATGTAATCCACCAAAGGAAGACCAGACTGACCCCACTCTGTCAATGTAACACACCCAGGGAAGTGCAGACTGACTCTAATCTGACAATGTAACACAAACAGGAAAGAAGAGACTGACCCCACTCTGTCAATGTAACACTCCCAGGAAAGAGCAGACTGACCCAACTCTGTCAATGTAACACACCCAGGGAAGAGCAGACTGACCCTACTCCGTCAATGTAACCCACCCAAGGAAGATCAGACTGACGTCACTCTGTCAATTTAACACACCCAGGGAGAGCAGACTGACCCCACTCTGTCAATGTAACACACCCAGGGAAGAGCAGACTGACCCCACTATGTCAATGTAACACACCCAGGGAAGGGCAGACTGACCCCACTCTGTCAATGTAACACACCCAGGGAAGAGGAGACTGACACTAATCTGACAAATTCACACACCCAGCAAAGAGTAGACTGACACCACTCTGTCAATGTAACACACCTGGGGAAGAGCAGACTGACCCCACTCTGTCAATATATCCCACCTAGGGAAGAGCAGACTGACCCCATTCTGTTAATGTACCCTGGGAAGAGCAGGCTGATCCCAATCTGCCAATGCAACACACCCAGGGAAGTGCCGACTGACTCTAATCTGACAATGTAACACACCCAGGAAAGAGCAGACTGACCCCACTCTGTCAATGTAACACACCCAGTGAAGAGCAGACTGACCCCACTCTGTCAATGTAACCCACCAAAGGAAGAGCAGACTGACCCCACTCTGTCAATGTCACCCACCAAAGGAAGAGCATACTGACCCCACTCTGTCAATGTAACACACCCAGGGAAGAGCAGACTGACCCCACTCTGTCACTGTAACACATTCAAGGAAGTGCAGTCTGATCCCACACTGTCAATTTAACACACCCAGGGAAGAGCAGACTGACCCAACTCTGACAATGTAACCCACCCAAGGAAGAACAGACTGACACCACTCTGTCAATGTAACACACCCAGGGAAGAGCAGATTGACTCTAATCTGACAATGTAACACACCGAGGAAAGAGCAGACTGACCCCACTCTGTCAATGTAACACACCCAGGGAGAGCAGACTGACCCCACTATGTCAATGTAACACACCCAGGGATGGGCAGACTGACAGCACTCTGTCAATGTAACACACCCAGGGAAGAGGAGACTGACTCTAATCTGACAAATTCACACACCCAGCAAAGAGCAGACTGACCCCACTCGGTCAATGTAACACATCCAGGGAAGAGCAGACTGACCCCACTCTGTCAATGTATCGCACCCAGGGAAGAGCAGACTGACCCCATTCTGTTAATGTACCCTGGGAAGAGCAGGCTGACCCCAATCTGCCAATGCAACACACCCAGGGAAATGCAGACTGACTCTAATCTGACAATGTAACACACCCAGTAAAGAGCAGACTGACCCCACTCTGTCAATGTAACACACCCAGTGAAGAGCAGACTGACCGCACTCTGTCAATGTAACACACCTAGGGAAGAGCAGACTGACCACATTCTGTCAATGTAACACAATCAGGGAAGAGCAGACTGACCCCACTCTGTCAATGTAACCCACCAAAGGAAGAGCAGACTGACCCCACTCTGTCAATGTAACACACGCAGGGAAGTGCGGACTGACTCCAATCTGACAATGTAACACACCCAGGAAATAGCAGGCTGACCCCACTCTGTCAATGTAACACACCCAGGGATGAGCAGACTGACCCAACTCTGTCAATGTAACACACCCAGGGAAGAGCAGACTGACCCCACTCTGTCAATGTAACACACTCAGGGAAGAGCAGACTGACCCCACTCTGTCAATGTAACCCACCAAAGGAACAGCAGACTGACCCTACTCTGTCAATGTAACCCACCCAAGGAAGAGCAGACTGACGTCACTCTGTCAATGTAACACACCCAGGGAAGAGCAGACTGACCCCACTCTGTCAATGTAACCCACCCAGGGAAGAGCAGACTGACCCAACTCTGTCAATGTAACACACTCAGGGAAGAGCAGACTGACCCCACTCTGTCAATGTCACCCACCAAAGGAAGAGCATACTGACCCCACTCTGTCAATGTAACACACCCAGGGAAGAGCAGACTGACCCCACTCTGTCAATGTAACACATTCAGAACAGTGCATCTGATCCCACTCTGTCAATTTAACACAACCAGGGAAGAGCCGACTGACCCCACTCTGTCAATGTAACACACCCAGACAAGAGCAGTCTGATCCCACTCTGTCAATTTAACACACCCAGGGAAGAGCAGACTGACCCCACTTTGTCAATGTAACACACCCAGGGATCAGCAGACTGACACCAATCTGTCAATGTAACACACTCAGGGAAGAACAGACTGACACCACTCTGTGAATGTATCCCACCCAGGGAAGTGCAGACTGACTCTAGTCTGACAATGTAACACACCCAGGAAAGAGCAGACTGACCCAACTCCGTCAATGTAACACACCCAGTGAAGAGCAGACTGACCCCACTCTGACAATGTAACCCACCCAATGAAGAGCAGACTGACCACACTCTGTCAATGTAACACACCCAGGGAAGAGCAGATTGACTCTAATCTGACAATGTAACACACCGAGGAAAGAGCAGACTGACCCCACTCTGTCAATGTAACCCACCCAGGGAAGATCAGACTGACCCCACTCTGTCAATGTAACGCACCCAGGGAAGAGGAGACTGACTCTAATCTGACAAATTCACACACCCAGCAAAGAGCAGACTGACCCAACTCTCTCAATGTAACCCACCCAAGGAAGAGCAGACTGACCCCACTCTGTCAATGTAACACGCCCAGACAAGAGCAGTCTGATCCCACTCTGTCAACTTAACACACCCAGGGAAGAGCAGACTGACCCAACTCTGTCAATGTTTCACACCCAGGGAAGAGCAGACTGACACCACTCTGTCAATGTAACACACTCAGGGAAGAGCAGACTGACCACACTCTGTTAATGTAACACACCCAGGGAAGAGCAGACTGACCCCATTCTATCAATGTAACACACTCAGGGAAGAGCAGACTGACCACACTCTGTCAATGTAACACACCCAGGGAAGTGCAGACTGACTCTAATCTGACAATGTAACACACCCAGTGAAGAGCAGAATGACACCACTCTGTAAATGTAACACACTCAGGGAAGAGCAGACTGACCACACTCAGTCAATGTAACACACTCAGGGAAGAGCAGACTGACCCTACTCTGTCAATGTAACACACCAAAGGAAGAGCAGACTGACCCCACTCTGTCAATGTAACACACCCAGGGAAGTGCAGACTGACTCTCATCTGACAATGTAACATACGCAGGAAAGAGCAGACTGACCCCACTCTGTCAATGTAACACACCCAGGAAAGAGCAGACTGACCCCAACTCTGTCAATGTAACACACCCAGGAAAGAGCAGACTGACCCAACTCCGTCAATGTAACACACCCAGGGAAGAGCAGACTGACCCCACTCTGTCAATGTAACCCATCCAAGGAAGAGCAGACTGACCTCACTCCGTCAATGTAACACACCCAGGGAAGAGCAGACTGACCCCACTCTGTCAATGAAACACACTCAGGGAAGAGCAGACTGACCCCACTCTGTCAATGTCACCCACCAAAGGAAGAGCAGACTGACCCCACTCTGTCAATGTTACCCATCCAAGGAAGAGCAGACTGACCTCACTCTGTCATTGTAACACACCTAGGGAATAGCAGACTGACCCAACTCTGACAATGTAACCCACCCAAAGAAGAGCAGACTGACCCCACTCTGTTAATGTAACACACCCAGACAAGAGCAATCTGATCCCACTCTGTCAATTTAACACACCCAGGGAAGAGCAGACTGACCCCACTCTGTCAATGTAACACACCCTGGGATGAGCAGACTGACACCAATCTGTCAATGTAACACACTCAGGGCAGAACAGACTGACACAACTCTGTCAATGTATCCCACCCAGGGAAGTGCAGCCTGACTCTAGTCTGACAATGTAACACACCCAGGAAAGAGCAGACTGACCCAACTCCGTCAATGTAACACACCCAGTGAAGAGCAGTCAGACCACACTCTGTCAATGTAACACACGCAGGGAAGAGCAGATTGACTCCAATCTGACAATGTGACACACCGAGGAAAGAGCAGACTGACCCCACTCTGTCAATGTAACACACCCAGGGATGAGCAGATGGACTCTAATCTGACAATGTAACACACCGAGGAAAGAGCAGACTGACCCCACTCTGTCAATGTAACCCACCCAAAGAAGAGCAGACTGACCTCACTCTGTCAATGTAACCCACCGAAGGAAGACCAGTCGGATCCCACTCTGTCAATTTGATACACCCAGGGAAGAGCTGACTGACCCCACTCTGTCAATGTAACACACTCAGGGAAGAACAGACTGACACCACTCTGTCAATGTATCCCACCCAGGGAAGTGCAGCCTGACTCTAATCTGACAATGTAACACACCCAGGAAAGAGCAGACTGACCCAAATCCGTCAAAGTAACACACCCAGTGAAGAGCAGGTTGACCCCACTCTGACAATGTAACCCACCCAAGGAAGAGCAGAAAGACCACACTCTGTCAATGTAACACACGCAGGGAAGAGCAGATTGACTCCAATCTGACAATGTGACACACCGAGGAAAGAGCAGAATGACCCCACTCTGTCAATGTAACACACCAAGGGAAGAGCAGACTGACCCCACTATGCAATGTAACACACCCAGGGAAGGGCAGACTGACCCCACTCTGTCAATGTAACACACCGAGGGAAGAGGAGACTGACACTAATCTGACAAATTCACACACCTTGCAAAGAGCAGACTGACCCAACTCTGTCAATGGAACACACCTGGGGAAGAGCAGACTGACCCCACTCTGTCAATGTATCCCACCCAGGGAACTGCAGACTGACCCCATTCTCTTAATGTACCCTGGGAAGAGCAGGCTGACCCCAATCTGCCAATGCAACACACCCAGGGAAGTGCAGACTGACTCTAATCTGAAAATATAACACACCCAGGAAAGAGCAGACTGATCCCACTCTGTCAATGTAACAATCTCAAAGAAAAGCAGACTGACCCCACTCAATCAATGTAACACACTCAGGGAAGAGCAGACTGACCCAACTCTGTCAATGTAACACACCCAGGGAAGAGCAGACTGACCCCATTCCGTCAATGTAAACCACCCAAGGATGATCAGACTGACGTCACTCTGTCAATTTAACACACCCAGGGAAGAGCAGACTGACCCCACTCTGTCAATGTAACCCACCCAGGGAAGAGCAGACTGACCCCACACTGTCAATGTAACACTCCCAGGAAAGAGCAGACTGACCCAACTCTGTCAATTGAACACACCCAGGGAAGAGCAGACTGATCCCACTCCGTCAATGTAACCCGCCCAAGGAAGATCAGACTGACGTAACTCTGTCAATTTAACACACCCAGGGAAGAGCAGACTGACCCCACTCTGTCAATGTAACCCACCCAGGGAAGAGCAGACTGACCCCACTCTGTCAATGTAACACACCCAGACAAGAGCAATCTGATCCCACTCTGTCAATTTAACACACCCAGGGAAGAGCAGACTGACCCCACTCTGTCAATGTAACACACCCAGGGATGAGCAGACTGACACCAATCTGTCAATGTAACACACTCAGGGCAGAACAGACTGACACCACTCTGTCAATGTATCCCACCCAGGGAAGTGCAGCCTGACTCTAGTCTGACAATGTAACACACCCAGGAAAGAGCAGACTGACCCAAGTCTGACAATGTAACCCACCCAAAGAAGAGCAGACTGACCCCACTCTGGCAATGTAACACATTCAGGGAAGTGCAGTCTGATCCCACTCTGTCAATTTAACACTCCCAGGGAAGAGCAGACTGACCCCACTCTGTCAATGTAACACACCCAGACAAGAGCAGTCTGATCCCACTCTGTCAAATTAACACACCCAGGGAAGAGCAGACTGACCCCACTTTGTCAATGTAACACACCCAGGGATGAGCAGACTGACACCAATCTGTCAATGTAACACACTCAGGGAAGAACAGACTGACACCACTCTGTCAATGTATCCCACCCAGGGAATTGCAGACTGTCTCTAATCTGACATTGTAACACACCCAGGAAAGAGCAGACTGACCCAACTCCGTCAATGTAACACACCCAGTGAAGAGCAGACTGACCCCACTCTGACAATGTAACCCACCCAAGAAAGAGCAGACTGACCACACTCTGTCAATGTAACACACCCAGGGAGGAGCAGATTGACTCTAATCTGACAATGTAACACACCGAGGAAAGAGCAGACTGACCCCACTCTGTCAATGTAACACACCCAGGGAAGAGCAGACTGAACCCACTATGTCAATGTAACACACCCAGGGAAGGGCAGACTGACACCACTCTGTCAATGTAACACACCCAGGGAAGAGGAGACTGACACTAATCTGAGAAATTCACACACCCAGCAAAGAGCAGACTGACCCCACTCTGTCAATGTAACACAACTAGGGAAGAGCAGACTGACCCCACTCTGTCAATGTATCCCACCCAGGGAAGAGCAGACTGAACTCATTCTTTTAATGTACACTGGGAAGAGCAGGCTGACCCCAATCTGCCAATGCAACACACCCAGGGAAGTGCCGACTGACTCTAATCTGACAATGTAACACACCCAGGAAGTAGCAGACTGACCCCACTCTGTCAATGTAACACGCCCAGTGAAGAGCAGACTGACCCCACTCTGTCAATGTAACACACCTAGGGAAGAGCAGACTGACCCCATTCTGTCAATGTTACACACTCAGGGAAGTGCAGACTGACTCTAATCTGACAATGTAACCCACCCAGGAAAGAGCAGACTGACCCCACTCTGTCAATGTAACACACCCAGGGATGAGCAGACTGACCCCACTCTGTCAATGTACCACACCCAGGGAAGAGCAGACTGACCCCACTCTGTCAATGTAACACACTCAGGGAAGAACAGACTGAACCCACTCTGTATATGTAACCCACCAAAGGAAGAGCAGACTGACCCCACTCTGTCAATGTAACCCACCCAAGGAAGAGCAGACTGACGACACTCTGTCAATGTAACACACCCAGGGAAGAGCAGACTGACCCCACTCTGTCAATGTATCCCACCCAGGGAAGAGCAGACTGACCCAACTCTGTCAATGTAACACACTCAGGGAAGAGCAGACTGAACCCACTCTGTCAAAGTCACCCACCAAAGGAAGAGCATACTGACCCCACTCTGTCAATGTAACACACCCAGGGAAGAGCAGACTGACACCACTCTGTCAATTTAACACATTCAGGGAAGTGCAGTCTGATCCCACTCTGTCAATTTTACACACCCAGGGAAGAGCAGACTGACCCCACTCTGTCAATGTAACACACCCAGACAAGAGCAGTCTGATCCCAATCTGTCAATTTAACACACCCAGGGAACAGCAGACTGACCCGACTCTGTCAATGTAACACACTCAGGGAAGAGCAGACTGACCCCACTCTGTCAATGTCACCCACCAAAGGAAGAGCAGACTGACCCCACTCTGTCAATGTAACCCACCCAAGGAAGAGCAGACTGACCTCACTCTGTCAATGTAACCCACCCAAGAAAGGGCAGTCGGATCTCACTCTGTCAATTTAATACACCCAGGGAAGAGCAGACTGACCCCACTCTGTCAATGCAACACACGCACGGAAGAGAAGACTGACCCCACTCTGTCAATGTAACCCACCGAAGGAAGACCAGACTGACCCCACTCTGTCAATGTAACACATCCAAGGAAGAGCAGTCTGAACCCACTCTGTCAATGTAACACACCGAGGGAAGAGCAGATTGACTCTAATCTGACAATGTAACACACACAGGAAAGAGCAGACTGAACCCCACTCTGACAATGTAACACACCCAGGGATGAGCAGACTTACCCCAATCTGACAATGTAACACACTCGGGGAAGAGCAGACTGATCCCACTCTGTCAATGTAACCCACAAAAGGAAGAGCAGACTGACCCCACTCTGTCAATGTAACAGACTCAGGGACGAGCAGACTGACCCCACTCTGCCAATGTAACCCACCCAGGGAAGACCAGACTGACCCCACTCTATCAATGTATCCCACCCAGGGAAGTGCAGACTGACTCTAATCTGACAATGTAACCCACCCAAGGAAGAGCAGACTGGCCACACTCTGTCAAAGTAACACACCCAGGGAAGAGCAGACTGACCCCACTATGCCAATGTAACACACCTAGTGAAGTGCAGACTGACTCTAATCTGACAATGTAACACACCCAAGGAACAGCAGACTGACCCCACTCTGTCAATGTAACACACCCAGACAAGAGCTGTGTGATCCCACTCTGTCAACTTAACACATCCAGGGAAGAGCAGACTGACCCAACTCTGTCAATGTACCACACCCAGGGAAGAGCAGACTGACCCCACTCTGTGAATGTAACACACTCAGGGAAGAGCAGACTGACCACACTCTGTCAATGTAACACACCCAGGGAAGTGCAGACTGACTCTAATCTGACAATGTAACAAACCCAGGAAAGAGCAGACTGACCCCACTCTGTCAATGTAACCCACCCAGCAAAGAGCAGATTGACACTACTCTGTCAATGTAACACACCCAGGGAAGAAATGACTTTCCCCACTCTGTAAATGTAACACACACAGGGAAGAGCAGACTGACCCCACTCTGTCAATGAAACACAACCAGGGAAGAGCAGATTGACCCCACTCTGTCTATGTTACACACCCAGGGAAGAGCAGACTGACCCAACTCTGTTAACGTAACCCAACCAGGGAGCGCAGAATGAACTCACTCCGTCAATGTAAGACACCCAGGGAAGAGCAGACAACCCCACTCTGACAATGTAACACACCCAGGTCAGAGCAAACTGAGCCCACTCTGTTAATGTCTCCAACCCAAGGAAGTGCAGACTTATCCCACTGGGTCAATGGAACACACCCAGTGAAGAGCAGATTGACTCTAATCTCTCAATGTAACACACTCAGGGAAGAGCAGACTGACCCAACTCTGTCAATGTAACACACCCAGGGATGAGCAGACTTACCCCAATCTGTCAATATAACACACTCAGGGAAGAGCAGACTGACCCCACTCTGTCAATGTATCCCACCCAGGGAAGAGCAGACTGACCCCATTCTGTTAATGTATCCAGGAAAGAGCAGACTGACCCCACTCTGTCAATGTAACACACCAAGGGAAGAGCAGACTGACCCAACTCTGTCAATGTAACCCATCAAAGGAAGAGCAGGCTGACCCCAATCTGTCAATGTAACACACACAGGGAAGTGCAGGCTGACTCTAATCTGACAATGTAACACCCCCAGGAAAGAGCAGTCTGACCCCAACTCTGTCAATGTAACACACCCAGGGAAGAGCAGACTGACCCCACTCTTTCAATGCAACACACCCAGGGAAGAGCAGACTGACCCCACACTGTCAATGTAACACACTCAGGGAAGAGCAGACTGACTCCACTGTCAATGTATCCCACCAAAGGAAAAGCAGACTGACCCCACTCTGTCAGTGTAGCACACCCAGGGAAGTGCAGACTGACTCTAATCTGACAATGTAACATACCCAGGAAAGAGCAGACTGACCCCACTCTGAGAATGTAACACACCCAGGGAAGAGCAGACTGACCCCACTCTGTCAATTTAACACACCCAGGGAAGAACAGACTGACACCACTCTGTCAATGTAACACACTCAGGGAAGAACAGACTGACACCACTCTGTCAATGTAACCCTCCCAGGGAAGTGCAGACTGACTCTAATCTGACAATGTAAAAACACCCAGGAAAGAGCAGACGGACCCCACTCTGTCAATGTAACACACCCAGTAAAGAGCAGACTGACCCCAGTCTGTAAATGTAACACACCCAGGAAAGAGCAGACTGACCACACTCTGTCAATGTAACACACTCACGGAAGAACAGACTGACCCTACTCTGTCAATGTAAACCACCAAAGGAAGAGCAGACTGACCACACTCTGTCAATGTAACACACCCAGGGAAGAGCAGATTGACTCTAATCTGACAATGTAACACACCGAGGAAAGAGCAGACTGACACCACTCTGTCAATGTAACACACCCAGGGAAGAGCAGACTGACCCCACTATGTCAATGTAACACACCCAGGGAAGGGCAGACTGACACCACTCTGTCAATGTAACACACTCAGGGCAGAGCAGACTGACCCCACTCTGTCAATGTAACACACTCAGGGCAGAGCAGACTGACCCCACTCTGTCAATGTAACACACCCAGGGAATTGCAGACTGACTCTAATCTGACAATGTAACACACCCAGGAAAGAGCAGACTGACCCCAACTCTGTCAATGTAACACACCCAGGAAAGAGCAGACTGACCCAACTCCGTCAATGTAACACACCCATGGAAGAGCAGACTGATCCCACGCTGTCAATGTAACACACCCAGGGAAGTGCAGACTGACTCTAATCTGACAATGTAAAAACACCCAGGAAAGAGCAGACGGACCCCACTCTGTCAATGTAACACACCCAGTAAAGAGCAGACTGACCCCAGTCTGTAAATGTAACACACCCAGGAAAGAGCAGACTGACCACACTCTGTCAATGTAACACACTCACGGAAGAACAGACTGACCCTACTCTGTCAATGTAAACCACCAAAGGAAGAGCAGACTGACCACACTCTGTCAATGTAACACACCCAGGGAAGAGCAGATTGACTCTAATCTGACAATGTAACACACCGAGGAAAGAGCAGACTGACACCACTCTGTCAATGTAACACACCCAGGGAAGAGCAGACTGACCCCACTATGTCAATGTAACACACCCAGGGAAGGGCAGACTGACACCACTCTGTCAATGTAACACACTCAGGGCAGAGCAGACTGACCCCACTCTGTCAATGTAACACACTCAGGGCAGAGCAGACTGACCCCACTCTGTCAATGTAACACACCCAGGGAATTGCAGACTGACTCTAATCTGACAATGTAACACACCCAGGAAAGAGCAGACTGACCCCAACTCTGTCAATGTAACACACCCAGGAAAGAGCAGACTGACCCAACTCCGTCAATGTAACACACCCATGGAAGAGCAGACTGATCCCACGCTGTCAATGTAACACACCCAGGGAAGAGCAGACTGACCCCACTCTGTCAATGTAACCCACCCAGGGAAGAGCAGACTGACCCAACTCTGTCAATGTAACACACTCAGGGAAGAGCAGACTGACCCCACACTGTCAATGTCACCAACCAAAGGAAGAGCAGACTGAGCCCACTCTGTCAATGTAACCCACCCAAGGAAGAGCAGACTGACCCCACTCTGACAATGTAACCCACGCAAGGAAGAGCAGACAGACCACACTCTGTCAATGTAACACACCCAGGGAAGAGCAGACTGACCCCACTATGTCAATGCAACACACCCAGGGAAGGGCACACTGACCCCACTCTGTCAATGTAACACACCCAGGGAAGAGGAGACTGACACTAATCTGACAAATTCACACACCCAGCAAGGAGCAGACTGACCCCACTCTGTCAATGTAACATACCTAGGGAAGAGCAGACTGACCCCACTCTGTCAATGTATCGCACCCAGGGAAGAGCAGACTGACCCCACTCTGTCAATGTACCCTGGGAAGAGCAGGCTGACCCCAATCTGCCAATGCAACACACCCAGGGAAGTGCAGAATGACTCTAATCTGACAATGTAATACACCCAGGAAAGAGCAGACTGACCCCACTCTGTCAATGTAACACACCCAGTGAAGAACAGACTGACCCCACTCTGTCAATGTAACACACCCAGGGAAGTGCAGACTGACTCTAATCTGACAATGTAACACACCCAGGAAAGAGCAGACTGAACCTTCTCTGTCAATGTAACGCACCCAGTGAAGAGCAGACTGACCCCACTCTGTCAATGTAACACAGCTAGGGAAGAGCAGACTGACGCCATTCTGTCAATGTAACACACCCAGGGAAGAGCAGACTGACCCCACTCTGTCAATGTAACACACCCAGTGAAGAACAGACTGACCCCACTCTGTCAATGTAACACACCCAGGAAAGAGCAGACTGACCCCACTCTGTCAATGTAACACACCCAGTGAAGAGCAGACTGACCCCACTCTGTCAATGTAACACACCCAGGGAAGTGCAGACTGACGTCACTCTGTCAATGTAACACACCCAGGGAAGAGCAGACTGACCCCACTCTGTCAATGTAACCCACCCAGGAAAGAGCAGACTGACCCAACTCTGTCAATGTAACACACCCAGGGAAGAGCAGACTGACCCCACTCTGTCAATGTAACCCATCAAAGGAAGAGCATACTGACCCCACTCTGTCAATGTAACACACCCAGGGAAGAGCAGACTGACCCCACTCTGTCAATGTAACACATCCAGGGAAGTGCAGTCTGATCCCACTCTGTCAATTTAACACTCCCAGGGAAGAGCAGACTGTCCCCACTCTTTCAATGTAACACACCCAGACAAGAGCAGTCTGATCCCACTCTGTCAATTGAACACACCCAGGGAAGAGCAGACTGACCCCACTTTGTCAATGTAACACACCCAGGGATTAGCAGACTGACATCAATCTGACAATGTAACACACTCAGGGAAGAACAGACTGACACCACTCTGTCAATGTATCCCACCCAGGGAAGTGCAGACTGACTCTAATCTGACAATGTAACCCACCCAAGGAAGAGCAGACTGGCCACACTCTGTCAATGTAACACACCCAGGGAAGAGCAGACTGACCCCACTATGCCAATGTAACACACCCAGTGAAGGTCAGACTGACCCCACTCTGACAATGTAACACACCCAGGGAAGAGGAGACTGACTCTAATCTGACAAATTCACACACCCAGGAAAGAGCAGACTGACCCCGCTCTGTCAATGTAACACACCTAGGGAAGAGCAGACTGACCCAACTCTCTCAATGTAACCCACCCAAGGAAGAGCAGACTGACCCCACTCTGTCAATGTAACACACCCAGACAAGAGCAGTCTGGTCCCACTCTGTCAACTTAACACATCCAGGGAAGAGCAGACTGACCCAACTCTGTCAATGTAACACACCCAGGGAAGAGCAGACTGACCCCACTCTGTCAATGTAACACACTCAGGGAAAAGCAGACTGACCACACTCTGTCAATGTAACACACCCAGTGAAGTGCAGACTGACTCTAATCTGACAATGTAACACACCCAAGGAACAGCAGACTGACCCCACTCTGTCAATGTAACACACCCAGACAAGAGCTGTGTGATCCCACTCTGTCAACTTAACACATCCAGGGAAGAGCGGACTGACCCAACTATGTCAATGTAACACACCTAGGGAAGAGCAGACTGACCCCACTCTGTGAATGTAACACACTCAGGGAAGAGCAGACTGACCACACTCTGTCAATGTAACACACCCAGGGAAGTGCAGACTGACTCTAATCTGACAATGTAACACACCCAGGAAAGAGCAGACTGACCCCACTCTTTCAATGTAACCCACCCAGTGAAGAGCAGACTGACCCCACTCTGTCAATTTAACACACTCAGGGAAGAGCAGACTGACCACACTCTGTCAATTTAACACACGCAGGGAAGAGCAGACTGACCCCACTCTGTCAATGTAACTCACCAAAGGAAGAGCAGACTGACCCCACTCTGTCAATGTAACACACCCAGGGAAGTGCAGACTCACTCTAATCTGACAATGTAACATACCCAGGAAAGAGCAGACTGACCCCAACTCTGTCAATGTAACACACCAAGGAAAGAGCAGACTGACCAAACTCCGTCAATGTAACACACCCAGGGAAGAGCAGACTGACCCCACTCTGTCAATGTAACCCACCCAAGGAAGAGCAGACTAACCTCACTCTGTCAATGTAACACACCCAGGGAAGAGCAGACTGACCCACTCTGTCAATGTAACACACCCAGGGAAGAGCAGACTGAACCGACTCTGTCAATATAACACTCTCAGGGAAGAGCAGACTGACCCCACTCTGTCAATGTCACCCACCAAAGGAAGAGCAGACTGACCCCACACTGTCAATGTAATCCACCCAAGGAAGAGCAGACTGACCTCACTCTGTCAATGTAACACAACTAGGGAAGAGCAGACTGACCCAACTCTGTCAATGTAACCCACCCAAAGAAGAGCAGACTGACCCCACTCTTACATTGTAACACACCGAGACAAGAGCAGTCTGATCCCACTCTGTCAATTTTACACACGCAGGGAAGAGCAGACTGACCCCACTCTGTCAATGTAACACACCCAGGGATGAGCAGACTGACACCAATCTGTCAATGTAACACACTCAGGGCAGAACAGACTGAAACCTCTCTGTCAATGTATCCCTCCCAGGGAAGTGCAGCCTGACTCTAATCTGACAATGTAACACACCCAGGAAAGAGCAGACTGACCCAACTCCGTCAATGTAACACACCCAGTGAAGAGCAGACTGACTCCACTCTGACAATGTAACCCACCCAAGGAAGAGCAGACAGACCACACTCTGTCTATGTAACACACCCAGGGAAGAGCAGATGGACTCTAATCTGACAATGTAACACACCGAGGAAAGAGCAGTCTGACCCCACTCTGTCAATGTAACACACCCAGGGAAGAGCAGACTGACCCCACTATATCAATGTAACACACCCAGGGAAGAGCAGACTGACACCACTCTGTCAAAGTAACACACCCAGGGAAGAGGAGACTGACTCTAATCTGACAAATCCTCACACCCAGCAAAGAGCAGACTGAACCCACACGGTCAATGTAACACACCTCGGGAAGAGCAGACTGACCCCACTCTGTCAATGTAACACACCCAGACAAGAGCAGTCTGATCCTACTCTGTCAATTTAACACACCCAGGGAAGAGCAGACTGACCCCACTCTGTCAATATAACACACCGAAGGAAGAGCAGACTGATCCACTCTGTCAATGTAACACACCCAAGGAAGAGCAGATTGACTCTAATCTAACAATGTAACACACCCAGGGAAGAGCAGACTGACCCAACTCTGTCAATGAAACACACCTAGGTAAGAGGAGACTGACTCTAATCTGACAAATTCACACACCCAGCAAAGAGCAGACTGACCCCACTCTGTCAACGTAACACACCTAGGGAAGAGCAGACTGACCAAACTCTCTCATTGTAACCCACCCAAGGAAGAGCAGACTGACCCCACTCTGTCAATGTAACACACCCAGACAAGAGCAGTCTGATCCTACTCTGTCAATTTAGCACACCCAGGGAAGAGCAGACTGACCCCACTCTGTCAATGTAACACACCCAAGGATGAGCAGACTGAGCCCACTCTGTCAATGTAACACACCCAGGGAAGAGCAGATTGACTCTAATCTGACAATGTAACACACCCAGGGAAGAGCAGACTGACCCCACTCTGTCAATGTAACACACCCAGGGAAGGGCAGACTGACGTCAATCTGCCAATGTAACACACCCCGGGAAGAGCAGACTGACCCCACTCTGTCAATTATAACACACCCAGTGAAGAGCAGACTGACCCCACACTGTCAATGTAACCCATCCAGGGAATCGAAGAATTACCTCACTCTGTCAATGTAACACACGCCGAAAAGAGAAGACTGACCCCATTCTGTCAATGTAACACACCGAGGGAAGTGCAGACAGACCCCACTCTGTCAATGTAACCCACCCAAGGAAGAGCAGACTGACCCCACTCTGTCAATGTAACGCACTCAAGGAAGAACAGATTGACCCCATTCTGTCAATGTAAGTCACCCAGACAAGAGCAAAATGACCCAACTCTGTGAATGTAACACACCCAAGTAAGAGCAGACTGACACCACACTGGCAATGTAACCACCCCAGGGAAGAGCAGACTGACCCAACTCTGTCAATGTAACACACTCAGGGAAGAGCAGACTGACCCCACTCTGTCAATGTAACCCACCAAAGGAAGAGCAGACTGACCCTACTCTGTCAATGTAACCCACCCAAGGAAGAGCAAACTGACCTCACTCTGACAATATAACACACCCAGCAAAAAGCAGACTGACCCCACTCTGTCAATGTAGCACACCCAGGGAAGAGATGACTATCCCCACTCTGTAAATGTAACACACCCAGGGAAGAGTAGGCTGACCCAACTCTGTCAAAGAAACACAACCAGGGAAGTGCAGGCTGACCCCACTCTGTCAATATAACACACCCATGGAAGAGCAGACTGACCCCACACATTTAATGTAACACACGCAGGGAAGAGCAGACTGACCCCACTCTGTCAATGTAACACACCCAGGGAAGAGCAGACTGACCACACTCTGTCAATGGAACCCAACCATGGAAGAGCAGACTGACCCCACTCTTTCAATGTAACACACTCAAGGAAGAGCAGACTGACCCCACTCTTTCAATGTAACACACCCAGGGAAGAGCAGACTGACCCCACTCTGTCAATGTAACACACCCAGGGAAGAGCAGACTGACCCCACTCTGTCAATGTAGCACACCCAGTGAAGAGCAGACTGACTCTAATCCGACAATGTAACACACACAGGAAAGAGCAGACTGACCCCAGTCTGTCAATGTAACACACCCAGTGAAGAGCAGACTGACTCTAATCTGACAATGTAGCACACCCAGGAAAGAGCAGACTGACCCCACTCTGTCAATGTAACACACCCAAGGAAGAGCAGACTGAACCCACTCTGTCAATGTAACACACCGAGGGAAGAGCAGATTGACTCTAATCTGACAATGTAACTCGCACAGGAAAGAGCAGACTGAACCCCACTCTGACAATGTAACACACCCAGGGATGAGCAGACTTACCCAAATCTGTCAATGTAACACACTCGGGGAAGAGCAGACTGATCCCACTCTGTCAATGTAACACACGCAGGGAAGAGCAGACTGACCCCACTCTGTCAATGTAACCCACCAAAGGAAGAGCAGACTGACCCCACTCTGCCAATGTAACCCACCCAAAGAAGAGCTGACTGACCCCACTCTGTCAATGTATCCCACCCAGGGAAGTGCAGACTGACTCTAATCTGACAATGTAACACACCCAGCAAAGAGCAGATTGACACTACTCTGTCAAGGTAACACACCCAGGGAAGAGCAGCCTGTCCCCACTCTTTCAATGTAACACACCCAGGGAAGAGCAGACTGACCCCACTCTGTCAATGTAACACACCCAGGGAAGAGCAGACTGACCCCACTCTGTCAATGTAGCACACCCAGTGAAGAGCAGACTGACTCTAATCTGACAATGCAACACACAGAGGAAAGAGCAGACTGACCCCAGTCTGTCAATGTAACACACCCAGTGAAGAGCAGACTGACTCTAATCTGACAATGTAGCACACCCAGGAAAGAGCAGACTGACCCCACTCTGTCAATGTAACACACCCAAGGAAGAGCAGACTGAACCCACTCTGTCAATGTCACACACCGAGGGAAGAGCAGATTGACTCTAATCTGACAATGTAACACACACAGGAAAGAGCAGACTGAACCCCACTCTGACAATGTAACACACCCAGGGATGAGCAGACTTCCCCAAATCTGTCAATGTAACACACTCGGGGAAGAGCAGACTGATCCCACTCTGTCAATGTAACACACGCAGGGAAGAGCAGACTGACCCCACTCTGTCAATGTAACCCACCAAAGGAAGAGCAGACTGACCCCACTCTGTCAACGTAACAGACTCAGGAAAGAGCAGACTGACCCCACTCTGCCAATGTAACCCACCAAAAGAAGAGCTGACTGACCCCACTCTGTCAATGTTTCCCACCCAGGGAAGTGCAGACTGACTCTAATCTGACAATGTAACACACCCAGCAAAGAGCAGATTGACACTACTCTGTCAAGGTAACACACCCAGGGAAGAGATGACTTTCCCCACTCTGTTAATGTAACACATACTGTGAAGAGCAGACTGAACCCTCTCTTTCAATGTAACCCACCCAAGGAAGAGCAGACTGACCGCACTCTGTCAATGTAACACACGCAGGGAAAAGCAGATTGACTCCACTCTGACAATGTAACACACCCAGGAAAGAGCAGACTGACCCCACTCTGTCAATGTAACACACCCAGGGAGGAGCAGACTGACCCCACTCTGTCAATGTAACACACCCAGGGATGAGCAGACTGACCCCAATCTGACAATGTAACAAACTCAGGGAAGAGCAGTCTGATCCCACTCTGTCAATTTAACACACCCAGGGAAGAGCAGCCTGACCCCACTCTGTCAATGTAACACACCCAAAGAAGAGCAGACTGACCCCACTCTGTCAATGTAACACACCCAAAGAAGAGCAGACTGACCCCACTCTGTCAATGTAACCCACCCAAGGAAGAGCAGTCTGATCCCACTCTGTCAATTTAACACACCCAGGGAAGAGCAGCCTGACCCCACTCTGTCAATGTTACACACTCAGGGAAGAACAGACTGACACCACTCTGTCAATGTATCCCACCCAGGGAAGTGCAGCCTGATTCTAATCTGAAAATGTAACACACCGAGGAAAGAGCAGACTGACCCAACTCCGTCAATGTAACACACCCAGTGAAGAGCAGACTGACCCCACTCTGACAATGTAACCCACCCAAGGAAGAGCAGACAGACCACACTCTGTCAATGTAACACACCCAGGGAAGAGCACATTGACTCTAATCTGTCAATGTAACACACCGAGGAAAGAGCAGACTCCCCCACTCTGTCAATGTAACACACCCAGGGAAGAGCAGACTGACCCCACTATGTCAATGTATCGCACACAAGGACGAACAGATTGACCCCATTCTGTCAATGTAACCCACCCAGACAAGAGCAGACTGACCCAACGCTGTCAATGTAGCACACTCAGGGAAGAGCAGACTGACCCCACTCTGTCAATGTAACACACCTAGACAAGAGCAGTCTGATCCCACTCTGTCAATTTAACACACCCAGAAAAAGCAGGCGGACCCCACTCTGTCAATGTAACACACTCAGGGAAGAGCAGACTGACCCCACTCTGTCAATATATCCCACCCAGGGAAATGCAGACTGACTCTAATCTGACAATGTAACACACACAGGGAAGAGCAGATTGACTCTAATCTCACAATGTAACACACCCAGGGAAGAGCAGACTGACCCCACTCTGTCAATGTAACACACCTAGGGAAGAGGAGACTGACTCTAATCTGACAAATTCACACACCCAGCAAAGAGCAGACTGACCCCACTCTGTCAATGTAACACACCTAGGGAAGAGCAGACTGACCAAACTCTCTCAATGTAACCCACGCAAGGAAGAGCAGACTGTCTCCACTCTGTCAATGTAACACACCCAGACAAGAGCAGTCTGATCCCACTCTGTCAATTTAGCACACCCAAGGATGAGCAGACTGAGCCCACTCTGTCAATGTAACACACCCAGGGAAGAGCAGATTGACTCTAATCTGACAATGTAACAAACCCAGGGAAGAGCAGACTGACCCCACTCTGTCAATGTATCCCACCCAGGGAAGTGCAGACTGACTCTAATCTGACAATGTAACACACCCAGCAAAGAGCAGATTGACACTACTCTGTCAAGGTAACACACCCAGGGAAGAGATGACTTTCCCCACTCTGTTAATGTAACACATACTGTGAAGAGCAGACTGAACCCTCTCTTTCAATGTAACCCACCCAAGGAAGAGCAGACTGACCGCACTCTGTCAATGTAACACACGCAGGGAAAAGCAGATTGACTCCACTCTGACAATGTAACACACCCAGGAAAGAGCAGACTGACCCCACTCTGTCAATGTAACACACCCAGGGAGGAGCAGACTGACCCCACTCTGTCAATGTAACACACCCAGGGATGAGCAGACTGACCCCAATCTGACAATGTAACAAACTCAGGGAAGAGCAGTCTGATCCCACTCTGTCAATTTAACACACCCAGGGAAGAGCAGCCTGACCCCACTCTGTCAATGTAACACACCCAAAGAAGAGCAGACTGACCCCACTCTGTCAATGTAACACACCCAAAGAAGAGCAGACTGACCCCACTCTGTCAATGTAACCCACCCAAGGAAGAGCAGTCTGATCCCACTCTGTCAATTTAACACACCCAGGGAAGAGCAGCCTGACCCCACTCTGTCAATGTTACACACTCAGGGAAGAACAGACTGACACCACTCTGTCAATGTATCCCACCCAGGGAAGTGCAGCCTGATTCTAATCTGAAAATGTAACACACCGAGGAAAGAGCAGACTGACCCAACTCCGTCAATGTAACACACCCAGTGAAGAGCAGACTGACCCCACTCTGACAATGTAACCCACCCAAGGAAGAGCAGACAGACCACACTCTGTCAATGTAACACACCCAGGGAAGAGCACATTGACTCTAATCTGTCAATGTAACACACCGAGGAAAGAGCAGACTCCCCCACTCTGTCAATGTAACACACCCAGGGAAGAGTAGACTGACCCCACTATGTCAATGTATCGCACACAAGGACGAACAGATTGACCCCATTCTGTCAATGTAACCCACCCAGACAAGAGCAGACTGACCCAACGCTGTCAATGTAGCACACTCAGGGAAGAGCAGACTGACCCCACTCTGTCAATGTAACACACCTAGACAAGAGCAGTCTGATCCCACTCTGTCAATTTAACACACCCAGAAAAAGCAGGCGGACCCCACTCTGTCAATGTAACACACTCAGGGAAGAGCAGACTGACCCCACTCTGTCAATATATCCCACCCAGGGAAATGCAGACTGACTCTAATCTGACAATGTAACACACACAGGGAAGAGCAGATTGACTCTAATCTCACAATGTAACACACCCAGGGAAGAGCAGACTGACCCCACTCTGTCAATGTAACACACCTAGGGAAGAGGAGACTGACTCTAATCTGACAAATTCACACACCCAGCAAAGAGCAGACTGACCCCACTCTGTCAATGTAACACACCTAGGGAAGAGCAGACTGACCAAACTCTCTCAATGTAACCCACGCAAGGAAGAGCAGACTGTCTCCACTCTGTCAATGTAACACACCCAGACAAGAGCAGTCTGATCCCACTCTGTCAATTTAGCACACCCAAGGATGAGCAGATTGAGCCCACTCTGTCAATGTAACACACCCAGGGAAGAGCAGATTGACTCTAATCTGACAATGTAACAAACCCAGGGAAGAGCAGACTGACCCCACTCTGTCAATGTAACACACCCAGGGAAGAGCAGACTGACTCAACTCTGTCAATGTATCCCACCCAGGGAAGAGCAGACTGACGTCACTCTGCCAATGTAACACATCCCGGGAAGAGCAGACTGACCCCACTCTGTCAATTATAACACACCCAGGGAAGAGCAGACTGACCCCACTCTGTTAATGTCACCCATCCAGGGAATCGAAGAATTACCTCACTCTGTCAATGTAACACACGCCGAAAAGAGAAGACTAACCCAACTCTGTCAATGTAACACACCGAGGGAAGTGCAGACAGACCCCACTCTGTCAATGTAACCCACCCAAGGAAGAGCAGACTGACCCCACTCTGTCAATGTAACGCACCCAAGGAAGAACAGATTGACCCCATTCTGTCAATGTAAGTCACCCAGACAAGAGCAGAATGACACAACTCTGTCAAAGTAACCCACCAAAGGAAGAACAGACTGACGCCACTCTGTCAATGTAACACACGCAGGGAAGAGCAGATTGACTCTACTCTGACAATGTAACACACCCAGGAAAGAGCAGACTGACCCCACTCTGTCAATGTAACACACCCAGGGAGGAGCAGACTGACCCCAATCTGTCAATGTATCCCACCCAGGGAAGAGCAGACTGACCCCATTCTGTCATTGTAACACACCCAGGGAAGAGCAGTCTGACTCTAATCTGACAATGTAACACACCCAGCAAAGAGCAGACTGACCCCACTCTGTCAATGTAGCACACCCAGGGAAGAGATCACTATCCCCACTCTGTAAATGTAACACACCCAGGGAAGAGCAGACTGACCCCACTCTGTCAATGTAACACACCCAGGGAAGAGCAGACAGACCTCACTCTGCCAATGTAACCCACCCAGGGAAGAGCAGACTGACCCCACTCTGTCAATGTGACACACCCAGGGAAGAGCAGCCTGTCCCCAATCTGTCAATGTAACACAGCCAGGGAAGAGAAGACTGACCCAACTCTGTTAACATAACCCAACCAGGGAGTGCAGAATGAACTCACTCCGTCAAAGAAACACACACAGGGAAGTGCAGACTGACCCCACTCTGTCAATGTAACACACCCAAGGAAGAGCAGACAGACCCCACTCTGTCAATGTAACACTCGAAGACAAGAGCAGACTGACCCAACTCTGTCAATATAAGACACCGAGGGAAGAGCAGACTGACCCCACTCTGTCAGTGTAACCCACCCAGGGAAGAGCAGACTGACCCCACTCTGTCAATGTTACACACCCAGGGAAGAGCAGACTGACCCAAATCTGTTAATGTAACCCAACCAGGGAGCGTAGAATGAACTCACTCCGTCAATGTAACACACCCAGGGAAGAGCAGACAACCCCAATCTGACAATGTAACACACCCAGGCCAGAGCAAACTGAGCCCACTCTGTCAATGTCTCCAACGCAAGGAAGTGCAGACTGACACCACTAGGTCAATGGAACACACCCTGGGAAAAGCAAACTGACTCTAATCTGACAATGTAACACACCCAGGAAACAGCAGACTGACCCCACTCTGTCAATGTAACACACGCAGGGAAGAGCAGATTGACTCTAATCTCTCAATGTAACACACTCAGGGAAGAGCAGACTGACCCCACTCAGTCAATGTAACAAACCCAGGGAAGAGCAGACGGACCCAACTCTGTCAATGTAACACACCCAAGGATGAGCAGAATTACCCCAATCTGTCAATATAACACAGTCAGGGAAGAGCAGACTGACCCCACTCTGTCAACGTATCAAACCCAGGGAAGAGCAGACTGACCCCATTCTGTTAATGTATCCAGGGAAGAGCAGACTGACCCCACTCTGACAATGTAACCCACCCAAGGAGGAGCAGACTGACCTCACTCTGTCAATATAACACACCTAGGGAAGAGCAGACTGAACCAACTCTGTCAATGTAACCCATCAAAGGAAGAGCAGGCTGACCCCAATCTGTCAATGTAACACACCCAGGGAAGTGCAGACTGAGTCAAATCTGACAATGTAACACACCCAGGAAAGAGCAGACTGACCCCACTCTGTCAATGTAAAACACACAGTGAAGAGCAGGCTGACCCCACTCTGTCAATGTAACACACCCAGGGAAGAGCAGACTGACCCCACTCTGTCAATGTAACACACTCAGGGAAGAGCAGACTGACCCTACTCTGTCAATGTAACCCACCAAAGGAAAAGCAGACTGACCCCACTCTGTCAATGTAACACACACATGGAAGTGCAGACTGACTCTAATCTGACAATGTAACATACCCAGGAAAGAGCAGACTGACCCCTCTCCGTCAATGTAACACACCCAGTGAAGAGCAGACTGTCCCACTCTGTCAATGTAACACACCCAGGGAAGAGCAGACTGACCCTATTCTGTCAATGTAACACATTCAGGGAAGAGCAGACTGACCCCACTCTGTCAATGTAACCCACTAAAGGAAGAGCAGACTGACCCCACTCTGTCAATGTAACACACCCAGCGAAGTGCAGACTGACTCTAATCTGACAACGTCACACACCCAGGAAAGAGCAGACTGACCCCAACTCTGTCAATGTAACACACCCAGGAAAGAGCAGACTGACCCAACTCCGTCAATGTAACACACTCATGGAAGAGCAGACTGACCCGACTCTGTCAATGTAACACACCCAGGGAAGAGCAGACTGGCCCCATTCTGTCAATGTAACACACCCAGGGAAGAGCAGACTGACCCGACTCTGTCAATGTAACACACTCAGGGAAGAGCAGACGGACCCCACTCTGTCAATGTCACCCACCAAAGGAAGAGCAGACTGACCCCACACTGTCAATGTAACCCTCCCAAGGAAGAGCAGACTGACCTCACTCTGTCAATGTAACACTCCCAAAGAAGAGCAGACTGACCCCACTCTGTCAATGTAACACTCCCAAAGAAGAGCCGACTGACTCCACTCTGTCAATGTAACCCACCCAAGGAAGACCAGTCTCATCCCACTCTGTCAATTTAACACACCCAGGGAAGAGCAGATTGACTCCAATCTCTCAATGTAACACACTCAGGGAAGAGCAGACAGACCCCACTCTGTCAATGCAAAACACCCAGGGAAGAGCAGACTGACCCAAGTCTGTCAATGTAACACACCCAGGGATGAGCAGACTTACCCCAATCTGTCAATATAACACACTCAGGGATGAGCAGACTGACCCCAATCTATCAATGTATCCCACCCAGGGAAGAGCAGACTGACCCCATTCTGTTAATGTATCCAGGGAAGAGCAGACTGACCCCACTGTGTCAATGTAACCCACCCAAGGAAGAGCAGGCTGACCTCACTATGTCAATGTAACACACCTAGGGAAGAGCAGACTGACCCAACTCTGTCAATGTAACCCATCAAAGGAAGAGCAGGCTGACCCCAATCTGTCAATGTACCACACCCAGGGAAGTGCAGACTGACTCTAATCTGACAATGTTCCACACCCAGGAAAGAGCAGACTGACCCCTCTCTGTCAATGTAAAACACACAGTGAAGAGCAGGCTGACCCCACTCTGTCAATGTAACACACCCAGGGAAGAGCAGACTGACCCCACTCTGTCAATGTAACACATTCAGGGAAGAGCAGACTGACCCCACTCTGTCAATGTAACCCACCAAAAAAGAGCAGACTGACACAACTCTGTCAATGTAACACACCCAGGGAGGAGCAGACTGACCCCACTCTGTCAATGTAACACACCCAGGGATGAGCAGACTGACCCCAATCTGTCAATGTAACACACTCAGGGAAGAGCAGACTGACCCCACTCTTTCAATGTAACCCACCCAGGGAAGAGCAGACTGACCCGACTCTGTCAATGTAACACACTCAGGGAAGAGCAGACTGACCCCACTCTGTCAATGTAACCCACCCAAGGAAGAGCAGACTGACCCCACTCTGTCAATGTTACCCACCCAAGGAAGAGCAGACTGACCTCACTCTGTCAATGTAACACACCAGACAAGAGCAGTCTGATCCCACTCTGTCAATTTAACACACTCAGGGAAGAGCAGACTGACCCCAATCTGTCAATGTATCCCACCCAGGGAAGAGCAGACTGACCCCATTCTATCAATGTAACACACCCAGGGAAGAACAGTCTGACTCTCAGCTGACAATGTAACACACCCAGCAAAGAGCAGACTGACCCCAATCTGTCAATGTAGCACACCCACGGAAGAGATGACTATCCACACTCTGTAAATGTAACACACCCAGGGAAGAGTAGACTGACCCCACTCTGTCAATGTAACACACCCAGGGAAGAGCAGACAGACCTCACTCTGCCAATGTAACCCACCCAGGGAAGAGCAGACTGACCCCACTCTGTCAATGTGACACACCCAGGGAAGAGCAGCCTGTCCCCAATCTGTCAATGTAACACAGCCAGGGAAGAGAAGACTGACCCAACTCTGTTAACATAACCCAACCAGGGAGTGCAGAATGAACTCACTCCGTCAAAGAAACACACCCAGGGAAGTGCAGACTGACGCCAATCTGTCAATGTAACACACCCAAGGAAGAGCAGACAGACACCACTCTGTCAATGTAACACTCGAAGACAAGAGCAGACTGACCCAACTCTGTCAATGCAAGACACCGAGGGAAGGGCAGACTGACCCCACTCTGTCAGTGTAACCCACCCAAGGAAGAGCAGACTGACCCCACTCTGTCAATGTAACACACCCAGGGAAGAGCAGACTGGCCACACTCTGTCAATGTTACACACCCAGGGAAGAGCAGAATTACCCAACTCTGTTAACGTAACCCAACCAGGGAGCGCAGAATGAACTCACTCCGTCAATATAACACAACCAGAGAAGAGCAGACTGACCCCACACTGTCAATGTAACCCACCCAAGGAAGAGCAGACTGACCTCACTCTGTCAATGTAACACTCCCAAAGAAGAGCAGACTGACCCCACTCTGTCAATGTAACACTCCCAAAGAAGAGCAGACTGACCCCACTCTGTCAATGTAACCCACCAAAAAAGAGCAGACTGACCCCACTCTGTCAATGTAACACACCCAGGGAAGTGCAGACTGACTCTAATCTGACAACGTAACACACCCAGGAAAGAGCAGACTGACCCCAACTCTGTCAATGTAACACACCCAGGGATGAGCAGACTTACCCCAATCTGTCAATATAACACACTCAGGGAAGAGCAGACTGACCCCAATCTGTCAATGTATCCCACCCAGGGAAGAGCAGACTGACCCCATTCTGTGAATGTATCCAGGGAAGAGCAGACTGACCCCACTCTGTCAATGTAACCCAGCCAAGGAAGAGCAGACTGACCTCACTATGTCAATGTAACACACCTAGGGAAGAGCAGACTGACCCAACTCTGTCAATGTAACCCATCAAAGGAAGAGCAGGCTGACCCCAATCTGTCAATGTAACACACCCAGGGAAGTGCAGACTGAGTCAAATCTGACAATGTAACACACCCAGGAAAGAGCAGACTGACCCCACTCTGTCAATGTAAAACACACAGTGAAGAGCAGGCTGACCCCACTCTGTCAATGTAACACACCCAGTGAAGAGCAGACTGTCCCACTCTGTCAATGTAACACACCCAGGGAAGAGCAGACTGACCCCACTCTGTCAATGTAACACATTCAGGGAAGAGCAGACTGACCCCACTCTGTCAATGTAACACACCCAGGGAAGTGCAGACTGACTCTAATCTGACAACGTAACACACCCAGGAAAGAGCAGACTGACCCCAACTCTGTCAATGTAACACACCCAGGAAAGAGCAGACTGACTCAACTCCGTCAATGTAACACACCAATGGAAGAGCAGACTGACCCCACTCTGTCAATGTAACACACCCAGGGAAGTGCAGACTGACTCTAATCTGACAATGTAACACACCCAGGAAAGAGCAGACTGAACCCAACTCTCTCAATGTAAAACACTCAGGAAAGAGCAGACTGACCCAACTCGGTCAATGTAATACACCCATGGAAGAGCAGACTGACCCCACTCTGTCAATGTAACCCACCCAAGGAAGAGCAGACTGACCTCACTCTGTCAATGTAACACACCCAGTGAAGAGCAGACTGACCCCACTCTGTCAATGTAACCCACCCAGGGAAGAGCAGACTGACCCCACTCTGTCAATGTAACCCACGCAGGGAATAGCAGACTGACCCCACTCTGTCAATGTAACCCACCCAAGGAAGATTGACTCTAATCTGACAATGTAACACATACAGGAAAGAGAAGACTGACCCCACTCTGTCAATGTAACACACCCAGGGAAGAGCAGACTGACCCCACTCTGTCAATGTATCCCACCCAGGGAAGAGCAGACTGACCCCATTCTGTCAATGTAACACACCCAGGGAAGAGCAGTCTGACTCTAATCTGACAATGTAACACACCCAGGAAAGAGCAGACTGACCCAACTCTGTCAGTGTAGCACACCCACGGAAGAGATGACTATCCCCACTCTGTAAATGTAACACACCCAGGGATACATTGACAGAGTGGTGTCAGGCTGTTCTTCCCTGAGTGTGTAACATTGACAGAGTGGGGTCAATCTGCTCTTCCCATCAAAGGAAGAGCAGGCTGACCCCAATCTGTCAATGTAACACACCCAGGGAAGTGCAGGCTGACTCTAATCCGGCCTATCCTACTCCCACAGACACTGCATTCCAGACCCACACTGCTGGATTCATCCAGCCTATCCCACACTCTCAGACACTGTGTTCCAGACCCTAACACCTGGATTTACCTGGCCTATCCTATACTCTCAGGCACAGTGTTCCAGACCGTAACTCCTGCATTAATTCAGTCTATCCCACACCCTCAAATGCTGTGTACCAGACCTCAACACCTGGATTAATCCGACCGATCCCACACTCTCAGAAATTGTGTTCCAGATCCTAACCCCTGGATAGACCGGGCCTACCCTACACTCTCAGACACTGTGTTCCAGGCCCTAACCCCTGGATTAATCCGACCTCTCCCACACTCTCAGGCTCTTTGTTCCAGACCCTAACCCCTGGAATCTTCCGGCCTACTCCACACTCTCAGACACTGTGTTAGACACTAACCCCTGGACTATTCCGGCCTACTCCACACCCTCAGCCACTGTATTCCAGACACAAACCCCTGGATTATTCCGGCCTATCCCACACTCTCAGCCACTGCGTTCCAGCGACCAACCATTGGATTGACCCGACCTATCCCACACTCTCAGACACTGTGTTCCAGACCCCAAATCCTGGGTTATTCCGGCCTGCCCAGACTCTCAGGCACTTTGTTCCATACGCTAACCCATGCATTAATCCGGCCTATCCCACACTTACCAGCACTTTGGGCCAGACCCTAACCCCTGTATTAATTCAGCCTATCCCACAATCTCATGCATTTTGTTCCAGAGGCTAACCCCTGGATTAATCTGGCCAATCCCACACTCTCACACACTGTGTTCCAGACCCTAATGCCTGGATTAATCCGGCCTATCCCACAGTCCCAGATACTTTATTCCAGTCTCTAACACAGGGATTGAATCGGCCACACCAAACTCTCTGACACTGTGTTCCAGACCCTAAATCCTGGATTGACCCGGCCACCCCAAACTCTCAGATAATGCATTACAGCCTCTAACCCCTGGATTGACCCGGCCATCAGTTCATCTCTTGGATCATCTCCTCGAGCCTGTGTGAGTGAGATTGTCAGAGTGCTGTCAGTGTGCTCTTCCCTGGATGTGTTACATTGACAGAGTGGGGTCAGTCTGCTCTTCCCTGGGTGTGTTACATTGACAGAGTGGGGTCAGTCTGCACTTCCCTGGCTGTGTTACATTGACAGAATGGGGTCAGTCTGCTCTTCCCTGGCTGTGTTACATTGACAGAATGGGGTCAGTCTGCTCTTCCTTTGGTGGGTGACATTGACAGAATGGGGTCAGTCTGCTCTTCCCTGAGTGTGTTACGTTGACAGAGTCGGGTCAGTCTGCTCTTCCCTGGGTGTGTTACATTGACAGAGTGGGGTCAGTCTGCTCTTCCATGGGTGTGTTACATTGACGGAGTTGGGGTCAGTCTGCTCTTTCCTGGGTGTGTTACATTGTCAGATTAGAGTCAGTCTGCACTTCCCTGGGTGTGTTACATTGACAGAGTGGGGTCAGTCTGCTCTTCCTTTCGTGGGTTACATTGACAGAGTGGGGTCAGTCTGCTCTTCCCTGAGTGTGTTACATTGACAGAGTGGGGTCAGTCTGCTCTTCCCTGGGTTTGTTAAATTGACAGAGTGGGGTCAGTCTGCTCTTCACTGGGTGTGTTACATTGACAGAGTGGGGTCAGCCTGCTCTTTCCTGGGTATGTTACATTGTCAGATTAGAGTCAGTCTGCACTTCCCTGGGTGTGTTACATTGACAGAGTGGGGTCAGTCTGCTTTTCCTTTCGTGGGTTACATTGACAGAGTGGGGTCAGTCTGCTCTTCCCTGAGTGTGTTACATTGACAGTGTGGGGTCAGTCTGCTCTTCCCTGGGTGTGTTACATTGACAGAGTGGGGTCAGTCTGCTCTTCACTGGGTGTGTTACATTGACAGAGTGGGGTCAGTCTGCTCTTTCCTGGGTGTGTTACATTGTCAGATTAGAGTCAGTCTGCACTTCCCTGGGTGTGTTACATTGACAGATTGGGGTCAGCCTGCTCTTCCTTTGATGGGTTACATTGACAGAGTTGGGTCAGTCTGCTCTTCCCTTGGTGTGTTACATTGACAGAGTGGGGTCAGTCTGCTCTTCCCTGGATACATTAACATAATGGGGTCAGTCTGCTCTTCCCTTGGTGTGTTACATTGACAGAGTGGGGTCAGTGTGCTCTTCCCTGAGTGTGTTATATTGACAGATTGGGGTAAGTTTGCTCATCCCTGGGTGTGTTACATTGACAGAGTTGGGTCAGTCAGCTCTTCCCTGGGTGTGTTACATTGACAGAGTGGGGTCAGTCTGCTCTTCCCTGAGTGTGTTAAATTGAGAGATTAGAGTCAATCTGCTCTTCTCTGGGTGTGTTACATTGACAGAGTGGGGTCAGTCTGCTGTTTCCTGGGTGTGTTACATTGTCAGATTAGAGTCTGTCTGCTTTTCCCTGGGTGTGCTGCATTGACCGAGTGGGGTCAGTCTGCACTTCCTTGGGTTGGAGACATTGACAGAGTGGGCTCAGTTTGCTCTGGCCTGGGTGTGTTACATTGTCAGAGTGGGGTTGTCTGCTCTTCCCTGGTTGTTTTACATTGATGGAGTGAGTTCATTCTGCGCTCCCTGGTTGGGTTACGATAACAGAGTTGGGTCAGTCTGCTCTTCCCTGGGTGTGTAACATTGACAGAGTGGGGTCAGTCTGCTCTTCCCTGGGGGGGTTACATTGACAGAGTGTGGTCAGTCTGCTCTTCCTTGGGTGGGTTACACTGACAGATTGGGGTCAGTCTGCTCTTCCCTCGGTGTGTTACATTGACAGAGTTGGGTCAGTCTGCTCTTGTCTTCGAGTGTTACATTGACAGAGTGGGGTCTGTCTGCTCTTCCTTGGGTGTGTTACATTGACAGAGTGGGGTCAGTCTGCACTTCCCTGGGTGTGTTTCTTTGACGGAGTGAGTTCATTCTGCACTCCCTGGTTGGGTTATGTCAACAGAGTTGGGTCAGTCTTCTCTTCCCTGGCTGTGTTACATTGACAGATTGGGGACAGGCTGCTCTTCCCTGGGTGTGTCACATTGACAGAGTGGGGTCAGTCTGCTCTTCCCTGGGTGGGTTACATTGGCAGAGTGAGGTCTGTCTGCTCTTCCCTGGGTGTGTTACATTGACAGAGTGGGGTCAGTCTGCTCTTCCCTGGGTGTGTTACATTTACACAGTGTGGATAGTCATCTCTTCCGTGGGTGTGCTACATTGACAGATTGGGGTCAGTCTGCTCTTTGCTGGGTGTGTTACATTGTCAGATTAGAGTCAGACTGCTCTTCCCTGGGTGTGTTACATTGACAGAATGGGGTCAGTCTGCCCTTCCCTGGGTGGGATACATTGACAGAGTGGGGTCAGTCTGCTCTTCCCTGGGTGTGTTACATTGACAGAGTGGGGTCAGTCTTCTCTTTCCGGGGGACTTGTCTATCCTCAAGTTGTTCAAAATGTCCAACACATCTTCCTTCCTAACAGGTATCTCTTCTAGCTTATCAGTCCGTTTCACACTCTCCTCTTCAACAATACGGTCCCTCTCGTTAGTAAATACTGAAGAGAAGTACTTGTTCAAGACCTCTCCTATCTATTCCGACTCAATACACAGTCTCCCACCACTGTCCTTGATCGGACCTACCTTCGTTCTCGTCATTCTCAGGTTTCTCACATACGCATAGAATGCCTTGGGGTTATCCTTGATCCTATCCGCCAGGGATTTTTCATGCCCTCTCTTCGCTCTCCTAATCCCTTTCTTCAGGTCCCTTCTGGCTATCCTGTATCCTTCCACTGCTCTGTCTGAACCTTGTTTCCTCAACCTTATGTAAGCCTCCTTCTTCCTCTTTACTAGACATTCAACCTCCCTCGTCAACCAAGGCTCCCTCACACGACCATTTCTTTCCTGCCTGATCGGTACATACATATCAAGGACACGTCGTATCTGCTCCTTGAAAAAGTCCCACATTTCCACCACATCCTTCCCTGACAGCCTATGCTCCCAACGTATGCTCCTCAAATCCTGTCTTACAGCATCGTAATTTCCCTTCCCCCAATTGTAAAAACTTCCTTGTTGTGCGCACCTATCTCTCTCCATAACCAAGGTGAAAGTCACAGAATTGTGGTCGCCATCACCAAAATGTTCACCCACTAACAAGCCCACCACTTGTCCCGGTTCGTTACCGAGTACCAAATCCAATATGGCCTCCCCTCTGGTTGGACAATCTACATACTGCGTTAGAAAAGCTTCCTGGACACACTGCACAAGCACCGCCCCATCCAATCTACTTGATCTAAAGAGCTTCCAATCAATATTTGGGAAGTTGAAGTCGCCCATGACTACGACCCTGTGGCTTCTGCACCTTTCCAAAATCTGTTTCCCAATCTGTTTCTCCACATCTCTGCTGCTATTGGGGGGCCTATAATAAACACCCAACAAGGTGACTGCACAAAGTGTCTGGAACAAAGTGCATGAGAGTGTGGGGAGGCCGGAATAATCCAGGGGTTAGGGTCTGGAACAAAGTGCCTGAGAGGGTGGAATAGGCCGGGTCAATCCAATGGTTAGTGCCTGGAACACAGTGTCTGAGCGTATGGGGTAGGCTGGATTAATCCAGGGGTTAGTGTTTGGAACACACTGTCTGGGAGTGTGGGGGAGGATGGAATAATCCAGGGATATGGTCTGGAACACAGTGTCTGAGAGTGTGGGGTAGGCCGGATTAATCCAGGGGTTAGGGTCTGGAATGCAGTGCTTGAGAGAGTGGGATAGGTCGGATTAATCCAGGAGTTAGTGTCTGAAACACAGTGCCTGAGACTGTGTATTTGCTGGATTAATCCATGGGTTAGGGTCTGGAACACAGTGTCTGAGCGTGAGGGATAGGCCGGATTAATCCAGATGTTAAGGTCTGGGACACAACGTCTGAGAGTGTGGGATAGGCTGGATTAATGCAGGAGTTAGGGTCTGGAATTCAGTGTCTGAGAGTGTGGGGACACCGGGTCTATCCAGGGGTTAGGGTCTGGAACACAGTGTCTTCGCGTGAGGGATAGGCCAGATTAATCGACCTGTTAAGGTCTGGGACACAGTGTCTGAGAGTGTGGGATAGGCCGGATAAATCCAGGGGTTACGGTCTGGAACACAGTGTCTGAGAGTGTAGGATCAGCCGGGTCAATGCAGGGGTTAGGGTCTGCAACACACTGTCTGAGAGTGTGGGATAGGCCAGATTAATCCAGCGGTTTGGGTCTGGAATACAGTGCGGGAGTAGGATAGGCAGGATTAATCCAGGGGTTAGGGTCTGGTACAAAGTTCCAGAAAGTATGGAGAAGGCCGATTCAATCCTGGGGTTAGAGTCTGGAACAAAGTACCTGGGAGTGTGGGATAGGCCAGATTAATCAAGGCATTAGGGTCTGGAACACAGTGTCTGAGAGTGTGGGGTAGGCCGGAATAATCCAGGGGTTAGGGTCTGGAACACAGTATCTGAGAGTGTACGATAGGCTGGAATAATCCAGGGGTTAGGGTCTGGAACACAGTGTCTGAGAGTGTGGGGTAGGCCGGAATAATCCATGTGTTAGGGTCTGGAACACAGTGTCTGAGAGTGTGGGGTAGGCTGGAATATTCCAGGGTTTTGGTCTGGAACACAGTGTCTGAGAGTGTGGGGGTGGACGGAATAATCCAGGATTTAGGGTATGGAACAGTGCCTGACAGTGCGGGATAGACCAGGTCAATCCAATGGTTCGTGTCTGGAACACAGTCCCTGAGACTGTGGGATAGGCTGGATTAATCCAGGGGTTAGAGTCTGCATCACAGTGCCTCAGAGTGTGGAATGGGCTGGATTAATCCTGGGTTTAGGGTCTCGAACACAGTGCCTGAGAGTCTGGGGGAGGCCGGAGAATCCAGGGATTATATCTGAAACACAGTGTCTAAGAGTGTGTTGGAGGCCGGGTCAATCCAGGGGTTAGGGTCTGGAACAGTGTCTGAGAGTGTGTGATAGGCCAGATTAATCCAGGGGTTAGGTCCTAGAACACAGTGTCTGAGCGTGTGGGATAGGCCAGATTAATTCAGGGGTTAGTGTCTTGAATACAATGTCTGATAGTGTGGGATAAGGCGGATTAATCAAGGGGTTAGAGTCTGGAACTCAGTGCCTGAGAGAGTGGGATACGCTGGATTAATCCAAGGGTTAGGGTCTGGAAAAAAGTGTCTGAGAGCGTGGGATAGGCCGGATTAATACAGGAAATAGGGTCTGGAACACTGTGCCTGAGAGTGTGGGATAGGCCAGATTAATCCAGGAGTTAGGGTCGGGAACACAATGTCTTAGATTATGGGATAGGCCAGATTAATCCAGGGGTTTGTGTCTGGATTATAGTACTTGTGAGAGTGGGGTAGGTCAGAATAATCTAGGGATTAGTGTCTGGAGCATGGGTCTGAGGGTGTGGGATAGGCCAGATTTATCCAAGGGCTAGGCTCTGGAATGCAGGGTTTGAGAGAGTGGGACAGGTGGGATTAATCCAGGGGTTAGTGTCTGGAACACAGAGCCTGAGAGTGTGTATTGGCTGGATTAATCCATGGGTTAGGGACTGGAACACAGTGTCAGAGAGTTTGGGGTGGCCAGGTCAATCCAGGGGTTAGGGTCTGGAACACAGTGTCAGAGAGTTTGGGGTGGCCGGGTCAATCCAGGGGTTAGGGTCTGGAATACACTGTCTGAGTTTATGGGATAGACTGGATTAATCCAGGGTTAGGGTCTGGAACACAGTGTGTGAGTGTGGGATAGGCCGGAATATTCCAGGAGTTAGGGTCTGGAACGCAGTGCTTGAGAGAGTAGGATAGTTCGGATTAATCCAGGGTTTGTTGTCTGGAATACAGTGCCTGATAGTGTGGGTTAGGCTGGATTAATCCAGGGGTTAGGGTCGGTACACAGTGCCCGAGAGTGTGGGATAGGCAGGTTCAATCCAGGGGTTAGGGTCTGGAACACAGTGCTTGAGAGAGTAGGATAGGTCGGATAAATCCAGGGTTTGGTGTCTCGAATACAGTGCCTGATAGTGTGGGTTAGGCCAGATTAATCCATGGGTTAGGGTCTGGAACACATTGTGTGAGTGTGGGATAGGCCGGAATATTCCAGGAGTGGGATAGGTCGGATTAATCCAGGGGTTGGTGTCTGGAATACAGTGACTGAGAGTGTGGGTTAAACCGGATTAATCCAGGGGTTATGGTCGGGAACAGAGTGTCTGACAATGTTTGGGATAAACCAGAATAATCCAGTTGTTAGGGTCTGGAAAACAGTGTCTGAGAGTGTGGGACATGCCGGATTAATCCAGGCGTCAGGTTCTGGAATACAGTGTCTGAGAATATGGGGAGAGAGGGTCAATCCAGTGGTTAGGGTCTGGAACATAGTGCCGGAGATTGTGGGATAGGCCGGATTAATCCAGGAGTTAGCGTCTGGAATACATTGTCTGAGAGAGTGGGATAGGCTGGATTAATCCAGGGGTTAGTGTCTGGAATACAGTGTCTGAGAGTGTGGGATAGGCCCGGTCAATTCAGGGGTTACATTCTGGAACACAATGTCTGAGAGTGTGGGGGAAGTCGGAATAATCCAGGTGTTAGCATCTGGAACACAGTGCCTGAGAGTCTGGGATAGGCCGGATTAATCTAGGGGTTCGAGACTGGAACATAGTGTGGGCGAGTGTGGGATAGGCTGGATTAATCCAGGAGTTTAGGTGTGGAACACAGTGCCTGAGGGTGTGCGTTAGGCCGGGTGAATCCAGGGGTTAGAATCTGGAACACAGTCTCAGAGAGTTTGGGGTGTCTGGGTCAATCCAGGGTTAGGGTCTGGAATACAGTGTCAGAGAGTTTGGGGTGGCCGGGTCAATCCAGGGGTTAGGGTCTGGAACACAATGTCAGAGAGTTTGGGGTGGCCGCGTCAATCCAGGGGTTAGGGTGTGGAATACATTGTCTGAGTTTATGGGATAGACCGGATTCATCCAGGGGCTAGCGTCTGGAACACAGTGAGTAAGTGTGGGATGGCTCGGAATATTCCAGGATTTAAGGTCTGGAACGCAGTGCTTGAGAGAGTGGGATAGGTCAGATTAATCCAGGGGTTGGTGTCTGGAATACAGTGTCTGAGAGTGTGAGGACACCAGGTCAATCCAGGGGTTAGGGTCTGGAACAGAATGTCTGAGCATGAGGGATAGGCCGGATTAATCCTGGTGTTTAAGATTGAAACACAGCATTTGAGAGTGTGGAATAGGCTGGAGTAATGCATGAGTTAGGGTCTGGAACACAACGTCTGAGAGTGTAGGGGGAGGATGGATTAATCCAGGGGTTAGGGCCTGGAACACAGTGTCTAAGAGTGTGAGATAGGCCGGGTCAATCCAGGGGTTAGTGTCTGGAACACAGTGCCAGAGAATGTGGGGTTGGCTGGATTAATCCAGTGGTTAGGGTCTAGAATACAGTGCCTGAGAGAGTGGGATAGGCTGGATTAATCCAGTGGTTAGGGTCTGGAACACATTATGTGAGTGTGGGATAGGCTGGAATATTCCAGGAGTTAGGGTCTGGAACACAGTGCTTGAGAGAGTGGGATAGGTCGGATTAATCCAGGGGTTGGTGTCTGGAATACAGTGCCTGAGAGTGTGGGTTAGGCCGGATTAATCCAGGGGTTATGGTCTGGAACACAGTGTCAGAGAGTTTGCGGTGGCCGGGTCAATCCAGGGGTAGGGTCTAGAACACTGTGTCCGAGAATGTTTGGGATAAAACAGATTAATCCAGGTATTAGGGTCTGGACAACAGTATCTGAGAGTGTAGGATAGGCCAACGTAATCCAGGGGTTAGTGTCTGGAACACAGTGTCTGAGAGTGTGGGAATAGCGGGTCAATCCAGTGGTTAGGGTCTGCAACATAGTGCTGGAGATTGTGGGATAGGCCGGATTAATCCGGGGGTTAGGGTCTGGAACACAGTGTCAGAGAGATTGGGGTAGCCGGGTCAATCCAGGGGTTAGGGTCTGGAACACAGTGTCAGAGAGTTTGGGGTGGCCAGGTCAATCCAGGGGTTAGGGTCTGGAATACACTGTCTGAGTTTATGGGATAGACTGGATTAATCCAGGGTTAGGGTCTGGAACACAGTGTGTGAGTGTGGGATAGGCCGGAATATTCCTGGAGTTAGGGTCTGGAACGCAGTGCTTGAGAGAGTAGGATAGTTCGGATTAATCCAGGGTTTGTTGTCTGGAATACAGTGCCTGATAGTGTGGGTTAGGCTGGATTAATCCAGGGGTTAGGGTCGGTACACAGTGCCCGAGAGTGTGGGATAGGCAGGTTCAATCCAGGGGTTAGGGTCTGGAACACAGTGCTTGAGAGAGTAGGATAGGTCGGATAAATCCAGGGTTTGGTGTCTCGAATACAGTGCCTGATAGTGTGGGTTAGGCCAGATTAATCCATGGGTTAGGGTCTGGAACACATTGTGTGAGTGTGGGATAGGCCGGAATATTCCAGGAGTGGGATAGGTCGGATTAATCCAGGGGTTGGTGTCTGGAATACAGTGACTGAGAGTGTGGGTTAAACCGGATTAATCCAGGGGTTATGGTCGGGAACAGAGTGTCTGACAGTTTGGGATAAACCAGAATAATCCAGTTGTTAGGGTCTGGAAAACAGTGTCTGAGAGTGTGGGACATGCCGGATTAATCCAGGCGTCAGGTTCTGGAATACAGTGTCTGAGAATATGGGGAGAGAGGGTCAATCCAGTGGTTAGGGTCTGGAACATAGTGCCGGAGATTGTGGGATAGGCCGGATTAATCCAGGAGTTAGCGTCTGGAATACATTGTCTGAGAGAGTGGGATAGGCTGGATTAATCCAGGGGTTAGTGTCTGGAATACAGTGTCTGAGAGTGTGGGATAGGCCCGGTCAATCCAGGGGTTACATTCTGGAACACAATGTCTGAGAGTGTGGGATTAGTCGGATTAATCAAGGGGTTAGGGTCTGGAACACAGAGTCCGAGAGTGTGGGGGAAGCCGGAATAATCCAGGTGTTAGCATCTGGAACACAGTGCCTGAGAGTCTGGGATAGGCCGGATTAATCTAGGGGTTCGAGACTGGAACATAGTGTGGGCGAGTGTGGGATAGGCTGGATTAATCCAGGAGTTTAGGTGTGGAACACAGTGCCTGAGGGTGTGTGTTAGGCCGGGTGAATCCAGGGGTTAGAATCTGGAACACAGTCTCAGAGAGTTTGGGGTGTCTGGGTCAATCCAGGGTTAGGGTCTGGAATACAGTGTCAGAGAGTTTGGGGTGGCCGGGTCAATCCAGGGGTTAGGGTCTGGAACACAATGTCAGAGAGTTTGGGGTGGCCGCGTCAATCCAGGGGTTAGGGTGTGGAATACATTGTCTGAGTTTATGGGATAGACCGGATTCATCCAGGGGCTAGCGTCTGGAACACAGTGAGTAAGTGTGGGATGGCTCGGAATATTCCAGGATTTAAGGTCTGGAACGCAGTGCTTGAGAGAGTGGGATAGGTCAGATTAATCCAGGGGTTGGTGTCTGGAATACAGTGTCTGAGAGTGTGAGGACACCAGGTCAATCCAGGGGTTAGGGTCTGGAACAGAATGTCTGAGCATGAGGGATAGGCCGGATTAATCCTGGTGTTTAAGATTGAAACACAGCATTTGAGAGTGTGGAATAGGCTGGAGTAATGCATGAGTTAGGGTCTGGAACACAACGTCTGAGAGTGTAGGGGGAGGATGGATTAATCCAGGGGTTAGGGCCTGGAACACAGTGTCTAAGAGTGTGAGATAGGCCGGGTCAATCCAGGGGTTAGTGTCTGGAACACAGTGCCAGAGAATGTGGGGTTGGCTGGATTAATCCAGTGGTTAGGGTCTAGAATACAGTGCCTGAGAGAGTGGGATAGGCTGGATTAATCCAGTGGTTCGGGTCTGGAACACATTATGTGAGTGTGGGATAGGCTGGAATATTCCAGGAGTTAGGGTCTGGAACACAGTGCTTGAGAGAGTGGGATAGGTCGGATTAATCCAGGGGTTGGTGTCTGGAATACAGTGCCTGAGAGTGTGGGTTAGGCCGGATTAATCCAGGGGTTATGGTCTGGAACACAGTGTCAGAGAGTTTGCGGTGGCCGGGTCAATCCAGGGGTAGGGTCTAGAACACTGTGTCCGAGAATGTTTGGGATAAAACAGATTAATCCAGGTATTAGGGTCTGGACAACAGTATCTGAGAGTGTAGGATAGGCCAACGTAATCCAGGGGTTAGTGTCTGGAATACAGTGTCTGAGAGTGTGGGAATAGCGGGTCAATCCAGTGGTTAGGGTCTGCAACATAGTGCTGGAGATTGTGGGATAGGCCGGATTAATCCGGGGGTTAGGGTCTGGAACACAGTGTCAGAGAGTTTGGGGTAGCCGGGTCAATCCAGGGGTTAGGATCTGGAATACATTGTCTGAGTTTATGGGATACACCGGATTAATCCAGGGGTTAGCATCGGGAACACAGTGAGTGAGTGTGGGATAGCTCGAAATATTCCAGTAGTTAGGGTCTGGAACGCAGTGCTTGAGAGAGTGGGATAGGTCAGATTAATCCAGGTGTAAGTGTCTGTAATATAGTGTCTGAGAGTGTGAGGACACCAGGTCAATCCAGGGGTTAGGGTCTGGAACAGAGTGTCTGAGCGTGAGGGATAGGCCTGATTAATCCTGGTGTTTAGGAATGAAACACAGCATTTGAGAGTGTGGGATAAGCTGGAGTAATGCATGAGTTAGGGTCTGGAACACAATGTCTGTGAGTGTGTGATAGGCCGGGTCAATCCTGGGGTTAGTGTCTGGAATACAGATTTTGAGAATGTGGGATAGACCGGATTACTCCAGGGGTTAGTGTGTGCAGTACAGTGCCTGAGAGTGTGGGATAGGCCGGATTAATCCAGGGGTTAGTGTCTGGAAGAGAGTGTCTGAGGGTGTGGGGAGGCTAGATTAATCCAGGGGTTAGTGCCTGGAAGAGAGTGCCTGAGCGTGTCGGATAGGCCGGGTTAATCCAGGAGTTAGGGTCTGGAACACATTGTTTTACAGTGTGGGATAGGCCGGATTAATCCAGGACGTAGGTTCTGGAATACGGTGTCTGCGAGTGTGGGTGTGCCGGATTAATCCAATGGTTAGGGTTGAGAAGACAGTGCCTGAGAGAGAGGAATAGGTTGGATTAATCCAGGGTTTAGTGTCGGAATACAGTGCCTGAGAGAGTGGGATAGGCCGGATTAATCCAGGGTTTAGTGTCTGGAACACAGTGCCTGAGAGAGTGGGATAGGAGGGATTAATCCAGAGGTTAGGGTCTGGAACACAGTGCCTAAGAGTGTGGGGTAGGCCGGAATAACCCATGTGTTAGGGTCTGGAACACAGTGTGTGAGAGTGTGGGATAGGCAGGATTAATACAGAGATTAGGGTCTGGAACACAGTGCCAGAGAGAGTGGGATAGGCCGGATTTATCCAGCAGTTAGTGTCTGGAACACAGTGCCTGAGAGAGTGGAATAGATCGGATTAATCCAGTGGTTATGGTTTGGAAAACAGTGCCTGAGAGGTTGGGATAGGCAGGATTGATACAGGGAATAGGGTCTGGAACACAGTACCTGAGAGAGTGGCATAGGCCGGATTAATCCAGCAATTAGTGTCTGGAACATAGTGCTTGAGAGTATGGGGTTGGTCGGTTTAATCCAGGGGTTAGTGTCTGGAACACAGTGTCTGAGAGTGTGGGATGGGCCGGCTTAATCCAGGAGTTAAGGTCTGGAACATAGTGTCTGACATTGTAGGATAGGCCGGATTAATCCAGGGTTTAGGGTCTGGAACACAGTGTCTGAGAGTGTAGGATCGGCCCGATCTATCCACGGGTTACGTTCTGGAACACAATGTCTGAGAGTGTGGGATTGTTCGGATTAATCCAGGGGTTAGGGTCTGGGACACAGTGCTTGAGAGTGTAGGGTTGGTCGGATTAATCCAGGGGTTAGTGTCTGGAACAGTGTCAGAGGGTTTGGGGTGACTGGGTCAATCCAGGGGTTAGGATCTGGAACACAGTGTTAGAGAGTTTGGGGTGGCCGGGTCAGTCCAGGGAATAGGATCTGGAATACATTGTCTGAGTTTATGGGTAGACCGGATTAATCCCGGGGTTAGCATCGGGAACACAGTGAGTGAGTGTGGGATAGCTCGGAATATTCCAGGAGTTAGGGTCTGGAACAGAATGTCTGAGCATGAGGGATAGGCCGGATTAATCCTGGTGTTTAGGAATGAAACACAGCATTTGAGAGTGCGGGATAGGCTGGAGTAATGCATGAGTTAGGGTCTGGAACACAATGTCTGTGAGTGTGAGATAGGCCGTGTCAATCCTGGGGTTAGTGTCTGGAATACAGTGTTTGAGAATGTGGGATAGACTGGATTACTCCAGGGGTTAGTGTGTGGAATACAGTGCCTGAGAGTGTGGGATAGGCCGGATTAATCCAGGGGTTAGTGTCTGGAAGAGAGTGTCTGAGGGTGTGGGGAGGCTAGATTAATCTAGGGCTTGGGGTCTGGAACAGAGTGCCTGAGAGTGTCGGATAGGCCGGGTTAATTCAGGAGTTAGGGTCTGGAACACATTGTCTGACAGTGTGGGATAGGCCGGATTAATCCAGGGGTTAGTGTCTGGAACACAGTGTCTGACAGTGTGGGATAGGCTGGATTAATCCAGGGGTTAGTGTCTGGAATACAGTGTCTGAGAGTGTGGGATAGGCCCGGTCATCCAGGGGTTACATTCTGGAACACATTGTCTGACAGTGTCGGATAGGCCGGGTTAATCCAGGAGTTAGAGTCTGGAACACATTGTTTTACAGTGTGGGATAGGCCAGATTAATCCAGGACGTAGGTTCTGGAATGCGGTGTTTGCGAGTGTGGGTGTGCCTGATTAATCCAATGATTAGGGTTGAGAAGACAGTGCCTGAGATAGACGAATAGGTTGGATTAATGCAGGGTTTATTGCCAGAATACAGTGCCTGAGAGTGTGGGATAGGCCGGATTAATCCAGGGGTTAGGGTCTGGAACACAGTGCCTGAGAGTGTGGGATCGGCCGGATTAATCCAGGGGTTAGGGTCTGGAACACAGTGCCTGAGAGTGTGGGATACACCGGATTAATCCAGGGGTTAGGGTCTGGAACACAGTGCCTGAGAGTGTGGGGTAGGCCGGAATAATCCATGTGTTAGGGTCTGGAACACAGTGCCTGAGAGTGTGGGATAGGCCGGATTAATCCAGGGGTTAGGGTCTGGAACACAGTGCCTGAGAGTGTGGGATAGGCGAGATTAATCCAGGGGTTAGGGTCTGGAACACAGTGCCTGAGAGAGTGGGGTAGGCCGGAATAATCCATGTGTTAGGGTCTGGAACACAGTGTCTGAGAGTGTGGGATAGGCCAGAATATTCCACCGTTTTGGTCTGGAACACATGTGTCTGAGAGTGTGGGATAGGCCGCATTAATCCAGTGGTTAGGGTCTGGAACTCAGTGCCTGAGAGAGTGGGATAGGCTGGATTAATCCAGGGGTTAGGGTCTGGAACACAGTGCCTGAGAGTGTGGGGTAGGCCGGATTAATCCAGGGGTTACAGTCTGGATCACGGTTGCTGAGAGGGAGGGGAAGGCCAGATTACTCCAGGGGTTAGGGTCAGGAACACAGTGCGTGAGAGTGTGGGATAGGCCGGATTAATCCAGGGGTTACGGTCTGGAACACAGTGCCTGACAGTGTCGGATAGGTCAGATTAATCCAGGGTTTAGAGTCTGGAACACAGTGTCTGAGAGAGAGGGACAGGAGGGATTAATCCAGGATTTACGGTCTGGAACACAGTGCTTGAGAGTGTGTGATAGGCTGGAATAATCCAGTGGTTAGGGTCTGGAATACAGTGGCAAAGAGTGTGGGATAGGCAGGATTTATCCAGCAGTTAGTGTCTGGAACACAGTGCCTGAGAGAGTGGAATAGATCGGATTAATCCAGTGGTTATGGTTTGGAAAACAGTGCCTGAGAGTTTGGGATAGGCAGGATTGATACAGGGAATAGGGTCTGGAACACAGTACCTGAGAGAGTGGCGTAGGCCGGATTAATCCAGCAATTAGTGTCTGGAACATAGTGCTTGAGAGTATGGGGTTGGTCGGTTTAATCCAGGGGTTAGTGTCTGGAACACAGTGTCTGACATTGTGGGATAGGCCGGATTAATCCAGGGTTTAGGGTCTGGAACACAGTGTCTGAGAGTGTAGGATCGGCCCGGTCTATCCACGGGTTACGTTCTGGAACACAATGCCTGAGAGTGTGGGATTGTTCGGATTAATCCAGGGGTTAGGGTCTGGAACACAGTGTCTGAGAGTGTGGGATGGGCCGGCTTAATCCAGGAGTTAAGGTCTGGAACATAGTGTCTGACATTATAGGATAGGCCGGATTAATCCAGGGTTTAGGGTCTGGAACACAGTGTCTGAGAGTGTAGGATCGGCCCGATCTATCCACGGGTTACGTTCTGGAACACAATGCCTGAGAGTGTGGGATTGTTCGGATTAATCCAGGGGTTAGGGTCTAGAACACAGTGTCCGAGAATGTTTGGGATAGGCCGGAATAATCCAGGTGTTAGCATCTGGAACACAGTGTCTGAGAGTGTGGGATAGGCCGGATTAATCCAGGGGTTAGTGTGTGGAATACAGTGTCTGAGAGTGTGGGGAGAGCGGGTCAATCCAGTGGTTAGGGTCTGGAACAAAGTGCCGGAGATTGTGGGATACGCCAGATTAATCCGGGGGCTAGAGTCTGGTTACATTGTCTGGGAGTATGCGATAGGCCGGATTAATCTAGGGGTTTGTGTCTGTAATTCAGTGTCTGAGATTGTGGGGGAGGCCAGGTCATTCCAGTGGTTAGGGTCTGGAACACAGTGTCTGAGAGTGTGGGATAGACTGGATTAATCCAGGGATTAGGTTCTAGAACACAGTGTCTGAGAATGTGGGTTAGGCCGGATTAATCCAGGGGTTAGTGTCTGTAATATAGTGTCTGAGATTGTGGAATAGGCCTGGTCAATCCAGGGGTTACATTCTGGAACACAGTGTCCGAGAGTGTGGGGGAGGCTGGATTAATCCAGGGGTTAGTGTCTGGAACAAAGTGCCGGAGAGTGTGGTATAGGCCAGATTAATTCAAGGTTTAGGGTCGGGAATACAGTGCCTGAGAGAGTGGGATAGGCCGGACTAATCCAGCAGTTAGTGTCTGGAACACAGTTCCTGAGAGTGTGGGTTTGTTTGATTTAATCCAGGGGTTAGGGTCTCGAACACAGTGCCTTAGAGTGTGGGATGGGCCCGGTTAATCCAGGAGTTAGGGTCTGGAACACAGTGTCTGACATTGTCGGATAGGCCGGATTAATCCAGGGTTTAGGGTCTGGAACACAGTGTTTGAGAATGTAGGATCGGCCCGGTCTATCCACGGGTTACGTTTTGGAACACAATGTCTGAGAGTGTGGGATTGTTCGGATTAATCCAGGGGTTAGGGTCTAGAACACAGTGTCCGAGAATGTTTGGGATAGGCCGGAATAATCCAGGTGTTAGCATCTGGAACACAGTGTCTGAGAGTGTGGGATAGGCCGGATTAATCCAGGGGTTAGTGTGTGGAATACAGTGTCTGAGAGTGTGGGATAGGCAGGATTGATACAGGGAATAGGGTCTGGAACACAGTACCTGAGAGAGTGGCATAGGCCGGATTAATCCAGCAATTAGTGTCTGGAACATAGTGCTTGAGAGTATTGGGTTGGTCGGTTTAATCCAGGGGTTAGTGTCTGGAACACAGTGTCTGACATTGTGGGATAGGCCGGATTAATCCAGGGTTTAGGGTCTGGAACACAGTGTCTGAGAGTGTAGGATCGGCCCGGTCTATCCACGGGTTATGTTTTGGAACACAATGTCTGAGAGTGTGGGATTGTTCGGATTAATCCAAGGGTTAGGGTCTAGAACACAGTGACCGAGAATGTTTGGGATAGGCCGGAATAATCCAGGTGTTAGCATCTGGAACACAGTGTCTGAGAGTGTGGGATAGGCCGGATTAATCCAGGGGTTAGTGTCTGTAATATAGTGTCTGAGATTGTGGAATAGGCCTGGTCAATCCAGAGGTTACATTCTGGAACACAGTGTCCGAGAGTGTGGGGGAGGCTGGATTAATCCAGGGGTTAGTGTCTGGAACAAAGTGCCGGAGAGTGTGGGATAGGCCAGATTAATTCAAGGTTTAGGGTCGGGAATACAGTGCCTGAGAGTATGGGATAGGCCGGATTAATCCAGGGGTTAGGGTCTAGAACAGAGTGTCTGAGATTGTGGGGTGGGCCGGAATAATCCAGGGGTTACAGTCTGGAACACAGTGCCTGACAGTGAGAGAGGGACAGGAGGGATTAATCCAGGGGTTAGTGTCTGGAACACAGTGCCAGAGAGTGTGGGGTTGGCCGGATTAATCCAGTGGTTATGGTCTGGAACGAAGTGCCTGAGAGTGTGGGATAGGCCGGATTAATCCAGGGGTGAGAGACTGGAACAAAGTGCCGGAGAGTGTGGGGAAGGCAGATTCAATCCAAGGGTGAGGCTCTGGAACATAGTGTCTGCGAGTGTGGGATAGGCTGGATTAATCCAGGGGTTTATGTCTGGAACACAGTGTCTGAGAGTTTGCGGTGGCCGGGTCAATCCAGGCGTTAGGGTCGGGAATACATTGTCTGAGTTTATGGGATAGACCGGATTAATCCAGGGGTTAGTGTCTGGAACAGAGTGCCTGAGAGTGTGGGATAGGCCGGAATAATCCAGGACATAGGATCTGGAATGCAGTGTCTGCGAGTGTGGGTGTGCCGGATTAATCCAATGGTTAGGGTTGAGATGACAGTGCCTGAGAGAGAGGAATAGGTTGGATTAATCCAGGGTTTAGTGTATGGAACACAGTGCCTGAGAGAGTGGGATAGGCCGGATTAATCCAGGGGTTAGGGTCTGGAACACAGTGCCTGAGAGAGTGGGATAGGCCGGATTAATCCAGGGGTTAGGGACTGGAACACAGTGTCTGACATTGTTGCATAGGCAGGATTAATACAGGGAATAGGGTCTGGAACACAGTGCCTGAGAGAGTGGGATAGGCCGGACTAATCCAGCAGTTAGTGTCTGGAACACAGTTCCTGAGAGTGTGGGTTTGTTTGAATTAATCCAGGGGTTAGGGTCTCGAACACAGTGCCTTAGAGTGTGGGATGGGCCCGGTTAATCCAGGAGTTAGGGTCTGGAACACAGTGTCTGACATTGTCGGATAGGCCGGATTAATCCAGGGTTTAGGGTCTGGAACACAGTGTTTGAGAATGTAGGATCGGCCCGGTCTATCCACGGGTTACATTCTGGAACACAATGTCTGAGAGTGTGGGATTGTTCGGATTAATCCAGGGGTTAGGGTCTGGAACACAGTGTCCGAGAATGTTTGGGATAGGCCGGATTAATCCAGGACATAGGTTCTGGAATGCGGTGTCTGCGAGTGTGGGTGTGCCGGATTAATCCAATGGTTTGGGTTGAGAAGACAGTGCCTGAGAGAGAGGAATAGGTTGGATTAATCCAGGGTTTAGTGTCTGGAACACAGTGCCAGAGAATGTGGGGTTGGCCGGATTAATCCAGGGGTTAGGGTCTGGAACACAGTGCCTGAGAGTGTGGGGTTGGCCAGATTAATCCAGTGGTTAGGGTCTGGAACTGTGAGAAACAAAGCTCACACACTTCAATAATTGCAGTCTGAGACAACATCTGAATTAGTAGTGTCCTTTATTTTACTCTAGCAAGAGGGTGTGATATCCAGTGTCTATAAGGCAAGGGACATACACACCCCAAATTCAATTAATACGGACCATTTATATAATTTAGTTTCTTTTGTTTTACATTGCTCCTCCCCTGTTTACATCCTCCACTTCCCTCAGACCGGCCCCCATTACTCCTGTTTATCTCTTGCCTTGTCTGTGACAAAATGCTTATTTCTGGCCTCACAAGGCCATTTGACCTCATCCTGCTGTAGGTCATTGTTAGGCATATTCCTTCTTCACCATTATCTACTCCCTCCATCTGTACCTTCCCCTGATCCTTATTACCCTTTTAATTGGGGTTTGTTCCTATGTTTCTGTAAAAGTGGGAAACAGATGTTTATACCTACTGTTTGTACAGGCGTATCTAGCTTAACTTCCTCCCCTCACAGCATCTTATCTATTCCCCTGTAATATCTACCATTGTTTTGCAGTCACGTTTCATTCTGTCATACAATTTTATCCAATACACGAACAATTATGTTTTTCCTCCACATCGTTTCCATTCTTGTTGACTCAGCTTTTGGCTAAAACAATTACACACTGCTATGAGTTCATTAACTTTGTATAAGTAAATGGAATTGCAGAAGTAACACTAGTTTTCCCACATCCCACAATTTCCCCTTTTTCTTTAATTACCATTTGTTATCTTCTGCAATTTTTCTTTTAAGCATCGCCCCCGAAATTCACAAGCATCATTCCGGAGATTTCATCCATCTTGGTCTCACTCATCCCCTCATTATTTAGTCGATAATGTTCCCATGCCTGATTCCCTTTTAGGGGCATCTGTTTCATTAAGGCTGTCTCAATCAGCCTTTGGGTGAGTCCTCGTATACAGGGTATGATACAACAGCCAGTGGCCACCAATACCCCGACTACTACTATCAGGGAAGTAAGGATAGAAACCACCACCCCCTTCCATTTTCCAAACCGTGGTTCAAGCCATCCTGTGAGAGATGTGTCTACTCCTGAATTCTCAGCCAGTACCTCTGCTAAGGTAGTCAATCCTCTTAAGGCCCGAGTGATTGAACCATCAGGCACAGTGTTATTAGGAATAAAGGTACACCAGCTTCCTCCTAACATCACGCACACACACCCTTTTCCCGCTAGAATCATATCAAGGGCCATTCTGTTTTCCCATGCCATCCTACTTGTCGCATCAAGCTGGTCTGATATTCCTTTAACCACATCTCTTGTATAATTTATAAATCACCGTTGATTATAGAAAATGTAATTTATCCAATCTATATTAATTGTTACCCACCAGAAGAGAGCTGACTCAAAGCGTGCTGCAATCTGGTTACGAGCCTTGAACTCATCAGGTACCCCCCCCCCCCCCCGCCCCAGGGACTCCTACAGAATCGAGATAAATCCTGTCATCGAAAGAAGTGTCTAACAGTGATCTCTTAGTCCTTCCCTTTTTCCCTCCTATCTTTTCCTTCTCAAATGGCAGGGTAAATGGAATTGCCAATTGTACAATTGCACATATCCCTCTCCAATGGGTCTCTATATTTTGAGGGTGGGACTCCATGTTTTGCCTCCACAGTCCCACCACAGATCCTCTCGGGGAACCTTCAGTGCTGAGTAGTTCCCTCCGTTCTCCGTTTCGGTAACATCCTTAATCTCTGTACATAATTTCAGCTCCCCCCAAGTCTCCAGACCGACTTGTACATCGTCTACGCACACACCACGTTTGATTTCCGACTGTGGCTGGAAACATGGGGGGTGGGGATTTTGAGTCTTTCTTCTCCAAGGGAGGGAACATCAGAGATAGGGAGGTACAATTCCTATCATTCCATGCAGTCTCATCCTGATACAGGGCTATCATACATTTCATGCCCTTCCTGTCCCCCTTCCACCCGAGCGGAAAGGGAACCCCTGGGCCACTGGCCGACCGGAGGCACATGCATAACAATTGGTCTTGTTCAGACTTTTCACAGTATACTTTACCCATTCAACCCAGGCATTTGCGTCCCCATACCCAGTTTCTATTTTGATGGTCTGTTTTAAGTCCTTTCCCTGTGTAATTTTTACTCCTTTAGGGTCATTGGGAGGTGTGACCCAGCAGTTCTGCCCGTTTTCCCTCTCCTACACTAATTCAAAAACAACAGCCCAAGAAATCCTTCCCATTTGCTTTCATTTCTATCCCAAATGTTTCATTGAATTGTATCTCATAGGTGCCCCCCCCCCCGCCCCCCGCCAGAATTGCTCTGTGCCATGTGGTTTTCTTCATCGTTAAGTATATTGGGTTACACTTTTTATCGGGACAATCGCGAGCTGATCGGAAGGGGGCCCCATGTACTGTGACGAGACCATTATACCAAGTACCATCCCCAAAGCCGTCCACATAGGACTTAAGATGTAACTCTGAGCTGTGGTACTGTCTCTGATTATCTACATTCCCACAATTTAAGCTGCATGCATCAGCGTCTATTACTTGTGGATTATCAGACTGAGGAACTGTTAATAATACATATGAAAATGACATTTGACAAAATCCCAATACTAAGAGAGCTAGCATCATAACTCTAAGCATCTCCAGCATTCGAAACATGATGGGGAAGCACAAAACGACTTAATATACAATCTTACAGAAATAATCCCGCGCTCGCATCACCACTGTATAATCAGTTACTCAAAGTCTCTTCAGTCTGAGTTTTAGTGGGTCTTCCGTTGATCCGACTGTCCAGATTTCTTCCCCAACTGGAGGGTCCACTGGCCCTTTGATCCGAGTGTAGTGAATCCAGCCTTTCCCCACCATCCTTATTGCCGTTTCGGTCGTCAAAAGAGCCTGGTACGGCCCTTCCCAGTCCGGCTGCAATTTAGTCTCTGTCCATGATTTTACTAAGACCCATCTCCCGGCCGGATGGGATGAACGGTGAATTGAAGGAGTGGAGTCTGTGCCAATAAACCCTGTTCCCTGAGGAAAGACAAAGAGGAGGACAAGCCCAGTATATACTTCTTTAAAAACAAGTCTTTAGTTTCGGGAATTGGCTATTCTCCATTCATTCCCAGGTAAGGTAATCCAAATAAGATTTCATAGGGGGATAGTCCCAAATCTTTCCTTGGGGATGTTCGTACTCACAGAGAGCTATAGGTAAACATTTGGTCCAAGGGAGTCTGGTTTCTATTATCAATTTAGAGAGCTGTCATTTGAGTGTTTGGTTCATTCTCTCAACCCTTCCCGATGATGGCGGGTGCCATGGAGGATGGAGCTCCCAGGAAATTCCCAACCCTTTCGTTACCCCCCTGAAACACTTTAGAGGTAAAATAAGTTCCTTGGTCAGAATCTATACGGTTCACTAGCCCATGTCGGGGAATTATGTGCTCTAATATTGTTTTAGACACCCCACTCGCAGCGGCAGTAGCTCGGGAGTATGCTTCAACCCAACCAGATAGATGATCTACAATAACCAGCATATACTTTAGTCTTCCTACTCTGGGTAGTTCAGTATAATCTACTTGCATACTCTGGAAGGATCTCAATCCCTGGTCTCTTCCTCCTGGGGTCTGTTTTCTCAAGTCTTTCTTATTTAACTTTCTGCATATTATACATCCCTCACATATTTGTTTAGCAATTGTATATATTCCTTTACATTCATATTCCCTAAGAACTAAATCACACATTGCTTGTACTCCCCAATGGCTGCCTTGGTGTAGGACAGCCATAATCTCTCGCATCATCATTTTGTTTAACATTTCCCTTCCATCAGGTAACCTCCAATGCCCTTCTGCTGTTTTACAGCCCCTAAATCTTTCAATTCTTTTTCCTCTCTTTCAGTAAATATAGGAGCTTCCCTAGGACCTGGAACAGTAGGTATTAGGGAATGAATCACCACTTCTTGTGGGTTCAGGGCTGCTTCCTTAGCCACTTCATCGGCTAATCTCTTCCCCCTAACTTCAGGTTCATTTCCTTTCTGATGACCATTTACATGCACTACCGCTATTTCTCGGGGGAGTAATAGGGACTCCAAGACCCGTTTAATCAACTCCTCATGTACTAATTCCTTCCTTCGACTATTGATCAGTCCTCTTTCCTGCCATATCTTTCCGAAAGTGCCAACACCAAATACATATTTAGAGTCAGTGTATACTGTTCCCTCTTTTATTTTCTAATGCCCTAAGGGCTCTTTCCAATGCATAGAGTTCACAGGTCTGAGCTGACCACCCATTTGGCAACCTTCCTGCCTCCACCACACTACCTTCCAACCCGTCTACGACTGCATACCCATTATGTCTTTTCCCTTCAGTCACCCGGGATGATCCGTCTATAAAAAGTCGGGCTCCTGCATGAAGTGGAACATCTCTCCGGTCCATGTGGATCTTAGTTTGGTATTCTATAATGTCAAGGCAGTCGTGCCCTGGATTCTGAGTAGAGTCTCCTTCCCCTTTCCAAAGAAAGTCAGCTGGATTTAAACAATTGTCAGTGACCAACACTAGATCATCCTTTTCTATTAATATTGCCTCATATTTCAGAATCCGCGAGTCTGCCAACCATAGCCCAGCTTTTTGGTTTAGGATTGTTCTCACTTGGTGTGAGGTGCTTACTATTAGGGCTCCCCCAAATATAAGCTTTCTGCTTTCCTCCACCAACAGTGCAGTGGCAGCCACGGCCTGCACACACTCAGGCCACCCCCGGGATACTGGATCCAATAGCTTCGAAAGATATGCTACTGGCTGGGTCATTACTCCCCACCGCTGGGTTAATACTCCCAAAGCCGCTCCCTTATCTAAACTAACAAAGAGGTGGAAAGGTTTATCTAGAGAAGGTAAGGCTGACATGGGGGCATGGATCAGATCTCTTTTGAGTTCCTCAACTCGTTCTTTTTCCTCATCATCCCAACTTAGACATATTGGCTCCCCCTCTAATAGTTTGAGATATAATTTCTTAGTCTTCTGAGCATAGGAATCAATCCACAATCTGCAATGTCCCGTTAGACCCAAAAATGTCCGTAACTCCTGTTTAGTCCTGGGCAGTGGCATCCCCACTATTCCCTCTATCTGTTCCGGGCTTATCTTTCGCTTTCCCTCACTAACTAAATGTCCCAAGTATTTCACTTCTCGCTCCACATATTGTAGTTTGTTCTTAGATACTCGCAGTCCCTGCTGACCCAGGAAATTCAATAATTTGTTAGTGGCTTCTCCTGCTTTTTCTCTTCTTTTTCCTGTTACTAAGAGGTTGTCAACATACTGCAACAGGGCAGTACCCTTGGGGCTGCTATGTTTCTCCAATATTTGTTCTAACATCTGTCTAAATAAATTCGGGGATTCTGTAAACCCCTGGGGAGCACGGCCGACCGGTATTGCTGTTTCCATCCTGTCTTGGTGTCTTCCCATTCAAAGGCGAACAAATTCCTCCTTTCCTCCGCCAAGGGACAAGCCCAAAAGGCACCCTTTAAATCTATCACACTAAACCATTTGTGGTCATGAGGGATCTTACTTAATAACGTATAGGGGTTTGGCACCACTGGGTGCCTGATCTGTACTATTCGATTCAATGTTCTCAAATCCTGCACCAATCGATAAGTTCCATTGGATTTCCGCACTGGTAGTATTGGGGTATTATAGGTAGATATACATTGCTCCAACAGTCCATCTCTAATCAGTCCTTCAATTACTGGCTGCAGTCCTCGTTTACCTTCTATGGAAATGGGATATTGTCACTCACAGACAACGTCCCCTTTCCTTTTTAAACTTATTTCTAGGGGACGGATCTGTAATTTTTCACGATTCCCTTCTCTAGCCCATACAATAGGGTTAATCTCTCTCCACATCCTCTGTCAACATTGCTATTTGTACAACTAATTCTTTTTCCTGAATGCTAATCTCCAGTCCTAAGAGGATAATTAAGTCTCTCCCTAGTAAGTTACTTCCTATATCAGGGATATACAGCAGTTCCCCTGTGACTCTATCCTTCGGACCTTCTATCATCATAGGTTCAAATACTGGAACAGTAAATCCTTCCCCTTTTACCCCCGAAACAGTAATTGACCGTGTCGACATTCCTACTTTCTTTGGTTTAAAATTCAGCGATGACCGTGCTGCCCCCGTATCGACGAGGAAGACTACCTCTTCCCTACAGGGTCCCACCTTCAAGTTTATTAAGGGTTCCTGGTGGGTCCCCGGGGGCAAGAACCCCTGACACCCCTATTCTTCATCAAAATTTATAAGTGGAATTGCCCTCCCTTCCCTTTGTAGATCAGGACACTCCCGCTTAAAATGTCCTATCTTTCCGCAATAATAGCATCCTGCCTGTGGAGACTTCCATCTCTGCCCCTGTCACTCGAACCCTCTATCAAATGCTCCCCTTTGTCCTCTCCCTCTCCCTCTCTGTCCTACATGCTGCCACCCGCTGCTCCGGTTGCTCACTATTGGTTCCATTCTTTTCTTAACTACCTCGTCAACCGTAGCTACCATTATATTCACCTTCTGTTTTTGTCTCTCATCCTCTCTCTTTACAAACACTTTTTGTGCCTCTCTTAACAATTCATCTAATGGTTTTTCACTCCACCCTTCTATCTTCTGTATCTTTCTCTGTATGTCTGGCCATTCCTTTGTCACAAAATGTACTTTCAAAAGACCCTGTGCCACTGGGTCCTCAGGGTTCATTCCAGAGTATTTCCACATTGAGTCTCGTAATCTTTGCAGGAAAGCTGAGGGAGTCTCATCTTTCTCCTGTCTAACTTCAAAGGCTTTCGTCAAATTCTGTGACTTCGGAACTGCACCTCTCATTCCTTTTAGAATCAGGTCTTTCAATTCCCTCATTTCTTCTTAATGCTCCGGGTTTTGATCTTCCCACTAGGGGTCTCTGAGGGGAAACTTCACCCCTCCCTGTCCAGCATCCCCATCTCCAATCGGGTGTACCCTGTTCCATATTTTAATGTCTGCTCCCCGTATAAGTCCCCTTTCTTCCCCAGTAAATAGTATATTCAAATAGACATTAACTCAGCCCAGGTATACAGACTGGGCCCCAAAAATTGATCAATTTGTTCAGACAACCCTACCGGATCCTCAACCAGGACCTTTATTTCTTTTTTAAATGTTCTCACCTCCCCACTGCAGAGGGGGGCACTTACAAACCCAATCTCTTTGTCCCCTATTGGTACCTCCCGAAAGGGATAAGTCATTACGTTCTTCCCCTTTATCTTTTTTAAAGAAATATTGCAATATTTCTAGCTCCCCATAACTTCAAACGCCAATTCATCAATTCATGCTTGACTAACTTTAAAGCCTGTTCCAAACTTGCAAATATATTTATATATTTACGTTCATTATTCAGTATTTAATATTTAAAATGTAATATGCATAAAGTTCTCAATTTTGAAATCCACTGTAATCACCCAGTTTTAGTCCCTTAATTTAAATCCAAAATTAGTTTTCTTAAGTAGTCCTGACCAATCATTGCTCAATTACAATACTATAGGTCGTGAAATAATCAGAGCTACATTAAAAGAATTTGTCTATTCAAGTTAAAAAAAACTTCTAATGCATGAACAATGGCCGAATCCAAGGTCACAGATATGAGCCATAGAATTTTGTTTTTACTACAATCTAATGTTGAACTGAAACTTCAACTGTCCTCCATAAATCGCTTTTATGTAAGGATAAAAGAGATTAGTTAGAAAACTGATAGTAAGGCAGTCATGACCTGTAAGAAGAAGCAGGAGTTATCATTCTTTGTTTTTCATAATCTCCATAGAATCCTTAACCTTGAAAGAAATCATATTAAGTTTCCATAATAAAAATCAGATTCAAAACAGTCCTGGAACTCAAGCTCCAGGGACTAAAGCGCAAACATTCAATCACCAACATACAAATGTGCATTCAAACCAAATCACAAAGGGTTAAACTTTCCACCAGCTGTATAGCTCTTTTCCTTCTCTCTCTCTCTCACTCATTGACAAATACATTCAGATATTTACAAACTCAGTCTTTGTCCGACCTGTATTTTGGCCAGAAGAGGCGGGACGAAGAATGGATTCCTTAGTCCATACAAAGCAACAATATTTAATCATCGTTTTCCCTTGTACAAGTACTATTTTGCCAATTCCACAACATCCTCCCCAACGGACTTTCTGGAGGTATGTTGTAAGGGACCCCGCCTCCATTTCTATTGCTTTTTCCTTCTTTTGTTTTCCCGGAGGCTTTTTCCTTACCCACGGCACAACCCATATTGAGTTCCTTCGTTAGTCCCTTATTAACTACTAAAACTCAATCCCGGCCACCAAGGCAATACTTAAAAGTCAATGTTCTTACCTTGGTTTGTGCACAGAGTTGCCGGGCCCCTTTGTGCCGTATTTTCGATTGAGCTCCTATCACTGTCTGATTCAGATGTCTCTCTTGTGGGATTCGTACCAGTCGCCCAAGGGAGCGGACCAAACCAGTACACGAGATCGCTCCTCAATGGGGAACGGGACGCGTCTTCCCAGTGTCCAAGGCCAGCCACTCCCCCCGGCGATGGAAGAATATCCCGGACAGGCCCCCAATTCTGGGAAATAGAACCCACTCACTTCAATAATTTCAGTCCGAGACAAAATCTGAATTAGTAGTGTAAATTATTTTACACTTGCAAGTGAGTGTGATGTCCAGAGTCTATAAGGCAGAGGACATACACACTAAATTCAATTCATGCACAATATTTATATGATTTGATTTCTTTTGTTTTACATTGCTCCTCCCCTGTTTACATCTTCCACTTCCCTAAGACCGGCCCCCATTACCCCTGTTTATCTCTTGCCTTATCCGGCCTTGTCTGTGACAAAATGCTTATTTCTGGCCTCACAAGGCTTTTTGACCTCATCCTGCTGTAGGTCATTGTTAGGCATATTCTTTCTTCACCATTATCTACCCCCTTCATCTGTGCCTTTCCCGAGGCCGTTCTGATCCCTCTGACCCTTTTAATTGGGGTTTGTTCCTCTGTTTCTGTAAAAGTGGGAAACAGATGTTTATCCCTACTGTTTGTACAGGCGTATCTAGCTTAACTTCATCCCCTCACAACATCTTATCTACTTGCCCATAATATCTACCATTGTTTTGCAGTCACATTTCATTCTGGCATACAATTTTAGCTAATACGAAAACAATTATATATTTCCTCCACATCGTTTCCATTCTTGTTGACTCAGCTCGTGGCTAAAACTTTTACACACTGGCGTGAGTTCATTTTACTTTGTAAAATGGATTTGCAGAATTGCAGAAGTAACATTAATTTACCTTTATCCCACACCCTGCTGTGAGTTTTCCCCACAGCTGTGAATGTCACTGTTTTTCTGAGACTGAACTCCATGTTCAGAGCTTGAAACCAAACAGCACAGGCTTTCAGCTGGGAGGGTCACTGCTGGGTCAGAGAGCAGTGCAGGGTCAGTGCTGGGTCACTCGGCTGTGCAGGGTCACTGCGGGGTCAGACAGTGATGTAGGGTCACTGCGGGGTCACACGGCTGTGCAGGGTCACTGCTGGGTCAGAGAGCCGTGCAGGGTTACTGCTGGGCCACTCGGCTTGCGGTATACATACAGAACAAGCTGCCAGTGGAAGTGGTTGAGCTGTTTACATTAAGAGTTAAAAGGTATTTGGATAAATACATGGATAGGAATGGATTAAGAGGATATAGGCCAAGTGCAGTGAGATGCTGTTAGCATGGATGAACATTTGGTCAGCATGGACCAGTTTGGGGCAAAGGGCCAGTCTTTGCGCTGTAGGAATCTATGGCTATGACTCTATTTGTTCATTGGTGTAGGATTTGGGCATCAGTGGCTGGTCAGAATTTATTGTCCATCCCTAGTTGCCCTTGAGAAGATGGTGGTGAGCTGCCTTCTTGTACTACTGCAGCCCACCTCCTGTGGGCTGACCCAAAATGCCATTAGGGAGGGAATTCCAGGATTTTGACCCAACAACAGTGAAGGAATGGCGATATATTTCTCCGTCAGAATGGGGAGTGGTTTTGAGTGGAACCTGAAGCTTTTCGAGTTCCCATATATATGATGCCCTTGTCCTTCTAGATGGAACTGGTCGTGGGTTTGGAAGGTTTCTGTCTGAGGATCTTTGGTGAATTTCTGCAGTGCATCTTGTAGATGTTGCACAACTACTGTTGCAGCTACTGAGCATCGGTTGGGGAGGGAGAGGATGCTTGTGGATGCAATGCCAATCCTATGGTCTGAATTGTCCTGGATGGTGTCAAGTTTCTTGACAATTGTTGGGGCACCCATCCAGGCAAGTAGAGAATATTCCATTACACTCCTGATTTGTGTCTTGTAGGTAGTGGACAGGCTTTGGGAAAGTCAGGAGATCAGTTACTCACCATGGCATTCCGAGAATGTTGTGTACTACTGATCCAGATTTCCAGGAATCCCTCTAAGTGAAGGTATTACTGATCATGGAATTGTACTGAATGGGGATGACGAAGCTCAGGCTGGGACCCTCGGATTGCTGTGGCCTCATGTTGCTGGGAGGATGTGTCATTGTCGAATTGGACTGAGTGGGGGTTACTGCTGGAATGATATTTTCTGGCCCAGAGTTCTTGCTTTTCACAGCTCACTGTAAATGCAGTATTGTAGTAAGTGTTCAGCACGAACAGCAGAATACTCATTAATTCAATTGCAAGTTTTACTGGGAATATCTTGCATTGTCCAACTGTATTGTGTGTGTGTCAACATGTTAATTCTATTTTCCACCAAACTCAGGATTGGATAACTTGCATTGAGAGAAGGACTGAATATCTGTTCCTCAATTAGCTGCAACCGTTTACACAGTTGTATTTTAATGGTGCAAAAAAAAGTTAATCTCTTAAACAAAAATATTATGAACACATATTGACAATAAGAAGCTCTCGAAAAACTGGAGTCAATGAGATGATGACTCTTTTCTCTCATCCTGAGGACAGGTGAAGATGGTTCTAGCTGTGGGAGGTCAGTCATTTCAGCCGTTGTACATCTCTGCAGGAATTCTTCACAGGTGTACCTTGGTCCTAAAATCTGCAGGCGCCACATCAATGCTGGTCCATCCGTCATTATTTCAAAATTAGTGAGGTTTGCCTGTGAATACACAATGTCCAGGACCATTTACTACTCTTGAGATAACAGAGAGATCTGTGTCCATACAGAGTGCAATAACATCTGGCTTGAACTGATCATTGACAAGCAACATTCATATCCCATGAGCACCAGGAAATGGCCATCTCAAAACCTGAGAATCTCCCATTGACGTTTGATGACATTGCCATCACTGACGGCATTATTATCCACAACCCGAACCAATCATTGACGAGGAAATGACCTGTTCCAGCCGTACAGGTGCTGTGGCCACAGGAGGATGTCAGACACCCTGCTTACTGTGACAATAACCTCCCTGCCTGCCTCTCCAATCCATCCCCACCATCCAGACAGCATCACTCAGAGGTGGGATTGCATTCTCTGTAAGGTACTGGCTGAGCGCAGCTCACATGCAACACTGAGTGCGACATTCCTAAAGCTTCACATTGTCCAGGACAAACAGCAGATTGTCATAATTTCCCCACTGACCATTCAGCACACACTCTCTTCACCAATGACACCACGGCCAGCAATGAACACCACCTACAAGATACAAACCAGGAACAGGGCAGGGCTCTTTTTACCAGCACCTCACACACCCATCACCTCCAGCACCCGGAAGAACAGGGGCCGCAGATGCACAGAGATACCATCACGTGCCTGACAGTTAAAGCTTTCATTCCATGAGTACATTTTAAAGTAATCATCATTTCCACATCTGCAAGGGGAGATCTCTGAATCCAAGGGCTGGTTAGTCTCCAAGGGAACATCCTGTACAGCAGAGAGTGGGACAATGTACAAGGTGAAAGGATGGGTGCTAGGTGCTGAATTCAGGGCATCAGCTATCCCAGTGGATAATCCGTGTCATAGCGAAATTTGTCAAGTCCAATGAGTTTCCCAACTCTTGATGGTCTCAAAGCCAGGAGACAAAACCCATTGCCTCGGTTGTCTATGCTGAGTCCTGGCCAATGTATTGGTGCTCCCGATTCCAGGTATCTACAATGAGGGAGTTTTGGGATCCCTTACCTTCATAAGTGGATCCATTTTGTGAATTTCATAGTTGAGACAATGGACTCGGTATGGGGATATTCAAATACCAGGGAGTGGTCTAAAAAGGGAGCATTCTTCAGGAACAGTGTTTTATCTGTGCACAGGGAGCTCCATTTGCTTTTCTTAATTGAAAGGTTATGGGTGTCGCTGGTTAGACCAACACTTACCACCCTTCCCTTATTGCTCAGAATAAACCAGACTATTGTAGTTCTGGAGTCACATGTACACCAAGACTAGGAAAGGATGACAGATTACACTCCCTAAAGGATATTAGTGAGTGAGATGGTTTCATTTCTAACAAATGTCAACTGTTCATTGTCACCATCAGACAGTATAAGTTTTGATTTAGATTGAATTGAAGTTCTTCCATCTGCCATGGTGGACATCGAACATCAGTCTCTGAATTAATAATCTAGTGTTAAGACATTGAGGCCATCATCTCTGCCCATCTTTCACATTGGCCTGAATACAAAATGATAGGTTTAGATGCCAAGCAAGAGCACATTATTTCCGTTCTAAATTGACCCCCTCTAATTCTAAGGCTGCGCTCACGGGTCCTAGTCTCCCCACTTGACAGAAACAAATTCCCAGTGTCAGCCACTTCTAAGCCACGCATTATCTTGTGAATTTCTATCAGATCTCCCCTCAACCTTCTAAACTCTAATGAATACAATCCCACGATCCTCAGCTGTTCATCGTACGCTAGGCCTACCATTCCAGGGATCATCCGTGTGAATCTCCGCTGGACACACTACTTCCTGAAGTGTGGGCCCAAAACTGAACACAGTATTCGAAATGGGGCCTAACCAGAGCTTTCTAAAGTCTCCGTAACAGGTACATGCAAGGCAAAAAAATGGTTAAGACTAAAATTGGGCCCTTGAAGATAGAAACAGGGAACATATTGCAGGGAACAAAGAAATGGCAGAAGAATTAAATTGGTACTTCAGATCTCTGTTCACTGGGGAAGACACAAGCAATCTCCCTGAGGTAACAGTGGCTGAAGGACCTGAACTTAAGGGAATTTATATTTGCCAGGATTTGGTGTTGGAGAGACTGTTAGGTCTGAAGGTTGATAAGTCCCCGGGGCCTGATGGTCTGCATCCCAGGGTACTGAAGGAGGTGGCTCGGGAAATCGTGGATGCATTGGTGATTATTTTCCAGAGTTCGATAGATTTGGGATCAGTTCCTGCGGATTGGAGGGTGGCTAATGTTATACCACTTTTTAAGAAAGGTGGGAGAGAGAAAACAGGAAATTATAGACTAGTTAGTCTGACCTCAGTGGTGGGAAAGATGCTGGAGTCTATTATAAAAGAAGAAATTACGACACATCTGGATAGTAGTAACAGGATAGGTCAGTGTCAGCATGGATTTATGAAGGGGAAATCATGCTTGACTAATCTTCTAGAATTCTTTGAGGATGTAACTCTGAAGATGAACGAGGGAGATCCAGTAGATGTAGTGTACCTGGACTTGCAGAAAGCTTTTGATAAAGTCCCACATAGGAGGTTAGTGAGCAAAATTAGGGCGCATGGTATTGGGGGCAGAGTACTAACTTGGATTGAAAGTTGGTTGGCTGTTAGGAAACAAAGAGTAGTGATAAACAGCTCTATTTCAAATGGCAGGCAGTGACCAGTGGGGTACCGCAGGGATCCGTGCTGGGACCGCAGCTTTTTACAATATATATTAATGATATAGAAGATAGTATTGGCAATAGCATTAGCAAATTTGCTGATGATACTAAACTGGGTAGCAGGGTGAAATGTGATGAGGATGTTAGGAGATTACAGGGTGACCTGGACAAGTTAGGTGAGTGATCAGCTGCATGGCAGATGGAGTTTAATGTGGATAAATGTATGATTATCCACTTTGGTGGCAAGAACAGGAAGGCAGATTACTACCTAAATGGAATCAATTTAGGTAAAGGGGCAGTACAAAGAGATCTGGATGTTCTTGTACACCAGTCAATGAAGGTAAGAATGCAGGTACAGCAGGTAGTGAAGAAGGCTAGTTGCATGCTGGCCTTCATAACAAGAGGGATTGAGTATAGAAGCAAAGAGGTGCTTCTGCCGCTCAATAGGGTCCTGGTGAAACCACACCTGGAGAACTGTGTGCAGTTCTAGTCTCCAAATTTGAGGAAAGACATTCTGGCTATTGAGGGCGTGCAGCGTAGGTTCACGAGGTCAATTCCTGGAATGGCGGGATTACCTTACACTGAAAGACTGAAGTGACTGGGCTTGTATACCCTTGAGTTTAGAAGACTGAGAGGGGATCTGATTGAGACAGAAAAGATTATTAAAGAATTGGACACTCTGGCAGCAGGAAACATGTTTCCACTGATGGGTGAGTGCCTAATCAGAGGACACAGCTTAAAAATACGGGGTAGACCATTTAGGACAGAGATGAGGAGAAACTTCTTCACCCAGAGAGTGGTGGCTGTGTGGAATGTTCCGCTTCAGAGGGCAGTGGAGGCCCAGTGTCTGGATTCATTTAAGAAAGAGTTTGATAGAGCTCTCAAGGATAGTGGAATCAAGGGTTATGGAGATAAGGCAGGAACAGGATACTGATTGAGGATGATCAGCCATGATCATATTGAATGGTGGTGTTGGCTCGAAGGGCAGAATGACCTACTCCTGCACCTATTGTCTGTTATCACTGCTTTTATATTCCAACCCACTTGAGATAAATGGCATTACATTTGCTTTCTTAACCATGGACTCAACCAACAAGTCAACCTTACGGAATCCTGGACGAGCACTCCCAGATCCCTTTGTACTTTGGCTTTATGAATTTTCTCACCGTTTCGAAAATAGCCCATGCCTGTATTCTTTTTTCCAAAGTGCAAGACCTCGCATTTGCTCACGTTGAATTTCATCAGCCATTTTTTGGACCACTCTCCGAAATCGTCTAGATCCTTCTGCAGCCTCCCCACGTCCTCAGAACTACCTGCCTATCCACCTAACTTTGTATCATCGGCAAACTTCGCCAGATTGCCCCCAGTCCCTTCATCCAGATTATTAATATTTAAAGTGAACAGCTGCGGCCCCAACACTGAACTCTATGGGACACCACTTGTCACTAACCGCCATTCCGAAAAATAACCTTTATCCCAACTCTCTGCTTTCTATCACACAGCCAATCGCTAATCCATGCTAGTAACACACCTCAAACACCATGGGCCCTCACCTTACTCAGCAACCTCCTGTGAAACACCTTATCAAAGGCCTTTTGGAAGTCTAGGTAGATAACATCCGCTGGGTGTCCCTGGTCTAACCTACTTGTTAACTCTTCAAAGAATCTTAACAGGTTTCTCAGGCATGACCTCCCCTTACTAAATCCGTGCTGACTTGTTCTAATCTGACCCTGCACTTCCAAGAATTTAGAAATCTCATCCTTAACGATGGATTCTAGAATAATACCTACAACCGAGATTAGGCTAATCGGCCTAAAATTTTTCATCTTTTGTCTTGATTCTTTCTTGAACAAGAAGGTTACAACAGTGATTTTCCAATCATTTGGACTTTCCTTGACTCCAGTGATTTTTGAAAGATCACAACCAATGCCTCTGCTATTTCCTCAGCCACCTCCCTCAGAACTCTCGGATGTAGCCCATCAGAGCCAGGAGATTTATCGATTTTTTGACCTTTTGTTTTTTTTAGCACTTTCTCTTTTGTAATGGCTACCATACTCAACTCTGCCCCCGATTCTCCTTAACTGTTGGGATATTACTCATGTCTGGGTTTGGGTGGGGGCTGTGGTACACAGTGTTCGACAGGTGGTGGGGAGTCTGTGCCAAATGTTGAAGTTCTCCTGATTGCATTGGGTATCCAAGCTGGGACATGGTGGTTGGATTCACTGGTGAATATGTTCTTAGTTCAGCTTGCCAGGATGTTCAGAGTGAGGGGATCAATGCTCTATCATTTCTTTGTTCATATTTATGATGCCATCTATTCCTAGACACAGTCGAGTGATCCAGTGCCTTGTACTGTAATTCATATTGTGTGGGTGCAGAATGTTAGGAGTAAACTCAACTGTGGAGGCTCCAAAACTGAATTCAGGATTTTTTTGGAATCCATGTCTGGGTTAGGTGTATCCATTCTTTGTTTTACTGATCCTGGGAGAGTTTGTGTGAATGCTGTCATCTAATTTACAACTCCAGCGAGCCTGAGCAATGTATAAAGCAGAATAAATCAACCACTGTCAACCCCCAAAAAATGTTGAATACGTCACTGTGTTTCTGAGACTAACCTGCTATTTGTGTTCATCCCTATGTATTTTCAAAGTGAAAATGATTCAGAATCTTAAACGTTTGTGTGATATGGAACAACAATTATTTTTGTGCTATTCCTGATGAAGAGCTTTTGTCTGAAATGACGATTTTCCTGCTCCTCAGATGCTGCCTGACCTGTTGTGCTTTTCCAGCACCATTCTAATCTAAACTCTGGTTTCCAGCATTTGCAGTCCTCACTTTTGCATAAAATGCTTATCGTCTGGGCTCAGGCACAGATACATTTGATCAGTAACTTCAAGTCTCTTTTTTCCCTTTTCTCTCTCTTGCAGTAAGTCTAATGGTGATTCTAATTTTAGCTCGGGGCAAGTGTGGTTTGTCTAAAAGCACCACTCATTATCTGGTGGCCATGACAACGTCGGATCTGCTATTCATTGCTTTCGAAATCGTACTTGGCTGGTTTTGAACATATTATTACCCACGGTGTTTCCTGGACATCACTCCTGTGTGTCATGTTATCCATGTACTGAGCTGCTGGGCCATTGATTGTTCTGTCTGGTTCACCATTACTTTATCTTTTGATCGATTTGTCACCGTTTGTTTTCATCAGATGAAAACTAAGTATTGGACAGAGAATACTTCAATTAGGGTTCTAGCAACAAAATGTATTTTCTTTTCATTTAAAAATATTCCAAAGTATTTTCGATTTAAACCTGGAATGATGATCAAAAACATTCCATGGTTCTGTCCTACCAGGTCCAGTTACTATACTGACCGCCGGTGGGCAAGTTTTCAATACTTTGAGCGATTTTTAACACCAATGCTCCCATTCACTTTTATTCTCTTTCTTAACGTTCTGACTGTCAAACACATCTCTGAGGCCATTACAGTGCGTAAGGGACTCAGGGGTCAGAGAAAAACAGAGAATGACCCAGAGATAGAGAGCAGAAGGAAATCTGTGATCTTACTCTTTTCTGTATCTGCAACTTTCATCCTTCTCTGGTTGCTGTATATATTATATTTCTTTCGTGTTGCTCATTCCTTGGATTCCACTGGTTTTGATATCTTTGTACAAGCCTCATGTATGCTGCGAAACCTGAGCTGCTGCACCAATGCACTTGTTTATGTGGTGACACAGAACAGTTTCAGAGACCAGATAAACCATGCCCTGAAATATCCAGTGATAAAAATAATCCAATTGATAAATAAATACAAGTAACAGAGAGCGAACATTAAAGGCAGCAGATAACGGAATGAGGGGTCCAGGTGAGGAATGGACTGACAAGAGAAGGAGGAGCAGCAACACGGTAACACTCCTTTCCTAACGGGCAAGGAATAGTTCCATCTGAGGAGCAAAACCAAAGAGACTGGAGGAGCAAAACAGTGGGAAGTGTTGTCAGCAATCAGCAACCGTTAGTAGAAAGCTGGATAACAAAAGTCTAACTGAAACAGGAATCAGACATGCACAGAATAACATCATCCCCAGCAACCAGTTGTCAGTGAGTGACCCAGAGACAAGGTCAATGACCTGGAGGCAAGTCTCATCGGTCACTGCAGGCCGGAGTGGGAACAGCAATGGCAGGCTCCTGTCCGCACGGAATTCACTCATCCACTCATCTGGATACAACTAAATAAAAAAGGGAATGTTCCTATTCCGCAGAGTAATATACTGTCAATAATCCCTGTCTTTTGATTACAGATGTATTTTCAGCAATGATCTCCTTTCTCTGGTTCTATTCCCTTCCCCTCCGGTCTGATGCTGATATCACTCCCTCTCTTTATTTGGTTCTTTCCACCAATCAGCTGCTGTGTTGGTGGGGAATCGAGGGCCCAGTCAGAGGTCTCAGTGACAGACCGGATCCGACACTGTGGAATGGGGTTGGATGTGGCAGATGAGCCAACCCCCCGCCCCCCAACTCAGTGCTGCGATGAGAAGGTTTTGTGGCTCTCACTGAATCCATCGAGCTCAGTGGGAACTGACTCTGGGTGAACTCTGTTTGCTTGGGCCTTCATAATGGAGCCTGGGATCAATTGAAAGATCGATGGACCATCAGCAAGGATTTTGTTTCCATCTGTAAAACATCCCAACCTTGCGTCAGCTCCTGATTGTCCGGTCTGATCAAGGTCCTGTTTAACACTGAGGTAAACCTCCCTCACTGTTCACTACCCCACCACCACATTTGGAGCCATCTGCCACCTTACTAACCATCGGAGACAAGCAGGAGGCTGGAAGAACACAGCAAGCATCAGGAGGTGGAGAGGTCAATCCTTCGGGAATGGGGATAAGGGGAGCTGCTGATAAAGGGGTGGGGGTGTGGGGAGGGGGTGGGGTGCTGAGGTGAACACAGATAGAGGGTACGGCCTGATTAGTCAATGGGAGGAATGAATCCAATTGGTGGCAGGGAGGAGTGTAAGGGAGGGGGAGGGGTGGGAAGGGAGTTGGTAGATGGGGAGGGAGCTTATGTGAAATTGGAGAACTCAATGTTGAGTCCTCCGGGATGTAGGCAGCCCAGGTGGAAGATAAGGTGTTGTTCCTCCAATCTGCAATCTGATTCACTGTGGCAAGGCCTCACTGGACCTTGTTGGTTAATGGGCCTGGCCAGCTGACTGACCTTTCACTGGGACAGCATCTTAGAAACAGTGATCACAACTCGTTCAGTTTTAAGATTGCTATGAATAAGGATAAGTCAGGACTCTGTGGGAAGGTACTGAATCGGGGAGGGTAAATTAAGACAGTATTACTCAGGAGCTGGGGAGAGTTAATTGGGAAGGACTGTTATTGAACAAGTCCACATTTCCCATGTGGGAGTTGTTTAAAGACCTGCTGATCAGACTTCAGAATGGGCATACTCCAGTACGGAGGAAGGACAGGGATGTCAAGGAACTGTTATACCAGCTCCAGTTATTCTGAAGACCATCCGTGGGAAAGGTTTAAATCGTCCGAAACATTTTAACACCATTTTTATCATTCACTTTTGTTCTGTTTCTCAATATTCTGACAGTGAGGCAAATCTATGAGGCCGTAAGGTGTGTAATAGACTGAGGGGTCAGAGATAAATAGAGAATGGACAGAATTCTATGATCTTACTCTTTGTCATATCTGCCAGATTCATATTTCTCTACAATGAGACTGATACAATCCACACTGACAAACGGTGTGTCCTCTGCTGTCAGTGAACCATCCCCAATTCTAACGGATACAGACTCTCTTCATGGGCACTGAGTCCATCCTGACCAGGGGAAGGACAACTCTCAATACGAGTCCCACTGTACCCACCTTCCCATCATCTCCATCAATCCCATGCATGGAGGATTTGATCAAGAACACAACAAACAACAGCCCTATCCCCAACTGAAGCAGACTCAGTTTCTCAGGTCAGTAGAATAGCTCAGTGTCAAGCTCGGACAGTGGAGATCTCTCTGCTGGGTAGAGCACTGGCACCTCATCTCAGCCTCTCTCTCTGTCTCTGAGTCTGTCTGTGTCTGTCCCTCTTGTGTTTAAAGTGATACAATGCCACCCTCTGCTGGCATTGCCGCGTCACTGCACAAGCAGCAGATTTCATTTTCTCTGGGATAATTTGTTCCTGTCCCTGTTCAGTCCATTATCTCTAAACTTCAGTCCCTGGTCCCTGTCCAAATCAATCCAAACAATAACAAAAAGAAATAGAGATGGATAAGAGTTTGAATTGTTTTATCTTTCTAAGCCTGTATAATATATTCTGGGAGAACCCCCAGGTTTTGATGGGGACAGATGCAGAGTGCCAAGCTGCTATAGTTCAGTATCAGATGGTCAGCTGTCCTCTCACTGGCCTGAGCTCTGTTCCATGTTCCTTCTTACCTGCCTATACTCCCCTATTCATTTGTATCACCCTGCTGATGTTCCATTGGAAATACACTGTGTTCAGTATTCAAATAGATTTAAACTGATTTCGGTCAAACTCAAGCTCAGCAACCTTGCTACCTTCACTCATTCATTTTAGTTTCATTGATTTGTGTAAAATTCTTGTGTCCATTTGGATTGTAGCGGGGTGCTGTGCCTGCTCTGGGTGTGAAACTGCAGCTTTGTGTCTGTGTGTATTCCAAGGCTGGGTCCAGAGGGGGTGGGGGAAGGACAGGGACAGACCTGGGCTAAACCATTGAGCTGCTGCTTTCTCACACACCCCCCTCTAATCCCCCAGATGATTGTTGGTGTGTCCCATACCTGGGGGAGGTGTGTTCCAGGTGGAGGGAGCTGGGAGCTGACTGGATGAACTAAGGTTTGAGTGATAGATCCTGAGGGTATTTAAACCTGGCTCAGTCAGCCATTGTCCTAAGTATGTAAGTAAGCTCACTGAGCTGGAAGCCATGATTTCAGATGTTTTGTCACTATACTGGGTAACATCATCAGTGAGAGTCCCCAGTGAAGTGCTGGTGGTATGTCCCCACTCTCTATTTATTGGTCTTGGTTTCTTACGGCAGGTGATGTCATTGCCGGTTCTTTTTATCAAGCGAAGGTAGATAGGATTTAAATCGATGTTTTTATTGATGGAATTCTGGTTAGAATTCCATGCTTCTAAGAAACGAGCAGCTATAAATAGAGAGGCGGGACATCCCACCAGTGCTTCATCAGAGACTGAGACTGTGGGTGTATCTCTCCCCCTCTCTCTGTAAGACTGTGGGTGTGTCTCTCCCTCTCTCTCTGTGAGACTGTGGGTGTGTCTCTCTCCCTCTCTGTCTGAGACTGTGGGTGTGTCTCTCTCCCTCTCTGTCTGAGACTGTGGGTGTATCTCTCCCTCTCTCTCTCTGAGACTGTGTGGGTGTATCTCTCCCTCTCTCTCTCTGATACTGTGTGGGTGTATCTCTTCCTCTCTCTCTGAGACTGTGGGTGTGTCTCTCTCCCTCTCTGTCTGAGACTGTGGGTGTGTCTCTCCCTCTCTCTCTGAGACTGTGGGTGTATCTCTCCCTCTCTCTCTGAGACTGTGGGTGAGTCTCTCTCTCCCTCTCTCTGTCTCTGTGTGTATGTCTCCCTCTATCTCTTTACCTACCCCCAGACAGTTGCCCTCCCCCTAACTTTGCCCTTCCCCCTTTTGTCTCTTTCCCCATTGCCCTCTGTCATTGGTCCCCGAATCTCTCCCTCCACTACCCCCACATACATAAAATCCCTGCTGTGTCCTATATACCCCCCTCGCTGACTGTCCTCACCCAACAGGCTGGGGGTAAATGAGTCTGTGTGGGTTGACTGGTCTGCAATTGCGCCCCTCTGTGCACAGTAAGATCCCAGAATCCCTGATATCTCACTGCCCAGGAGGAGGATATTCAACCCATCGTGTCTATCCCTCCTTCCATTAACTGCGCTGTGGCCTGCCCCTGAATGGCCCCCTTGTTGATTCTCCCTTCTGGCAGAGACCACTCATCCCTGATAGCCCATCATGCCCCACATAGTGAGCGTGTGGAGACTCTCACTGGCCTTTTGATTGACCACGGATGGGCACAGCATGATCCCACTCTCCAGCTATTCCCTGTCACACCCTCCCACCCACCAATCTCACTGAGAAAGGGGCTTTGCCTGACACCCCCTGCTCCCCAGTTTGCCCCAAGTATTCCCCTAATTATTTGCCGACCCCACACTTTGTCCCCACCCCAGGATGTTGTGCCTGTCCCCAATTTGTCAGACCCCCCCGTCACCCACTATGCCCAGCCCCAGTCTAATTGCCCCCTCTCGGTGTAGCTTTGTTCCCCTCTACAAACTGCCCACTCAAAGACTTCCCCCCCACCCAACAAATGTGCACCTCCTCCAGATTTTACATTCCTGTAGTTCCTGCCCCCTGTCTATTCCCCCTCCCCCAATATTGCTCATATATTTTGCCTCCCTCTCCCCCGAATAATGCTCCTACCGGTCTCACACACCCCTCCCCCTCCTCGTCCCCCTGTGCAGCATTACTCAAACTGGCCCTCCCCCATCGTTCCTTCATGAACACCCCCCTCCCCCAACCACCTATGTATGGTGGGTGGTGGGGGGGGGGGAACACAGTGAGCACGTGCAGACACTCACTGACCTGTGGAGGGACTGCCTCACTGGACAGCAAGATCCCAGGCCTCCTGTCCACCCCCACCCCTGAGACAGAGACTTTATGTAAACCCCCTCAATCATTGTCACTGACCCCTCCAGAATATTGTACCCTTTCTCCTCCCCTCAATTATGTTCCTGCCCACAATCCCCCCTCCCCTCTTCCCAATGTTCAGTCTCTTCCCCAACACCTCCCTGGGATCTCTAGCCCATTCCCCCCTCACCAAAATATTGGGCCCTTCCCCAATTTTCTGTTCCCACGACAATTACTGTCCCATTTCCCTGTAACACCCCGACCCCGGCTAATTTGTGACCCCACCCACAATTTTCCACTCCCCTGGAATTTTCTAGCCCCACCCACTTTCCCCTCCTTCCCCAATCTAATTGCCCCCTCCCTCTGTGCACCTTCATTTATCCCCCACACCAAACATCCCCCTCTATCCATACTTCCCCCATCTCTGTATAAAAGCCTCCGCTGTGTCTCCATTGTGTACAATTCCCCCACCCTCCCTCACCACCCCCACCCCTCACTGTGTCCCCGGCCCTGGGCTGCAGGGGGTGGGGGGCACAGGGAGTGTGTGCAGAGACTGACCGGGCATTCGACTGCATGTGTCTTCATGCACAGCAAGATCCTAGACCCCAGGCTTCCCCCTCCCCCACCCCACCCCTCACTGAGAAAGGGGCTTTATGTCCCCCCACCTACCCCCACAGTTTGGACAACAACAGGAGATCCAGGGAACAGCAAGATCCTACTGTGTTAATGACATGTGCAGTACCACATGGTAGTGAGTCCAAATCTCCCTCAGGGACAGGAGGACAGGGAGGGAGGGCTGGGGGCATAGAGACAGGTAGAGAGAGAGAGACAGAGATACCGAGGTGGGGAGAGAACACAAACAAGATTAGGGACAGAGAAACGGGGACAGACACAGAGAGAGAGAAAATCCCAGGGTTGGCGGTGTGAGGGAGGGAGACAGGGAGATGGAAGTTGATAAAATCAGAGCCAAGATCTTTTGAATAATAAAACAAGAAAAACAAACAAAATCCCATGACTGAGTGACTTCCCAAAGCTCCCGATTTTATCAGCACTTCGCTCTGGTTTTAAACCCAGAGAATGGGAACAGATTTCACTGGGACCCAGGGGGTGAATGCTTTCTGACTGACACCCCCCCCCCCCACCATCCCACCCCCAAGGGTTTTCATTCTGAGACTCGATGCAGTGACTCGATGGAAGGGAGTCAGTCTCAGAGTCTGGATCTTGTCCCTCCCTCCGTGTTTAACCTGCCTCCTCCAGCTGCTTCTCTCCCTCTCTCCCTCCTTCCCTCACACTCTCTCTCTTTCTCCTTCACTCCTTCCATCTGTCTCCCTCTCTCATTCTCTCTCTTCTCCCCCACCTCTCTCTCCCTGTCCCTATCCCCCTCTCCATCTCTGCTCAGCTTCCTCCTGTTCTCGAGAATGGATTGGTCTCTCTCTCTCTCTCCATTCCCCCTACGTTCTGATTGAAATGCCCTCCCCTCCCTCCCATTTAAAGTGTGTTTCCATCTCCCCGCCCTGTCCTGTAGACATTAACCCTGTCACTATCACATTATGGAGGGAGAGTGAGGAGAGGTGGGGGGGTGGTCTGGGCTGGGGAAAGGAGGTATGATACACCCCACCCACTATCAGACCATCAGCAAAAGGAGCCCGGGCCCTGTAGACAGGCCCCTGTGATGTGTAAGGGGCAACCCGCAGGCTGAGGGGTGCACAGCAAGATCCCACAGGCAGCCGGGTGTGGCATACCTGGGGTATTTTCTCTTCTTTAACCCCTGCGAGAACAACTCCCATGTCCCCAGCAAACAAGCCCTCCACAAGCATAATGCTCCCCGCTGTAATTTTCGCACAGCAGGATCTCAATAATGCTCGCACTTTCCAAATTCAGTTTCTGATTGTGGTTCTCTCTATCTGTCTCTCCCTGCCTGGAATCCCACATCCTGTCCTCCACATCCCTCCCAATTAAAATGACAACAAGTCATAGAGTGGGCCATTGATGCACAGTGCAATCCCACAGGGTAGTCCTCTTCGTGCTCCACAATGTGCTCAAGTCCCAGTTTACATCCAACAGGAGACTGTGGATTTCTTTGGGAATCTTGTTTAAAGAATCACCTCCTCCATCCCAGGATTTAATTTTTGGATGGCACCTTCTAGAAGGAAGTGATTGGAGCTGGGCGGTGATGGGAAAATTGGAGAGTCCTGTTCTCTCCCCCCTCCCCAGATCCTGTCTCCCTTTCCCAGCCCAGCTACAAATACACATCTTATCCCTCTATCACTCCCTCCTTCCCACACACTCTCTCTCTGTCTGCATCTTGTGTTTTTTTTAACCACTTTGTTTCAAAAACAATCACCATGTGCTGCAAAATATTTCCTTCTCCCCCACTTCAAATAACCTCGAGTCACATTGTTGTGTGTGAGACGGTTTTATTTATTTCAAAAATCAATTAAAGAAAGACAGAGAGAGAGAGAGTCCCTCCCAGATACTTAGGGAATTGGCCAACCTGTGTCTTATCTGTGTGATTATCACATTTGGTGACTCTTGTTGCAATGCAGGCCACTCTGCAGGTAGTTTGAGACACAGCAAAATCCCACAATTAGTATTACTCTGATATTAAAACAAGTCTTTAGATAGAGTTTCTCATTTAAGATTTCAATTCCCTCCTTGGGGAGTCCTGTCTGTCAGACTCTCACTGGGGATTGATGTGTTTGTATCAAATCCCAGGCCCTGGTTACTTTAGCCCCAGGCTTCAAATTTGTTTTAAAAATGACAGGGCCATAATCCGACAGGGCCAGTTAACCAGAGGCCCCTAAAACCCAGGGTCCCCCAGAGGAGATTAAACCTTGGGGTAAATAAACACACAACTCACGTGGGCCCCAACTGGGTGCAGCCTGTCGACCAGGCCTCAAATGCGTGTACTCTGTGGAGAAAGCTGTTGTTCAAAGGTCTCCTGATCCTAAAGTTTCTCTCTTTGAATCTTCAAGTGGCCAACAAGATTCCATGGGAGGAAAGAAACAACATTAGTTGAAAGGCAAAGGAGGAAAATTATTACAGAGAGATAGCACAGCAAGATCCCAGGTTTCCCCCTCTCTGTGACACAGACAATTTCCCAGCGACATCCAAACACAAACATATCAGGTGATGAGCTGAGTTTTCATTCCAAAGCTTTGGAGAAACTTTGAGATACCAGGTTACCTGATTAAAACACTCACTGCTTGCAATGACGGCATTGGGGCAGCTGGTGCACAGCAAGATCCCACATGCAACAATGCAGCAGCAGCTAATTACTCTGACCATTTCCCCCCTCTGTGATGCTGCTTCAGTTTAATTATTTCCTGTCACCCCAGAATCAAACATTACAGCGACCTCACAATCTCAAAATGCCTCTCCCTCTCTCTCCCCTTCTGTTTGCCCAGCTCTCTCAATTTTTCAAATCTTTTTCTCACTGTCTTTCTCTCACTGTCGTATTTTCTCATCCGACCCTCTCTGTAACCAATATTACTCTGACATTATGACAAGTCTTTAGGGAGAGTCACATCATTTGGGTTTTAATTGCCCTTCAGGGAGTCCTGCCTCTCAGATCCTGGGGATTGACATACTTTTACCCCAGGCTTCAAACCGGTTTTAAAAATGATAGGGCCGCAATCCGACAGGAGCCAGTTAACTAGAGGCCCCTAAAACCCAGTTTCCCCCCCAGAGGAGATAACACCTCAGGGTAAATGAACACACAATTCATGTCAGCTTCCACGGGATGCAGCCTGTCGACTAGGCCTCAGGACTGTGTCCCCCTCTGAAGGTTGTTCTTTCCTGGTCTCGATCATTTTGGATCTTCGCATGGCAGCTTTCCAAACAAACGTTCTTCAGGATGAAAGAGGGAAAAGATTACTTGAAAGGGAGAGCGAGAGCATTTTGAAGGCACGTTACACAGCAAGATCCCAGGTTTAAAAGCACCTCCGCCAATCCCCGATGTATTCATGTATCTAACACAGTCAGCAGTTAGGATGGAACATGGTGTGGGAGCAGATCTTCCCAGGGATTGGAGTAGGATAGTGAGGGAAAGGTATCAGATTCTTACACTCTGCAGTGACCTGGGATCAATTGCCATTTACTGAAAACAGTTCCCAACGTGTATGTGCCTGCAGCTCCCTCCAGTCTGAAAGTCTCATTAACCTCTATCCTGTCTTCTGTCTCTGAGCCAATGGTGTATTCGTTCTCAGGATAGGAACAACATGGGGCTAGATACAGAGTAAATCTCCCTCCATACTGTCTGCATCGAATACTCCCAGCACATGTGCAGCATGGGGTCATATACAGAGTATAGATCCCTCTGTACTGTTCCTATCAAACACACACAGGATAGGGACAGCACGGGGTGAGGTACAAAGTTAGGCAGCATTGTAGACAGTGCAGATGGTACCTTAATATTACAAAGGGATATTGAGAGACTGGGTGAATGGGCAAAGCTGTGTTAGATGGAGTTCAGTGTCAGCAAGTGTGTGGGTATCAGGTTGGAGTACAGAGAGGGAGCACAAAGGAGGTTTACAAGAATGATCCTGGAGCTCAGGGCTGACATTCTGAGGGGACACTCGACAAATGAGAGGGTTTTCCTCCAGAATTGAGAAAGTTAAGGGGTGATCTGATCAAAGCCTTCAAGGTATAAACAGAATGAGACAGGATCGATCAAGATCAACGATTCCCACAGGTTGGAGATTCTAGACCGAGAGGGAGCAGAGTCTGAGAATGAGAGCCCAGAGTGTTCAGGAGAGATGGTAGGAAGCACTTTGACACCCACAGGGTGGGAGAGGTTTGGGACTCTCTTCCACAAACAGCAGTGGATGCTGAATCCATCGTTCAGGTTAAATCAGAGAGAGATACATTTTTGTTCAGTGAAGATATTGAGGGATATGGGCCAAAGGAAGGAATGTGGAGTTAGGCCACAGATCAGCCATGACCCCATTGAATGATGGAACAGGCTCGAGGGGCTGAATGGCCTCCTCCTGTTGCTATGTTACAAATAAAGACCACCTGACACTGTCACCATCAAACACTCTCAAGGCAGGGATATGAAAGATAAATATTAAAGCTTCCTCTACATTGTCCCGGTCAACCACTCCCACGACAAGTACAGGTTGGGGTTAGATACACAGTAAAGCTGCCTTTACTGCATCCTCATCAACCCCTCCCAGGGCAGGGTCAGCACAGAGTTAGATACAGAGTTACGCTCCCACTACACTGCCCTCCCAGGATTGCTTAATGGAGCTTTAATATTTGAAAATACTCATGTTATTCTGTCATTCCTTATCCCTCAGTAAGTGTGTGTGTGCATGTGCGTGCGTGTGTGTGCGTGTGTGTGCGCGTGCATATGTGAGAGAGTGAGAGAGAGAGACAGAGACAGAGACCAGGCCCCTGCATTACTGGGTCAGGTACTCCTGTACACCAGTACTTAAGAATCATAGAATCTCGGAAACACACCCTTCAGTCCAACTCATCCACGCCGACCAGATATCCCAACCCAATCTCGTCCCACCTGCTCGCACCCAGTCCATATCCCTCCAAGCCTTTCCTATTCATTTACCCATCCAGATGCCTTTTGAATGTTGTAATTGTACCAATCTCCACCACTTCCTCTGGCAGCTCATTCCATTTATGTACCACCCTCTGTGTGAAAAAGTTGCCCGTTTGGTCTCTTTTATAATCTTTCCCCTCTCACCCTAAACCTGTGCACTCTAGTTCTGAACACCCCCACCCCAGGGAAAAGACCTTGAATATTTACCCGACCCCTGCCGCTCATGATTTTATAAACCTCTATAAAGTCATCACCTCAACCTCCGACGCTCCAGGGCAAACAGCCCCAGCCTATTCAACCTCTCCCTATAGCTCAAATCCTCCAACCCTGGCAACTTCCTTATAAATCTTTTCTGAACCCTTTCAAGTTTCACAACATGTTTCTGAGACCATAATTGCATGCAATATTCCAACAGTGGCCTGACCAATGTCCTGTACAGCTGCAACATGACCTCCCAACTCCAGTACTCAATTTCTGACCAATAAAGGAAAGCATACCAACCACCTTCTTCACTATCCTATCTACGTGCGACTCTACTTTCAAAGAGCTGTGAACCTGCACTCCAAGGTCTCGTTGATCAGCAACACTCCCTAGGATCTTACCATTAAGTGTATAAGTCCTACTAAGATTTGCTTTCCCAAAACACAGCACCTCACATTCATCTCAATTCAACTCCATCTGCCACGTCTCGACCCATTAGCCCATATGATCCTATTGTAATCTAAGGTAACCTTCTTCACTGTCCAGTACATCTCTAATTTTGGTGTCATCTGCAAACTTACTAACTATACCTCTTATGCTTATGATGAAAAGTAGTGGAATCAACACAGATTCTTGTGGCACTCCACTGGTCACAGGCCTCCAGTCTGAAAACCAACCCTCCACCTCCACCCTCTGTCTTCTACCTTTGAGCCAGTTCTATATCCCATGGCTAGTTCTCCCTGTATGCCATGAGATTGCTAACCAGTCTCCCATGGGGTACCTTGTAGAACACCTTACTGAAGTCGATATAGATCACATCCACCACTCTACCCTCATCCATCCTTTTTATTACTCCTTCAAAAAAACTCAATCAAGTTGTGAGACATGATTTCCTACACACAAAGCCATGCTGACTATCTCTAATCAGTCCTTGCCTTTTGGAATACATGTACATCCTGTTTCACACAAAGGCCGCCTTGCTGATTTTTGAGGGGCCCCATTCTGTCCAAAGTTACCCTTTTGTCCTTAATGTATTTGTAAAAACCCTTTGAATTCTCCTTCACCCTATTTGCCAAAGCTATCTCATGTCCCCTTTTTGTCCTCTGATTTCCCTCTTGTCTATGCTCATACAGACTTTGAAACCATCTAAGGATTGACTCAGTCTCTCCTGTCTATACCTGACCTGTGCTTCCTTCTTTGTCTAAACCAAAACCTCAAATTCTCTCATCACCCAGTATTCCCTACACCTACCAGCCTTTCCTTTCACCCTTACAACCAGTCTGTGGACTTTCGTAGTCTCATTTTTGAAGGCTTCCAATTTTCCAGTCGCCCCTTTACCTGTGAACATTTGCCCCAATCAACTTTTGAAAGAGCCTGCCAACACTCACACCAACACACACACAACCCCAATCAGCATTTGAAAGTTCTTGCCTATACCGTCAAAATTAACCTTCCTCCAATTTAGAAATTCAACTTTTCGATCTAGTTTATCCTTTTCCAACACTATTTTAAAACTTCTGGGTCGCTAGTCCCAAACTGCTCCCCCACTGACACCTCAGTCATCGCCCTGCTCTATTTTGCAGTAGTAGGTCAAGTTTTGCACCTTCTCTCGTACATACATCCACAGACTGAATCAGAAAATGTTCTTGTGCACAAATAACAAATTCCTCTCCATCTGAACCCTTCAGACTTTGGCTGTCCCAGTCCCAGTTAGGAATGTTAAAATCCCCTACCATAACCACACTATTATTCTTACAGAGAGCTGAAATCTCATTACAATCTTATTTCTTAATGTCCTGCTGACTATTAGGGGGTCTATATTACAATCCCAATAAAGTGGTCATCCCTTTCTTATTTCTTAATTCCACCCAAGTAACCTCCCTGGATATATTTCCAGGAATATCCTCCCGAAGTACAGCTGTTACACCATCCTTTATCAAAAACATCACTCCTACGCCTCTCTTGCCTCCTTTTCTATCCTTTCTGTACCATTTGTATCCTGGAACATTAAGTTGCCAGTCCTGTCCATCCCTGAACCATGTTTCTGGTTCAATACTGAGGTATTCTCACTGGCACTCTCAGTGTGCTCCACTATTAGTACTGGCCCACCGTCAATTCTGATCCCAATGCAATGAGGCACAATCTCAGTATTGATCCTCTGACAAAAAAGGCACTGACTCAGAATTGACCCTCTGACAAAGAAAACACTCCCTCAGGACTAATCTTGTGATAGATCTCCAATATCTCAGTACTGACCCACTAATCATGCGACACACCCTCAATTTAGACCCTGCATTATGAGCTACTGCCACAGGATTGATGCAATGTAGGGCTAAATGGGAGAATCGGTGCAGGGCAGCACTAATTAGGAGAATCGGTGCAGGGTAGCATTGAGTGGGAGAATCAGTGTACGGTAGCACTAAATGGGTGAATCGGTGCAGGGCAGCATAACGTGGGAGGATTCGTGCACTGCAGCAATAAAGTAATTTAGAGTCTTGATGCAGGGCATGCCATAATTATAGAATACTGGTAGTGGAAGCTGACATGGGAGATTTGTTGCAGGGAAACACTAAATGGAAGAAGTGCTGCACAGTGGGACTAAATGAGAGAATTGGGGCATGGCACAAGTAAATGGGTGAATTAGAGTAGGGCACCTCTAAATGATAGAGATGGGCTGGGCATCAGTAAATGAAAGAATGAGTATTGGGGTATGAGTAAATGGGAGAACTGGTGGGGCATCAGCAAATGGATTTGGTACACAGTGCCATTACATTAGAAAATTAGTGGGAGTGCCAATAAATTAGAGAATTGGAGCAGAGCTGGTCTAAGTGGGAGAATAGGGATAGGGAATCAATAAAAAGGAGTTTCAGTTCAGCGCACCACAAAATGAACAAATGTGAGTAGGGAACCAATCCGCGTAAGAAGTATATCAGAGAACAGTTACATGGACATGAATAATTGGAGACTTGTTTGAGAGACTGTATATGTGATAGATAAATTGAGAGAGTGTGAGTGAGGGAGTGTGTGAGTGTGCATGAGTGAGAGTGTGCATGTGTGAGTGAGAGAGAGTGTGCACATGCAGGACTTACACAGTTAATGTTAGTGCCCTGAGGAGTGTTGTTGAACAGAGAGACCAAGGGGGGCAGGTACATAGTTCCTTGAAAGTGGTGGTCACAGGTAGGCAGGGTCACAGGGTGGTGAAGGAGGCAGTTGGTAGGCTTGCCTTTATCGGGCAGAGCACTGAGCTCAGGAGTTGGGACGTCATGTTACAGCTGTACAAGACATTGGTGAGGCCACATTTGGAGGACTGCATACCATCATGTTCACCCTCGTGTAGGAAAGATGTTATTAAACTGCAAAGGGTCGGAGGAATAGAGGCAGAGAGGCATGGTGTTCTAATTGAGGAGAACATTCAGAAATCTGAAGTGCAGAGAGACTTGGGAGTACTCGTCCAGGATTCTCTCAGGTAAACCTGCAGGTTGAGTCAGTAGTTAGGAAGGCAAATGCAATGATGGCATTTATTTTGAGAGCACTTGATTATAAAAGCAGGGATGTATTTCTGAGGCTCTATAAAGCTCGGGTCAGACCACATTTGGAGAATTGTACACAGTTTTGGGCCCCATATCTCAGGAAGGATGTACTGACCCTGGAACGTGTTCAGAGGAGGTTCACCAGAACGGTCCCAGCGATGAAAAGCTTAACACATGAGGAATGTGTGAGGACTCTGGGTCTATCCTCAATGGAGTTCAGAAGGATGAGGGGGTGGGGGATCTAATAGAAACTTCCAGAATACAGAATGGCCTGGACAGAGCGGATGTTGGGAAGATGTTTCCATTTGGTCAGAGAGACCTGGACCCAATGGCACAGCCTTAGAGTAAAGGGAAGAGCTCTTCGAACAGAGATAAGGAGAAACTTGTTGATCCAGAGAGTGGGGAATCTGTGGAATTCATTCCCACTGAAGGTTGGGGAGACCCAGCTCACTGAGTATATTGAAGACTGAGAATGATAGGTTCTGCAATGTAAAGGGGGTGGGGGGGGGATCAAGGTTTACCAGGAGAATGGAGTGGAGAACCTTATCTGCTGTGATTGAATGAGGAAGCAGACTCGATGGGCTGAACGGCCTCATTCCTGTCTCCTATGTCCTTGTGCTCTTTTCTCTTTAAATCCACATTCACCTGCAGGCACCGCCCCCGAGCTGGGACCTCACCTGCCTATTGGTCGCAACCACGAGATGGACAGGCGCTGTGACCAATGGGAGCTGCAGGGAGAGCTAAGACCCGCCCTGAGGAAGCACACAGGGTCTCGAGCCGCGGGCGTTTTACTGACAGTGCGCGGGCCCGCGTGGGGGCGGGGCCTGGCTCTGCGCACGCGCATCGTTTAAACCGGGAAGTGGCAGAATATGAGCGGGATTGATGACTGGATGGGAAGCTCAACAAATTCGCTGGGATTCAGCAAAGAATCATCCTCCCTCCCGTCTTTAATATCTCTATCTCATGCTTTTTTTTCATTTCTTAGCGAGCATCAGAATCAGAAAAAAACTACTTCCTCCCCCTCTCCTTGTCCCCCCTCTCTCTCTCCTTGTCCCCCCTCTCTCTCTCCTGGTGCCCCCTCTCTCTCCTTGGCCCCCCTCTCTCTCTCCTTGGCCCCCCCTCCCTCTCTCCCTGGCCCCTCTCTCCTTGCCCCCTCCCTCTCTCCTTGCCCCTCTCTTCCCTCTCCTCGTTCCCCCTCCTCACTCCCCACGTGTCTCCACTGTGTGCAATTCCCCACCCTCCCTCACCACCTCCAGCCCTCGCTGTGTCCCAGGCCCTGAGCTGGAGGGGGTGGGGGCACGGGGATTATACTGACCGGCCATTCAACTGTGTGTGTCTTCATGCACAGCAACATCCCAGTCCCCAGGCTTCCCGTGGCCCCACCCTACCCCTGACTGAGAAAGGGGCTTTACTTCCCCTCCCAACCCCACAGTTTGTACAACAGGTGTCCCCGGGAACAGTAAGATCCGACTGTGTTATTGACCACATGGCACGGAGTCCAAATCACCCTCTGGGACAGGAAGATAGGGAGGGAGTGGGGAATGGGGGGAGAGAGAGAGGGGAACAGGTTGTGGGGGTGGGGGGATGGTGGTAAGAAGAAAACTCAGTGAGACAAAGTGAATGAAAGACAGAAAGCAGAATAAACAAATACCTAGTGGGGGGAGGGGGAAGGAGAGAGAGAGAGAGAGAGTGAAAAGGACAGACGGAGGGAGAGAGAAAAAGCCCAGGGAGGGACGGGGGGAAGAGGGGGGGAAGAGAGAGACTGACATAGAGTGATCCCAAAGAGAGACAGATGGCCAGAGGACGAGGGAGTGAGGGAGGGAGAGCATGATGGTGTAAGGCAGATTATAAAGAGCCTCAGCCAGGAACAGCAAGATCCCATGGGGCTGCGAGAGAAAGGTGTAGAGAGAGGGGAGCATGGAAGCTGGAGATTGGGAAAGACTGAACGATTAAACAATTCCAGGAAAGAGAGTGAGGAGGCAGAGAGTTGTAGGAAGGGAATCTCCAGGGGAACAGGAATAGGATGGAGATGGGAAGGATGGGGAGAGATGGGGATTGAAGGAAAGATGTGGCAAGGAGAGAGAGGGAACACGGAAATGAAGATGGGAGCTGCAGTGAGAGACGGAGGCAGTGACATTTGTGGGGTCAGACTGTGCAGCAACTCTCTCTCCAACCCTTTTGCCCCTTTGTCTCCCCACCCCCAGCCCAGAGCTCACCCCTTTTGGTAAAAATCACAGAGACGGCCTGAACCCCATAATCTTTTCCCCGGGAGTGTGTGTCTGTCTGTATGTCTGTGTGTGTTTCTGTATGTGTGTGTGTGTGTGTGTGTGTGTGTATGTGTCTGTCTGTCTGTCTGCGTGTGTACATGAACAACAAGGAGACAGAACAGTTTCTGATTATTCTCTCTCTGACTGCAGCTCTTGTCTGATGATTCCTCACGGCATAATGATTGGATTCTCTCTGTCTCTCTGCACTGTCCAAGTTTCAGCTCCCAGACCAAATCCCCTCCTCGGGGGGAGAGACAGAGAGCGAAATGAAAATTGATTAAAATAAAACAGTGGCACAAAAAGCACAGCAAGATCCCATCACTCTCTGCCTTCCACAATCTCTCCCTTTCCCAGCACAGCCCCTGATATTAAACCCAGAGAACGGGAACAAGAAGGTGTCAAACTGCCTCAGGACTGTCCCAGTGTTTCTGTTTGAGGGGAGGGGGATGTGTGTGTCTGAGAGAGATGGAAATTGATTAAATCAAAGCCAAGATCTCTTGAATCTCAAACTCAAGAGAAACAAACAAAATCCCATGACTGAGTGACTTCCCAAAGCTCCCCATTTTATCAGCACTTCCCTCTGGGTTTAAACCCAGAGAACTGGAACAGATTTCACTTGGACCCAGGGGGTAAATGCTTTCTGACTGACCACCTCCACCCCAAGGGTTTATTTTCTGAGACTCGATGGAAGGGAGTCGGTCTCAGGGTTTCAGAAATAAGGTGGGTGAACTTAAGGCGTGGATCGGTACCTGGGACTACGTTGTTGTGGCCATCACGGAAACATGGATAGATGAGGGACATGAATGGCTGTTGGAGGTTCCTGGTTACAGATGTTTCAGTAAGATTAGGGAGGGTGGTAAAAAAGGAGGGGGGTGGCATTGCTAAATAGAAATGGTATAACGGCTGCAGAAAGGAAGTTTGAGGGGGATCTGCCTCTGGAGTTAGTATGGGCTGAAGTCAGAAATAGGAAAGGTGCAGTCACCTTGTTGGGTGTTTATTATAGGCCCCCCAATAGCAGCAGAGATGTGGAGAAACAGATTGGGAAACAGATTTTGGAAAGGTGCAGAAGCCACAGGGTCGTAGTCATTGATATGTATATACCTATCAGGCAGGAAAGAAATGGTGGTGTGAGGGAGCCTTGGTTGACGAGGGAGGTTGAATGTCTAGTAAAGAGGAAGAAGGAGGCTTACATAAGGTTGAGGAAACAAGGTACAGACAGAGCAGTGGAGGGATACAGGATAGCCAGAAGGGACCTGAAGAAAGGGATTAGGAGAGCTAAGAGAGGGCATGAAAAATCCTTGGCGGATAGGATCAAGGATAACCCCAAGGCATTCTATGCGTATGTGAGAAACCTGAGAATGACGAGAACGAGGGTAGGTCCGATCAAGGACAGTAGTGGAAGACTGTGTATTGAGTCGGAAGAGATAGGAGAGGTCTTGAACAAGTACTTCTCTTCAGTATTTACGAACGAGAGGGACCGTATTGTTGAAGAGGAGAGTGTGAAACGGACTGATAAGCTAGAAGAGATACCTGTTAGGAAGGAAGATGTGTTGGACATTTTGAACAACTTGCGGATAGACAAGTCCCCCGGGCCTGACGGGATATATCCTAGGATTATGTGGGAAGCAAGAGAGGAAATTGCAGTACCGTTGGCAATGATCTTCTCGTCTTCACTGGCAACGGGGGTGGTACCAGGGGACTGGAGAGTAGCGAATGTTGTGCCCCTGTTCAAAAAAGGGAATAGGGATAACCCCGGGAATTACAGGCCAGTTAGTCTTACTTCTGTGGTAGGCAAAGTAATGGAAAGGGTACTGAGGGATAGGATTTACGAGTATCTGGAAAGACACTGCTTGATTAGGGACAGCCAGCACGGATTTGTGAAGGGTAGGTCTTGCCTTACAAGTCTTATTGAATTCTTCGAGGAGGTGACCAAGCATGTGGATGAGGGTAGAGCAGTGGATGTAGTGTACATGGATTTTAGTAAGGCATTTGATAAGGTTCCCCATGGTAGGCTTATGCGGAAAGTCAGGAGGCATGCGATAGAGGGAAATTTGGCCAATTGGATAGAAAACTGGCTAACCGGTCGAAGGCAGAGAGTGGTGGTAGATGGTAAATATTCAGCCTGGAGCCCAGATACAAGTGGAGTTCCGCAGGGTTCAGTTCTGGGTCCTCTGCTGTTTGTAATTTTTATTAATGACTTAGATGAGGGAGTCGAAGGGTGGGTGAGTAAATTTGCAGATGATACGAAGATAGGTGGAGTTGTGGACAGTGAGAAAGGCTGTTGTCGGCTGCAGAGGGACTTAGATATGATGCAGAGCTGGGCTGAGGAGTGGCAGATGGAGTTCAACCCTGCCAAGTGTGAGGTTGTCCATTTTGGAAGAACAAATAAGAATGCGGAATACAGGGTTAATGGTATGGTTCTTAGTCAGGTGGAGGAACAGAGGGATCTTGGGGTCTATGTACATAGATCTTTGAAGGTTGCCACTCAGGTGGATAGAGTTTGTAAGAAGGCCTATGGAGTATTATCGTTCATTCGCAGAGGGATTGCATTCAAGAGTCGTGAAGTGATGTTGCAGCTGTACAGGACTTTGGTTAGGCCACAGTTGGAGTACTGTGTGCAGTTCTGGTCGCCTCACTTTAGGAAAGATGTGAAAGCTTTGGACAGGGTGCAGAGAAGATTTACCAGGATGTTGCCTGGAATGGAGAGTAGGTCGTACGAGGATAGGTTGAGTGTTCTCGGCCTTTTCTCGTTGGAACGGCGAAGGATGAGGGGTGACTTGATAGAGGTTTATAAGATGATCAGAGGAATAGATAGAGTAGACAGTCAGAAACTTTTTTCCCCGGGTACAACAGAGTGTTACAAGGGGACATAAATTTAAGGTGAAGGGTGGAAGGTATAGGGGAGATGTCAGGGGTGGGTTCTTTACCCAGAGAGTGGTGGGGGCATGGAATGCGCTGCCCGTGGGAGTGGTAGAATCAGAATCATTGGCGACCTTTAAGCGGCATTTGGATAGGTATATGGATGGGTGCTTAATCTCGGTCAGAAGTTCGGCACAACATCGTGGGCCGAAGGGCCTGTTCTGTGCTATATAGATCTATGTTCTATGTTCTATGTCTCAGAGCCTGGATCACATCCCTCCCTCTGTGTTTAACCTGCGCCCTCCAGCTGCTTCTCTGACAAACCATGGGTAAAAAAAACACACGAGGCAGGACTGATGTCCCCTCTATCCCACTCCCCCTCACACCCCTGTGACACACGCTCTCTCTGGGATTGGGGCTGTTTCTACATGATATTAACATTGAACCTTCCACTGATACAGTCACCTCTCTCTTTCACTCTCTCTCTCTCTCTCTTGCTCTCTGGCCTCCCTCTCTCCCTCCTTCCCTAACTTTCTCTATCTCTCCTTCACTCCTCCCCTCTGACTCCCTCTCTCATCCTCTGTCTTCTCTCCCATCTCTCTCTCTCCCCTGTCTGCCTGTCCCTATCCCCCACTCCATCTCTCTGCTCAGCTTCCTCCTGTTCTCGAGAATGGATTGGTGTCTCTGCGTCTCTCTCTCTCTCTCCATTCCCCCTCCGTTCTGATTGAAATGCCCTCCCCTCCCTCCCTCCCATTTAAAGTGTGTTCCCATCTCCCCGCCCTGTCCTGTAGACATTAGCCCCGTCACTATCACATTGTGGAGGGAGGGTGAGCAGAGGTGGGGGTGGTCTGGGCTGGGGAAAGGAGGGATGATACACTCCACCCACTATCAGACCGTCAGCAACCGGAGCCCAGGACCTTTGGACAGACTCCTGTGATGTGTAAGGGACAACCTGCAGGCTGAGGGGCGCATAGCAAGATCCAACAGGAAGCTGGGTGTGGCATAGCTGGGGTATTTCCTCATCTTTACCCTCTGCCAGAACTAGTCCCATCCCCCAGCAACAACCCCTCCCCACAACAACCACGCCACAAGCAAAATGCCTCCCATGTAATTTTCACACAGCAAGATCCCAATAATACCAGCACTTTCCAAATCCAGTTTCTGATCATGAGTCTCTCTCTGTCTGTCTCTCCCTGCCTGGAATCCCATATCCTGTCCTCCACACCCCTCCCCGTTAAAATGACGACAAGTCACAGGGTGGGCTATTGATGCACAGTGCGATCCCACAGGGTAGTCCCCTTCGTGCTCCAGAATGTGCTCAAATCCCACTTTCCATCCATCAGGAGGCTGTGGATTTCTTTGGGAACCTTGTTTAAGGAATCACCTCATCCATCCCAGGATTTAATTTTGTGGATGGTACTTTCCAGAAGGAAGTGACTGGAACTGGGCGGTGATGGGATACAGGAGTGTCCCGTTCTCTCCCCCCTCCCCAGATCCTGTCTCCCTTTCCCAGACCAGCTACAAAGACACATCTTATCCCTCTATCCCTCCCTCCTTCCCACTCCCTCTCTGTGGATCTTGTGTTCTTTTACCCCTTTTGTCTCAAAAACAATCACCTTGTGCTGCGAAATATTTCCTTCTCCCCCACTTCAAATCCCCACGAGTCACATTGCTGTGTGTGGGACGGTTTTATTTGTTTGAAAAACCAACAAAAGAAGCTGGAGACGGTGTGAGAGAGGGGACACACACACACACACACACACAGAGAGAGAGAGAGAGAGAGAGAGAGAGAGAGAGAGAGAGAGAGATCCCCTCCCAGATACTCAGGGATTGGGCCAACCTGGGTCTTATTTGTGTGATTATCATATTTGGACACCCTTGCTGCAATGTAGGCCACTCTGCAGGTGGTTTGAGACACAGCAAGATCCCAAGAGTAGTATTACTCTGATATTAGAACAAGTCTTTGGATAGAGTTTCTCATTTAAGGTTTTAATTCCCTCCTTGGAGAGTCCTGTCTGTCAGACACTCACTGGGGATGGATGCGTTTGTGTCAAATCCCAGGACAATGGTTGTTTTAACCCCAGGCTTCAAACCTGTTTAACAAACAACAGGGCCCCAGTTAACCAGAGGCCCCTAAAACCCAGGGACCCCCGGAGGAGATTAAACCTCGGGGAAAATAAACACACAGCTCACGAGGGCCCCCACAGGGTGCAGCCTGTCGACCAGGCCTCAGGCCTCAGGACCATGTCCCCTCTGGAGAAAGCACTTGTTCAAAGATCTCCTGATCCCAAAGTTTCTCTCTTTGAATCTTCAAGGGGCCAGCAAGATCCCGGGGAAGGCAAGAGACAGCATTAGTTGAAAAGCCAAGGAGGAAAAATCATACAGAGAAATAGCACAGCAAGATCCCAGGTTTTCCTCTCTCAGTGACACAGACAATCTCTCAGCAACATCCAAACACAAACATATTGGGAAATGAGCTGCGTTTTCATGCTAAAGCCTTGGAGAAATTTGAACTGACAGGTTAGCTGATTAAAACACTTACTGTCTGCAGTGACAGCATTGGGGCAGTTGGTGCACAGCAAGATCCCACATGCAACAATGCAACAACAGCTAATTATTCTGACCATTTCCCCCCCTCTGTGATGCTGCTTCAGTTTAGTTATTTCCTGTCACCCCAGAATCAAACATTGCAGCGAATTCACAATCTCAAAATCCCCCTCTCTCTCTCCCCTTCTGTTTCCCCGACTCTCTCATTTTTCACTCAATCCCTTTCACTGTTGAATTTTCTCATCGTGCCCTCTCTATAACCCACATTACTCTGACTTTATGACAAATCATTCGAGAGGGTCACATCATTTGGACTTTAATATCCCCCTCAAGGAATCCTGCATCTCAGATCCTGGGGATTGACATTCTTTAACCCCAGGATTCAAACCTGTTTTAAAAATGACCGGGCCACAATCTGACAGGAGCCAGTTACCCAGAGGCCTCTAAAACCCAGGGTCCCCGACAGAGGAGATTAAACCTCGGGGTAAATCGACACACAACTCAGGTGGGCCCCCACAGGGTGCAGCCTGTCAACTAGGCCTCAGGCCTGTGCTCCCCCTGTGGTGGTTGGTCTTTCCTGAACTCGAACATTTTGGATCTTCATGTTGCAGCGTTCCAAACAAAAGTTCCTCAGGATAAAAGAGAGAAAGGATGAGTTCAAAAGGAGAGCGAGAGCATTTTGAAGGCAAGTTACACAGCAAGATCCCAGGTTTAAAAGCACCCCCGCCCATCCCTAATGTATTAATGTATCTAACACAGTCAGCAGTTAGGGTGGAACATGGTGTGGGAGCAGATCTTCCCAGGGATTGGAGGAGGATAGTGAGGGAAAGGCATCAGATTCTTACACTCTGCAGTGACCTGGGATCAATTGCCTTTTACTGAAAACAGTTCCCAACATGTATGTGCCTGTAGCTCCCTCCAGTCTGAAACCCTCATTACTCTCTATCCTGTCTCCTGTCTCTGAGCCAATGGTGTCTTCATTCTGTTACTGACCCTTCAGTCACACTGGTATCATTTTTTCTCATCTTCTCTCATCCACGTGAAGGAATTGGACCCTGACAATTCCATTTACACTGTCTCCCATCAATCTTCATAGGGTCCATATCACAGAGGTGAGACAGTGTTCCCAGCAAACACCCCCAGGGCAGAGGGAGCACAGGGTTCCAGACAAAATAAAGCTCCCATTAAACTGTCCCCATTTAAATCGCCAGGTCAGGTAGAGAATGGGGTCAGATACAGAGTAAATCTCCCTCTACACTGCATCATTTCAAATTCCCAGACCACTTTGAGCTCGGCGTTCAGTACTGATTAAATCTCCCACTTCCCCCAACCTGTTCACATCAAACTCAATCAGGATAGCTCCATCACTGGGTTAGATACAGAGGATGTGTATGTTTGAATTTCAGCCCCAATCCAGTTGGTGATGAGCACGGCCTTGTTAAGAGTGTTTGGGAATGGGGAGGGAGCTGCTAGCAGGGTGATGGTGGGATAGTGGTGAGCATAGCTACCTTCCAAGCAGTTAACCCGGGTTCGGTTTCCGGCCATCACAGTGTCGCGATTGGTAAATAGCCTATTAAAGGAAAAGCACTGGAATCAAACGAGGCAATAAATCTTACATCCTCCGGCAAAACAGATCTCTCATGTTACTCCTTGCTTTTCCTGGTGATGGTTCCTGTGAATTGCAGTGTGGAACCGGGCAGCATTGCTCGGCATCTCGGAAGCTTTCCCCTCTGCTGCTTCCCATTTCTTATTGAAATATTGGTTGCAGCACAAGGATGGGTTTGTTCTGTTCGAAAAGTGAGAGACTGATACCGTCAGGAACCTGAAATAATTACAGAAGCCGCTGGAAACATTGAACAGTTCCAACAGCTTCTGTAGTGGTGGGGAGGGAGGATTAATGTGTCAAATCTACACAAGGATAAAATAAACTCCAGCCACAAAACAATCAGAAATCCTGACTCTGCAAACATCCTTGTAAATCTTTTCTAAATCTTTACAAGTTCCACACCATTCTCCCGATAGTAGAAAGACCAGAATTGTGTGGTTTATGGAATGTTACTATATCCGAACAGTTGCTGTTTATAGTTAAATAATGTTCATTTAGTTCAGGTTTCCAATCGAGTTCGGTTTGTCCATTCTTTCTTCCTTATGTTTGTGTTCCAACGATAGTGTGGAGTAAAGTGTGTTTTGATTCAATCCTGGCAGTTTGACCAATCACATTGTAACGCCTCACACTTGCCTTCAGGAAATCAGGAAAAGGGGTCTAGACCATTTTCTTAAGGTAGAGGAATTTGGTCTGGTTCATAACATCCACAATGTCATCAATCCATGTCCCTCCAGCCCTGAGCAATGATTTTTACAGATTAATGGAGGATATACAGACACATTAATCGTTATTATCTTGGAAAGGAGTCATTTGGGAATGATATTCCTCAGACCATCAACTCTCAGCTCGGCCAAGGATAAAGGCCAGGAATCCACCATAATTGGGAAACAGCCCATTTCCCGGGAGACTGAGAGGTCACTAACAGAGCGGAAGCTGGAGAGTCAGGAACAGAATAACAGGGACAGTCCGCTCTGTTCACTGACCCTTCACCCCTCAGTGAATCCAGTGCCAGGAATGACTGCTATTAGTCAGACTGACAGAATGTAATCAGATACACACACTGTCCTTCCACATCATCAATATCGCCCAGCTCCCACCCTGTCTCAGCTCATCTGCCCCTCTGCCATCTTCAATATTTTAATCGGGGCAGCATTAAGTGCTGTGCTTTGAGCTGAGCTCTCTTACCTTCTGTACTCTCTCTCTAAACGGCTCCAATTCCCCCTGATCCCTCACCGGTTTAAGATGCTCCTTGACATCTGCCCCAATGAATGAGGTAGACCGTCACCTGACCCAATATCCCCTTCGGTTGGTCAACATCTACTGTATTTAAAACAAGGAACTGCAGATAGTGGAGAGCTGACGGATAACACAGAAATTACTAGCGGGATTTAGTGGGAGCGGCCTCATTTGTGGGAGAAATCCGAGTGAACCTCTCGAGATCAGGGATTGTCCTTCAGAACTGAAGGGATCTGATGCTGGTGCTGTCAGACCTGCTGAGCTCCCCCAGCAGTTTCTGTTTGTATTTCAGTCCCAATCCAATTGGTCCTGATCATTGCATTGGGAATAGCTTGCCAATTACTGGGAAAGGGTTGGACATGTCTCCTTCCCAGCAGTTAACCCGGGCTCGAACCCCTGCCATCGCACTACTGCACTTTGAAAGCAATCTTAAACGGGGAAAAACGCCGAGATGGAATGAATGAGATTGGACTCTCCGAGGTTTCCCAAACATGGCCACATTAGGGGGGGGACAGGGTGGGTCCCACCTGCTATTACACTCTCAGAGCTGGTTTACAGGATTAGTGCTCATGTGCCTGAATGGAGTTCAGCTGAGACATGATGCTCCGTAGAAATTCCCCAAGGTTCCTTCCAGAGCAGTTTCCAGACCCACGGCACTATCATGTGGAATGCTGAACACAGCAGATACACGGGAACACCACCAGATGACAATTCCACATCAAGCCACTCCCCACCCTGGCTTGGAAAAACATCTCAGTCCCACAAGTGCCATTGGTTGGAAATCCTGGAACTCCCTCCCTTACATCATTGTGGGTTTATCTGCACCAAATAAATGGCAGCAGTTCAAGGCAATAACACACCGTCACCTTCACCAGAGCAATTATATCTGAGCAATCTGTGGGGACCCAGCGGCAATGACCCAAACACATGAATGAATCATAAAATAAAGCTCAGTATTTGGGACCCGTGTGCTGCAGTGCTCAGCTTCTGAATAAATTGGGTCGATATTCTAGAAAATTAAAAGGTGGTTTCATTGGAATGTCTCAGATTGTGAAGAGGCTGAGAGGGGAGATGCTGAGAAATTAATCCTGTTGGTCTGGGAATCTGAAACACGATAACACAGTCTCAGGAGTTGCTTGAAAAGCTCAGCAGGTCTGTCAGTATCTGTGCAGAGAAATCAGCGTTAATGTTACAGCATCCGCAGTTCATTCGGGTTTGATTGCCATCCTCTCAGGGTAAGGGGTAGGTTATTTGGGACTGAGATGAGGAGACAGCGCTTCACTCTAAGGCTCTGTCAGACCTGCTGAGATTCCCCAGCAATTTCTTGTTTGGATTTCAGCCCCAATCCAGTTGGTGATGATCACGGCCTTGTTAAGTGTGTTTGGGAATGGGGAGGGAGCTGCTAGCAGGGTGCTGTTGGGATAGTGGGGAGCATAGCTGGCTTCCAAGCAGTTAATCCGAGTTCAATTCCTGGCCATCGCAATGCTGCCGCTTTAAAATCGGTTTCTAAATGAAAGCGACTGGGATATAACCGGATCTTTCAGATTGTTCCGTGCTTTTCCTGGCGATGGTTCCTGTGAATTGCAGTGTGGAACCGGTCAGCATTGCTCGGCATCTCGGAAGCTTTCCCCTCTGCTGCTTCCCATTTCTTATTGAAATATTGGTTGCAGCACAAGGATGGGTTTGTTTTGTTCGAAAAGTGAGAGACTGCTCCCGTCAGGAACCTGAAATAATTACAGAAGCCTCTGGAAACACTGAACAGTTCCAACAGCTTCTGTAGTGGTGGGGAGGGAGGGTTAATGTCTCAAATCTGCACAAGGATAAAATAAACTCCAGCCACAAACAGTCAGAGTTCCTCAGTTTTACGAACATCCGCATAACATTTTTCTGAGCCATCAATTCCCCTTAAACCCTTCCAATGTGGAATAGCATCTTTCTGATTCTCACTTTGAGACATGTTCCTCAGTGAGCTCCTCCACCATTCTTTCCATTTCACTGGGGACCCACGATCCACAGTCTCCAATCAAATGCCCTGAACTCAGACACACAGAGATCTTAAAGAGTGACACAATGCAGACAGGAAGTTGATTTCAATTCTGTTTCTGCGTCCTATCTTCACTCAGTGAGACAGAGTCAGGTATTCAAGGCTCAAACAAGAGCTGGATTCTGCTTCTGGTGATTGTCTTCATTCAGTGAGAAGGAGGGCCGTGGGCCGGAAGGAGCTCATCATTGTGCTTCGGGTTGTCTGCTCAGTCTGCAGCATTGCAGGCCGTGGGAGCAGGGCAGTGGGAAAGGTACCTCGTGTGGACTGCAATAGGACTTTCCACACATTGTTCCAGGCCAGTTACAGAGCTCCAGGAATTCTGAATGAGGATCGGAAAAATGCATTGATTGAAGAAGAAGGATCAGGAAAACAGGATAAAGCTGATGAGATCAGCAGGATTTCTCGGTCTAACTCTGTACCATACTTTATTTACTACTTCATAAATCTGAAGTCCAGAGCTCAACCCACTCAGAGCAATGTAAGCTCAGAAACAAATCATTCAGTCCAACACATCCATGCCGAACTGATGTCCGATGTAAATCTCATCCTATTTGTCAGAATTTGGTTCATGTTCCTCTGAACCCTTTTTAATTCCTACATCCACCCAGACACTTTTTAAATGTTGTAATTGTACCAGCCTCCACTACTTCCTCTGGCAGCTCATGCACACAGTGCCCTCTGCGTGAAAAATGTTCCTCTTAGGCCCCTTTTATGTTTCTCCGCTCAACTTTAACATATGCCATCTGCTTCTGGACTCCCCACCACAGGGAAACAACCTTGCCTTTTTACCCTATTGAGGGTCCTTCATGATTTTGTGAACCTCTATAAGGTTACCCCTCAGCCACCGACGCTCCAGGGATAATAGTCCCAACCTATACAGTCTTACCCTCCAGCATTCGCCCTCCAACCTTGGCAACATCCTTGTAAACCTTTTCTAAACACTTTAAAGTTTCACAACATCCTTCTTAAAGGAGGGAGTCCAGAATTGCACATTATATACCAAAAGTGGCCGAACCAATACTGCAGCATGGTCTCCGAACTCCTTTACAGAATTAACTGAGAAATAAAGACAACAATGACAAACGCTTTCTTCCCTGTCCTATTGAAATGTTAGTCCACATTCAACGATCTATGATGCTGCACTCCAGGTCTATTTGTTTAGCAACATCCCTCGTACCTTGTCCATTCAGTGTAAATGTCCTGCTCTGTTTTGCTTTCCAAAATGCAGAACCTCACATTTATCTAAATTAATCTCCATCTGCCACTCCTCAGCACATTGGCCCATCTGATCAAGATCCCGTTGTCCTCTGAGGTAACCATCTTCACTGTCCTCGACACCTTGTCCTCTGAGGTAACCATCTTCACTGTCCTCGATACCTCCAATTTTACTGTCATTTGCAAACTTACTATCCATTCGTCCTATGGCCACATCCAAATCATTTATATAAATGACAAAACAACAGTGGACCCAGCACCAATCCTTGTGGCACACCGCTGGTCACAGGCCTTCAGTCTGAAAAGCAACCCTCCCCCACCACCCTCTGTCTTCTACCTTCGAGCCAGTTCTCTACCCAAAGGGTAATTCTACTGCCACAGCATACAAGTTTAAAATTATGACACCAGTTTCAAAAGTGTAACAAGAGCCTATTCCTGATTGGGGAATCGGGGCCAGGGAATCAATAAAATGAAATGTTGCAAGGTTCGGTAAATTGGAGATTCAGTTCAGTGCATCACTAAATGAAAACAATTCAGCAGGGCAATCGTGCGTGGAAGAAGTGATTCAGGGAACAATTAAATGGAAGGAATGGATGCAGGGCAACAATAATTAGAGAATCTATGCAGCGGCTTAGATCTAAATTGGGCAGGATAATACTCAAAGGGAGAGTAGGTGCAGTTTCAGGATTTGTGCAGGATTGGTAAATGGGATAAATGGTGCAAACCAGCGGAGTCATAAACAGTCATACTATCATAGAGATGTACACCATGGAAACAGACACTTCAGTTCAACTTGTCTATGACTCAGTCTTAGAATTCTGCCAGTGCTCCACAAAAATGGAGAATCATTCCAAGGAACTACTAAATGGAAGGATTGGGCAAGGGCTTATCGAAATAAGAGAATTGGGATTGGGGCATCTGATATTGTCAAATTAGTGCAGTTAGAACTAAATGTGAGAGTTTCAGTTTCTCAGTGAATGGGAGAATTTGTGCAATGTAACACTAAATGGGAGAATTGGGACATGATAATAATTTATGTGGGAATGAGAGTAGGGCACCCCTAAATTGGGCGAGGGCATCAGTCGGTATGAGGATTGGTGTCAGGCAAAACTGAATGGAGAACTTGTTCAGGACGTCAGTAATTGAGGGAAATGGTGCGAGGCAACACTGGATTGGAGAATTGATGCGAGACATCAGTAAATGAGAGAGCTGGTGCAAAGTGGAGCTAAATTAGAGAATTGGTGCATGGCGACAGTAAATGGGAGAATTAGAGTAGCGCACCCTTAAATGGTAGAATCGGGCTCGGTCATAAATAAATGGAAGGATTAGTACAGGGACATGAACAAATGGGAGATTTGGTGGGAAACAATAAATGGGAGATTGGTGCACAGTGCCGTTGCATTAGAAAATTGATGGGAGTGCCAATATATTGGAAAATTGGAGCAGAGCATGTCTAAATTGGGGAATAGGGGCCAGGGAAACAATAAAAAGAAGAAATGTTACAAGCATCGGTAAATTGGAGATTCAGTTCAGTGCATCACTAAATGAAAAAAAACACAGCAAGACATCCGTACGTGGAAGATGTGTATCAGGGAACAACAAAATGGAAGGAATAGATACAGGGCAACAATAATTGGAGAATTCATGCAGGTGCCATTAAATTCGAAGTGGGAGGATTGAGGCAGGATAACTTCAGTGGGTGAGTTGGTGAAATTCCAGAATTAGTGCAGGATTGGTAAATGGGAGAATTGGTGCAGGGAAGTGGAGCACTAATTACAACCTTAGAGATGTACAGCACGGAAACAGATCCTTCGATCCAACTTGTCCACGCCTAAATTTAAGAATTCTCCACTAAATTGGAGAATCATTGCAAGAAACTACGAAATGGAAAAGTTGGGATAGAGCTTATCGAAATGTGAGAGTTTGCAAGAGGGCATCAGATAATGGGTGAATTAGTGCAGTTCACCACTAAATGGGTGAGTTATGCTGTGTTGCACTAAATGGGAGAATTGGGGCAGGGAGATTTAGAGTAGCGCACCCCTAAATTGGGCGACGGCATGAGTCAGTATGAGGATTGGTTTAAGGCAACACTGAGTGGAGAACTTGTTCAGGACGTCAGTAAGTGGGGGAAACGGTGTTAAACAACACTGAATTGGAGAATTGGTGTGGGGCATCAGGAAATGAAAGACCTGGTGCAGGGAGCTGATAACTTCGAGAATTGGAGCAAATGGGAGAACACGGGCAGTGAATCAGGAAAGAGGACAAATGTTGCAAAGGGTTAGTGGTCGAGATTCAATACAGTGCACCACAAAATGGGGGTGTTGGTGCAGTTCACCACGAAAGGGGGGATATTTGCAGTTTGGGCAATTTGTAGATATGATGCAGGGATTGCCAAGATTAGAGAATTCTGTCAGCGGTCTACTAAACTGGAGAATTGTTGCAGGGAAATACTGAATGGAAGACCTGGAGCTCAATTACAGAATGGGTGTATGGCACCAGGAAATGGGAGAATTATGGTAGCGCACCCTTAAATGGGAGAATCGGGCTCGGGCATCAGTAAGTATAAGAGGTAGTACAGGAGTATGAGTCAATTCGAGATTTGGTGGGTTTCACTAAATGGGAGATTCGGTGCATAGTGTCATTACATTGGAAAATTGGTGGGAGTGTCTGTATATGAGATAATTGGAGTAGAGCATGTCTAAATTGGGGAATAGGGGCCAGGAAATCAATAAAAAGAAATGTTGCAAGCATCGGTAAATGGGAGAGTCAGGTCAGTGCATCACTAAATGAACAAATATAATCAGCAGGGCATCCGTACGTTGGAAATGTGTATCAGGGAACAACTAAATGGAAGCAATTGATGCAGAGCAACAATAATTGGAGAATTCATGCAGGTGCCGTTAAATTCTAAGTGGGAGGACTGGGGCAGGATAACCTCAATGGGTGAGTTGGTGAAATTCCCGAATTAGTGCAGGATTGGTAAATGGGAGAATTGGTGCATGGAAGCGGAGCACTAATTACAGCCTTAGAGATGTACAGCACGGAAACAGATCCCTCAGTCCAACCCAAATTTTCACGCCCAAATTTAAGAATTCTGTAAGCTCTACACTAAATTGGAGAAGCATTGCAATAAAATAACAAATGTATAAATTTCGAAAGGGCTGATCGAAATGTGGTTTTTTCAACAGGACATCAGATAATGGGTGAATTAGTGCAGTTCAGTGCGAATTGGGTGAGTTATGCTGTGTTCCAACTACTGGGGAGAATTGGGGCAGGACAATACCTATTGGGAGATTTAGAATAGCGCACCCCTAAATTGGGCGAGGGCATCAGTCAGTATGAGGATTGGTTTAAGGCAACACTGAGTGGAGAACTTGTTCAGGACATCAGTAATTGGGGGAAATGGTGCTAAGCAACACTGAATTGGGGAATTTGTGTGGGGTATCCGGAAATGAAAGACCTGGTGCCGGGTGCCAATAACTTCGAGAATTGGAGAAACTGGGAGACCCCGCGCAGTGAATCAGTAAATAGGACAAATGTTGTTCAGGATTAGTGGTCAAGATTCAATACAGTGCACTACGAAATGGGGGAGTTGGTGCAGTTCACCACTGAAGGGAAGATATGTGAAGGATCGGTAATTTGGAGATTTGATGCAGGGTTCTCCAAGATTAGAGAATTCTGACAGCAGATTACTAAATGGGAGAATTGTGGCAGGATAATACTAAATGGAAGACCTGGTGCACAGTGGAGCTAAATTAGAGAATGGGTGCATGGCACCAGGAAATGGGAGAATTAGAGTAGCGCACACTTAAATGTTCTAATCGGGGTCGGGCGTCAGTAAATGGAGGAATTAATACAGGGATATGAGGAAAAGGGAAATTTGATGGAAACACTAAATGGGAGAATCAGTGCAGATTGACATTCCGTCAGAACATTGGAGAGAGTGCCAACGTATTTTCTATAATACAGGAGGAAGTACAGACGCTGCTCCAGCTCCTTTATTTTCTATAATACAGGAGGAAGCAGTGACGCTGCTCCAGCACCTTTATTCTCTATAATACAGGGGGAAGCAGTGACGCTGCTCCAGCTCCTTTATTTTCTATAATACAGGAGGAAGCAGTGACGCTGCTCCAGCCCCTTTATTCTCTATAATACAGGAGGAAGCAGTGACGCTGCTCCAGCTCCTTTATTTTCTATAATACAGGAGGAAGCAGTGACGCTGCTCCAGCTCCTTTATTTTCTATAATACAGGAGGAAGCAGTGACGCTGCACCAGCTCCTTTATTATCTATAATACAGGAGGAAGCAGTGACGCTGCTCCAGCTCCTTCATTTTCTATAATACAGGAGGAAGCATAGACGCTGCAACAGCTCATTTATTTTCTATAATACAGGAGGAAGCAGTGACACTGCTCCAGATCCTTTATTTTCTGTAATACAGGAGGAAGCAGTGACACTGCTCCAGCTCCTTTATTTTCTATAATACAGGAGGAAGCAGTGACGCTGCTCCAGCTCCTTTATTTTCCATAATACAGGAGGAATTAGAGACGCTGCTCCAGCTCCTTTATTTTCTATAATACAGGAGGAAGCAGTGACACTGCTCCAGCTCCTTTATTTTCGATAATACAGGGAGAAGCAGATACGCTGCTCCAGCTCCTGTATTTTGTATAATACAGGAGGAAGCAGAGACGCTGCTCCAACTCCTTTATTTTCTGTAATACAGGAGGAAGCGGTGACGCTGCTCCAGCACCTTTATTTTCTATAATACAGGAGGAAGCAGAGATGCTGCTCCAGCTCCTTTATTTTCTATAATACTGGAGGAAGCAGAGACGCTGCTCCAACTCCTTTATTTTCTGTAATACAAGAGGAAGCGGTGACGCTGCTCCAGCTCCTTTATTTTCTATAATACTGGAGGAAGCAGAGACGCTGCTCCAGCGCCTTTATTTTCTATAATAGAGGAGGAAGCGGTGACGCTGCTCCAGCTCCTTTATTTTCGATAATACCGGAGGAAGCAGAGATGCTGCTCCAGCTCCTTTATTTTCTATAATACTGGAGGAAGCAGTGACGCTGTTCTAGCTCCTTTATTTTCTATAATACAGGGGGAAGCAGTGACGGTGCTCCAGCTCCTTTATTTTCTATAATACAGGAGGAAGCAGTGACGCTGCTCCAACTCCTTTATTTTCTATAATGCAGGAGGAAGCAGTGACGCTGCTCCAGCTCCTTTATTTTCTATAATACTGGAAGAAGCAGAGACGCTGCTCCAGATCCTTTATTTTCTATAATACAGGAGGAAGCAGTGACGCTGCTCCAGCTCCTTCATTTTCTCTAATACAGGAGGAAGCAAAGACGCTGCTCTAGCTCCTTTATTTTCTAAAACACAGGAGGAAGCAGTGACGCTGCTCCAGCTCCTTTATTTTCTATAATACAGGAGGAAGCAGTGACGCTGCTCCAGCTCCTTTATTTTCTATAAGACAGGAGGAAGCAGTGACGCTGCTCCAGCTCCTTTATTTTCTATTATACAGGAAGAAGCAGAGGCGCTAGATTAATTTCGGTTGTCTGGTCTCCCGGGACGAGCTGGAACAGAGGGTCTGTTTCTGTGCTCGGCACCTCCGAAATCCTGATGAAGGACCTTTGCCCGAAACTTCTATTTTCCTGCTCCTCGGATGCTGCCTGACCTGCTGTGCTTTTCCAGCGCCACTCTGGTCTCAGCTCTGAAATGCACTCTTTCAGAGTTCCATCAACCTCATCTCATGCACTTCTCATTCAGGTGACTTCTCCTGCCTTCCGAAGGTACACAAATCTAACACATCCGGATGTCCCATCATATTAGGCAATAGGACCGATGTGTGAACCTCACTGCCGATGTCAAATGCATCTTGAAAGCCATGAGGCAGGGAACCCCCAGCTTCTGCCACGACAGAACATTGGGACACAGGCAGATTTCAACCTCACACCTTCAAGGCTGAATCTGAGCTGAGGGGGCACCTATTGTTAAAGATTTACCTGGGAATTTAGCTATTTTTACATATGGTTTACATATGAAAGAACAAAATCTAACATGGTATTTCTAACAGAATACAGACTGAACAGACAATACACTTTTAATTTTAAAAAATTCATTTCAGTGGCATCCCTCTGTAATCTTTTACTATAAATTCTGTGTCTGTGATGTTATGCTCCACGTCCAACTGATGAAGGAACAGCGCTCCAAAAGCTGGTACTATCAAATAAACCTGTGACTACAACCTGATGTTGTGTGATTATTGAAGTTTGTCCATCCCAGTCCAACACCAGCACCTCCAAATCTTTACTACATATTGTTTACACTAACTCACACGCAGTTCAGGTCAGTTTAGCACAATGACCCTGTTCCTCTTTCTGTGAGGTTCCCTGTGTATATTAACAGAGTTAATGGGCCCCGAGAGGATGAATACATTCTCTTTATCCTGTCAGTTTAAACAGTTGAACATATCAGTTTGAAGCCAATGGAAGAGGAGATTGTCTTTTTCTGTACAATTTCAGTGCAGAGCGTTCAGCCATAAACTGTCTTTGCAAAAGTGGGGATTGAAGGCAATTCTCACTGAGCAACATTAATACAGAAAACAGAATTCCGAGTTCCTGTTATCAATTGGTGAAGGAACTGGGATGAGAAAACCACTTGTGGTGTGGTGCCGTGCCTCAGTTTGTGAACTTGCCTCCATCATAAACAGCCCACCAAATTTCACATCGTCGTGGTGCCTGTGTATTTTACTAAATGCATGGTTGTTTCAACATCTCCCAAGTCAGGGTTGCTCATTAGTCAACCATGCGTCCTGTTTGAGTGACAGCCTGTTTTGGTGATCCTGATCTGCTCCCTGGTTAGTTCCTCCAGTGGATATTGTTTATTCCGAACTATTAATTCAATCTGGAGTTTCCTTCCTGTGTTTGACAAGAACTTCTGCTTCTCCTCCTCCTTTATTACGCCCCGTTCATTTCCAGTTTGTTGGGAATAACGAGGTGAGCCAGGAGACATGACAGACTCGCCGGTGAATGTTGTAGTAATGGCGCAGACACTAAGAGCTGTTCACCCTAATTCTCTGCTGTCAACATTCATTCATTCCACACCAGCAGGAAATACTTCATTGCTCTCCTATCGTTGTGGTTTGCCCTGTGATTGTGGTTTCTTTTCTTGTGGATTATGAAGTCTATTTAGAACTCAAAAGAATCATAATATTTGGAGGAAGGAATGACTCCTCACTTCAGGCATAAGTGCCAGACACATTATTCGGAGAATGTGAGCCCAATCCCACACATGCTACCGAGGGGGCAGAAAGCCTGTTCGCTGGTCCACTCTCAATTTGTCTCCGAATGTCAGACTTTTCAAAGATCAGAAATGGGAAATGAGGAATATGGGCAGACCGAGAGTCTGAGAATGTGAAAGAGGGTCAGGTACATTCACAGAGAAAGAAATAAATATGGAGACGCATTTTGAGGGAGATACTGAAAGAACCAATTCTCCAATCGACATGGCTGCTGACTTACAGAAACAAATAGGAATAAAAAGGTAATTATTAAGGACAGCCTTTCACCAGCTCCGGGCAACGGAAGGATTCTGACAGCCAACAAAGTCATTTTGAATTTTCAATATTGACGGTTGGAAGCTAATGAAAGAATTTGATAAATATTCTGACAGGGAAAACTGATCATTTTACCAAAAATAAAGTACAGAAATGTAGAAGTAACCTCGCTCTGCCGATATGAAGCATTAACTCTGTTTCTCTCCACTGTCCTACTGAGTTTTTCTTTCAAATCTTGGTTTTGGTTCAGATTTCAAAAATCTGCAGTACTTTGTTTCATGTTATTCTTAACAACGTTTGGGAAAAAACCAATGACCTGACGGCTTCAGAAACTCGGTCAGAAATAATGTTAGCAAGATATCTTTGCAGAACACATCGCCCATTCCCTGACCAGGAATCACCCTTTCCCCTTCACAGAGTGCACTAACTCCTAACTGTGAGATTAAAAGGGAAGGGGACAGAAGCTGTCGCATTTATTCTCAATGAAACTACATATACATTTCATTTTGGATCATTTTCGATGCACATTAGTTTCTCGTTGTCTTCGAGGTTTTTTTTACACAGTAGGAAAATACCATTCGGCCCATCGTGCAGTATGGCTCATCAGATAGTCATCTGTTTACGATCCAGTGCCCAGCTTTGGCACGATACCTTGTGTGTTCTGATTTTTTCAAAGCAACATTCAGAAAAGATTATCCCTGTGATTTTAAACGAGACAACAATGGGAGGGAGTTATACACCGTCATACTGAAGTGAAATCGCCTCGAGCAACCCATTCACATTTTCACCCATAGAGTGAGTCACAGATACACATTCCCGGAGGTGGGGAGGTGGGGGTGGGGGAAGGGGGTGGAGGGCAGAGGTTTCGGGATTACACAAGCTCCTTGTGCTTCAGTTCCACTCTCCACCTACTTAAGAACAACCCGCTCCCCCCACGCCCCCACCCACACATACACAAGATTCTCCGACAAAAGGCAGATTTAGGTGTAACTAAAGCCAGTTTTACAGACAATGAGAGACGTTGCGATGAGCTGGAATTTAAAATGGACAATTGCCTCACATGCAACTTTCAAATTTGAAAACACACTGATCCAAATTCTGCAGCTCCTCAAAATCTGTCGCACATTGAGGTACATTACTCCCAAATTCGAGACCCACTGATCCAATCCCTGCAGCACATTGTACACAAATCAGGAAGGATTCGACCCACCAAAACTCAGAGGCATTATCCATGATGTCAGTGGCCCAACTGCAGCCGGTGGTACGACAGGGAGTCGATATGAAATGGAAACATGGACACCGGGGGAAACAGTATTCACAAGGTGAACAATCATTAAAAATAATTATCGTCACTGTTTCACATCGGATATCTCACTTCGTGAAGCAAAGTCTTTCAATGGCCAAGGAAACATATTTGCCCTCAGGTACCTGCTTCAGGGTCGCCTGTGCCTCTGCTGGAAATTGCCTTCATTTTATTCACAGTCACTCCGCGATTTTTTGATTCACTCCAGTGAAATATCTTTTCATACCTTCCGTCATGCCCTCTTCCAGTCAAGATCCTGAACCAATCCAGTGAGAAACCTCTGTTGATTTGAATCCCGGGATGGAGAATCAGACGAGATGAACAGCGCCTTTTATTGGTGGAACCCCTTCACTGCAACCTCACGCCTCAAAACGTGTCTCTGCCCGCGTGGACCTGTTCTGTCCATTCCTGTATTTCACCGACTGACCAACATCAGATTACCACAGCTCCACTTTCTTTACTTTGAAACCCAAGGCGATAATATGAAGCGTTTGCAAAATTGCAGAGAGAAACGTTGTTGCCGAAGGTGGTTATGAAGGGATGGACAGGCACAAGGGTGTGTACAATTCAAGTCGCTTTGGATCCTGTCAGCATTACCGGGGGCCGGTACTGAAGATGCTGCCAGGACTATTCAGTTTCCACGTCAATTCTTGTTTTTGGTTCAGATTTCCAACATCTGCATTTCTTCGTTTTTTGTTAAACTTTAAAACGGTTGGCACAAAACCGATGTTCTGCACGCTTTGGAAAAGTGGTCAGAATTATTCTTACCAAGAGCTGTGTGCAGAACAAAGCACGCATTCCTTGATCGGGAATAGAACCCGTGTCACAACGGCGAGAGCGCCAAATGCTGCCTACTAGACTCCAAGGGAAGGCAGAAGGCGCCCTTGCATTTATTCGGAATGAAAACATTTTTGCCTTTTCATTTCTGATCAGTCTTGCTGCAGATCAGGTCCTCCTTGCCTTCGAGCTTTCACAGAGTGGGAAGGGACCCTTCGGCCCAACGAACATTGCAGCTCATCAGGCATCAATGTATTCCAGTCCCAGTTTCTAGTTTTGGCTCAAAATGTTATGTGTACTGATGTTTCCAGAGCAAATATCAACGCGATTCTCACTGTGAATTTAAACAACACGACAATGGGACTGAGGTTTGACATGGTCACACTGTGTTGTAACCCCCTTGAGGAACTGAACCTCATTTTCACCCACAGAGAGAGACACACAGAAACATATCCCGAGAGGAACAGATGTCTCAGGATCATACCAGCTCCTTGTGCTTCACTTCCGCTCTCTGCTCCACACAACAGCTTCTCTGACAATGGCAATTTCGGTGAAACACTCGCCAGTTTGACAGACAATGAGAGATGTTGAGCTGAACTGGAATTTAAAACGGACAATAGACGTCAATGCAAGTTTTAAATTCGAAACCACACTGACCCAAACCATTCAGATCCTCAGAACCTGACAAAACAGGACCAGCCATACACCTCTCTGACATTGAGCTGTCATGGACCCAAAATTTGAATCCAATCCCTGCAGCTCGAAAGAACCGAAGGAAATAGCAACTAACAACATGCAATTGGCAGAACTAACACGTTACACTCGAGACATGTAGGATGTAAACCTACAATCGTCTGATTCAAAGTCAGATGTTTAATCTGTTGCTTCACTAGCCGGATGCACACACACACGCTGGACACCTTTCCATATGTGATGTAAACATGGAGATCTGGGAAACAACATTCATAAGGTGATCAATCAGCAAAAATAATCCACTTTGTGTAACAGGGCCTTTCAATGGCAAAGCAAATACATTTGTCCTCAGGTGCCAGCTTCAGTGTCGCCTGTTCTGCTGGACGTCTCCAGCATTTTATTCAGAGTCACTGCGCTATCTTATGATGCACTCCACTGACATGTACTTTCATACTTGGATCTAGTGTCACTTCCAGTCAAGATCCTGAACAAATTCAGCGAGAAATCTCTGGTCATTTCCAGCTTGGAATTTGGAATCAGACGATTTGAACGAAGGCTTTATTGGGGCCGCCCCATCACCGCAGAACAACGCCTCAAAACGAGCCGCTGTTAGTATCAAACTGTTCTGTACCTTCCTGCAGTAAATCAGGTTAGCATAGCTCCGCTTTCTTCACATTGAAACCAGGGCGGCAATATGAATTGTTTGGAAACTTAGAGAGAGAAACATTGCTGCTGAAGATGATGATGACGTGAAGATCATACACAGAGTCTGGACAGATCAGGTCACAAGTGTTACTGTCAGCTTCAGTAAGGTCACTGGTTCGGAGTCTGAGTTTATAATGCCCAGACCTGGATACAACTCCCAGTCAGGAAATGAAGATTTATTCCTCTTCTTGTGAATTATCTTATTGAAAATTAACTCCTGCTTCCTCACAGAACCCAGACTCAGACCAACCCGGTAATTGTTTGCATCTATCTAGAAGGATAATAGCAACAGATACACGAGAGAACTGCAACCACAAATCACCCATCTAGGACCTCGCCTTTCTGAGTTGGAAATATCTCGCTGCTCCTACAGTGCTTTTGGGTCTAGATTCTGGAACTTCCTCCATAACAGTATCAAGGCTGAGGTCCATGGAGCAGAGTGATTGAAATAAAATGAAAGGTAAAGACGACTGGAAGGCTTGAATCAGTAAGTGAGAGAGGAGCTCGTGGAGCAAGGCTCAATGTTAGAACTAAAAGATTAGCCGATACTGCCCACTGTTTGTACTGACTCACACAACACTCCTGATCCATTCACCACAATGACCCTGAGCTCTTGGGGTGATATTCCCTCTGTACATATTAACGCAGTTCATGGTCTCCAGGAGGATGAACGCATCCTCTTTATCCTGTCAGTTTAATGAAGATGGAGGTATCAGTTTGAACCCAACGCAAGAAGAGATTGTCTCTTTCTGTGCATTTTCACTGGGGAGTGTCCAGATGTGAACTATTCTTTTCTGTATAAGAGGAGGCTGATTTAAATTCTCACCGAACAACTTTCAACCCGAAACAAATGTCCGAGTTACTCTGATTGAATAGTTAATGAACTGCAGATCTGGATTTGAAGAGCAGTGTCTGCGCTGTCTCCGTGGATTAATTAGTTAAAGCGCCTGGTAATAACCAGACCAGGACGGTGTCAAATCCTGGCATTGCATGTCCTGTATATTGAAGGTTCTTTGCTTAACCATCTCGTAAATGCCATTGTGTTGACCCACCATACCGAAAGATACGGCTCAGCATCCTTCTCGTGTTTGAGCTCAGCCCATTGATATTTCATGTTCCCACGTCCTACCGCCTCCTGTGGCCCCATCAGTCAATGCTCTATCTTTCTAATTCCACTTTTATTCTCCCTCCTTCATTCCCAATTTGTTGGGGATAACGAGGTGAGGCAGGAGACACTGCAGATATCCCAGCAATGTTGTGGTGATAGCATACACTACAAGATGTTCAAGAAAGGATCAAGACAAAAGATGGAAAATTATAGGCCAATTAGCCTAACCTCAGTTGTTGGTAAAATTCTAGAATCCATCATTAAGGATGAAGTTTCTAAATTCTTGGAAGAGCAGAGTCTGTTTAGAATAAGTCAACATGGATTTAGTAAGGGTAGGTCATGCCTGACAAACCTGTTGGAATTCTTTGAAGAGGTGACAAGTCGGTTAGACCAGGGAAACCCAGTAGATGTGGTCTATCTAGACTTACAAACGGCCTTTGATAAGGTGCCACACGGGAGGCTGCTGAGCAAGATGAGGGCCCATGGTGTTCTAGGTGAGCTTCTGGGATGGATTGAGGATTGGCTGTCTAACAGAAGGCAGAGAGTTGGGATAAAAGGTTCTTTTTCTGAATGGCAGCGGGTGACAAGCGGTGTCCCACAGGGTTCAGTGTTGGGGCCACAGCTGTTCGCATTATATATTAATGATCTGGATGAAGGGACTGGGGGCATTCTAGCGAAGTTTGCAGATGATACGAAGTTAGGTGGACAGGCAGGTAGTACTGAGGAAGTGGGGAGGCTGCAGAAGGGTCTAGACAGTTTGGGAGAATGGTCTAGGAAATGGCTGATGGAATTCAACGTGAACAAATGCGAGGTCGTGCACTTTGGCAAAAAAATAAAAGCACGGACTACATTCTAAACGGTGAGAAAATACGTAAAGCGAAAGTACAAAGGGATCTGGGAGTGCTAGTCGAAGATTCTCTCAAGGTCAACATGCAGGTTGTGTCCGTGATTAGGAAAGTGAATGCAATGTTGTCACTTATCTCAAGAGGGTTGGAATATAAAAGCACCATTGTGCTACTGAGACTTTATAAAGCTCTGGTTAGGCCCCATTTGGAGTACTGTGTCTAGTTTTGGGCCCCACACCTCAGGAAGGACATACTGGCATTGGAACGTGTCCAGTGGAGATTCACAGGGATGATCCCTGGAATAGTTGGTCTAACATATGAGGAACGGCTGAGGAACTTGGGATTGTATTCATTGGAGTTTAGAAGATTAAGGGGAGACTTAATGGAGACGTACAAGATAATACATGGCTTGGAAAGGGTGGACGCTAGGAAATTGTTTCCGTTAGGTGAGAAGACTAGGACCCGTGGACACAGCCTTAGAATTAGAAGGGGGTCAAATCAGAACAGAAATGCGGAGACATTTCTTCAGCCAGATAATGGTGGGCCTGTGGAATTAATTGCCACAGGGTGCAGTGGAGGCTGGGACGCTAAATGTCTTCAAGGCAGAGATTGATAGATACTTGTTGTCTCGAGGATTTAAGGGCTACGGGGAGAATGCGGGTAAGTGGAGTTGAAATGCTCATCAGCCATGATTGAATGGCGGAGTGGACTCGATGGGCCGAATGGCCTTACTTCCACTCCTAAGTCTTATGGTGTTATGGTCTAATGATAGCCCTCATTTTCTGCTGTTTCCATTCATTCGTTCAATTGAAGCAAAGACTTCACTTAAATCATATAATTGGGGTGAAATTGTTTTTGTTTGGTGGATTATGAATTCTATTAAGAATTGTAAAAGCTCATAATAATTTGAGTGAAGAAATGTCACCTTACCACAGGCCTCAGTGACATAGACTCTACCCGGAGAATGCGAGTACAGTTCTACACACTCTACCCAGGGGCGGGGAAAGCCCATTAGAAGGTCTACTCTCAAACTATCTCCGAATGTCAGACTTTCCAAAGAGCAGAAATGGTAAATAAGGGATATTGATAGACAGAGAGTGGGAGAATGTGGAAGAGAGTGAGGTGGATACACAGAGGAAATGATAGACGAGTAGAGACGCACATTGAGGTACGGCCTGGAAATAGAAACTCTCCATTTAAAATGGGTGCTCACTGACAGAAAGGGGAATAAAAAAAGAACAATTGAAGGCCAGCGTTTCACCAGCTCAAGGCAACATAATCAGCATTACACCTGGAAAAGTCAGTTGACATTCAGAAAGTTGACATTTCTCGGCTAATATAATATTCTGATAAATATGCTGATTTGCGAAGTAAAACTGACAATTACACTCGCATTAAAACATTAAAATGCATAACTAGTCTGGTTCTGTCGATCTGAAACATTAAACCTATTTCTCTCCACAGATGCTGCCAAGTCTGCCGAGTTTCTCTGTCAATTTCCGTTTCTGATTCAGAATTCCAGCATTCGCAGTGCTGTGTTTAAAGTTACTCTGCATTAAGTATGGGACAACATTTGATCAATTGTCAGCTCCATACTTCATTCCCTGCTTCGGGAAAGCTTGACCCCACGATTAATGATACGAGGAAAACTCCACTTGCTGCAACAGTGAGAAAACTGAATCCTCACCAGGAGGCTAACAGGGAAAGCAAAAAGAAAAGGCACTGTGTGTTTTAATCATAAAACCGCTTTTGTCTTTCCATCTGTAATCATTTTAGCTGCAGATTAGTTTCTCCCCTTCTTCCGATTTTACAGCGAGAAAAAGACCTTTCGGCCCATCTGCTGTGCGGGTCATTGGACTTCCATCTATTTTAGTCCCAGTTCCCATAAACCTGCTTTTCTGATGTTCCCTGGGTGAATCTAAATGGGATTCTCCCTGTGATCTTAAATGACACAACAATGGGACTGAAGTTGGACATGTTCACGTTATGTTGTAACACCGCCGTGGAACTCAACCGCATATTTACTCACAGATGGAAACAAACAGAGGTCTCAGGATTAGTCCCGTTCCATATGCTTCCCATCCGCCAGTTTCTCCGACCAGCTCACCGCAGCTGGTCAAAGAGGTCTGCAGCACAGAAAATGCCCTTCGGGCCATCAAGTCTGCACCAGTCGAAGACTGACCCCTGACTGTTTTCATCTCGTTTTCCAACGGTTCGCTCGTAGCTCCAACAAAGTTGGGATGGAATTGTTCAATTCATCGTGTCTCAACTTTCTTTGGGGATTTCTGCGTGTTTCACTCTGAAAGGCAGAGGGTTGTGGATTGTCACCATTCCCAACCTGTCTGAAATGTCTTGTTTCCCTTCTCCTGTGTTTTGTATGTGAAAGATGAAGATAGGGTGTAATCTCCCTTTTTATTTGTTGACATTACTGAATCGTAACCGGTAGGATTCCAGGCTGCGGGGGTAAACCCAAATGAATTTCAAGTCCCTTGCCTTAAACACGCATCGACGATTACAGAACCACACTGTCCTCTTCATTTTCCAGATGTCTCTCATTGTGGAGCTGAGGAAGAGTGAATCATTATCGGTTTTGTTTGAATCCAATCACTTCACAGTTTGCAAAAGCGTTACATTTTGGTGCATGGTGGGTCTGGTTGTATCATCCTGATAGATGGTACGGACATTCATTTAAAACTAAGAACAGTAAATGCAAGAGAAACTCAGCAGATCTTACAGTATCTATGCAGAGAAAATCAGAGACATCATTTCAAAACTTCATCAGAACTCGGTAATCTCCCACAGGTCCTGCCAAACCCGTTAGATTCGACAGCAGCTTCTGTTTTTGCTTCAAATTCCAAAGAATCCACAGTTCTTTACATGAACCATTAAAGCAATGCAGAAACTTCTTTGTGGTTCCTCACACGAAAGGAGAACATTTTCCTGACCCCACTCGACACACGAAACTGTGCAGCATCCAAAAACAGATGCAGCAAGAACAACCATCGCTGTCGCCCTGGGGGCTCTTGAACCAGGAACCTTTCATTTAACAGTCGAATGCGCTGAAACGTCTAACCTAACACCTTGCACGATCCTGTAAAGCAGGCTGTGACTGACTTCTCACTTCAGTCTGCCCTTCCCAGAACGCCAACTGTCCTCTATCAGTTTTACTTTACCAGAATATAGACTGAGACATTCATTATGGCGACATGGGAACAGTCTGATCCCACCCACTACAGACACACCCATGTCACTGGGAACCAGCTCTCCTCCAACCGGGACCATCTCCCTTCGAGCCTCCCAGTATCTTGTGTGGTCCCGAGTTCTTTCATTGATCTAGAATCCAGATGAGATTTGTATTCCTCATGTACAGGAACGAGAATTCTTTCAATGTCTCCGATCAGTTCATGTGGCGTCCTCTTAAAGAAGGGGAAGGTGTCTTGACTGTTTCTGCTCAGCCCGACAGTTCACCCTTCTTCATTCTCCTCTGCTTCCATTTCCCAAAAAGTTCCCGAAGGTTCACAAAGCTGGAAACTGTGTTATTCGGGTTGCGCCTTTAACATGTGTGCACCTGCCAACTGACAATATTTTCCCAAAATCTCTTCACAATCCTCTGTCTTGCACCGTGTCCATGGATGAGAAGTCCCGTTTTGTGGAGAGATTCCCGAGGCTGGTGAGATTCTCATTGAAGTAAAGATGGTTAACCGGCAATTTCCTGCGGCTGTTTATAATGATGGGAGTCGGCCTGGGCACTTTGACGAGCAGGAGCAAGTGTTACCACTAACCAGAGGCAGTGAACAGAGGGACTGGGATTAAAGGAATCTAATGAAAAGCAGCACTTCTGCGCAGTACATTCAGAGAATACTGCAGGAGCTCGATGGGTCTAGCAGTATCTGTGAGTGTGGTATATTGTTGATTGAGAATTTTATAAAGTCATGAGGCAGACGGACAGAGAAAAGAGTCAGTGTGTAATTTTTCACAAGGCACATGAGTTCAAAGCGAGGTAACATTGGTTTATTGTGAGAACAGTAATATTTAAAGGGGATGTGAGGGACACTTGTTTTGAACACAGACACTTCCGTGTGTACAGAATGAATTGCCATATTTTAGGGGCAGAGACGGTGCGCTCACAACATTTCAAAGGCATCTGAAAGGGTTCGGAGAGATAAGGGAAACATTTGGCAAATATTGGTTAGATTAATTTCGGTTATCTGTTTAGCAGTGGCAAGTTAGATAGCAGGGTCTGTTTCCGTGCTTGGCAACTCTGAGACGCTCCAGAAGCTGACACCAGCTTGAATCGACCATTTGCTAAAAAAAAGAGTGCTGTTTGTTACTCAGCGTGTTTGGCTATTTTTCCTGGAGGGTGGAGTTTGGCCTGAAGAAAAATACCACACAAATTGTTTTACCCCCTCTGCACTCGACCGAATCCAAAAACTGACAGCACTTAGTGTGGAACAGAAGCAAAACAGAAAAGGCGGATACATTGCCAGACACACTGGCATGCTGACTTTGAGGTAGTGCGATTCGTCTCTGTCATGTACTGCTCACACAAATGGCAGCGAGACAATTCCAAACCGTACTTCCAAACATACTGCTGCTTTAATGCATTGTCAAGTCCCAGAAAGTGCTCAAGTAACAGACAACAAAACAGAACAACAATGAACCATGAGAAGTGAAGATGACCAATTCCATTCTTGAGTAAATTGGGTCAACAATGCGCTGGTACCTCCATCTGATGGAGAGGACCAATCCCCAGCCTCCCTGACCAGGACAGTAATGAAGGAAACCAGAGAGCTATAACAACGTTTCACACCGTGATTGCCCACCGTTTCACCACAGCAACAAAAACTGCCGAGCAGATTCAGTGTAGGATCTGGTTTCACATCAGCAATGAAATATCAATCCCCACTCACGTTTAGGGAAAACGGTGCCCACCCTAAATTGTCTGGAATCTGAATACCCAGCGCAGTCTGTTTGGGCCCCGGGTTATACTGCTGCACAGACTTTCATATGGACAAAGTCCTTTTCAAAGGGAGGGTTTGTGGCTGTCCAGACGACAATGGCAGCTGTTACCCTCGCTCTCACTGCCGTACCTGGCCGTGTACGGGTTGCCATCCTCACCTTGTTCCCGGGGGTTCAGGGTCCAATACTCTGCTGGAGAAAACCGGAGCGTTTTGGAGCAGAAAGATGTGGAGCCCGTGTGCCTCCTGGAGTTGTTACTGGAATGTTTGGCGGAGCTGGGAAGATGGTTTGCAGCATTTTCCTCACATTTCTGGGTGACATCCTCAGGGCTGAAGAGTCTGTTGTGAAGCGCTGCTGTCCTGGGGCAGTTGGAATTGATTTGGTTTCATTGCCACTGCTTCCGGTTTTTGGGGTTACAGACTGGGTCCAGATGAATCTGTTTCTTGCTGGAATCCGCGGATGAGTGCCCTGCTTCGAGAAATTCTCTGGCTGCCTTCTGTTTGCCCTGTCCTATTACTATTGTGCTGTTCTCACCAAACCTTGCCGTCTGGACGGATTGCTACTCGGGACAGCTGGTCCGTGACAATTCGGGACTGCCACACAATTTCTTTGCCAAGAATGATATCCCCACGATTTCATTCCCAGATGTCTGGCACACGAAATTCACAACGAGGATATGTCACCAGGCAATTTGAAAAGCATACTCCCCTTTATTAAAATAAATTGCTGGGAACTGACAGTCAGACTCTTCTGAACACACTGGGTTACAACAGACACATAAACCGACAGCCTCACTCAGACAAAACTCACCAGAACACAACACTCAATACCCATCATGTACAAACGTGGTTGTTAAGATTCCACGCAGCGACTGCATGAAACACTATATCGGAGAAACATGCCGACAACTAGCGAGCTGCATTCATAAAGTTCAACTAATCCATAAACGCCACGGACGGCTTTTCCTTGGAGCTATCCACAGGGCACTGAGTGTCTCGGATTCCGGGGCTTGGAACTTGGATCACATGACCGTCTGTGACACTGGTTACTTCCGGGTGTGACGTAACTTCTGATGGAACACATGTAACTCTCGATTGCTCATTGAGAAATCCATCCAACATAGCAGCGCCGATAAATATTTCTGTTGTGTTTCTGGTGCTGTTCCTGACATGTCCTCTAGTGCTGAACTTATTCTGTGTTGCCTGATGGTTCGGTGTGTGTTTCCGTGATCGTATTGTGGACAGTCATCTGCGGTTTAGCTGCAATAACGTGCGTTGGAAAACCAGGTCCACCAGTCTCTATTTCGTTTTTCTCATATTATGGACAATTGCAACTCAGTAAAGTATCGAATAATATTGGGAGATGACATACAAGAGCCGTGTGACATGCACAGCTTTTAGTGACACTTATACAATTGTTACAGATTACCTTCATTCAGTAGATAAGGATGCAGACCGTGATTGGATACAGATAAGGAACAGTGATGAAAGAACTCACCAGCAGATGCAGTTTACAAGCTTACTCGCAGTAACCACAATGTGAAATAAAACGTATAAGAAATAAATAATGTGTGAGTGATAAAAGATGGCAATAATCATGGTTGGGTTTAACTTCCCTGCTCCCACTCCCGGTTCCATTGTCAAGGAAGTTTGGAGAACAATAATCAATAAATCACATATGTCCCATAGAACAGCGCGAGTCATATCTTATCCATCGATTACTTTACAGGTGACTTAGTCTCTGTCTTTTTTTGGAAACCATCTCTTTCATTGTGAGTATCAGGAAAGGCCAAGTGTTTTGCCAGAAAACAAATGTCACTGACCTTTATTTGTTTCACATCCAAGAAAACTCAAATCAACAGCTCCCTTGGTCAACTCTATTGGTCATGTTCGCAAAGATATCTGGCAAATTGACAGTTTGATTTTCCTTTCAATAAACAACATGAGGTTGAGTTCCTCGGCGGTGTTACAACATAATGTGACCATGTCCAAATTCAGTCCCATTGTTGTGTCATTTAAGATCACAGGGAGAATCCTATTTAGATTCGTCCTGGTAACATCAGAAACGCAGGTTCATGGGAACTGGGACTAGAATAGATGGAAGTCCACGAGCAGCCTGTGTCTAACCAAATATCTGGCCTGGCTTGCTGACATGGGTTTTCTGAAGGTTGAGCGAGAATGTGCCCGACAGGGGGTTGTTCAAGATGGAATCGGCAGGATTCGACCCTGCATGGGGAAACATCAATGGATCACTAATCCATCGCTTTAATCACTCTGGCACGAACGCCCTTGCGTACCAATAGCTTAATATTTCTTCCAGAACGGAGAATTGTAACCTGAAACACCAGTATTTGGCTTGTCCTGTCCGCAGCATGACCCCAGTATTCACTGTCACCCTCTCTTGGTTCAGAACGGAGGAGGATGCTGGGAGATCAAGTTGAATGACACACACATTGATGAGAGGTAAAGTGGATGGGAAGGATCCATTTTCATGTGCAGAGAGATTCATAAACACAGCAGTGCACCGAGTGTCCTTGTGTTTGACTAGCACTTACACCACCAGCTGAATTACAGCCATTGAAGTGCTCTTGAAGAAGACTCTCCATTGGCAAATCTAATGTGCAAAATCAGGTCTAATTGGTGAATCAGATTTCAAAATATGAAATGTTTTCAAATACTCACAGCTGGCAGTAGAGAGTGTAGATCTACCTTCAGGGGTTCATTCTGCTCTGATTTACACCCAGGATAATGTGGGACTAGAGGGCCTCATCACAGCGGAAGGGGTCAAACATTGAAGACTCTGATGGGGAGGATATTCTCTATGAGAGGGCTGCTCGAGTTCTTAATCAGAAATATACCACACTCCAACCGTTATTTCTGTTTCTCTTTTCCCAGATACTGCTAGACCCATCGAGCTCCTGCAGTATTCTTTGAATGTACTGCACAGAAGCGCTGCTTTCCATAAGATTCCTTTAATCCCAGTCCCTCTGTTCACTGCCTCTGGTCAGTGGTAACACTTGCTCCTGCTCGTCAAAGTGCCCATGCCCACGGTTCCCACTCCCATCATTATAAACAGCCGCAGGAAATTGCCGGTTAACCATTTTTACTCCAAAGAGAAACTCACCAGCCTCGGGCATCTCTCCACAAAACGGGACTTCTCATCCCGGGACACGGTGTAAGACAGAGGATTGTGAAGAGATTTTGGGAAAATATTGTCAGTTGGCAGGTGCACAAATGTTAAAGGCGCATCCCGTATAATACAGTTTCCAGCTTTGTGAATCTTCGGGAACTATTTGGGAAATGGAAGCAGAGGAGGATGAAGAAGGGTGAACTGTCGGGCTCAGCAGAAGCACTGTGAATGCTGGCATTCTGAATCAGAAACGGAAATTGACAGAGAAACTCGGCAGAGTTGGCAGCATCTGTGGAGAGAAACAGGTTTAATGTTTCAGATCGACAGAACCAGACTAGTTATGCATTTTATTGTTTTAATGCTCAAGTAATTGTCAGTTTTACTTAGCAAATCAGCATATTTATCAGAATATTACATTAGCCAAGAATGTCAACTTTCTGAATGTCAACCGACCCTTCCAGGTGTAATGCTGATTCCGTTGCCTTGAGCTGGTGAAACGTTGGCCTTCCATTGTTCTTTTTTATTCCCCTTTCTGTCAGTAAACACCCATTTTAAATGGAGAGTTTCTATTTTCAGGCTCGCCCTCAATATGCGTCTCTACACATCTATCATTTCTTCTTTCTACCACCTCAAACTCTTCCACATGCTCACACTCTCTCTCTCTCAATATCCCTTATTTTCCATTTCTGCTCTTTGAAAACTCTGACATTCGGAGATAGTTTGAGAGTAGACCTTCTAAATACAATTGCTAGAATTGTTTGGTGCATTAGCCAGAAGGAAATGGGTCTGGGTGGGTTACTCTCTGGAGGGACAGTGTTGGGCCGAAGGGCCTGTTTCCATGCGATAGTGAATCTAATCACCCTGTTCGAAAAACATTCGTGGCGTAGGACGCCACTCAATGGGATAGGAATCAGTGTCCATCCCTATTGACTCCAGAGATTGAGATGTTGAGTTACTTTCCAGAACCCTGGAAGAACTCAAGGTACTGTTCGGGAGGGAGTTCCAGGCTCTAGACCCAAAAGCACTGTAGGAGCAGCGAGATATTTCCAACTCAGAAAGGTGAGACCCTAGATGGGTGATTTGTGGTTACAGTTCTCTCCTGTATCTGTTGCTATTGTCCTTCTAGGTCGATGCAAACAATCATTGGGTTGGTCTGGGTCTGTGTTCTGAGTGTAAGCAGGATTTAGTTTTCAATAAGATAATTCACAAGAAGAGAAATAAATCTTCATTTCCTGACTGGGAATTGTATCCCGTTCTGGGCATTACAAACTCAGACTCCGAACCAGGGTCCCTACTGAAGCTGACTGTAACACTTGTGACCTGATCTGTCCAGACTCTGTGTATGATCTTCACGTCGTCATCATCTTCAGCAGCAATGTTTCGCTCTCTAAGTTTTCAAACAATTCATATTGCCGCCCTGGTTTCAATGTGAAGAAAGCGGAGCTGTGCTAACCTGATTTACTGCAGGAAGGTACAGAACAGTTTGATACTAACAGCGGCTCGTTTTGAGGCGTTGTTCTGCGGAGATGGGGCGGCCCCAATAAAGCCTTCGTTCAAATCGTCTGATTCCAAATTCCATGTTGGAAATGACCAGAGGTTTCTCGCTGAATTTGTTCAGGACCTTGACTGGAAGTGACACAAAATCGAAGTATGAAAGTACATTTCAGTGGAGTGCATCATAAGATAGCGCAGTGACTGTGAATAAAATGCTGGAGACGTTCAGCAGAAGAACAGGAGACACAGAAACAGGCACCTGAGGACAAATGTATTTGCTTTGCCATTGAAAGACCCTGTTACACAAAGTGGATTATCTTTGCTGATTGATCACCTTATGAATATTGTTTCCCAGATCTCCATGTTTACATCACATATGGAAAGGTGTCCAGCGTGTGTGTGTGCATCCGGCTAGTGAAGCAACAGATAAAACATCTGACTTTGAATCAGACGATTGTAGGTTTACATCCTACATGTCTCGAGTGTAACGTGTTAATTCAGCCAATTACATGTTGTCAGTTGCTATTTTCGTAGGTTCTTTCGAGCTGCAGGGATTGGATCAGTGTGTATTCAAATGGAATGTTGCTTTTGGGTCTATTACAGCTCAACGTCAGACAGGTGTATGGCTGGTCCTGTTTTGTCAGGTTCTGAGGATCTGAATGGTTTGGGTCAGTGTGGTTTCGAATTTAAAACTTGCATTGAGGTCTATTGTCCATTTTAAATTGCAGCTCAGCTCAACATCTCTCATTGCCTGTCAAACTGGCGAGTGTTCCATCTAAAGCTGCCTTTGTCAGAGAAGCTGTTGTGTGGAGCAGAGAGCGGAAGTGAAGCACAAGGAGCTGGTATGATCCTGAGACATCTGTTCCTCTCGGGATATGTTTCTGTGTGTCTCTCTGTGTGGGTGAAAATGAGGTTCAGTTCCTCAAGGTGGTTCCAACACAGTGTGACCATGTCAAACCTCAGTCCCATTGTCGTGTCGTTTAAATTCACAGTGAGAATCGCGTTGATATTTGCTCTGGAAACATCAGGACCCATAACATTTTGTGCCAAAACTAGAAACTGGCACTGGAATACATGTTTTTGCCAGTTAGCGGCCATGTCGACCCGAGATCTGATTCTTTCAGGGTCTACCACAAGATGGGTCTCTAATTTTCTGTCTTTATCTCTGTGTATCTAACTCACCCTTTATCATATTCTTTGACCCTTTATTTGCCAATATCCCTCATTTCCCATTCCTACTCTATGAAAAGCCTGACGTTCAGGGATAGTCTGAGAATGGAGCTGCTGAGAGGTTTTCTGGAACCTGGCAGGAGTCTGTAAAACTTGGCTCACATTCTACGGATAATACATCTGCCACTTGGATGTGACATAAGGAGCCATTTCCTCCTCAAAATATTGTAACCCTTTCGAAATTAAAGTGGCATTCCTTATCCAATAGAAAATAAACTACAACAAAGGAGAATATGGAAGCATTAATGACGCTGTAAAATGAATGAATGGCGACAGCAGAGAATGAGGGTGATCCACTCGTGGTTTCTGTGCCATAACCACAACATCCCACGGCCTTTCTGAAGTGTCTCCTGACTCCCCTCGTTATTCTCATCAAACCTGGAATGAAGGAGGGAGAATAAAAGTGGAGGAGAAGAAGGAGTGCTTTTGGAACAGCGGCAAGAAATTCCAGGTTGGTGTATTGGTTCAGAAGAACAACATGCACTGCTGGAACTAAACCAGGAAAAAGGAGTGGGTTTGCCAAACCATAACAGGCTCGAACTCAAACAGGATGCTGAGTCCCTTCATCAGTAACACGACCCTTAATAAAAGGTGACCCTCCGAGCCTTCAATACAACAAGCGGGCGCAGCTGTGATTGGACCGTATGGTCAGCTGCTAACCAAGGAGGGGTTTTAAATAACTAAGCGACGTCCATATGTGCAGTTCCTTAACCACATGACCACAGTAACTCGGAAATACATTTCTGTATCAATTTTATTCAGTGTGATTTACAATCAAACCCCGCTTTTGCAAAACCAGACATTTCACGGTTGAACATTCTTCAATGCAAAGGCACATAAAAGGGCAAACTTCTCTAACATAGGCTTCAAACAGTATTTGTATCTGTTTAAACTGACAGGACAAAGGGGACATTTTTCATTCTCTTGGAGTGTATTGACGGCTTTAATATATACAGAGGGATTCTCACACAAAGAGGAACAGTGTCATTGCCATGAATTGCCCAGGAATGGTGTGTGAGCCAATGTAAGCAGTTTGCAGTAAAGGCTGACCCATTAGCAACGACACTGAGCCTTGCACCACCAGATCCAGACTCACTTCCTGCCTCATGCCTCCCAGTCATCATTGTCATTCACGTCAATTTCACTTCACTGCTCCACTTCCCAACTTACTACAGATATCCTGCAGGTGTCCGATTGGAAACTACCACTGTTAGAAACGCATTCCTGGGATAATGATATCACTCAATGGAATAGGACTCGCTGTCCATCCCTAAATCCCCCAGAGATGGAGGAGATGTGTTGCTTTTGTAAACCATTGAACTCCTTCACACGGTGGTACAGCCATTATGCTGCAAGCGCGGGATTTCCTGGATTTACACCCAGAGACACTGAAGGAACACCAACATATTCCCAACTCAGGAAGGTGAGAGGATTGGAGGGAGATTTGAAGGGGTCACTATCGTATCTGTCCGCTGTCATTGTCCTTCTACATGGTTCAAGCAGTCACTGGGCTGATTCTGGAGGGATCCCGGTATGTCTTCTGTGTGGAACGGGGAATGCGTTTTCATTCAGACAATTCACATGAAGAGAATTAAACCTTCATTCCCTGAATGGGAACTATATCCATGTCTGGACGATACAAACTTTGACTCCGCAGCACGGGCCCCCGGTAATGCTGTCAGTATCCAAAGCGACCTGAATTGTACACACCCTTGTGCCTGTCCATCCCTTCATAACTATCTTCGGCAACAAAGTTTCTCTCTTCAATTTTACAAAGGCTTCATATTATTGCCTAGGGTTTCAAAGTAAAGAAAGTGGATCTGTGGTAAACTGATATTGGTCAGTAGGTGTAATGCAAAAATGTACAGTACAGGTTGACGCGGGCAGAGACCCGTTTTGAGGCATGAGGTTGCAGTGAAGGGGTTCCACCAATAAAAGGCGCTGTTCATCTCGTCTGATTCTCCATCCCGGGATTCAAATCAACAGAGGTTTCTAGCTGGACTGGTTCAGGATCTTGACTGGAAGAGACCATGACGCAAGGTATGAAAAGATATTTCACTGGAGTGAATCAAAAAATCGCGGAGTGACTGTGAATAAAATGAAGGCAATTTCCAGCAGAGGCGCAGGCGACCCTGAAGCAGGTACCTGAGGGCAAATATGTTTCCTTGGGCATTGAAAGACATTGCTTCACGGAGTGGGACATCTGATGTGAAACAGTGACGATAATTATTTTTACTGATTGTTCACCTTGTGAATACTGTTCCCCCGATGTCCATGTGTCCATTTCATATCGACTCCCTTTCGGACCTCCGGCTGCTGTTGGGCCACTGACATCATGGATAATGCCTCTGAGTTTTGGTGGGTCGAATCCTTCCTGATTTGTGTACAATGTGCTGCAGGGATTGGATCAGTGGGTCTCGAATTTGGGAGTATTGTACCTCAATGTGCGACAGATTTTGAGGAGCTGCAGACTTTGGGTCATTGTGTTTTCAAAATTGAAAGTTGCATGTGAGACAATTGTCCATTTTAAATTCCAGCTCATCGCAACGTCTCTCATTGTCTGTAAAACTAGCTTTAGTTGCACCTAAAGCTGCCTTTAGTCGGAGAAACGTGTGTGTGTGTGCGGGGGGGGGGGGTGGGGGGTGGGGGGTGAGGGGTGCGGAGGGGGGTGGGGGTGGTGTCTGAAGTAGGTGGAGAGCGGTACTGAAGCACATGGAGCTGGTATAATCCTGAAACCTCTGCCCTCCTTCCCCCCACCTCCGGGCATGTGTGTCTGTGAGTCACTCTATGGGTGAAAATGTGAATCGGTTGCTCGAGGGGATTTCATTTCAGTATGACGGTGTATAACTCACTCCCATTGGCGTCTCGTTTCAGGTCACAGGGATAATCTTTTCGGAATTTTGTGTTGAAAACATCAGAACACACAAGGTATCGTGCCAAAACTGGACACTGGATCGTAAACAGATGGCTATGTGATGAGCCATACTGCACGATGGGCCGAATGTTATTTTCCTACTGTGTAAAAAAACCCTCGAAGACACCGAGAAACTAATATGCAGCGAAAATGATCCAAAATGAAATACATAAGTGGTTTCATTGAGAATAAATGCGACAGTTTCTGTCTCCTTCCCATTTAATCTCACAGTTAGGAGTTGGTGCACTCTCTGAGGGGGAAAGGGTGATTCCTGGTCAGGGAATGGGCGATGTGTTCTGCAAAGATATCTTGCTAACAGTATTTCTAATCGATTTTCTGAAGCCGTCAGGTCATTGGTTTTGTCTCAAACGTTGTTAAGAATAACATGAAACAAAGAAGGGCAGATGTTTGAAATCTGAACCAAAACCAAGATTTGATAGAAAAACTCAGTAGGACAGTGGAGAGAAACAGAGTTAATGCTTCATATCGGCAGAGCGAGGTTACTTCGACATTTCTGTATTATATTTTTGGTAATATGATCAGTTTTCCCTGTCAGGATATATACCAAAATCTTTCATTATCTTACAACAGTCAATGTTGAACATTCAAAATGACTTTGTTGGCTGTAACAATCCTTCCGTTGCCCGGAGCTGATGAAAGGCTGTGCTTAATAGTTACCTTTTTATTCCTATTTGTTTCTGTCAGTCAGCAGCCATGTCGATTGGAGAATTGGTTCTTTCAGTATCTCCCTCAATATGCGTCTCCATATTTCTTTCTTTCTCTGTGAATGTACCTGACCCTCTTTCACATTCTCGGACTCTCGGTCTGCCCATATTCCTCATTTCCCATTTCTGCTCTTTGAAAAGTCTGACATTAAGAGACAAATTGAGAGTAGACCAGCGAACAGGCTTTCTGTCCCCTCGGTAGCATGTGTGGGATTGGGCTCACATTCTCCGAATAATGTGTCTGGCACTTATGCCTGAAGTGAGGAGTCATTCCTTCCTCCAAATATTATGATTCTTTTGAGATCTAAATAGACTTCATAATCCACAAGAAAAGAAACCACAGTCACAGTGCAAACCACAACGACAGGAGAGAAATGAAGTATTTCCTGTTGGTGTGGAATGAATGAATGTTGACAGCAGAGAATTAGGGTGAACAGCTCTTGGAGTCTGCGCCATTACTACAACATTCACCGGCGAGTCTGCCATGTCTCCTGGCTCACCTCGTTATTCCCAACAAACTGGAAATGAACGAGGTGTAATAAAGGAGGAGTAGAAGCAGAAGTTCTTGTCAAACACAGGAAGGAAACTCCAGATTGAATTAATAGTTCAGAAGAAACAATATCCCCTGGAGGAACTAAACCAGGGAGCAGATCAGGATCACCAAAACAGGCTGACACTCAAACCGGACGCATGGTTGACTAATGAGCAACACTGACTTGGGAGATTTTGAGACAACCATGCATTTGGTAAAATACACAGGCACCACTGCGATGTGAAATCTTGGTGGGCTCTTTCTGATGTGGGCAAGTTCATAAACTGAGCCACGGCACCACACCACAAGTGGTTTTCTCAACCCAGTTCCTTCACCAATTGACAACAAGAACTCGGAATTGTGTTTTCTGTATTAATGTTGCTCAGTGAGAATTGCATTCAACCCCCACTTTTTAAAAGACAGTTTATGGCTGAACGCTCTGCATTGAAATTGTACAAAAAGACAATCTCCTCTTCCATTGGCTTCAAACTGATATGTTCAACTGTTTAAACTGACAGGATAAAGAGAATGTATTCATCCTCTCGGGGCCCATTAACTCTGTTAATATACACAGGGAACCTCACAAAAAGAGGGAAAGGGTCATTGTGGTAAACTGACCTAGACTGCGTGTGAGTTCGTGTAAAAAATATATAGGAAAGATTTGGAGGTGCCGGTGTTGGACTGGGGTGGACAAAATTAAATAATCACACAACATCAGGTTATAGTCCAACAGGTTTATTTGATAGTTCCAGTTTTTGGAGCGCTGTTCCTTCATCAGGTGGTTGTGGAGCATAACATCATACGGCACAGAATTTATATTAAAAGATTACAGGGTAATGCCACTGAAATGACATATTTAAAAGTAAAAGTGTATTGTCTGTTCAGTCTGTATACTGTTAGAAATGTCATGTTAGATTTCGTTCTTTCATATGTAAACCGTATGTAAAAATAGCTAAATTCTCAGGTAAATCTTTAACAATAGGTGCCACTTCAGCTCAGATTCAGCCTTGAAGGTGTGAGGTTGAAATCTGCCTGTGTCCCAATGTCCTGTCGTGGCAGAAGCTGGGGTACCCTGCCTCATGGCTTTCAAGATGTATTTGACATGGGCAGTGAGGTTCACAAATCGGGTCCCTTTGTCTAATATGATGGGACATCCGGGTGTGTTAGATTTGTGTACCTTCGGAAGGCAGGAGAAGTCACCTGTATGAGAAGTGCATGGTATGATGTTGATGGAACTCTCAAAGAGTGCATTTCAGAGCTTAGATCAGAGTGCTGCTGGAAAAGCACAGCAGGTCAGACAGCATCCGAGGAGCAGGAAAATCGACGTTTCGGGCAAAAGACCTTCCTCAGGATTTTGGAGGTGCCGAGCACAGAAATAATCACTCCATTCCACCTCGTCCCTGCTGACCAGATAACCGAAATTAATCTAGCGTCTATGCTTCTTCCTGTATTATAAAAAATAAAGGTGTTGGAGCAGCGTCACTGCTTCCTCCTGTAATATACAAAATAAAGGAGCTGGAGCAGCGTCACTGCTTCCTCCTGTATTAGAGAAAATACAGGAGCTGTAGCAGCGTCACCGCTTCCTATTGTATTATAGAAAATAAAGGAGCTGGAGCAGCGTCTCTGCTTCCTCCTGTATTATAGAAAATAAAGGAGTTGGAGCAGCATCTCTGCTTCCTCCTGTATTATAGAAAATAAAGGAGCTGGAGCAGCGCCACTGCTTCCTCCTGTATGAGAGAAAATTAAGGAGCTGGACCAGCGTCACTGCTTCCTCCTGTATTATAGAAAATAAAGGAGCTGGAGTAGCGTCACGGCTTCCTCCTGTATTATAGAAAATAAAGGAGTTGGAGCAGCATCTCTGCTTCCTCCTGTACTATAGAAAATAAAGGAGCTGGAACAGCGTCACGGCTTCCTCTTGTATTATAGAAAATAAAGGAGCTGGAGCAGCGTCACTGCTTCCTCCTGTATTATAGAAAATAAAGGAGCTGGAGCAGCGTCACTGCATCCTCCTGTATTATAGAAAACAAAGCAGCTGGAGCAGCGTCACTGCTTCCTCCTGTATTTTAGAAAATAAAGGAGCTGGAGCAGCGTCACTTCTTCCTCCTGTATTATAGAAAATAAAGGAGCTGGAGCAGTGTCACTGCTTCCTCCTGTATTATAGAAAATAAAGGAGCTGGAGCACAGTCACTGCTCCCTCCAGTATTATAGAAAATAAAGGAGCTGGAGCAGCGTCACTGCTTCCTCCTGTAGGAACAAAATAAAGGAGCTGGAGCAGCGTCACTGCTTCCTCTTGTGTTATAGAAAATAAAGGAGCTGGAGCAGCGTCACTGCTTCCTCCTGCATTATAGAAAATAAAGGAGCTTCATCAATGTCACTGCTTCCTCCTGTATTATAGAAAATAAAGGAGCCGGAGCAGCGTCACTGCTTCCTCCTGTATTATAGAAAATAAGGGAGCTGGAGCAGCGTCACTGCTTCCTCCTGTATTATAGAAAATAAAGGAGCTGGAGCAGAGTCACTGCTTCCCCCTGCATAAAAGAAAATAAAGGAGCTGGAGCAGCGTCACTGCTTCCTCCTGCATTATAGAAAATAAAGGAGCTGCATCAATGTCACTGCTTCCTCCTTTATTATAGAAAATAAGGGAGCTGGAGCAGCGTCACTGCTTCCTCCTGTATTATAGAAAATAAAGGAGCTGGAGCAGCGTCTCTTCTTCCTCCTGTATTCTCGAAAATAAAGGAGCTGGAGCAGCGTCTCTGCTTCATCCTGTATTATAGAAAATAAAGGAGCTGGAGCAGCGTCACTGCTTCCTCCTGTATTATAGAAAATAAAGGGGCTGGAGCAGCGTCACTGCTTCCTCCTGTATTATAGAAATTAAAGGAGCTGGAGCAGCGTCTCTGCTTCCTCCTGTATTATAGAAAATAAAGGAGCTGGAACAGCGTCACTGCTTCCTCCTGTATTATAGAAAATAAAGGAGCTGGAGCAGCGTCACTGCTTCCTCCTGCATTATAGAAAATAGAGGAGCTGGATCAATGTCACTGCTTCCTCCTGTATTATAGAAAATAAAGGAGCTGGAGCAGCGTCACCGCTTCCTCCTGTGTTAGAGAAAATAGAGGAGCTGGAGCAGCGTCTCTGCTTCCTCCTGTATTATAGAAAATAAAGGAGCTGAAACAGCGTCTCTACTTCCTCCTGTATTATAGAAAATATGTTGGCACTCTCTCCAATGTACTGATGGAATAGCATCTGCACTGATTCTCCCATTTAGTTTTTTAATCAAATCTCCCTTTTACTCATATCCCTGTATTAATTCCTCCATTTACTGGTGCCCGACCCCGATTCGACCATTTAACTGTGCGCTATTCTAATTCTGTCATTTCCTGGAGCCTTGCACCCATTCTCGAATTTAGCTCCACTGCACCTGGTCTTCCATTCAGTGTTATCCTGCCACAATTCTCCCATTTAGTGGTCTGCTGCCAGAATTCTCTAATCTTGGAGATCCCTGCATTAAATCTCCAAATTTCCGATCCTTCATATATCTTCCCTTTAGTGGTGAACTGCACCAACTCCCCCATTTCGTAGTGCACTGAATTGAATCTGGACCACTAATCCTTTGCAACAATTGTCCTATTTCCCGTTTCACTGCCCGTGTTCTCCCAGTTGCTCCAATTCTCGAAGTTATCAGCACCCTGCACCATGTCTCTCTTTTACTTATACCCCACACCAATTCTCCAATTCAGTGTTGCTTAGCACCATTTCCCCCAATTACTGATGTCCTGAACAAGTTCTCCACTCAGTGTTGCGTTAAGCCAATCCTCATACTGACTGATGCTCTCACCCAATTTACTGATGCGCTACTCTAAATCTCCCAAAAGGTATTGTCCTGCCCCAATTCTCCCATGCAGTTGCAACACAGCATAACTCACCCAATTCGCACTGAACTGCACTAATTCACCCATTATCTGATGCCCTGTTGCAAATTCTCACATTTCGATAAGCTCTTTCCTAACTTTTCCATTTAGTAGTTTCTTGCAATGATTCTCCAATTTCGTGGAGACCTGCCAGAATTCTTAAATTTCGGCGTGGACAGTTTGGACTGAGGGGTCGGTTTCCGTGCTATACATCTCTTAGGCTGTAATTAGTGCTCCACTTCCGTGCACCAATTCTCCCATTTACCAATCCTGCACTAATTCGGGAATTTCACCAACTCACCCACTGAGGTTATCCTGCCCCAGTCCTCCCACTTAGAATTTAATGGCACCTACATGACTTCTCCAATTATTGTTGCCCTGCATCAATTCCTTCCATTTAGTTGTTTCCTGATACATATCTTCCACGATCGGATGTCTTGTTTTTTTTTTCATTCAGTGATGCACTGAACTGAATCTCCAATTTACCAATGCTTGCAACATTTCTTCTTATTATTGATTCCCTGACCCCTATTCCCCAATTTAGACAGGCTCTGCTCCAATTTTCCAATATATAGGCACTCCCATCAATTTTCTAATGCAACGGCACTGTGCACCAATCGCCCATTTATTGTTTCCACCAAATTTCCCATTTATTCATATCCCTGTACTAATCCTTTCATTTACTGATGCCCGAGCCCGATTCTACAATTTAAGGGTGCGCTATTCTAATTCTTCCATTTACTGTCGCCATGCACCAATTCTCTAATTTAGCTCCACTTTGCACCAGGTCTCTCATTTACTGATGTCCCGCATCAATTCTCCAATTCTTTGTTGCCTCGCACCATTTCACTCAATTACTGACGTCCCTGACGAAGTTCTCCACTCAGTTTTGCCTTACACCAATCCTCATACTGACTGATGCTCTCGCCCAATTTAGGGGTGCCCTACTCTCATTCCCGCATCAAGTATTGTTATGTCCCAATTCTCCCATTTACTGCTAAACTAAAACTCTCCCATTTGGTTCTAACTGCACTAATTTGACAATATCAGATGCCCCGTTCCAAATTCTCTTATTTCGATAATAAGCCCTTGCCCAATCCTTCCATTTAGTAGTTCCTTGGAATGATTCTCCATTTTTGTGGAGCACTGCCAGAATTCTAAGACTGAGTCATAGACAAGTTGGACTGAAGTGTCTGTTTCCATGTTGTGCATCTCTGTGATTGTATGACTGTTTATGACTCCGCTGCTCTGCACCATTTCTCCCATTTACCAATCCTGCACAAATCCTGAAACTGCACCAACTCTCCCTTTGAGTATTATCCTGCCCAATATAAATACCGCAGCATAAATTCTCCAATTACTGTTGTCCTGCCTCAGTTCTTTCCATTTAGTTGTTCCCTGAAACACTTCTTCCACGTACGGGTGCCCTGCTGAATTGTTTTCATTTAGTGATGCACTGAACTGACTCTCCAATTTACCAAACCTTGCAACATTTCTTTTTGTTGATTTCCTGGCCCCGATTCCCCAATCAGGAATAGGTTCTTGTTGTACTTTTGAAACTGGTGTCATAATTTTAAACTTGTATGTTCTGTCAGTAGAATTGCCCATTGGGTAGAGAACTGGCTCGAAGGTAGAAGACAGAGGTTGGTGGGGAGGGTTGCTTTTCAGACTGGAGGCCTGTGACCAGTGGTGTGCCACAAGGATCGGTGCTGGGCCCACTGCTGTTTTGTCATTTATATAAATGATTTGGATGTGGCCATAGGACGAATGGATCGTAAGTTTGCAAATGACAGTAAAATTGGAAGTGTCAAGGACAGTGAAGATGGTTATCTCCGAGGACAACGGGATCTTGATCAGATGGGCCAATGGGCCGAGGAGTGGCAGATGGAGATTAATTTAGATAAATCTGAGGTGCTGCCTTTTGGAAAGGCAAAAGAGAGCAGGACATTTACACTAAATGGACAAGGTACTAGGGATGTTGCTAAACAAATAGACCTGGAGTGCAGCTTCATAGATCGTTGAAGATGGACTAACATTTCGATAGGATAGTGAAGAAAGCGTTTGGAATTTTTGTCTTTCTTGCTTAATTAATTGTGTAAAGGAGTTGGGAGGTCATGTTGCAGTATTGGTTCAGCCACTTTTGGTATATAATGTGCAATTCTGGACTCCCTCCTATAAGAAGGGTGTTGTGAAACTTGAAAGGGTTCAGAAAAGATTTACAAGGATGTTGCCAAGGTTGGAGGGTTTGTGCTGGAGGGTAAGACTGTATAGGTTGAGGCTATTGTCCCTGGAGCGTCAGTGGCTGACGGGTAACCTTATAGAGGTTCACAAAATCATGAAGGGCCTCAATAGGGTAAAAAGGCAAGGTGATTTCCCTGTGGTGGGTGAGTCCAGAAGCATCTGGCATGTGTTAAAGTTAAGAGGGGAAACATAGAAGGGACATAAGAGGAACATTTTTCGCGCAGAAGGCACTGTGTGCATGAGCTGCCAGAGGAAGTAGTGGAGGCTGGTACAATTACAACATTTAAAAGGTATCTGGGTGGGTGTAGCAATTAAAAAGAGTTTAGAGGAACATGGGCCAAATTCTAACAAATAGGATCAGATTTACATCGGATATCGGTTCAGCATGGATTTGTTGGACTGAACGATTTGCTTCTGAGCTTATATTGCTCTGAGTGGGTTGAGCTCCGGATTGTCGATTTATGAAGCAGAAAATAAAGTATGGCACAGAGTTAGATCGAGAAATCCTGCTGATCTCATCAGCTTTATCCTGTTTTATTGATCCTCCTCCTTCAATCATGCATTTTTCAGATCCTCATTCAGAATTCCTGGAGCACTGTAACTGGTCTGGAACAATGTGTGGAAAGTCCTATTGCAGTCCACACGAGTTACCTTTCCCACTGCCCTGCTCCCACGGCCTGCAACGCGGCAGACTGAGCTGACAAGCCGAAGCACAATGATGAGCTCCTTCCGGCCCACGGCCCTCCTTCTCACTGAATGAAGACAATCACCAGAAGCAGAATCCAGCTCTTGTTGGAGCCTTGAATACCTGACTCTCTCACTGAGTGAAGATTGGATTCAGAAACAGAAATGAAACCAACTTCCTATCTGCATTGTGTCACTCTTTAAGATCTCTGTGTGTCTCAGTTCAGGTCATTTGATTGGAGACTGAGGATAGTGGGTCCCCAGTGAAATGGAAAGAATGGTGGAGCAGCTCACTGAGGGACATCTCTCAAAATGAGAGTCTGAAAGATGCTATTCTGCACTGGAAGAGTTTAAGGGGAATTGATGGTTCAGAATAATGTTATGCGGATGTTTGTAAAACTTAGGAACTCTATTTTGTGGCTGGAGTTTATTTTATCCTTGTGTAGATTTGACACATTCACCCTCCCTCCCCACCACTACAGAAGCTGTTGGAACTGTTCAGTGTTTCCAGCGGCTTCTGTAATTATTTCAGGTTCCTGACAGGAGCAGTCTCTCACTTTTCGAACAAAACAAACCCATCCTTGTGCTGCAACCAATATTTCAATAAGAAATGGGAAGCAGCAGAGGGGAAAGCTTCTGAGAAACGCTGCCCGGTTGCACACTCCAATTCACAGAAACCATCGCCAGGAAACACAAGGAGCAATCTGACAGATCCGGTTTTATCCCAGTGTCTTCCCTTTAAAAGGCGATTTACAAACCACAACCCTGCGATTACGGGGAATCGAACCCCGGTCAACTGCTTGGAAGGCAGTTTTACTCACCACTATCCCACCATCACCCTGCTAGCAACTCCCTCCCCATTCCCAAACACACTTAACAAGGCCGTGATCATCACCAACTGGATTGGGGCTGAAATCCAAACAAGAAATGGCTGGGGAAGTTCAGCAGGTCTGACAGTACCAAAATTTGGGCGGTAAAGTGGCTCAGTGGTTAGCACCAGGGTCCCAGGTTCATTTGCAGCCTCGGGCTGTCTGTGTGTGTGGTGTTTGCGCATTCTCCCCATGTTTGTGTGGGTTTCTTCCGGGTGCTCTGGCTTCCTTCCACAGGCCAAAAATGTGCAGGTTCGGTGAATTGGCCTTGGTAAATTGTCCATAGTGATTAGTTAGAGGGAAATGGGTCTGAGTAAGTTACTCTTGGGAGGGTCGGTGTGGGCTGATTGGGCGAAAGGGCCTGATTCCACACTGTAGGGAATCTTATCTAACCTAATAAGAAGCTATCAGTTCTGAACCAAATCCAAAGGGATTGGGAATTTGGGTCAGCAAACATCTCAGAGGTCAGGAAATGTGAGCAGGAGGAGACGATACAGCCTATTTAAACTGTTCAGACTGTTCTGGCAGTCAATCCAATCAGAGCTGGTTTCAGATTTCAAATCCGGTTTCCTATCCACTCCCCATATCCTTTGACTCCCTGAGACACCGGCAATCTGTCTATTCCAATCTGAAATGTACTCACTGAGGGACCATCCACAATCCTCAGGGAGAGAGAATATTGAAGACTCAGAGGCCTTAGAGTTAAGCGCTGTCTCCTCATCTCAGTCCCAAATAAACTGCCTCTTACCCTGAGAGGGTGTCAATCAAACCCGAATGAACTGCAGATGCTGCAACATTAACGCTGATTTCTCTGCACAGATTCTGCCTGACCTGCTGAGCTTTTCCAGCAACTCCTGAGACTGTGTTATCGTGTTTCAGATTCCCAGACCCACAGGATTAATTTCTCAGCATCTCCCCTCTCAAGCCTCTTCACAATCTGAGATATTCCAATGAAATCATCTTTAAATTTTCGCGAATATCGACCCAATTTATTCAGATCCTCAGCCCTGGAGCACACCGGTCCCAAATACTGAGCTTTATTTTGTGATTCATTGATGTGTTTGAGTCATTGCCGCTGGGTCCGCACGGATTGCTCAGATAGAATTGCTCTGGTGAATGTGACGGTGAGTTATAACCTTGAACTGCTGCAATTTATTTGGTGCAGATAAACCAAAAATGATGTAAGGGAGGGAGTTACAGGATTTCCAACCAATGGCACTTGTGGGACTGAGATGTATTTCCAAGCCAGGGTGGGGGGTGGCTTGATGTGGAATTGTCACCTGGTGGTGTTCCCGTGTATCTGCTGTGCTCAGCATTCCACAAGATAGTGCCGTGGGTCTGGAAGCTGCTCTGGAAGAAACCTTGGGGAATTTCTACAGACCATCTTGTCTATGGTACACACTGCTGCTACTGAGTGTCGGTGGTGGAGACAGGGGATGTTTGTGGCTGTGGTGCTGAACAAGCTGCACTGCAAGTTTATTCCACCTAATTCTGGAGAACACAACTACTCTCCATCATCATCAATCCATTTCACAGACGGACACCCAGTGATTACACGGATCTGTTAATTGTACAAATGACCATGAGATTGTAACCAGATTCCCCTCTTCCCTGACAATGGTCTGAGGACCATCCCGTGACTGTTACACTTTCTCCTGGACATTCCATCTGTAAAAGCTGGGAATCAGCTGATGGGACACAGACTGTGTTACAGATGGTTACACTCAGGGGACTCTCACTCACTGACAGCGTCACAATCACCTGGGTGACGCAAAGGCGCAAGGGGCTGCGCGGTGACGTCACCCCAGGATGGCCACCCGCACAGGGGAAGGATTGACAAGGAGGAAGCGGGAGGAGGGAAGAGGTGACACAGACCAGGACCATGAGGAGAGGCAGAGCGACTCCCTCTGCCGGCGGGGAGGAGGAATCAGCAGCCACTGGAGGATGGAGCGGATTGGTGGGAAGGAAGATTGACAGGTGGGACAGGTCATGGGGGCGGGGCTAAGCTGGAAGGTTGGAGCTGGGGTTAGGTGGGGAGGGGGAATGAGGAAACTGGGGAAGACCACACTACACCTCCCTCCCTGTCCTCCTGTCCCTGAGGGAGATTTGGACTCAGTACCATGTGGTGGGACTGCACATGTCTCTAACACATGTCAGAGGGGAGAGGGCAGAGGGGGGAGGGAGGACTGAGGGACATTTCTATGTCTCTCTCTCTCACTCTTTTCTACCCCCCTCTTCTCTCCCTCTCTTCTTTCTCACCTGCGCCTCCTCCTCCTCTCCTCCCCACTCTTTCCTCTCCACTCTTTACTCTGTTTTCCCCTCCATCACCCTAACCTTCCCCCCTCATTCCCGAGCACTCGCCTTCCCCTCTACTCGCCTCCCTCCTCTCCATCCCCCCTCTCCTTCCCTCTCTCCACCCACTCCTCCCCCTCACCTCCTTCCCCCCTCTCCTTCCCCACTACATTCTCCTCCCCTCCTTCAAGCCTCTCCATTATCACTTTTCCTCCCCTCCCCTACATCCCCCCACTCTTCTCTCTCTCTGCTTCTCCCCTCCATCCCCCTTACTTTTCCCCTTTACTTACCCCCTCTCCTTCCCTGCTAATTGCTTTCCCCAACTCTGCCCTCTCCTCCCCCTTACCCACCTCTCCTTCACCCCTTCCCCCTTCTCCTTCCCCCTTCTGCCTCTCATTCCCCCTTCGCCCCTCTCCTTCCACCCATCCTTCCCCCCTCCTTCCCCGACTCTCTTTCCCCAACTTCACCTTCCCCTTCACCCTCTTCTTCCCCCTTCCCCCTCTACATTGCCCATCTCCTTTCCCCTCTACATTTTCCCTCTCCTCCCCTCTCTCCTTTCCGATCTCTCCTTCCCTCCACATACTTCCCCTCCTCTCCTGAACCCCTCCCTCATTTCCCCCTCTCCTCCATCCCCTTCTCCTCCCACCTTCCCCCCTCCTACCACCTTCTCCTTCCACCCCTCTCCTTCCCCTCTGCTACCTTCTCGCACCTCTTTCCCGTTTCCCCCGTCCCCACCTCACCTTCCCCCCTTACGTTCCCCCCTCTCTTTCCATCCTCTCCTTTCTCCCTTTCCTGTCCCCTCTCTTCCCCACCCTCTCCTCCCCCTCGTCTCTCCCTCATTCCCCCACTCATTCAGCCTACTCCTCCCCCTCTCCTTCACACCTCTCCTTCCCCCACTCCCTCCCCTCCCTCATTCCCCCTTCCTCCACCCCTCCCTCCTTCCTTCCTCCTACCCACTTCTCATACCACCCCTCTCCCTCCCCTCCCTTTCCTTCCCTTCCCTTCCCACATCTCCTTCCCGTCCCTTCCTTCCCCACCTCTCATTTCCCCCCTCCTTCCCCCCCCCCATTCCCCCTTAACCTCACCCCCCCACACCCTCCTTTCCTTCTCTCTCCTGTTGTGGGACTGTTATATCAGAGAAGTATTCACATTTTTTGGATTATTGGAATCTCTTTCGGGGTAGAAGTGACCTGTACAAAACGTATGGATGACATAAATTTGGAAGGGGTCTAATCTAATATACTGGCAGGGAATATGGTGTGCAATTCTGTCTCCTTCCTATCGGAAAGATGTTGTGAAACTTGAAAGGGTTCAGAAAAGATTTGCAAGGATGTTGCCAGGCTTGGAAGGTTTGAGCTATAGGGAGAGGCTGAACAGGCTGGGGCTGTTTTCCCTGGACCGTCAGAGGCAGAGGGGTGACCTGATAGAGTTTTACAAAATTATGAGGAGCGTGGATAGGATAAAAAGACAAAATCTTTTCCCTGGGGTTAGTGAGTCCAGAACTAGAGGGCATAGGTTCAGGGTGAGAGGGGAAAGACATAAAAGAGACTGAAGGGACAAAGTTTTCACACAGAGGGTGGTACGTGTATGGAATGAGCTGCCAGAGGAAGTGGTGGAGGCTGGTACAATTGCAACATTTAAAAGGCATTTGGATGGGCATATGAATAGGAAGGGTTTGGAGGGATATGGGCCGGGTACTGGCAGGTGTGACTAGATTGGGTCGGGATATCTGATCGGCATGGACGGGTTGGAGTGAAGGGTCTGTTTCCATACTGTACGTGTCTATGACTCTACGACTCTAAATCAGTAACCACCAACATTTGAATGAATTTCGAGTCAGTACAAATCGGTGAGCACTGACATTTTAAAACCTTTTGGGACAGTTTAAATCAGTAACCATCCACACTTAGAAAAATTTGTGGTCAGTACAAATCAGTAACCAGTGATTCATGGTAAAAAATTCTGGCCGAAACACTGACTCTTCGAAAAACTTTGGGCCAGTGCAAATCAGTAACCACTGACAGTTGAAAAATTTCAGGTCAATACAAATCAGGAACCAGTGACAGTAAGAAAAAATTCGGGTCAGTGCAAATCAGTAACCATCCATATGAAGAAAAATTTGGATTCAGTACAAATCAGTAACCGCAGACATCTGGAAAAAAATTGTGGCAGTGCAAATCAGTAACTACCGACAGTTGGATGAATTTCGAGTCAATACAAATCAGTAAGCACGGACACTTTGAAAAATTTCTAGTCAGTGAAAATCGGTAACTACTGACACTTAGAATAATTTTGGGTCATTACAAATCAGTAACTACCGACAGTTGGATAAAGTTTGAGTCAGTACAACTCAATAACCACTGACACTTTGAAAAATTTCTAGTCAGTGAAAACCAGTAACTACCGACAGAGAAGTTACGGGTCAGTTCAAATCGGTGAGCACTGACATTTCAAAAGATTTTGGGTCAGTACAAATCAGTAACCATCCACACTTCAACAAACTGAGGGTCAGTTATGAATCAGTAACCACCGACAGATGGAAATATTTAGGGTCAGTCCAAATCAGTAAGCACTAACATTTTGAAAAAATTTCTCGTCAGTAAAAATCAGTAACCATTGACAGTTGGAAACATTTATGGTCAGAACAAATCAGTGAGCACTGACACTTTGAAAAATATTGGGTGTGTACAAATCAGTCATCAACAAAATGTGGAAAAATTACGGGTCAGTACAAATTGGTGAGCACTGACATTTCAAAAGAATTTGGGTCAGTGCAAATCAGGAACCATCCACACTTAGAACAATTTCAGGTCAGTAGAAATCAATAACCACCAACAGGTGGAAACATTTCGGGTCAGTACAAATCGGTAAGCACTGATATTTTTTAATATTTTGGGACTGTGCAAATCAGTCACCATCTGCGCTTAGCAAAATTTGTGCTCAGTAAAAATCAGTAACCACCGACACTGAGAAAATGTTCGGGTCAGTGCAAATCAGTAAACACTGGTACATGGAAAAACATTCTGGTCAGTGCAAATCAGGAAACACTGACGCTTCGACAAACTTCAGGGCAGTGCAAGTCAGTAATCACTGACACAGAGAATAAATTTGGGGTCAGAACAAATCAGTAACCACTGGTACATGGAAAGAAAATTCTGATTGGTGCAAATCATGAAACACTGACACTTCGACAAATCTCAGGGCAGTGCAAACCAAGAATCACCGACACTTAGAACAATTTCAGGTCAGTAGAAATCAATAACCACCGCAGTTGGAAAAAATTACGGGTCAGTACAAATCAGTAACCACCGACAGGCGGAAACTTTTCGGGTCAGTACAAATCGGTAAGCACTGATATTTTTTAATATTTTGGGACTGTGCAAATCAGTCACCATCTGCGCTTAGCAAAATTTGTGCTCAGTAAAAATCAGTAACCACCGACACTGAGAAAATGTTCAGGTCAGTACAAATCAGTAAACACTGGTACATGGAAAAACATTCTGGTCGGTGCAAATCAGGAAACACGGACACTTCGACAAACTTCAGGGCAGTGCTAATCAGTATTCACCGACACAGAGAATAATTTGGGGTCAGTACAATTCAGTAACCACTGATACATGGAAAAAATTCTGGTTGGTGCAAATTAGGAAACACTGACAGTTGGAAAAATTTAGGGTCAGTTCAAATCAGTAGGCCCTGACACTTTGTTAAATATTGGGTGGGTACAAATCAGTAATCACCAAAAAGTGGAAAAATTACGGGTCAATACAAATCGGTGAGCACTGACATTTCAAAAGAATTTGGGACAGTGCAGATCAGTAACCATCCAAACTTAGAAAAGGTTTGGGTCAGTAGAAATCAGTATCCACTGACACAGAGAATAATTTGGGACAGTACAAATCAGTAATCACTGATACTTGAAAAAAATTCTGGTCGGTGCAAATCAGGAAACACTGATAGTTGGAAAGATTTAGGGTCAATTAAAATCAGTAACCACTGTCACTTCAAACAATTTCTAGTCAATTAAAATCAGTAACCACCGACGCCGAGAATAATAGGGGTCAGTACAAATCAGTAACCACTGACAGGTGGAAAACGTTCTGGTCAGTACAAATCAGTAACCACTGATACATGGAAAAAAAATTCTGGTCAGTGCAAATCAGGAAACACTGACGCTTCAACATACTTCAGGGCAGTTCAAGTCAGTAACCGACACCGAGAATAATTTGGGGTCAGTACAAATCAGTAACCTCTGATACATGGAAAGAAAATTCTGATTGGTGTAAATCATGAAACACTGACACTTCGACAAATCTCAGGGCAGTGCAAATCAGTAACCATCGACACTTAGAACGATTTCAGGTCAGTAGAAATCAATAACCACCAACAGTTGGAAAAATTACGGGTCAGTACGAATCAGTAACTACTGATAGGTGAAAACATTTCAGGTCAGTACAAATTGGTAAGCACTGATTTTTTTAATATTTTGGGACTGTGCAAATCAGTCATCATCTGCGCCTAGCAAAATTTGTGCTCAGTAAAAATCAGTAACCACCGACACTGAGAAAATATTCGGGTCAGTACAAATCAGTAAACACTGGTACATTCTGGAAACACTGGAAAAACATTCTGGCCGGTGCAAATCACTGACACTTCGACAAACTTCAGGGCAGTGCTAATCAGTATTCACCGACACAAAGAATAATTTGGGGTCAGTACAAATCAGTAACCACTGATACATGGAAAAAAATCTTGTCTGTGCAAATCAGGAAACACTGGCAGTTGGGAAATTTTCGGGTGAATTCAAATCAGTAATCACTGAGAGTTGTAAAGAAATTAGGGTCAGTGAAAATCAGAAGCCACCGACACAGAGAATATATGCGGTCAGTACAAATCAGTAACCACTGATACATAGAAAAAATTCAGTCGGTGCAAATCAGGAAACACTGACACTTTGACAAACTTCCAGGGCAATGCAAGTCAGTAATCACTCACACTTAGAATAATTTCAGGTCAGTCGAAATCAATAATCACCAACAGCTGGAAAATTTTAGGGTCAGTGCAAATCAATAACCACAGACCGTTGGAAAAATTGCGGGTCGGTACAAATCGGTATACACTGAGATTTCAAAAAAAATTCAGGTCAGTACAAATCAGTTACCGTACACACTTAGAAAAACGAGGGTCAGTTACAAATCAGTAACCACCGACATTTGGAAAAATTTAGGGTCAGTTCAAAGCAGTAGGCACTAACACTTCGAAAAATATTGGGTGAGTACAAATCAGTACCCACCAAAAAGTGGTGAGCACTGACATTTCAAAAGAATTTGGGACAGTGCAAATCAGTCACCAACCACTCTTAGAAAATGTTTGGGTCAGTACAAATCAGTAACCACCGATACATGGGAAAAAAAATTCAGGTCGGTGCAAATCAGGAAACACTGATGCTTTGACAAACTTCAGGGCGGTGCAAATCAGTAACCACCGACAAGTGGAAAAGTTATTGTCACTACAAATCGGTAACCAACAACACCTAGAAAATGTTCGGGTCAGTGTAAATCAGTAACCATCCACACTTAGAAAAATTTGGTGTCAGTACAAATCAGTGACCACTGGAAAAGATTTCTAGTTGGTGCAAATCAGGAAACACTGACATTTCGACAAACCTCAGGGCAGTGCAAATCAGTAATCACCGACACTTCCAAAGGTTTGGGGTCAGTACAAATCGCTAACCACCGACAGTTGGAAAAATTTCATGTGAGCGCAAATCAGTAACCACTGACAGTTGGAAAATTTTCAGGTCGGTCCAACTCAGAAACCACTGACTCTGAGAAAATGCTGTGTTAGTGCGAATCAGTAACCACAGACACTTGGAGAAAATTCAGGTCCATACAAATCAGTTACAACCAACACTTTGAAAAATTTCTGCTCTGTACAAATCAGTAACCAACGACAGTTGGAAAAAGATGGGGTCAGTACAAATCAGTAAGATCTGACTATTTGAAAAAATTTGAGTCAGTACACATCAGTAACCACCGAGATTTTGAAATATTTCCAGTCAGTTTCCATCAGTATCCATAGACAGTTGGAAACATTTCGGGTCAGCGCAAAACAGGAACCGGTGACAGTTTGAAAAATTTCAAGACAGTACAAATCAGTAACCACTGACACGAAGAAAGATTTTGGGTCAGTGCAAATCAGTAAACATCCACACTTGGAAAAATTTGGGGTCAGTATAAATCAGAAACCACCGACAGGTGGAAAAAATTCGGGGCAGTACAGATGATTCATCACCAACACTTTGAAAAATTAAGGGGTCAGTGTAAATCAGTAACCACTGAGGGTTGGGTGAATTTCAAGTCAGTACAAATCAGTGAGCACCGACAGAGTAATTTTGGGTCAGTACAAATCATTAACCACCGATAGGTGGAAAAATTACGGGTCAGTACAAATTGGTAAGCACTGATGTTTAAAATAATTTTGGGACAGTGCAAATCAGTAACCATCCACACTTAGAAAAAATTGGGGTCAGTGCAAATCAGTAACCACTGACACATGGAGACATTTCCAGTTGGTGCATATCAGGGAACACTGACACTTCGACAAACTTTGGGGAGGTGCAAATCAGTAATATCTGACACTTAGAAAAATTTCAGGTCTGTACAAATCTGTAGTCACCAAAAAGTGTAAAAATTACAGGTCAGTACAAATCAGTAAGCACTGACATTTCAAAACGTTTCGGGATAGTGCATATCATTAACCCACGACATTAGAAACATTTTGGGTCTGTGCAAATCCATAACCATCCACACTTGGAAACATTTCGGGTCAGTACAAATCAGTAACCACTGACAGTTGGATAAATTAGTGTGGGAAAAGATTTGCTACCCCACGATAGGCCCACAAAAGCAAAATTGGCCAGACTGTACCAGAACACCCAGAATTCCCCAGCAGCTCACAAGCCGAATCAGACAGCACACATACAAGGGATTAGGATTTCTGCTCCCACGGACATGACACAGCACCACAGTTATCTCATAGCCCTAAGGACAGTTTCACAACCCAGCAATACTAAAGTCACACAAGGAGTGGGTCAGACAGAGAGGCACCAGCAAGGACACCTTCCAGGAACAGGACGATGGAAACACCTCACTACTTCAGAAGAGATATTAACACCCACCTGTGAAGGGGAATGGAACGGTCGATACTGTCAGGATGTTGCATTGTGGGAAGCAACAGGACATTCTTCCAATAAACTTCCAATTCACATCCTTGGAACTGGAATACTCCATTTCCAGATACATTGTAGTTTCCTATTTCTTGATCAGTGCCTTCCTTCCCATCTGTCCTTCTCCCCTCTCTCCTTCTCCATTCTCTCCTTTCCCCTTCCTTCCCTCCTCTCATTCTCCCCGCGCTCCTTCCCCCTTCCTTCACCCCTCTCCTTCTCCCCTCTCTCTTTCCCCCTTCCATCCCTCTCTACTACACCCCTCTCCTTCTCCCCTCTCACCTTCCCCCTCCTTCCCTCCTCTCCTTCTCCCCTCGCTCCTTCCCCCTTCCTTCCCCCTCTCCTTCTCCCCTCTCCTTCCCCGTCCCTCCCCCTCTCCTTCTCCCCTCTCTCCTTCCCCCTTCCTTCCCCTCACTCTTTCTCCCCTCTCTCCTTCCCCCTTCCTTCCCCTCTCTCCTTCTCCCCTCTCTCCTTCCCCCTTCCTTCCCTCCTCTCCCTCTCCCCTCTCTCCTTCCCCCTTCCTTCCCCTCTCTCCTTCTCCCACTCTCTCCTACCCTCTCTCCTTCTCCCTTCGTTCCCCTCTCTCCTTCTCCCCTCCCTCCTTCCCCCTTCCTTTCTCCTCACCTTCTCCCTCTCCTTCCCTCTCTTCTTTCCCCTTCCTTTCCATCTCTCGTTATTCCTTCCTCCCCCCCTTCACCCCTCTGTCCTTCGGACTTCCTTCCCCCTTCCTTCCCCTCTCTACTTCTCTCCTCTCTCCTTTCCCCTCTCCTTCACCCCATCCTGCTCCCCGTCTCCTTCCCCCCTCCTTCCTTCCCTCCGTCTCCCCTCTCTCCTTCTCCCTCTATCCTTCCCCACTCTCTACTTCCCCCTCACTCATTCCTCCCTTCCCCCTCTCTCGTTGCCCACACCTTCCCCACTCTCTCCTTCCCCCTCTATCCGTCACTCTGTCCTTCCCCTCTCTCCTTCTCCCCTCTCTCCTCCCTCCTTCCTTCCACTCTCTCCTTCCCCCACTCTCTCCTTCTACCCGCTCTCCTTCTCCCTTCGTTCCTCTCTCACCTTCTCGCCTCTCTCCTCCCCCCTACCTTCCCCTCTCTCCTCCCCCTCTCCCCTTCTCCACTCTCTACTTCGCCCTTCCTTCCCCTCTCTCCTTTTCCCCTGTCTCCTTCCCCCTTCCTTTCCACCCTCCTTCTACCCTCTCTCCATCCCCTTCACCTTCATCACTCTCTCCTTCTCTCCTTCCCCTCTCTCCTTCTCCCCTCTCTCCTTCCCCCTTCATTCCACTCTCTCCTTCTCCCCTCTCTCCTTCCCCCTTCCTTCCCTCCTCTCCTTCTCCCCCGCTCCTTCCCCCTTCCTTCCCCCTCTCCTTCTTCCCTCTCTCCTTCCCCCTTCCTTCACCTCTCTCCTTCCCCCACTCTCTCCTTCTACACTCTCTCCTTCTCCCTTCGTTCCTCTCTCACCTTCTCCCCTCTCTCCTTCCCCCTACCTTCCCCTCTCTCCTTCCCCCTCTCTCCTTCTCCACTCTCTACTTCCCCCTTCCTTCCCCTCTCTCCTTCTCCCCTCTCTCCTTCACCCCTGTCTACTTCTCCCTTCCTTTCCCCCCTTTTCTCCTCTCTCTCCTTCCCCGCTCTTCATTCTCCCCTCTCTCCTTCGCCCCTCATTCCTCCCCCTCTCCTTCTGCCCTCTCTCCTTCTCCCTTCCTTCCCCCCTCTCCTTCACCACTCTCTACTTCGCCCCTCACTTCTCCCTCCCCTCCTACCCCCCTCACCTTCACCACTCTCTCCTTCCCCCTCTCTCCTTCTCCCACTCTCTCCTTCCCCCTCACTCCTTCCTCCCTGTCTCCATTCCCCGTCTCTCCTTATCCCCTCTCTCCTCCCCACTTCCTTCCCCTCTCTGCTTCCCCCCTCTCTCCTTCCCCCCTCTCTCCATTCCCCATCTCTCCTTCTCCCCTATCTCCTGCCCGCTTCCTTCCCCTCTCCTTTCCCCTTCCTTCTCCCCTCTCTCCTTCCCCCTCTCTGTCTCCCCTCTCTCCTTCCCCCTCAATCCTTCCCCACTCTCTCCTTCCCCCTCACTCCTTCCTCCCTGTCTCTATTCCCCGTCTCTCCTTCCCCCCTCTCTCCTTCTCCCCTCTCTCCTTTCCCCTTCCTTCTCCCCTCTCTCCTTACCTCTCACCTTCTCCTCTCCCTGCTTCCCCTCTCTCCTACCGCCTTCTCTCCTTCCCCCTCTCTCCTTCTCCACTCTCTCCTTCTCCCCTCTCTCCATTCCCCTTCCTTCTCCCCTCTCTCCTTCCCCCTTACTTCTCCTCTCCCTCCTTCCCCCTCTCTCCTTCTCCCTTCCTTCTCCGCTCTCTCCTTCACCCTTCCTTCTCCCCTCTCTCCTCCCCCTTCCTTCCCCTCTCTCTCCTTCCCCCTCTCTCCTTCTCCCATCTTTCATTCCCCCTCACCTTCTCCTCTCCCTCCTTCCCCCTCTCTCCTTCTCCCCTCTCTCCTTCTCCACTCTCTCCTTTCCCCTTCCTTCTCCCCTCTCTCCTTCCCCCGCGCTCTCCTTCTCTCACTCTCCTTCCCCCTCTCTGTCTCCCCTCTCTCCTTCCCCCTCAATCCTTCCCCACTCTCTCCTTCCCCCTCACTCCTTCCTCCCTGTCTCCATTCCCCGTCTCTCCTTCTCCCCTCTCTCCTCCCCCCTTCCTTCCCCTCTCTGCTTCCCCCTCTCTCCTTCCCCCCTCTCTCCATTCCCCATTTCTCCTTCTCCCCTATCTTCTTCCCCCTTCCTTCCCCTCTCTCCTTCTCCCCTCTCTCCTTCCCCCTTCTTTCCCCTCTCTCTTTCTCCCCCTCTCCTTCCCCCTTCCTTCCCTCCTCTCCTTCTCCCCTCTCTCCTTCCCCCTTCCTTCCCCTCTCTCCATCCCCCACTCTCTCCTTCTACCCTCTCCCCTTCCCCCTTCCTTCCCCTCTCGCCTTCCCCCTCTCTCCTTCTCCCATACCTCCTTCCCCCTTCCTTTCTCCTCACCTTCTCCCCTCTCTCCTTCCCCCTTCCTTCCCCTCTCTCCTTCCCCCTCTCTCCTTCTCCGCTCCCTCCTTCCCCCTTCCTTTCTCCTCACCTTCTCCCTCTCCTTCCCTCTCTTCTTTCCCCTTCCTTTCCATCTCTCGTTATTCCTTCCTCCCCCCCTTCACCCCTCTGTCCTTCGGACTTCCTTCCCCCTTCCTTCCCCTCTCTACTTCTCTCCTCTCTCCTTTCTCCTCTCCTTCACCCCCTCCTTCTCCCCGTCTCCTTCCCCACTCCTTCCTTCCCTCCGTCTCCCCTCTCTCCTTCTCCCTCTATCCTTCCCCACTCTCTACTTCCCCCTCACTCATTCCTCCCTTCCCCCTCTCTCGTTGCCCCCGCCTTCCTCACTCTCTCCTTCCCCCTCTATCCGTCACCCTGTCCTTCCCTCCTCTCCTTCTCCCCTCGCTCCTTCCCCCTTCCTTCCCCCTCTCCTTCTCCCCTCTCTCCTTCACCCCTCCTTCCCCTCTCTCCTTCCCCCACTCTCTCCTTCTACCCTCTCTCCTTCTCCCTTCGTTCCTCTCTCACCTTCTCCCCTCTCTCCTTCCCCCTACCTTCCCCTCTCTCCTTCCCCCTCTCTCCTTCTCCACTCTCTCCTTCCCCCTTCCTTCCCCTCTCTCCTTCTCCCCTCTCTCCTTCACCCCTGTCTACTTCTCCCTTCCTTTCACCCCTTTTCTCCTCTCTCTCCTTCCCCGCTCTTCATTCTCCCCTCTCTCCTTCGCCCCTTATTCCTCCCCCTCTCATTCTGCCCTCTCTCCTTCTCCCTTCCTTCCCCCCTCTCCTTCACCACTCTCTACTTCGCCCCTCTCTTCTCCCTCCCCTCCTTCCCCCCTCACCTTCACCACTCTCTCCTTCCCCCTCTCTCCTTCTTCCACTCTCTCCTTCCCCCTCACTCCTTCCTCCCTGTCTCCATTCCCCGTCTCTCCTTATCCCCTCTCTCCTCCCCACTTCCTTCCCCTCTCTGCTTCCCCCCTCTCTCCTTCCCCCCTCTCTCCATTCCCCATCTCTCCTTCTCCCCTATCTCCTGCCCGCTTCCTTCCCCTCTCCTTTCCCCTTCCTTCTCCCCTCTCTCCTTCCCCCTCTCTGTCTCCCCTCTCTCCTTACCCCTCAATCCTTCCCCACTCTCTCCTTCCCCCTCATTCCTTCCTCCCTGTCTCCATTCCCCGTCTATCCTTCTCCCCTCTCTCCTTCCCCCATCTCCTCCCTGTTTCCTTCCCAACTCTCTACATCCCCCTCTCTCCTTCCTCCCTCTCTGTTTTCCCCATCTCTCCTTCTAACCTCACTCCTTCCCCCTGCCCCTCTCTCGTTTCCCCCTCCTTCCCCACTCTCTCCTTCCCCCCCTATCCATCACCCTCTCTTCCCCCCTCTCTTTCTCTTCACTCACCTTGTCCCCTCTCTCCTTCCCCCTCTCCTAGCCCCCTCTCGTTCTCGCCTCTCTCCTTCTCCCCTCTCCTTCCCACTTCCTTTTCCTCTCTCCTTCTCCTTTTTCTCCATCCACCTTCCTTCCCCTCTCTCCTCCTCCCCTCTCCTTCCCCATTTCTTCCCCCACTCCGTCTCCCCTCTCTCCTCCCCCCTTCCTTCCCCTCTCTCCTTCCCCACTCTCCATCTCCTCTCTCTCCTTCCCCCTCTCCTTCCCCCCTCACCTTCACCACTCTCTCATTCTCCCCTCTCTCCTTCCCCCTCTCCTTCCCCCCTCACCTTCACCACTCTCTCCTTCTCCCCTCTCTCCTTCCCCCTCTCCTTCTCCCCACTCACTTGCCCGATTCCTTCCCCTCTCTCCTTCCTCCCGCACCTTCACCACACACTCCTTCTCGTCTCTCTTCTTCCCACTATCCTTACC